>NC_050069.1:217781626-218423671 GCF_009764565.3 Dermochelys coriacea
CTCACTGTTGAAAAAAACACGGGCACAGTACATGGTCATATCAGCCACTCCGAGATCTGGCAAACTTGTACCAATATCAGGCTGTGTAGAGCACTGCTTTTAGCTGCCTTCTTGGTCACAGACTTGTGGCAGTGGTGCAGAATATGCAATCTTGCCCAGCTAAGCCAGACTCTTGTAACACAGAAGGAAAAAGGAGAGAGAGGGGAAAGAGACAAAATAAGGTAGGGAAGGAAAAGGACACATGGGGGTGAGGGGAGGGACAAAGTCTCGCATCTCTGGTGGTGGTTGGAGTTTATCTGGAGCCAGTGAAGTTGGAGATTTCCTTTGGCTCCCTCTCTCTGGCCTGGTCTTGTCAGGCATTACTCAGGATTAAGGTGAAGAAAGTGGGGCTGGTGAAGCTCTTTCCAGTTGCCAGTTTTTCTCTCAAAGTCTCTTTCTTTAAGGAACCCAAAAGGGACTGGTGGGTGGAATAGCCCATCTACTCCTTATTTTGTCCAGTTAGGCCTAGTTTCAGCCACACCAGTTTTGGTTCACTGATTTCTGGTTCCCCACTTCTCTTGTTTACCAAGCATGATATTAACATGATGTTAACACAGTCCCTGAGTTATATCAGTAGGTCTTTCTGTCTTGCTTTTGCATCTTTTCCCATCAGTATTTGTTGTTCTAGGTTATTACAATATCGTACTAACTTTTTGCAGTTGAACTCACAATTAGGATAAATTGGTATGCCCAGCTATCACAATAGGTCAATGGCAGAGTTGACCTTAAAAATTCTTCAAAAAAATTCTTCAAAATTCTTTCTTCATTCAACTAGTTCCTCTGTTTGATAGCCAGTTTTAGCCTGAACCAACCCCTTGCATATGGGTCCCTATATCACTCAAACATTTGCACATCACAGGAATTATGTCATCTGCTTTTGATGAGCAGATGTAGAGCACAGGGGTTCTTCTTCATGTGTGTGGTATGGCAGCCCACACCATCTCACAATCTGCCCTAACAGCCTTACATATATATTAAGCAGGAGGACTGACAAGAGTGAAATCAGTGCGGACCCACAGGTGAGAAAAGCAATTTATGCCCAGTAGAATCATTAGTTAGATAAAGTACAGCAGGGCTTAAAATGTGTGTGTATATGTATATGTGTGTGTGTGTATATATATATATATATATATATATATATATATATATATATATATATATATATATATGTATGTATATATGTATGTATATATATATGTATGTATATATGTATGTATATATATATGTATGTATATATGTATGTATATATATATGTGTGTGTATATATATATATATAGGCTTCTCTATGGCCGTAATATAAGAGTGTCTCTTAACAGTAATGAATTTGTCCTAACAATACTGCTGTGAGGTAGGGAAGCACTATTACCCCCATTTTAAAGATGGGGAACTGAGGAACGGAGTGATTAAGTGACCTGCCCAATATTTGTGAATATTGTGTATTTGCATTCAACTATGAAAAAACACCACACATTTTCCACATGGAGATGAATTCCCCATTTACTAAAAGCTGGTGCAGTAAAATATTTAAAAGCATGTGAACCTTGCATTAAACACTAGAGCAGCTTGGTACTGTATTAACTATTTTAAACTGCTTTTCTTTCGTGCTAAAGATGAATCACTGTGGAACGCAAGCCCCTGTCTGGTTATCTCTGATGGAGTCAGAATCCATGCCTCTACCTGGTGAGATCAAACAATTAACAGCTTGTGCAACGTGGCAGTTTTTCTTCAGCACTACAAAAGACTGCTGCCTTTTCCGAATCCCTGTCAGTGTGAGGAACTGTGGAGAATTCTTTGTTTATTTGCTACAGCCCACCCAAGGATGTATGGGGTATTGTGCAGAAGGTGAGGAAGCACATCCTATCATTCTACAAAATCTGTGTGTGTTAGTAAATATCTCTTACTCATTTTTTTGATATAGCATTCATTATTTTAATGTGTTGTTCCTTGCTTGATTTGGCATCATATTGAGTGAAAACATGCATTTAAAAATTTTCCCATAGCCTTTACTTGTAATATTAATAGTGTAGATCAATAATTTGTTGAGATATCGTGGTGAGATAAAATTATATGTATGAGTATATTTTGTTGAGTTATTGGGTATTTAAAAATACAAGAAATTCAACTTTGCATATATCAGTTATTAGTGGTTTGATCCACTAGTAAAATACCTTTTGTCTTGCTATAACTACACTTTTCTTTCTGAAGAGTATGCACATTTTATTAAAAAAAAATTAAAGTTGGAAACACCAATAAATAACAAATGTATTTGTATAAATGGGGTGTAAAAGAACTGGAAAAATATCTTTGCAGAGTGCCTGTAAAAGACCAGCTGGTGTTCCCAAGGGAATTGCAACTAGTCCCAAATTATCAAGTGTCTGCTAGGATCCTTATTCTGCAATTAGATTTTCTAGCACAGATCCCTATCCCAGTACAGCACCCCATCATGTGGGCTAGCGGGTTCTGATCAGCAGGTGCTTGGGGTGGCATTCAGAATGGGGAAGCAGTTCGTGTCCCGCGGTGGCAATTCGGCAGCAGCTCTGCTGCTGTTGCGGCGGCAGCAATTCAGCAGCAGCTGCTTGGGGTGGCAAAATTGGTAGAGCTGCCCCTGGTCCTGATTCAGGAGAGCACTTAAGCATGTGCTTAAATTGGGGCCTATATTTGTAATATCAATTTTATACAGTCTTTTTGCAGATGCAAATTTAAAGGCTGGGTTAAGGCCATTTTGAAAATTTGGACTTTAATGTCATCTTCACAAAAATTCTGATTCGAGTGATTTTGGATAACGGGAAAAATCTCACCATATCAAACTCTTAGAATTTAAGAATTTGTGCTAATATACTGCATTAGTAGCAAATCAGAGTAGTCTACTCTATCATGTATGGAAATGTACGGATATTTTACCTTATAGCAGTGGTTCTCAACCTGTTAATTGTGAGCCGCAGATTGAGAACCATAGCCCCCCCACCCTAAAGACCACCCACAGTCCCCTTTGCCCAGAGCCCTGTCCAGAGCAGGGTCAGGAGTAGAGCTCTTGGTACAGGCCAGGCAGCCGGAACTGGACCCCTCTGTGCAAGGCTGTCCTGCTGTGTGGGGCCGGGCAGGAGCCGGAACTGGACCCCTCTGTGCAAGGCTGAGTAGCAGCTGGGATCCCCAGCACCGAGCCAGGAGCAGAGTGCCTAGCGGGGCCGGCAGCCAGCACACGACAAGTGGGGCCAGGAGCAGAGCCCCACCTAAAACCTGGGGCAAACCCCTAGTTCCCAGAGCCCGCACACACACAAACTTACCCACAGACCCACTCTCCAGCCCTCTGCCCCACTGCGGCACTCACCAGCCCCCTGCTGGCAGAAGCACTGGTGCAGGCTGCAAGACGCTGTCTCCCCCTCAGCCAGCCCCGCCCCTGCCGGACCAGAGTGGCAAATTTTAAAATTTTTTTTTTGCACACAGCTGGGCTGCAGCTGTCTGTTAATTGGGCCGTATGCGGGTCGCAGGCTGAGAACCGCTGCCTTATATATTATTTTAATTAATACCGATATGCTAATGCACTAAATCACATTATTTTATAAACAACTTGTGATGCTGTATTCACACCACACTTGCCTAGGAAGGGTTAATGCGGCTGAGAAGGGGCCAGTTAAGTGTATAGGTCACAACTGAGGGAAATTAGATGGCCTAAGTAACCCTGGATTGCTGATGGAGCCCAGCAGAGAAGAAACAGATGAGCCTAGTATAAAGCCAAGAAGATGGCATCAGAAAAGGGCTGCAGTGAGGGAGCCTATAGTCATTCTCTGGACATAGGTGAGGGAAGGAAGGAAACCTAGGGGGAGAATAGGAACCTTGGGCATCCAGGCCATGAAGAAAGGGTTACCCAGAAGTGTGATGAAGCAGAAGCTTGAGAAAGGCAGAGTAGGAAAAGGCTTAGCGAAATGGCAGCAAGGTGAGATCTTGCAGACATTGGCTGCTGATTAGCAGGTCCCTAAGCTGGAACCAGGAGTAGAGGACTGGTCTGGGTTCCCCTGCCAGCCACTGAGGGCAGTGGATTTGGAGACTGCCTGGGATGGTTTGTCCTTTGGGACTTTGATTCCCTTGATGGGGGAAAATACATAGTGACTTTGTTGGAGGGGCAAGCTATGAAGAGGGAGCACCCGAGTCAGAGAGAGGGAGAGAGGTGCTGCTGGCAAACAACGGAAGGTGAGGTTGGATCTGGAAGGAGCTAATTTCCAAGCCGTCAGGAGAAGGCACCCTAGTAGAGAGTGTACCTCATGACATCACTTAATAGATTAGAAAAGTTCCATTTACATCTGATGACTCTGCTAACAGAAAAGTTTCTTCTACTAAAAAAAGGGGAAAGAGTGTGAGAGACACCAGTTAGAGATCTGGTCAGTGGATTTCATGGGCCCCAAACTCCCACTATTAAAACTGATATAGGAGAGTAACAGCAGTACCTGGCAAAGGGTATGGGTGCTCTGAGCCTGAAGCACGTTTTGAAGCCAAGGACTTCTTTCTGCAGCTTTACTGGGGCTATGTCTACACTAGCACTTTTGTCATATAAATTATGCTGCACAGAGGTGTGAAAAAACATCCCTGAGTGATGTAAGTTACACCGACAGAAGAGCCAGTGTGGACAGTGCTATGTCAGTGGAAGTGCGTTTCCCACTGACATAACTACTGCTGCTTATGTTGGGGGTGGTTTAATTACTCTCTCCCATCAGCATAGAGCGGCTAAATGGGAGATCTTACAGCGGTGCAGCTGCATCAGTACGCTTATGCCACTTGCTCTCTTGTGTAGACATGGACTGAATTTTGTCATATTTTCATAAGAACATAAGAACGGTCATACTGGGTCAGACCAAACGTCCATCTAGCCCAGTATCCTGTTTTCCGACAATGGCCAATGCCAGGTGCCCCAGAGGGAATGAACAGAACAGGTAATCATCAAGTGATCCATCCCCTGTCACTAATTCACAGCTTCTGGCAAACAGAGGCTAGGAACACCATTCTTGCCCATCCTGGCTCATAGCCATTGATGGACCTATCCTCTATGAATTTATCTAGTTCTTTTTTGAACCCTGTTATGGTCTTAGCCTTCACAACATCCTCTGGCAAGGAGTTCCACAGGTTGACTGTGCATTGTGTGAAGAAATACTTCCTTTATTTGTTTTAAACCTGCTGTCTATTAATTTCATTTGGTGACTCCTAGTTCTTGTGTTATGAAAAGTTGTAAACAACACTTCCTTATCTACTTTCTCTACACCAGTCATGATTTTATAGACCTCAATCATATATCCCCTTAGCTGTCTCTTTTCCAAGCTGAAAAGTCCCACTCTTATTAATCTCTCCTCATACGGAAGCCGTTCCATACCCCTAATAATTTTTGTTGCCCTTTTCTGAACCTTTTCCAATTCCAATATATCTTTTTTGAGATGGGGTGATCATATCTGCACACAATATTCAAGATGTGGGCATACCATGGATTTAGATAGAGGCAACATGATATTTTCTGTCCTATTATCTACCCCTTTCTTAATTATTCCCAGCATTCTGTTTGCTTTTTTGGCTGCTGCTGCACATTGAGTGGATGTTTTCAGAGATCTATCCACAATGACTCCAAGAGCTCTTTCTTGAGTGGTAACAGCTAATTTAGACCCCATCATTTTATATGTATTGTTGGGATTATGTTTTCCAATCTGCATTACTTTGCATTTATCAACATTGAATTTCATCTGCCATTTTGTTGCCCAGTCTCTCAGTTTTGAGAGATCCTTTTGTAACTATTCACAGTCTGCCTGGGACTTAACTATCTTGAGTAGTTTTGTATCATCGGCAAATTTTACCACCTCACTGTTTACCCCTTTTCCCAGATCATTTATGAATATATTAAATAGGACTGGACCCAGTACAGACCCCTGGGGGACACAACTATTTACCTCTCTCATTCTGAAAACTGGCCATTTATTCCTACCCTTTGTTTCCTATCTTTTAACCAGTTACCAGTCCATGAGAGGACCTTCCCTTTTATTTCATGACTGCTTACTTTGTTTAATAGCCTTTGGTGAGGGACCTTGTCAAAGGCTTTCTGAAAATCTAATACATCATATCCACTGGATCCCCCTTGGCCACATGCTCATTGACCCCCCTCAAAGAATTGTAGTAGATTGGTGAGGCATGATTTTCCTTTGCAAAAGCCATGTCGACTGTTCTCCAACAAATTATGTTCATCTGTGTGTCTGACAATTTTGTTCTTTACTATAGTTTCAATCAGTTTGCCCGGGACTGAAGTCAGGCTTACTGGTCTGTGGTTATCCTCCAATCATTTGGTACAGAAGTTGATTTAAGCTGAGTTAGTAGTCCTTCAAGTTCACATTTGAGTTCCTTCAGAACATCTGTTCCTGGTGACTTATACTATTTAGTTTTATCAGTTTGTTCCAAAACCTCCTCTAATGACACCTCAATCTGGGACAGTTCCTCAGATTTGTCACCTAAAAAGAATGGCTCAGGTTTGGGAACCTCCCTCCCATCCTCAACCGTGAAGACCGATGCAAAGAATTCATTTAGATTCTCTGCAATGGCCTTGTCATCCTTGAATGCTCCTTTAGCAAGTCTATCGTCCATCGGCCCCACTGGTTGTTTAGCAAGCTTCCTGCTTCTGATGTATTTAAACATTTTTTGGTATTACTTTTTGAGTGTTTGGCTAGCTGTTCTTCAAATTCTTTTTTGCCCTTCCTAATTATATTTTTATATTTCATTTGCCAGAATTTATGCTCCTTTCTATTTTCCTCACTGGGATTTTACTCCCACTTTTTAAAGGATGCCTTTTTGCCTCTCACTGTTTCTTTTACTTTGTTTTTTAGCCATGGTGGCTCTTTTTTTGGTTCTTTTACTATGTTTTTTTAAGTTGGGGTATACATTTAATTTGAATCTCTATTATGATGTCTTTAAAAAGCTTCCATGCAGCTTTCAGGGATTTCACTTTTGGCGTTGTGCCTTTTAATTTCTGTTTAACTAACTTCCTCATTTTTGTGTAGTCCCCTTTCTGAAATTGAATGCTACAGTGTTAGGCCGCAGTGGCGTTTTCCCCACCACAGGGATGTTAAATATAATTATATTATGGTCACTATTACCAAGTGGTCCACCTATATTCACCTCTTGGACCTGATCCTGTGCTCCACTTAGGACTAAATCAAGAATTCCCTCTCCTCTTGTGGGTTCCAGGACTAGCTGCTCCAAGATCCAAGATCCAAGGGTCCTGCACTTAGGATGGAAGAATCCAATGCACCGCTACAGACTAGGGACCGAATGGCTCGGCAGCAGTTCTGCGGAAAAGGACCTAGGGGTGACAGTGGACGAGAAGCTGGATATGAGTCAGCAGTGTGCCCTTGTTGCCAAGAAGGCCAATGGCATTTTGGGTTGTATAAGTAGGGGCATAGCGAGCAGATCGAGGGACGTGATCGTTCCCCTCTATTCGACACTGGTGAGGCCTCATCTGGAGTACTGTGTCCAGTTTTGGGCCCCACACTACAGGAAGGATGTGGATAAATTGGAAAGAGTACAACGAAGGGCAACAAAAATGATTAGGGGTCTAGAGCACATGACTTATGAGGAGAGGCTGAGGGAGCTGGGATTGTTTAGTCTGCAGAAGAGAAGAATGAGGGGGGATTTGATAGCTGCTTTCAACTACCTGAAAGGGGGTTTCAAAGAGGATGGCTCTAGACTGTTCTCAATGGTAGCAGATGACAGAACGAGGAGTAATGGTCTCAAGTTGCAATGGGGGAGGTTTAGATTGGATATTAGGAAAAACTTTTTCACTAAGAGGGTGGTGAAACACTGGAATGCGTTACCTAGGGAGGTGGTAGAATCTCCTTCCTTAGAGGTTTTTAAGGTCAGGCTTGACAAAGCCCTGGCTGGGATGATTTAACTGGGACTTGGTCCTGCTTTGAGCAGGGGGTTGGACTAGATGACCTTCTGGGGTCCCTTCCAACCCTGATATTCTATGATTCTATGAAGAAGCAGTCATTTAAGATATCAAGAAACTTTATCTCTGCATCCCTTCCTGAGGTGATATGTACCCAGTCAATATGGGGATAGTTGAAATCCCCCATTATTATTGAGTTTTTTATTTTAATAGCCTCTCTTATCTCCCTGAGCATTTCACAGTCACTGTCACTATTCTGGTCAGGTGGTCAATAATATATCCCTTGTGCTATATTCTTATTATTCAAGCATAGAATTACTATCCATAAAGATTCTATGGTACGATTTGGTTCATTTAAGATTTTTACTTCATTTCATTCTACACTTCCTTTCACATGTAGTGCCACACCCCCACCAGCACAACCTGTTCTGTCCTTCCAATATATTTTGTACTCTAGTATTACTGTGTCCCATTGATTATACTCATTTGATCAAGTTTCTGTGATGCCTACTATATCAATGTCCTCATTTAATACTAGGCACCATCTTATTATTTAGACTTCTAGCATTGGTATATAAGCACTTTAAAAACGTGTCACTTTTAGCTGTTTCCCATTACATGATATAATTGAATGAGACTTTTTTTCATTTGACTGTTTCTTATTAGATCCTACCTGTATTTTATCATCTTCTATACTCTCCTCCTTACTAGGACATAGACAATCTCCATCAGTAGATCCTCCCCTAGAGGATGTCTGTCCATACCACATGCTCCTCCACACCTGTCAGCTTTCTTCCAGCCCTTAGTTTAAAAACTGCTCTACGACCTTTTTAATTTTAAGTGCCAGCAATCTGGTTCCATTTTGGTTCAGATGGAGCCCATCCTTCCTGTATAAGCTCTCCCTTTCCCAAAAGTTTCCCCAGTTCCTAATAAATATAAACTCCTCCTCCCTACACCATCATCTCATCCACGCATTGAGACCCTGCAGTTCTGCCTGTTTAACTGGCCCTGTGTGTGGAACTGGAAGCATTTCAGAGAATGCTACCATGGAGGTCCTGGACTTCAATCTCTTACCTAGCAGCCTAACTTTGGCTTCCAGGACCTCTCTCCTATCCCTCCCCCTATGTCATTGATACCTATATTTACCACGACCACCGGCTCCTCCCCAGCACTACACATAAGTCTATCTAGATGTCTCGAGAGATCCGCAACCTTCACACCAGGTAGGCAAGTCACCATGCGGTTCTCCTGGTCATCGCAAACCCAGCTATCTATGTTTCTAATGATCGAATCACCCATTACTTTTACCTGTCTCTTCCTAATAACTGAAAGCATACAAGCAAAGTCCTTTTTACTTTTGTGCTTTTCTTGCTGCCTTGTTTGCTGTTTCCTCTTTAGCATTTGACAGCTGCAAAATGCCAGTTTTCAAAAAGTGATTGCCAGTATGAGATGAGAAACAAATACAAACTTTCTATCATTGGATTATGGAATAGCATAATCTACTCCCATTCTTGCTAACTCATGAGTGTTTCAGTGTGGTTGGATCTCAGTCTTTCTCTTTTACCTTATGATTGTCTAGCTGCTTTTTAAAATGTTTCCAAATGTCCAAGTATTTTTATGTTTAATCAAGGCAGCACTGCTGTTGTACTTGTTAAGAGTCAGGAGAGATTTTCTTGCTGCATATTGCACAAATTGCATAATGGCAATTGCACAAATGCTATATCTCTTAGACCACTGTAGGAGAGATCATTTTTCAAAATTAATTTACATGGAATTCAGCTAAGTCACAGGTCTGAATTAATCCATAAAGCATTTAGGCTCTTATTCAGAAAAGCATCCCTATTCAGGAGCGTGGTTAGTCACTAGCCAAAATCCAGGGGAACACGCTGAAAAACAGTCTCTCTATTAGCCAGTGTGGGAGGGCAGTGTCGGTGCTCCATGCCCCGCCCCTTGACACAACCTGTTTGTTTGATATATCCATCTTAAGGTTTTGTACGGACTCCTATCACTGTCCTATGTAATCCTGATTGTGAGGATTGATCTATTTGCAGATACCAGAATTAGCCTTTAATTAGTGTTTTAATTATATTTATCATTACTTAACATGGAGCAATATTTTAAGAGAGCTGGTGTATAATCTATTTATAGATATACTACTTAAGGAACTTCTTTATTGTTTTTTCAGAAGCAAAACCACAAACATGTGAACCTGGGGAAGTGAAAACTCAGGGTGTCTGTAATAGTAAGTATTTTGTCTTGACTTTCAAGATTTTCTTTATAGCCAGGACCTAATAATTCCAAGATTTTGTTACTTCATTTACCAACAACAAATGTAAAAAATATATCTTGTACTTTCGCCTAGAAGAAATTAAAACAGCAGCGTTAGTAATCAGATAAGAAACAGCTTGTGTCTCAGGGTACGTCTGCGCTGCAAAACAACTATGGAGGTGAGCCTCAGAGCCCTGGTCAACTGACTTGGGCTCGCAGAGCTCTTGCTATAAGTCTAAAAATAGCAGTGTAGGAGTTCCCCCTTGGGTTGGAGCCAAGGGTCTGAGACATTCTGAAAGGAACTTTAAAATATTAAACTTACTTTTCAGGTTTAATAGTTTTTATAATAAAAATTGAACTTTTAGTGCTTTTTCAGGCACTTATACCAAATACACATCTCAATGTCTATTCATGAAAGGAATACTGTCAACATATTTAGGATTTTCCATTGCTTTGCGGGGGTGGAGGGAGTTCCAATGTAGATGTACCCTCAGTAAATATTTCTGTTTAGTCATAATCTATTATATTTATGTTTTTTATTAATCTGGAGTTGCACATGTGCATCTGGCAATGTTTCCAGTGGAAATCCTTGGTGCCCTAAGATCTCTCCATGTGATCTGTTGCAGGGCCTTAGATTGTAATTGCTATTTAAAATGTGATTCACATTATGACTCCATACACAAGTACTAAATAAGTAATAATCATGGTTAATAATGTTGATTTACAAGTTACTTTGATTTGCAGATTTCTTTCATACCTAAATGCGGGCTCTCAACAGCACCACTTTCTGGCAAACTCTGCTGCCTGCAAATGTCCCACTACGCTTAGACCATTCCTAGTTTTGTTTACAGGCTAAGTAGTTGTTCCTCTCAGCCAGTTAAATTGCTTTGTTACTTTTGGCTCTCTGGCAAGATTTTGTTGTTGCCTTTTATTTCACTCCATTTTACCTTCCTCCCCTTCCCTCTCTTGAAGAAGCTGTGGTAGGTTTACTATCCAAATGTTCTAATAAAGAAAACATCAAGTCTTCTTTAATTCTTTCACCCTTCCCTGTAGTCTATGAATAATCAATATCTGAAAAAGGACTTTTCTTATTTTAATAACTAGCAAAAAGAAAATATTTTTTCTCATTGTGATTCTCACCAGTTTTCTTTATTTCACTGACTTTGAAAAATGCAATCGCAAAAGAAGTCTATATATGGAAAGAGTAAACATTCTTACTTTTATAACTGATATTTAAACTTTCTCAATGTGAGTTCAGTCAACATAAATCAATATTGATTCTCCTCAGAATGAAATTCACAAATTATTTTTTGTTTTGTTTTTGTTTGTACATTTTATGTTTTGTGATAGGTAGACTGTCTCCTTCATCATCTCCATCCCCATCACCACCACCTCCTACTTCACTGGAAGTTGTGGCAGAGTTGGTTGAAGCCAGTGTTTACTTAAGGTGTACTTTTGATGTTCCTCTTGCAAATAGTTCAGTGGGATTTACTGTAACTTGGTCCAGGCTTGCTTCTGAAGACTTCAAAGAAGAACTGAGACGAGAGACAACAGTTCAGGCATTCTCACTGTTAGAACTGGATGGCATAAACCTCAGACTCGGAGACAGGGTATGTTTAATAGAATCTTTTTGTATATTTGTAAATATATTATTGTCCTCAATGGCCATTTTATCTACCAACCTATCATTTCATATATGCTCAGTAGATACCAACAGTAAAGTTTAAGACAGGGTACCAACGTCTTTCTATTCAGATTTTCTTGGCAGCAGTCCTGTGCCTTCAGTTGTTGTTTATAATCAGTGATGCCAATCTGAGTGGCAGAAACCTCATGGGTACAGGAGTAGTGATTATGGCCATCATAGTCTTGGGGCTGTCAATCTATGTACAGTGTGCATTGTTCCCCTGTTAGCTTGAACTTGCATCTTTGCTACCTTCTACTGTGAGTTTGTAAAATCCTGTAAATAAAGTGAGTTTGGGATGGATTGGTATGTAGGTAAGAGCCTATAACGTCTAGCTGCTGCAGCAAGTGGTACTCATGATTCAGCACGAGGCACTTCTCCTGAATTAGTAACAAACCACTGGTCTAATATGGTGGTCAGGCCAGTGTGTTGCTGGAGGATCTGTCTTTTTTAGATTAGATGTAAAGTGAAACACTTCACCACTCACGAAGATTAAGGGCTTGGTCATGCATCATTAAAACCAATTAAAGTTATGCTGTTACTTCAGTGGGAGCATGATAAAGCCCTCAGAACCCCTAGTACTTTTTGTAAGAACAGAGGGGTTAATTTCTGAAAAACAAGATGCTTTCTATCCATCAATGTTAAAATTAGGGTTAATGCTCTCTCCTCACCCTCCCATTCCATGGGTGCTGGGGGTGCTGCTGGCTTGAAGTGGTTTCCATCATACACAGGGTATACAATTTGGTTCAATGGCTTTCAGCATCCCCACTATATAAATTGTTCCAGCAACCCGCTCTAAAAAATAAAAGATGTAAAAACATTTCCCTACCATTTTACCTGGGCTGTTTGGTAGTGACATTGCATTAGTAGCTAATCAGAAGGCCAGTTGCTTAGTAGTCACGGTAAATTGCCAATCCTACATAGGCCACATGGCCATTTAAAAAACTGTTGTTCTGTTACTCCTGTTTTACCTTTGTTCGCAGGTCTTCTGTAGCAGTTCTTCTTTTTTCTTGGAAAAACCAGATATACAAAGCCCACCTGTTGAGAGCAGTGAATTTTTTGCTGGCATTAAGGTACTTTGGAAAGGAAACAATATTTTGCTCTCTTGCTCTCTAGAAAAACAAAAGCTTTTCTAATTATTGTTGTTCATTACAGTTGTAGCAATATTGCAAGTATTCTAAAAGATTGTTATTTGCCTATTAAAAACTCTGGCATCCGTAGATGATGAAAGAACTCAACTTCAAATGCTGTTATTTCTTTTGTGCTTTTTCATTCTAATCACTCTTGCTAAAGATGCTAAATGAAGAGAAGGTGGGACCAAGTAAGCAACAAGAAAATGTATGACCACTGGACACTCCGAATGGATTGATAGTGAACTAATAAGGAACAAACTTCAACTGTGCTGAGCTCAAGTTCCATGGGAGGTGGGGGAGGCAACGTTGCCTCCTAAGCTACTTTTATGCCTCTGCAGTCACTGATGCCAGCTAGAATGGCCCCCTAGGGACTGTTCCACTGGCTAGGAAACAAGGCCGCAATTCTGCACAGACTTATATACATGCTTAACTTTATGCACTGTGAATGGGATTACTCACAGTGTATAAAGTTAAGCACATGCATAAATCTCGGCAGGATCAGGACCCATGTTCTACTAAGTTCTGCAGTGTGAACATATTTTCTTTTCCACACAATTTTTGCATGCACAATTGGATCCTATATTGATAGCTCAATTTAAGGGTTCTTTGTAAATTAGCCCTAACCATATTCTCTTATGTGTACTATACAAGCAGAGGTGAAAGTAAGCCAGTATGGTCCGGTACGGCATACCGGCAAGAGCCAATACACCGTACCAGACCAGACCGGCTTCCCCAGGCTGGCGCTTTAAAGGGCCCTGGGCTCCCCGTAGCGGGAGGAGCCCCAGGCCTTTTAAAGCATGGCCGAAGACCTGCCTCCGCTACCCTGGGGCTCCAGCAGCGGGGCTCGGGGGACGCTTTAAAGGGCCCGCGGGCTCCGGCCACTGCAGGAAGCCCCGGGCCCTTTAAAGCCCCTTCTCCCACCCCCACCCTGAGCCCCACTGCCGGAACCCCGGGGTAGCGGCAGCAGGGCTCCGGTCATGCTTTAAAGGGCCTGGGGCTCCAGCCACTGCGGGGAGCCCCGGGCCCTTTAAAGCACCCCCCAAGCCCCGCTGCTGGAGCCCCAGGGTAGCGGTGCCAGGGCTCCGGCGGTGATTTAAAGAGCATAGGGCTCTGGCCGTTGTGGGGAGCCGCAGGCCCTTTAAAGCTCCCCCCGAGCCCCGCTGCTGGAGCCTCAGGGTAGTGGCAGCAGGGCCCTGGCAGTGATTTAAAGAGCCAGGGGCTCCGGCCGCTGAGGGGAGCCCTGAGCCCTTTAAAGCATCCTCCTGAAGCCCTGGGGCTCCCACAGTGGCCGGAGCCCCTGGGTCCTTTAAAGCGCCACCTGAGCCCTGCTGCTGGAGCCCTGGGATAGCAGCAGCATGGCTCTCACAGTGATTTAAAGGGCCTGGAGTTCCGCTGCGGTAGTGGTGGCTAGAGTCTGGGATCCTTCATATCGCTCCTGGGCTCCCAGCTGCCTCTGCAGCTGGTAGCTCCAGGGGTGATTTAAAGGTCCTAGATATTTAAAGGCCCCGCCTCTTCCACTTGAGGCCCCACCCCCTGCTTAGGACTCCCGAGTACCGGTAAGTCCTTTAAATTACTTTCATCCCTGTATACAAGGATCTATATTGCTAGTTTAAAGAGACAGGTTCTAAGAGAAATACTATGTTTTGTTTTCTTCAGTATTTTGCTTTCACTAGGAGGCAACTTTATAGGCAACATATTTGTTTTATACAGCTGTAAAAATTGTATTTTAACTTTTCAAAAGTTATACAGAAAATGCAATTTTGTGTTATTACTGTAGTTCACACAGTAAGATAATCTCAAGTAAATATTTGCATTCTTAGCGTGCTTTTTTATATACCAGCTGCATCCTGAGTCACTCAATATATCAGAAGATGGGAAAGAATACAGACTGATCATAGAAAGTAGAATTCCTATTTCTTGTCCCAAATTTAGCCAACTTGAAAATGACTGCAAAATCTCATTAAAATTAAATACTATTGATCAAGGTAAGTATTGTCCTAATTTTTATTATGTTTCCCACTTTGAATATGTACTTCTAAACCTTCCCTTTAGATTTCAGATGTTTTTGGTGTGGTTGTAAATTATATGATATGTTAAATAGTATATATTAGCACAAAAAAGTCGTAGGTCAAATCTGCTGCCATTCAAGGTCTTGGGAATCAAAGGCCTGATCCAGCACCCACTGCAGTTAATAGAAGGCTTTCAATTGACTCCTACGGGCCGTCCATAGGCCCCTGCCATTGACTTCAATGGGAACAGGACTGGACCCTGTGTTTGCACATTGCTAATTTTATCACATCAGCCAGTGCAACCAAAGAAAATTCAGAATGAAGGATTCTCTCCATGACTCATTGATTATTGATTATTATAGCACTTAGTCTTGCAGACTTTACTCTTAGCCATTATTATACTTTTTCCGCAGTCAAGCAGAACTCCTGTTGACTTCCATGAAAGTTTTGCTTGGGGAAAGACTGTAGGACTGGACCTGTGGTTTTGTGTATATGGTTTTAGATGTAGAATCCAAGACCAATAGCTTATCTGTGCATGGAGATCTAGGTAGCTTTAGCATTACCAAAATATCAGGAAAGTAGAAGGCCTTACTGTTTCATTGTTTACTTACAGAGTACCAGCAAAATCTTTATTGGTTTCTCAGGCAAACAATAAGGGAAAAAAAACCTTCTGATTTGATTTTTCCTCTAAATGAGTCACTAATGATTCGTTTTCATTAAAACAGATAAAGAGCAGCTAGGCTTAAACTTGGCTCTTTCTTCCTGTGATGTGGATCTTCTTCAGAAACCCTGCATTAATGGAACCTGTAGCCAGGTTATTGTTCATTTCACTGCTGTGACAGATTTTGCTCAGGATGGAGACAGAGTTACCAAGATTATGGTGGAACCTATATTAAGTGACAATTTCCTGTGGAACCGCTACATCCCAGAAGGCATACAGGTTGAGAACCATCACTTTAAAATCTTTTTAAAAAGATAGGGCCAGCACCTCAGCTGGTGTAAAATGTTGAACCTCCACTGGCTTCAATGGGGCTGTGTTGAATCACACTATAATTTCTAATGGAGAAGTTTTCCATTTTCATTTGAATGGAACTATTTGTCTTTTGAATTAAAAAAATATTAATATTTTAAAGCTAACATGACCACTGAGAATTGTAAAAAATAAAATTTGGAAAGAGATTTGAAAATGGATTGATTATAAAGCAAACTAATGTTTTAAGATCAGTAACTAATATGTGATATTAATATTAGTACATAGATTGTGTAATTTATTGCCTGACTTGATAACAGTTAACTTACTGTGAGTCTCTTTGTTTTGAAGATTACAGTAAAGGATCTTCCCTCTGCCTACTGCTACTCATTTACTGACCCACATATAATTACATTTGATGGCAGGTAATCATTGGATTGCTACTTTTAATTATACGTGATTTCATGAACTTATATTAGCAACACTGTTAAATTGCTTATTGTACATTTCCCCCGGCTCCTCCACACTTTCATCCCAAAAACAATAGGGATAAACATGTTTCAGTTTGTACAGGCTTCATAGTAATGCTTCTATTATTTGTATTTCTAAAGGCAAGATGCTTTTCTTTGCTGCATGGCAATAGAGTGAGGCAAATTGTATTGTTCCCTGTGAAGTGTTGCTGTGGAGCATGCCAGCGGAGGAATGGTGGCTACCTGTAGGCGCTCTTGCTCACTCTCTATATATGTGTACGATAAAACACACACATTTCAGGAGGATTGGCTGAATGGGAGGGGTTGAGACAGTGAACAGCCACTCCATCAGCACAGTCTCCTAGCAACTACCTATAATTTACTTAGCAAAGTGCTGTATGGGTTAATGCTGTTTGAGCCAGTCATATGCCTAGCTGCCTCTCACACATCACCACAGAGCCTTTTCACACAGGGACAGAGCAGCTTCCGTGCCCTCAATGAGTGCAAGTTCTGTTGTACTTTTCCCTCTTCTATAGCATTTCTAATGCATGGGGAGGGTCAAGGCAGAAAAGAATCCATGCAGGAGAAACTATGCACCGCCTGAGCACCACAGGAAAAATGTTCCCATTGGTTCTTGTCAGGTTAACAGGGCCGAGCGGAAGGGAACATGTGGCCCCCAAACCAGGATGCTCATTCACATATAGTATAGAGCCACAGAGTGAACCCCATGTAGGATGGGAGAAATGCATCTTCTCTTACCAGGATTGGGTCAGCTACTGGATGGCCCTACAGTGTATATTGGGGCTAAGGTTCCTTCCCTGAGTCCAACTGTGTTGCAGCATAGTCTCACATGAGCAAAAATTTTATTAGCATGTTCATCACAGAGGGCCTTATGTTACCAGCAGTAAAAAACAAACAAAACAATGAGCTTGATTCTGTCATTCGTACTTCAGTGAGAGTTAGCTTCACAGGCCATTTCTCTTCAGTGGGCAATTTAACCATGGAGATACTGCAGGATTGGGCTTGTTTGTGATTTATAATGGTATTCTCTTGCTGAAAGCATGCTGCCAAAAAGAGAGAGGCTGATGATTTAGAATAAACAATGCAACCTCTTTATTTACAAGCTGGAAACAAGAAGTACACAGCAATTGTCTTTAGTGAATCACTAGCTAATGCCTTGCAAACCCAGTAGGATGGCCATCCCAACCACATATGCAGTCTGTCTATTAGGTCACTGTGCATATAGCAAAAATTAAACACTATTTATGTTATAGTTAAATTTCAGACACTATATATGTCCTGACATACTGTTAGCTTCCAAACAATCTTCCATTTGTTTAATTTAATTGAATGCTTATCCTTGTAGGAACAGAAAATGCCCTCCTGAGAAAAAAGCCACAACTTGTGTTTAAGCTAAATCATTTTTTGTATCTCCAAAAGTATGCACATTGATGTTCTGTTGCTGTTGAGTTCAAACTGACTCTTACCCAAGTCTGTGATCCTCTAAACCATTTTTGTAAGTGGTATTTACACACTTCAGTAACACTCCCCACCTGACACTTTAGGCTCCTCCTGTTTAAATCATTTAATCCTTTAGAGACATGTAATGGCAGCTCTCGTATCAAAAGATTGAAAGTGTTTCTCTTGACACTGCCAATCTTTGATGTAAACCCCTCTTGTCCTCCTGGCTATCTTTCCATACATACATACACTCCCCATTTCTACAGCACCTGCCCATCCTTCCACTCTCTCAGATGTTGTTCTGCACCTCCCCCTGCAGCTCCAGCAAAGTCTACTTTTAATATACTCTGATCTCTCTTAATTTAAATTTTTGATTTACAGCTCTCTCCATGTAACAAGTCATTATGCTGATTTCTAGAACAAAAAAGGTTTTTTAAATTTATTTTTAACTTTCATGTTTGGCTTACTTAAAGCACAGAGATCACTTTGTAGGGGAAACAGTAGACAATGCAAATAAAATATTAGAAATTTGTATTTTAGAGCAAAGTTTTTGACAAAGCATGTTGCAGCTTATTATACTTGAAAATGAAGATGATGTCACATGCTTTTCTTTTGCTCCCAGGTTGTACGATAATTTTAAAACGGGAACATTTGTGCTCTATAAGAGTACATCTCGGGATTTTGAAGTTCATGTGCGCCAGTGGGACTGTGGCAGCCTTCACTTCCCAGCATCATGTAACTGTGGCTTTGTTGCCAAAGAAGGAAGTGATATAATTGCATATGACATGTGCAGCGGTCAACTACATGAGTCACAGCCACATTTATCTGTAAAGAGTAGAGACATAATGGGAAGCAATATCAGGATCACTGAATCCTATCTAGGAAGAAAAGTCACGGTAAATATTATTTGCTGTGGTGTTGTTCATTTTGGAAGGTATTTTTGCCAATTCATACTGTCAAAGCCTGTATTATCTTCTATAGTGAAACAATACAATAAAGCCTATCTTACAACTCTAATCCCATTGAATCAAAAAGATAAAATAACATCCCAGAATACATGCATGAGTCCCACCACTGCTCTTAGAAATTACGTACGCATGTCAAGAGGAGATTATCCTTTGAAGCCTGAATTACAAAGAAAATGTTTAGGCCTCAGTGCTTTATAATTTTAGATATTCCAGCTGCATGACAATTTTAGTTAATTAAGAACCAAGAGCAATATTTTAAATGTGGGTAGCAAAATCCACATTTAGACACTGAAATAAGAGTGGCCAGATTTTCATTTATACCGTATACTTCATATGAAGAGCCTAAATATGAATCAATTAGTCAATACACCTCTATAAGGTAGAAAAGTATCATTATCCCCATTCTAGGGAAACTGAGACACAGAGAGGTTAACCAACTTGCCCAAATTTACTCAGTGAGTCAATGACAGACTTGGGAGTGAAAACCAGGAGTTGTAAAGTCCCATCTCCTTGCTTCAGCTACTAATCCCGTGCCAGTCACCTCTTCTGCTATTACTTACCATGCAAGAGTAACACTTTTTGCTCTTCTATGTATGTATGAGCATCCTTATTTTTCCTTTTGTCTAGAGCTCACTGTTTCTGATTACAGAAGAGATAAACCAGTTTAATGAAGAATGATTATGTTCTTTACCTGCTTGCTGCAATTTAATTATCAACTTTTTTTCTAATAAAGCATTTTCCACATTAAACTGGCAGAAATATTGCTTAGCATTGAAGAAAAATAATTATGGGTAAAGCATTGTCACTTTATCTACTGAAAGACTGTCCCTATTCAAACCCAGTGTCTGGAAGTTGAAGCTAGACCAGCTCAGACTGGAAATAAGACAAAACTTTTGAACAGTGTGGATAATTAACCCTTGGAGCAATTTACCAAGGCTTGTGGTGGATTCTCCATCACTGGCAATTTTTTAAATCAGGATTGAATGTTTTTTAAATGATATGCTCTGGTTCAAACAGGAATTAATTCAGGGAAGTCCTATGGCCTGTGTTATGCAGGAAGTCAGAATAGATGATCTCCATGGTCCTTTCTGGCCATACTAATCTATGAAAATATCTTATTACATCTATCCAGAAGATTTTGCTCTTAAAACACATAATTCCTTTTCAAATAGATTGCAGAGATGTTTGAACTAAAATAATAAAACTCTGAGAGTCTCTTGAGATATTCTGGAACATTCTGGTCCAGCTTCTCATGTGTAGAAGGAGACTTTGCACCATACTACCATCAGATTCTGGCCTTAAAGCCAGCACAGCCAGCTAGAAGGTTGAGCGTGACCCCAGTGTTAGATGATCCTCTGGTTGCACCTGTATCTCCCCTCTCTCTGGTGCCGGCATACGTGGAGTGACTTGATCTTCTCTATGCTTAGCTGATCTCTGGCTCCTTGTGTTTTTGGAGCAGTTGGTCCTCCATTTTATCCCTGCTAACAACCATGAAGTCCTACAGGACTACAATGTATAATATATCTGACAGTCATAAAGGTTATGTGGCCATGAAATTACCACACTGGCTTGTAGGGTTTGACTGTGATATTCAATATAAAAATAGTTCTGGGAAGGTTAGTCAGTTGAAGAGTTTAACTGCTATATACCTGGCACTTCCCTATTTGTTTCCCCTGTTGTCTGATATTATACCTAATAATTAGTTGTTTCTATTTGTTGTGGTAATATCAATCTATTTTTAGATCTCATTTTCTTCTGGGGCTTTCATTCGTGCTGATGTGAGTGAATGGGGAATGAGTCTGACTCTCCGGGCACCCAGTTCAGATTATAAGAACACTTTAGGACTTTGCGGCTCATTTGATGGAGATGCAGAGAATGACTACCACACTGTGAATGGGATTGAAATCCCAAAGAATTCTAATGCTCATCTTACTTTTATTAATGAGTGGAGGTAAGAAAAGCCATTTACTTCAATCAAATATCAATCCCCTGCAGAAATTTCTTAATTTTCAATTCAGCTTTTCCCCTGCGTACTCTGAAAACTTGTCTTATTACAAAATCTTCCTAGCATTATTGGTTGATATTTAATCATGGAAAGAAACTATAAAAATTTAATTATCTTATGGCACTAATCATTGATGTGACAAATTAATGCTTGAGGATTAATTGCTATTTAGGGGCATGTCTACGCTTGCAGATGTAGAGCGCTTTGAGTTAAACCCACCTTCGGAGAGCACAGTAGGGAAAGTGCTACAGTCTGTCCATACTGACAGCTGCAAGTGCACTGGCGTGGCCACATTTGCGGCACTTGCAGAGGCATTGGGAGTGGTGCATTATGGGCAGCTATCCCACAGAGCACCTCTTCCCATTCTGGCGCTGTAGCTTGTGGGAAGGGGGCTGGGAGGCCGGGGCCTTCTGGGTCCTGTCCCAGCGCCCCATGATGCATCAGTTTGCATCCCAGCAATCCCTGTGCTTCCATCCACATTTGGCGCCATCTTTCAAGGTTTTTTGTCGTGTGCGCTCTGTCTTCCCTTTCGGTCTGCGGGAATGGAGCCCGAACTGCTGAGAAGTATGCTGACGAGTTTCGCCAGCATGTCACGTTTGACAGTTGAGTTATTCCTTATGATCCAAAGTGACAGTGAAGACTCCGACGATATCAACTCAAGTAACGCATATGACACAAGTTTGCTTGTGGCATTCACGGACATGCTTACCACCATGGAATGCCGCGTTGGGGCTCGGGAAACAAGTACTGAGTGGTGGGATCACATCATCATGCAAGTCTTGGATGACGAGCAGTGGATGCAGAACTTTTGGATGAGGAAAGCCACTTTCATGGGACTGTGTGAGGAGATCACCCCCACGCTGCGGCGCAAGGACACAAGATTGAGAGTTGCCCTGATAGTGGAGAAGCGAATGGCTATTGCAATCTGGAAGCTGGCAACTCCAGACAGCAACCGATCGGTCGCTAACCAGTTTGGATTGGAAAAGTCGACCATTGGAATCGTGTTGATGCAAGTTTGCAGGGCCATTAATCGCATCCTGCTCAGAAGAACTGTGACTGGGTAACGTGCATGACATTGTGGATGGCTTTGCACAAATGGGTTTCCCTAACTGCTGAGGGGTGATAGATGGCACGCATATTCCAATTCTGGCACTAGCCCACCTAGCCTCCGAGTACATTAATTGGAAGGGGTATTTCTCTATGGTTCTCCAGGCACTTGTGGATCACTGTGGGCGTTTCATTGACATTAATGCAGGCCGTTTCATTTACATTAATGCAGGCTGGCCCGGAAAGGTGCATGACGCATGCATCTTTCGGAACACTGGCCTGTTCAGGAAGCTGCAAGCTGGGACTTTTTTCCCAGACCAGAAGATCACCGTAGGGGAAGTCAAAATGCCCATTGTGATCCTTGGAGACCCAGCATACCCTTTAATGCCATGGCTCATGAAACCCTACACAGGGAGCCTTGACAGCAGCAAGGAGCAGTTCAACAACAGGCTGAGCCAGTGCAGAATGACTGTGGAGTGTGCTTTTGGCCGTTTAAAGAGCCGCTGGCGCTCTCGGTATGGGAAGCTGGACCTGGCCGATGACAGCATCCCTGCGGTTATATCCGTGTGCTGTACCCTCCATAACATTTGTGAAGGGAAAGGTGAACAAGTCACTCAGGCATGGAACTCGGAGGTTCAACACCTGGAGGCTGAATTTGAATAGCCAGAGAGCAGGGCTATTAGAGGGGCCCAGTGTGGGGCTGCAAGGGTTAGGGATGCCTTGAGGGAGCAATATGAGGCTGAAAGCCACCAGTAATGTCTGGTGCCCTGCACGGGAGTGAAGTACAGTGGTTCCAATGTTAGTAGGAATCTGTGTTTGCTACACTGACTTGCAATGCCTTTCTTTCCTGGGCTAAGGTATCTTTTACTTTATGCAATAATAAAGAATGTTTTCAAAGCCAAAAAATCCATTTATTGGAAAGAAAATTGATTTATTGAGAAGAAACTCAACTGCTTGGAAAACAGAAAGGGCAATGAGGTGGGTTGGGGAACGGTACAATCACAGATTTGCGTATGTCCTGTTATCATATTCAGCCTTCCTGTCTGGAGTGTAGTGCAATGAGTGCTGCACTTCAGGATGGGTATACTGCATGGTGATACGGGTTGCGTGCTGTGGGTAAGAGTCATAGTTTTCTGGGCTGGGTGGTGAAGCTACAGACGTTGGAGGCAGCTGGTGATAGTAAGAACCCAGATGTTGGGGAAAGTGGGTTGGAGGTGACATGGGGGCACAAGGGAAGAGTTTTGGGACAAAGGCTGCAGGAGTGCGGGGGGTGCAGTAGTGCTCCGCCTGCATGGCTACAAGCGCCTGGATAGAGTCCGCTTGGCGCTCCATTATGCTTATCATCTGATCCGTGCTTTGCTGCCAGAGCACCGTGCCTTTGTGCCGGCACTCCTCATTCTTCTGGCAGATCCTCCTTTCACTGTCCTGCCACTCTTGCACTTTTTGATTTTCATTACTTGAATGCTGCATTACTTCATGCAATATGTCTTCCTTGCTTCTACGTGACCTCTTTCTGATTCTTTGGAGTCTTTCGGCCAGTGTAACATGGATGGCTGAGATCTCAAGGTTGCATCTTTAAAGGCAGAGGCAGCATTGTTCACACCAGACAGAGCAATGATTCCCCCTTACTTAAGGGCAAGCACAGTCTACACAATAGCATAATTTGTCCATCCCAAAGCGAGCGCACATAACCCACGGGAGCCCCAAAATGGAGAGTAAACACAGGGTCAAGCGTGACTGATTGTTTCATGGCTGTAATGTCCTCTGGGTTTCTGTGCCTTGGGAAGAGCCAACAGTAGCAGGAGTAGTAAGGGGAGGCCCTGAAACATAAATTCTTGTATCAGAGGCCCAGTCTGAGGCCTGAAGCCTGAACCAAAGTAAGGCCTGAACCAAAGTACTTCCAGGCCGTGTTAAGCAAAGCTGGGCTGTGAGCCAGAGGTAGGTCCCACTCACAGAAGTTGGCAAGAAAAGGTTATTAGAAGCATGTGCACACACACACATAAGTGCTAATGAGAGGAACTTGTGCCAAGACAGCATCAGAACACTCCACAGACATAACAAGGAACAGGCAGGTGCATCTTAAAGACAGGGTCAAAACGACAACATGATGGATAGATTCGTTTGAACTATGATGAGTAATCTGTCCTGCATCTGTATAAAAGTAGGTCCAGGAATGCACATCTTTGTCCAGCCTAGGGGGCCGTGGAGTGTCCCGCCACTGACTGAGCTGTATCCATTGCCAAGGAGCACAAATTAGTAGTATGCCCTGTAGAGTCTATAGGGAACTATTACTGTGCTTCGTTTGACAATAAACCTGGCCAACATTCCTTCATATCTTACTAGAGTCTGTGGTTTTGGGGGGTTCTCTTGGGGTCTGCTGTGTTAGCTATCTGCGCAGAGCTGGGGCAGCGCACAGAGGGAACACTCATGCAGCCGACTGTTATCATCATCAAACAAGAGCAGAGCACCACACCGGTAGCTACCAACAACACCAGGGGCCCCCTATACTCAACACTGTCCCCACATTTTCCACAGGAGTTCATCCTGGAAGATATCTCACTGCTGAGGGTGACCTGGGAAGCAAGGGAAGGTCTTCTACCGCAATGTGGCTTCCTCCCTGGCCCATATGCAGCTTGCCTGTGTGCAGCAAGGGTCCCCCCCTCCCCTCATGGCACAGTGACGTGGACAAGTTAGCCTGACTGGGACAAGGACCACAGTGGCTCTCCCGAGAAACCAGCGCAAGCGCATTGCCCAAGTTCTGGATGAGACTTTTGAAGAGATCACTGAGGCCAATTACCGCGATGTGAGAGAGCACATCAACGCCCTATTCCACATCTAGGCATGCATGCAGCCCTAACCTGCTCACCTCAAGAGCCTGCACAGAATAACTTCCTTCCCAAAATAAAAACCGTTTATCAGGAACCTCCTCTGGTGTTTGTCCTTCCCCAAGCACCAGCCACCACGACTGGCTACCTTCCTCCTGGTTTGAGAACAGCTCCTGGCTGCATGCATCTAGGGATTCCCGGGTGTCCTCTTCTGCCTCAGCACCCTCACTCCAGCTTTGCTCCTCCTCCTCCTCCTCCTGCCTTGTTGCACTGGCCTATGAAGTGTCCATGGTGGTCCTTGGAATGGAGGTGGGGTCGCCCCCAGGTATCGGATCCAGCTCTTTGTAGAAATGGCAGGTCGCGGGAGCAGCACTGGAGCGGCGGTTTGCCTCGCGGGCTTTGTCGTAGGCGTTCCGCAGCGCCTTCACTTTAATCCTGCACTGCAGTGCATCCCGGTTATGGCCCTTTCCATCATGTCCCTTGATATCTGCCCAAAGTATCATAATTCCTATGGCTGGAGTGCAGCTGGGACTGGACAGTTTCCTCCCCCCAAACACTGATGAGGTCCTGCACCTCGCCATTGCTCTATACCGGGGATCGCCTGGCGCGTAGAGGCATGGTCACCTAGAAAGATTCGCTGAGATTACTTCACACCTGGCTGAGCAAACAGGAAGGGGATTTTAAAAATTCCCAGAGAATTTAAAGGGCGGGTCTGACAGTTGGTCACCTGAGGGCAGGGCAGTAGAGTTCAAAGTGATACCAGAGTGGCTAGAACAGGCATTGTGGGACACTTCTGGAGGCCGATCAGACCAGGGCATCCACACTGGTGCCACAACGCTCCAGCGGGGGCGCATCAAAAGTTATTCCACTCGCTGAGGGGGAGTACCAGGAGCGCTCTAGCCGCGGAGTCAGAGCGCTCTACGTGCCTTGCCAGTGTGAGCGGGTAGTGAGCTAGTGCGCCTGGGGTTCCTTTAATGCGCTCTAACTCGCAAGTGTAGCCAAGCCCTTAGTATTTGTTAAAAGGCTATTAAACAATATAACCAGGTGTACCAAACAAACCAACGCATTTACTCATGCATTTTAATCATATTGTCAACATTTATTTTCATGGTTTTGTAATTTAAATAGGCCACTCAAAATTTTGAAAGGCTATATGGTGATATTCAGTATCTACTATAATCTAGGGTCCAGCGGTGTAAACAACACTGTGGACTTCTAAAATAAAAGAATTCAACGATATAACAATCTGCAGTATATTCATTTTTCTTTTCCTCTTCTTTTATAGAATTTCACCAGGAGACAGTTTGTTTGACAAAACACCAGGTTCTTTAAGTTCATCCAAGAAAACACCCTTCTGTAGTTGTGCAGTTGATGATCCTGGATTATATCAATCGGTGAATAAATTGGATTCTGTTTCTCAAAGAGAATTTGCTTCATCTTGCAAAGAAAGTGAAAATGTTAAGTTTCTTTCTTTGATACCAGGACTGGATGTCACTGCTGAGTATTTTAGCTCTGTTGATCTTATCAGGCGCTTAAGCAGACGTGCATCTTTACACAAAAAGGATTCTTCTGCTCTTCTGTCAGGAGAAGATCAATCTGTTAATCAAACCAAACATCACACACAAACCCTAGCACATACAGCTACAAATTCAAGGGAAGACACTGGAACAGAAAAACAAGGCTCATTGAGCTTGGGAAGTAGAAGAAATAAACAGAAGTATGACAGCCATCTCCACAAAAGACAGCCTGTCAGAAATAGATGGAAGCGCCAGCATTATTATGAATATCTTTCTGTATTTCCATTCCAAAGTCTCAGCCAAATGGACCTGGAAGGGTTTAGCTATTTTTTTCCAGAGGACCATACCCCTGACACACACCAAGAATTTTTTCCTTCTTGGCCCACACCTTCTGGCCTCACTGAGTCCAACGCTTTGGCATTATGCAAGCAGACAATAGCTAACTCCAGCATAGGCAGATCTTGCACTGCTCTTCTTGGCAGGCGGATAGAGGATACAGTAGATATGTGTTTTAAAGATCTATTGCTGAAGGATGATCTCAGCTGGTCAGAAGCAGGCATGGCCCTGTTAGAGAATGAATGTGAAAAGAGGGTTTTGGAAGAAATAAATTACAACACACAAGGATTTCAGGGGTCAATTGAAGACCTTCTCTTAGCATTAAAATGCCCCAATCTCTGCAGTGGTAATGGACAGTGTGTAGAATGGGGCTGTGCCTGTTTTCAAGGCTTTAGCTCATATGACTGCAGTGTGTTGTCTGGTAAGTAGAACTATACAGGAAGATTTACTCATACAATGTTCTTGGGTTTTGTGCCAGACCAGCTCATTTTATTGCTTTTCTCCCCTGGTTTTGCACACTGATAATCGTTCCCTACAGTGGGCCTACTCATTATCCCACAACCACATTTCAATAACAGCTATGTGTTATCTGTTCTGCCTCCTTGTTTCACAAGGGCAAGCCACAGACTCAGTTTCTGACATGTCAGAATTAAAATATTGACAACTCTCACGGAATATACAATCTAGACTACTAGCTGAGGAGAGTAGCATATTTCACACACTGTCTGCTGTCAAGGAATGCTCTCACATATATCCATTCCTTATTTTTAACTTCTTTAAGAGCCCTGATCATTAAGTGACAGTAGAATACTTTTTTATTTTGGAGGAGCTGCTTCCCTGACAGCAAACTATTTTAGGGGACTATCTGCATCAAAAAGAAAACAATTAGGTTTGAGCTGTAGACTCCTTTCCCCCATCCATTTCCATTTCTACCATTTGTGATGTTAGGGCCTGATTCTCAGTTACACTTTATACTGCCAGAGGAGTGTAAAGGTATGTTACTATCAATGAGAAGCAGACCTGACACATGCCCAGCCACTTCTTAGCAGCATGAACATCTCCTCGCCTACTCAATATCAAAAGTAGAGCTGAATAGGAAATTTGAAACTTCAAATTTATAAAATGTTCCAGTAAATTTCTTTCTTTGGTTGGATCTCTAATTTAGATCTACAAGATGTTGTACCATATTTGTTTCCGAGTAGCAGCCGTGTTAGTCTGTATTCGCAAAAAGAAAAGGAGTACTTGTGGCACCTTAGAGACTAACAAATTTATTAGAGCATAAGCTTTCGTGAGCTACAGCTCACTTCATCGGATGCATTTGGTGGAAAAAACAGAGGAGAGATTTATATACACACACACAGAGAACATGAAACAATGGGTTTATCATACACACTGTAAGGAGAGTGATCACTTAAGATAAGCCATCACCAGCAGCAGGGGGGGGGAAAGGAGGAAAACCTTTCATGGTGACAAGCAAGGTAGGCTAATTCCAGCGCATCCGATGAAGTGAGCTGTAGCTCACGAAAGCTTATGCTCTAATAAATTTGTTAGTCTCTAAGGTGCCACAAGTACTCCTTTTCTTTTTAAGAATATCAGAGGAACAGTGGGGGGTGGGGTGGGAGGGAGAAATACCATGGGGAAATAGTTTTACTTTGTGTAATGACTCATCCATTCCCAGTCTCTATTCAAGCCTAAGTTAATTGTATCCAGTTTGCAAATTAATTCCAATTCAGCAGTCTCTCGTTGGAGTCTGTTTTTGAAGTTTTTCCAATTGCTGGAAAAATTGCCATTTTTATGTCTGTAATCGAGTGACCGGAGAGATTGAAGTGTTCTCCGACTGATTTTTGAATGTTATAATTCTTGGCGTTTTTGAAGCTTTTTTGTTGAAGTATAGCCACTCTTAGGTCTGTGATCGAGTGACCAGAGAGATTGAAGTGCTTACAGACAGCCCCCCAATCTGAAGCAAATACTCACCAGCAACCACATACCACACAACAGAACCACTAACCCAGGAACCTATCCTTGCAACAAAGCCCGTTGCCAACTCTGTCCACATATCTATTCAGGGGATACCATCATAGGGCCTAATCACATCAGCCACACTATCAGAGGCTCGTTCACCTGCGCATCTACCAATGTGATATATGCCATCATGTGCCAGCAATGCCCCTCTGCTATGTACATTGGCCAAACTGGACAGTCTCTACGTAAAAGAATGAATGGACACAAATCAGACGTCAAGAATTATAACATTCAAAAACCAGTTGGAGAACACTTCAATCTCTCTGGTCACTCGATCACAGACCTAAGAGTGGCTATACTTCAACAAAAAAGCTTCAAAAACAGACTCCAACGAGAGATTGCTGAATTGGAATTAATTTGCAAACTGGATACAATTAACTTAGGCTTGAATAGAGACTGGGAATGGATGAGTCATTACACAAAGTAAAACTATTTCCCCATGGTATTTCTCCCTCCCACCCCACCCCCCACTGTTCCTCTGATATTCTTGTTAACTGCTGGAATTAGCCTACCTTGCTTGTCACCATGAAAGGTTTTCCTCCTTTCCCCCCCCTGCTGCTGGTGATGGCTTATCTTAAGTGATCACTCTCCTTACAGTGTGTATGATAAACCCATTGTTTCATGTTCTCTGTGTGTGTGTATATAAATCTCTCCTCTGTTTTTTCCACCAAATGCATCCGATGAAGTGAGCTGTAGCTCACGAAAGCTTATGCTCTAATAAATTTGTTAGTCTCTAAGGTGCCACAAGTACTCCTTTTCTTTTTACCATATTTGTATATCTCTTTCCCATATCTGCTGTATGACAGATTTCTGTCATTCTAAAATTGTATCTGAATTCTCATTTAAACATTTTAACAAGACACAATGAAATGCTGAAGACAGACCAGGCAGGGCAATATTGTTTACTCTTTCTTCTAAGATATGTATAGTTATAGATAGAGAGATGCATTATGCTTTACATAGCTTAAATGTGTGTTAATCAGTTAATTTGTTGACTTTCACTTACTGATCTTTACTTCAAAGGTCAGGTTCCAGAAATTACAGAGCTGGAGAATGATGGATTGTGTGATGTTCGACAGTATGACTGTACATCTGTGAGAGCTTTTGGCCAAGGATTCAGGGAGTCACCCAGTCTGAAATGTGAAATTGTCAAACTACAGGTTTGTCATTTACACAGTAATAATATATTTGAACTTTTCAGAGCACTGGGATTAATTTCTAATTGCCTGGGCAGAATAGAGGGCATTTATATTAATGCACACAGGGCCCAATCTTGCAATGGAAGCTGAGAGCAAACATACTCAGCACTTTACAGTAGGCACTCAACTCCTTGTAAGATTGCCATCTCCTCAATGGTAAGAGAAATAGAAAACATAATAGGAGTTTTTACAGTTGAGAGAGAGAGATATCAGGAAACAGCAGCCAATAATCAGAAAAGCATGCTGAGAAATATATCTGTACAAGGGTAGCCCTATGTTGTGGAGTTTCAGTAGTGACCAGTTGGTTGTAAAGAAAAGTCCTTACAAAGAAGTATAGAGTTGTTATTTGGAGGGCAAGGCAGTTGGCTGAAGGACACCTCTAATTTCTCCAGGTTGGAGCCTGATGTTTGAAATGGCATTTTGAAATAAAATGTTTCTATTATAAAAATGGAGGTGCAATTTTTGCCACACTCTTAGGTAAAATACAGCAGCTATTTAATAATAGTTTAGGACTGGAAATTAAGAATACTGTAACACATGCTAATGAAATTACGGGAGGAATTTAGGTAGACAGAATGCTGGAATTGCCCAGGACACCTGATTAACTCATCAGTATTGGAAAGCCTGAAGTCGTCATGCTGCAATTAAGAGTTGGCCTCTTGATCTTGGACAAGAGACTGAGAAAGCTCCAAAGTAAAATTGCTTTTCACTTATGTGGGGTTTTGTTTGGAGTGTATTCAGTGGGAAACTTTCCTTTTTGAGACAAGAAACTTTTACTCAGCTAGTTCCTGCAGATGCTATGATTATTTTGACAGATTATAGAATGCAGGCAATAGCTATTTCTTGAGCACAACATGGATCCACTTATCTACATGTTGGTTCAAAATGAGAAAGTCAGCAGCAAATTTACACTCCATTAGGTTAAAAGCCCTTCAGATCAAGCCCCCAGTGAGGCAATTATTGAGAGTTCGCTTATCACAGTTTGATATGTCTCACTCTCACCTCATGGCAAGGTTTTCTGTTATAACACTCTCTGTGGAAGCACATTTGGTTCCCAGCTACAAAATCTTTATCGTAAATCACTTTTATTGACACTCCTAGCACTGACTTGAGCTAAGTTAGAAAATGAGCCCCACTGCTATTATTTGTACAGGATCAAACTTGATGGGGAATCTGAGGTATTTTCCTGAGAATACTAAGCATTGGAATTTTTTTTTACTTTCGGGGCTATCTACCCTGTATAATTACAGTGGTATAAATCAGGAGTTACCCACTGTTGTCAGTAGAGTTGCAACAGTGTAAAAATTGATCCATTGGAACCAGCCCCTCTGTGCTTTGGGACAGACCTACTTGCTCCCACGTCACCTAGAGGAATCATTTTAGCAGGCATTTCATTAATGAAGAAATATTTAGCTAAACCTGGAAAAAATTCTTGTTCTTCACTTTCTCACTTCTGGTTAAAGGCCAAATCCAACCTTATTTCCCAAGAGGGTCAATCCTGATAGAGAGCAGGAAGGAAGTGTGTTTGGTGCATGGTGGAAATAAAGATGGCTCTGGGGAGCCTGCATAGGAGTATTCCACACTACCAGGATCAACTAGGCACTGCTCTGTAGGACAGCAATCTGTGCCATAGCAGGAGATTTTGGGGGCCATGACAAGTGAGTCTATGATTACACAGATAGATTGGGGAAATGTACTCAGGTTTGGTAGGGGGGGCGAGACAGTTTAGCCCACAGAAGCAAAATACAGAGTAAGATTCAGTCTAATTTGCATGAAATTGTACATGCACATAGACCTGGGAACATACTTTGTCTCAATACCACTGACATCTGGCTTTGTAATTAAAAAAAAATTAATATGTTTCTGTAGCAAATTCATACCTCTGAATTCCCAGGACTGTAACAAAAAGACTACTGTGGAAGATGTCTGCTTCACATTTCAAAGGTTATCAGGGTAAATACTGTCAAAATTGCACTTTTATTACTATTTCTATTAGCTTTTTTTCCTTCAGTGTAATTATAGATTAATCATTCTTGCCACATTCCTTTTAAAAAAGGAAGTCAAGAAAGAAAGACAGAATATCTTTATATCAGAACCAAAATAATTCATATATGGGGAAAAAAACAATTAGCAAAATAACAGTCCAATTATATTGGAAAAAGATTAGCTGTTTTAAAAAGTCAAGTTAAATTTGACCCATGATGAAATTTCCATCTTTACCGCAAAAGAGATTTTGTGTGAGATTATTTTTGTGTGTGTCAGACCAACAAATATTTAATATTTTTGTAAAAACAAATTAATTTGGATACACTGTGAACCATCTCTTTCAATGTGTCTAATTATTTTGTATTAAACTATGTGATAGGTTCATCTGGTCATACAACTAATGCATCTAGTTATTGTCAAGCTGTCCTATAGTGACTCAAGAGTGTGAGTACCAATCTCAGGGGAGACAGTTAGAAAGCCCGGCACAAACCCCAAATTTGTTGTGAGATGTACTCTTAGATTTCACCAACAAATTATGAAGTGCAAACTCCTCAGGCACTATAACAACTTTAACATGTAGCTGTAGCTCACGAAAGCTTATGCTCTAATAAATTTGTTAGTCTTTAAGGTGCCACAAGTACTCCTTAACTTTAACATGGAGTTGCAGACGGTCCCCTTAGGTAATCCTCTGTCTTGCCACCTGGGTAAGCTTAACTTTGTGACAGATGGTCTCTTATACCAAGGATCACAGCAATATTCAGGTTACTCCGAGTCCCATAGGACCAATCAGTTACCCCAGGTAAGACAGTGCTTGTGGCAAGTCCTGTAATAAACTATCTAAAGATTTATTATATAGGAAAAGGAACTGCAAGAGTTATTTTCAAGTTTAAAGTAGGTAAACATACATACACAAATGAGTTATAATCTTAAGTTTCCAAAGTAATGATAGCTTCTAGAATAAGCAAGGTCTATATGTCCTTTAGGGCTAACCCTAAAGCACTGGGGATCTTTTGCATATGCCCCCCAGAGTCCAAGCAACATAAAGATACAGTTCCTCTTTGTTAGGGGTTTTTATTCCCTTCCTCCTGCTGCTCTGAGGGGCAAACTCAGCTGATGGAAGGAATCCACTTTCAAGCCTCATCTTTATGGAGGTGGAGAGAGTAAAAACAACAAAGTCGTCTTTCCTCTTTAATGTTCCATTCTAGTCCATCTGATGTTGATGGGCCTTCCTTGTCAGCCAGAAAGTAACACCTTCTGTTGGAAATCAGCTTTTTACACTAGTTAATGTCTCGCTCTCCTGTCTGGTGATTTACACAGTTACAGAGTCTTTACAATGCAAATACTCAAATAATATCTTATAATATGGGATACAGATATTATAAGTGAAATTAATGCATGCAGCAACTTACAAGCATTCCCTAAAGTCTAAACCTTCTTAGAATTCTAATACCTCTTTTAGCAATACCAACACACAGGTGAGCCAGACAGGTTCCAGCTATGTATTTGTCATTCAGTGGAGACATGGGGACCGTAGCATGAGCTGGCACTTGGTCTGCGAGCATCACAGTTATGAGTACAATTCTGTATTACTCACTCACAAAACCCTCCCACTGATGTCAAGAACAGTTTTGTCTGACTAAGGACTTCAAGACAAGACCCTATAGCATTATCATCTCTGTTCCATTATATTGGTCTCTAAGGCCAGATCCTTGACTACGGCCAAGGACTGCACATTGTTACTCAGCATAGAGATGTACAAAGGTAGCTTTAAACAGCATTTGTGGCTCCTTGAGCCTAGGCCAACTATAAAGTGGGTTGGCTCCGTGGTGAAGGTTAGAAGAGCTTAATGGCTGGCAGCCAATAACCCAGAGGGGTTGATATGATAACTAGGACTCAGGGAAGACCCAATCCCATTCCCTTCACCCCAGCCTTGCCCACATACTGGGAACTGAGAGGAGTGGAGGTTTAGGAACTGCTATCCTAACTCTACACTACTAAAGAAGCTCGGCGCCACAAGCTTGCATGATCCTGGCCAGCTGCTCCAGCTTTAGATCCATTATCTTCTGTACATGTGGTACCAAATGGCCTCACTGCAGGGATGAATCTGGGCCTTCAGTTCCAAATTAGCACTTCTAATTAGACACAGAAGACCTAAGCTAAGACCTAAGTTCATCAATAAATAATCATACTTAGCACTTCCATAGCACTTCACCTTTCCAAAGTGTGACTAACCATAGAAAACACAGATGTATTTTAATAGTGTTCAGTACATGTTCTCTGTTATAAACATGTTTTCAGAATGCATTGATATGAAAAAACAGGCATTCTATCCTTTAATTTAGTACAGAGACAGTAAATGGATCCTGGGAGAGCCTGTGTTTACACCGTCTGCCTTCCAAAATACCAGAACGGTCGATTGCCAACTGCCGACAGATGGTCAGCAATCTGATGTCATGGATCAGGTTGATGACAAACCTATTGCAAGGTGGCAAATCAAGGTACCCACAGTCCTTTCAAATAGTAATTTTGAGATACAGTTATTATTATTAAAATGGAAATTGGTATTTATATGTTGCCATTTGTGAAATAGTACTAGAATCTTTGCTGATATATTGGTATAATTTATTGCATTATTATTGTAAAATCTTACAGATTTCTAATGATGGATTCATTTATAGCAATCCTAAAACAATAACATTATTTGATGGAGCTTGTCAAACATGTGAACCACAGGCAAATGGGTTATGTACATTAAAGGTATGTGCTTCATTATTATTTATGCATATTTTGAATATTTGCATCTTAGTTCGAGCTAGGAAACAAATATAAAGGCCAACTGAGTTCTTGGAAGATGTGTAATACATTTGTTCACACAATAGACTATTATTTGTTAAATACTGCTTGCCTTACTCAGACAGGGTCAGATTCAGATCCCCTTATTCATGGTGAATAATGAATCGTACTTTATTCCACAAATAGTTAATTCAACTATTTGTGAAGTAAGGGACCACATACTATGAATAAAAACGGTTATCAGAATCTGTCCTACAAAAGCACCATTGAAGTTAAAGTAAGTCTGTTCTTGTGAGCAAATTGGTCCTAAAATAGCTTCATCTATCATGTCCCTTCAGGTATTACACATGAAACCAATTAGATACATAAACTGCTGTAGACCCGTGCATGGAGCTCCCATTGATGCCAATGGAATTATGCACATAGGTGAGGAGCCAGATGATGATAGCGCCATCCATAGGCAGACAGGAAAGGGAGGGACAAAGAGCTTCTTTCTACTTGTGCAGCCTACAGATGGGCCTTTCACAACTGAGCACAGAAACTGCTCTGTTGGTGCACCCACAAGGGTGGAGGAAGTGAGGCCATGCACCTCCTTCACTCCAGACCAGCAGCCACCAGAGAAGTCTTGCAATGAGGGGAGCAAGCTGAGCAATCCTGCTTTGCACCAAGCCAGTGAAGACCACTGTCCACCTGTGCCCCTGAGCTTGCTCTGAGAGGATGTCACTATGCACCACCAGGCCCTTCTAAGACAAGTAGATAAATACAATATTCTAGCTCTAAAGGTGTTCCTGACATTCATGGTCAACTGCAGAAAAGGATGAAACGGAATGAAGCACAGGTTTATCTGCTGCAAGCCTCCACCATCCAGGCTATGGGGGTTGGATGGGGGCATTCAGATAATCAATAAAGTGAATTTATTAAAATTCAATTTTTCCTTCTGTGACATCACCTTAGTATTTCCCACTTCAGCAAAATAGTGCATTAGCTTGTGACATCACAAAGACCAGGGACCAGATTTATCCCTGGTGCAACTGTTCATTTCACTGACATTACACCAGGGATAAATTTGGTCCTAGAAGTCTTAAGGCTGTGCATGCAATGCACGATGTCAGTGTTGTCATAGAAAGATGCATTTTAAGATATCTTCAAAGAATCAGGAAGTTATCGGGGAAAGTGCAAGAAGTGTAAACAAAATTATAAATCAGATGTCCAGGTTGTAACAATGGGGATTTTTCATGCACAAAATTTACAAGCACAGATTTAGATACTGGGATGAGGCAGCTTTGAAAATGTTGCCCTCAAATTCATTCCCAAACAAAAATGAATACTTTATTCAATTAAATTGTTAAGTTAGAGTAGATTGTCTTTCACTGACATTTTACAGTACATAAAGATTTATTGTTTGAGAACCAAGAGAAAATCATAAACATTTAATCAATTACATTGACATTTCTGTTAAGGAGAAAACATGCAACATAGATGGCCTCTGTTATGGGGAAGGAGATACAAATCCTACCAGCCCATGCTTACTCTGCAGACCTGACATCTCAAAGTTAACTTGGTCAGTTACTGAAAGTAAGTTCAAATTTGTTCTGGAGCCTCTCACAGGAAATAGGCTGAAAGCTAATGAAGTGGTGGTGTTTCAAAATTGTGTTGATACAAGCAAAATATTGATTATGACTTCTGTTAAACTGTGCATGTGAAATGGGCGCTGACTACAACCCTGATTCAAAGCCCATTGAAGTCATGGGAAAGAGTCTCTTGACTTCAGTGGGCTTTGAATCAGGCTCTTAGTGCACAAACTTGCACATGTGAGCACTTGACCAGATTGGTACCCATGCACAACTCTGGTGACCTGATACATTTGCACTAAGTGGAGGCGAGTGCCTTTTTTTCACACACAGGACTTAATGAAAATCAGTCCATTATTCAATAATATATTTCACCATTCTCTGTGCATTTTGTTCTGCATAGTATGATCTTGGGGACAGCAACCCTTTAAATGTTTGACATACTTCACCTATTGTACCATGTACACTAACAATATAGAAATTGATTTAATGATTACACGTTGAAAGAATAGTTACTGGTTGTTTTCAGATACAATTAAAAGAAAAAAATGAGTAGGAGAAAACTAAATTCATAGTGACTTAATATATATTTATACAAACTGAGTCCCACAGTGCTGCTGAAGGGGGCTAGGAGCTCATGAAGATGTGGCGCCCTGATCCACTCACTGGACTACTGTAGACCATATCTCCTTTCTCTCTCTCTCTCTCTCTCTCCCACCCCATCATGTGCATGGAGCATGACATCTACTGCAGCCCTGGGGCTTTAGTAATCCCCTTAGAGCTGCTTGTGGGGGAGGGGGAGGAGAAGAGGAACCAGATTAAATGAGGAGCCCACTAACAGTATACCAGAAATTAGCTGGTGAATAGGTGGGGAGTTGGAGCTAAGCCCTCTCCGTCTTCTTACAGTCTCAGTGAGAAATTCCTTGGTACCAACAGACCCATTCCTGACAACTGGTGTCTCCGTTTATGTGCAGTGATCTAGTTCAGACTCCTCACTGTCACTGATTCCTTTGCTGCCACTCAGCCATTGAGAACCTGCCTCTCCCACTGGAAAGTCAAGGTTGGCACTAGATTCCTGATGTCACTCTCCCACTTCTTAGTGTGTGCGCAACATGCCTCAGCTGGCAAATGACCAGGATTCATCACCAAATTTGGTCCGATAGTTGGCTCATTAGCTTCCCCAGCCCAGGCCGGGTACTGACAGGGAGTGCGACACGAACGCTGATCCATGCCTCCCTACTCCCCACTGCAATATATGAGTAGGAGGTAGAGTCAGTGACTCGTGGGATGGGATTTGGTGGTAGCAGGGCAGCTCTACAGCTGCTGCTATGCGTGGCCTTGCTCCATGGGATTCACTTAGTTCTTTGTGTGCTGAGGGCCCAGCTAGGCTATGGATCTCAGTCAGGACTGCATACCTGCTTGACTTACTATATACTCTAATTTTGCACCTTGCATTCTGATAATAGAACATTCTGTTTTGAGATCTACTAAAGAACAGCACTATATAAGAACTGGGTATTATTATTGTTTTGCAGAATAGCCAGGTGCAGTACAGAATTTCTAACTAAATTTTCTTTCACATTTAACAAAATAACTATTCTGAGGAGTTGTATGTACTTTATCTAATGTGATTGTGGAAAGAATCATTTAGATAAGGTCCCACTTTTCTGCTGGGCCTCAAATAGTCAAATATTGTTGTGCCTTACTAGATTTTATGGATACAGTTGTGTCTACAAACATTTGTGCCTTTAACTTTGTAAACATAAATGATAGCAAATGGAATTCTAACTACCTGATATATTTCTTCAGACAGGCTGTTGGATGGATAACTATCTTTTACATGCAGGATCCCATCACTGCGGTATTTTTTCATAGAATATCAGAGTTGGAAGGGACCTCAGGAGGTCATCTAGTCCAACCCCCTGCTCAAAGCAGGACCAATCCCCAACTTTTTCCCCAGATCCCTAAATGACCCCTGCAAGGATTGAACTCATTGGTTGAGCAGGCCAATGTTCAAACCACTAAGCTAACCCCCCCCCCCCATTTAACATGGCCGTCAATCTGAGATCATGGGAAAAATTTTCCAAAGCACTTAAGTAACTTGTAGCACTTTTTCAAAGTGACTAAGTGCCTAACTCACTTAAGTGTTTTGAAAATTTTACTCAGTCAGTTCAAAAATAATTTTAATGTAGTTTCAGGTAGACCCCTGCCAATTTTTTATTATTTTACCATAATTCTTCCTATGTTTAAAAATGATTTTTTCTCCCCCGTTGCTATGCAAGACTACCCATTCAAATGGGATAGCAGTGAAAATAGCTATACACTACACGTAGTTAAAATATGCAAAAAGAAAATATTTCTTCTCCAATCTGTCACTGTAGTTGACAGTTGAAAAAGTCAGATTGTTACACCTGCAATATTTTCATTTTAAGCTACATATTCAGATGTATTCAATAACAAAAATGTTCTCGGAAGAGCAGCAAGACAAACAGAAGAAGGTTTTCCCCTCCCCTGCTAAATTAGTAAAAGATAACAAACATTATATATTTGATTAAGCCTGGAGACACATCTGCACCAGGAATTTCAAGCTGGTTTCTTAGAACTTGGGACATTTTAACAAGTGATAAACATGAATAGATGGCACAAACATTTAACTTTTGATGACACAGCAACCTTAGATTTAAATTTTCTATATAATGGTGATCTATTTCAGAATGTAAAAGGGCCTGGAGTCTGTCTGTATACTTAAGTAAGTTTTTTTTTTTAAAGCCAGTAGCATACTAATTCAAAATTATTGAAAAAAAAGATTAGAGTCAAGACTTGAAGAAACAAAGGTCTTAATTATGCTATCCCTAGCTCAGATAAGTAGTCTTTACAAAAATAAAGTCTCCTTAAGGCCAAAGGAAGGACTATTTGAGAAAGGGATTTGACCCTATGTTAATAATGCAAATAAAGTCTATCAGCAGAACAAGCTTTTGGGGGAAGGGGGCATAGATCTATTTAAAAAAATTTTTTTATAAACATTCCCACTTTATACACATAATTAAATAATATTTGATTACAGACTATTTTCACATGAAATTCACTGTGGACATGAAATCTGTTCTTGTGCCCATTCACACAACTATCTGCAGGCTCAAAATTGCAATCACATAAATAGAGTTCATTTCTGAAAATGTAGTTCTAAATGTGTATGTTCTTTAACAGAATCTCATAGTTAAAGAGCATCATCTTCAAGTTAAGCCATATTCAGCAAGCGGTCTGCATGCAGAACTCCGATTGATGTTAGTGGATCTGGACCTTAGTGGCAGAGTTTTTCATTCAAGTTGCTCAAGAGGTGACACTGCTCTTGTCCCATAAGAGACATGATAGATAGATAGATAGATAGATTGATTCCTCAAGGAAAATGTAAACCATTTCTGGGCTTTATGGAGTCTGATATTTTATTTACAAAATGTAATTCAAGTGCAGGTTTATGTTCATATTTATAGAGAATCAAAGTATACGTCCAGATGGTTCAAGGGGTTTGGGGTTCTTTGTACATACAGATAAAATAAGCTTTCTGCAATATTTTTTCTATATAATAAATAATTGGGTAAGATTTGTTAAAGTTATGATAAAAGGGCCTTTTTTCTGTGCCATTTAAGTACCATTAAAGTTAAGAAGAATTAATTGCATTCATCAAAGTCAGAATGGACTCTTTAGAAGAAACTGATCCCTTTTCATATTTATAAATATGTTTTAACTGTTGTTTAAAAGAGAAAATGTCTACTTTGTTGCAGACAATGAACCTCCTGTGCTTCAAACTTTGCAAGGCACCCTACAGACATTTTATGGGGAAAATTTTGTGTACCAGTTTATGGCATCAGATCCAGAAGGCTCTGCCATCCTTTTTACGTTTGACTCTGGTCCTCAAGGTGCCAGCCTTTCCCCTTCTGGACTCCTTATATGGAAAGCTGTGGCAAAGAATTCACAGAAATTGACATTTTCTTTGACAGATGATTGCAATGCTGAGACTAAAGTAATAATAGAGGTAATAAATATTACAATCAAACAATCCACACTAATTCCTAACCTATAAGATACCTAATGACAAAACTAATTGGTAGTTCATAACCAGGAATCTGTTTTTATTGGGCTTGTCTTGTAGGTCAATGTGAAATCGTGTGATTGTTTAAATGGTGGGTCATGTGTGACAAATATACATTTCCCATCTGGAAGTGGAAAATACCTGTGTGTCTGTCTGCCAGGTTTTGAAGGTGACCTCTGTCAAGTGAATTTTGATGATTGTAAATCTAATCCCTGTGGTATCGGCAGATGTGTTGATGGGATAAACAGCTACTACTGTGAATGCACATTTGGGCTGCAAGGTAAATTATTATTTTTCTTTTTTCATAGATAAATAACAATTTTTAATTGTTTTTACTTGTTTTTACTTTACTTGTATAGATTGAAATTAATTTGTTGTGTTAATATGAAGAAGTATTATACTCTTGTGATATAATACCAAGTATTATATTATATTCAGCGACTTTAATATTTTTCTTGCATCTGTGTGCATAAACTTGGCTATATGACACTATTCTATCAGAAAAACTATTCCACTGTCTCACCCCAGCTGACTCAATCTGTAAGGCCAAATCATAATGCTTCTGACTGTAATAAGTTGTTCACTGGCCACTCCAGACTGAAGAGGCTGACCTAATAAAGATGATATATATTGGGTTTAAATTTTCTTCTGTGAATCAGTGGCTCTGATATTTGAAAGAAACAAAAGCATTCTGCCAAATTCTTTTCTCATTTACACCTGCACCAGCCCACTGAAGTCAGTGAAACAGCATGTATATAACTGAGGGCACAATTTGACCCCAAACAAGTATAGTTACTTGCTGAGCATAAGTAGGTATAGGAAATCAAAGGATTTAGGGGAAGATCTTGCAGCCTAACTAGAAGTCCCTGAATCAGTGGAACAACTGCTTTTCCAGTGTGCAAAGGAGCAGGATGCAGGGATTCTATGCAGGAGGTCTGTATACTCTGTAGCTTGTGGGGCACAGCATGGGGATCCCTGTGCTTCAGCATGGAGGAATGGTTCATAAGTTTGGCAGTGGATCCCCCAAGTCAGATCTGAGAATCCATCCAGAAATCACCATCCAATTCTATCTCCCTTTAAAAAGGATGTGCAGAGCATGCCAAACATATACTTGTTTATCTATGCTCATATTTTTTATTCATTTCAAACACAACACAGGTCATCATTTTTGTGCTTTTTAATTATAAGAATGATGAGTTACTCTGACTATATTAGAGACTAACAAATTTATTTGAGCATAAGCTTTCGTTAGCTACACTTCACTTCATCCGATGAAGTGAGCTGTAGCTCACGAAAGCTTATCCTCAAATAAATTTGTTAGTCTCTAAGATGCCACAAGTCCTCCTTTTCTTTTTACGGATACAGACTAACATGGCTGCTACTCTGAAATCTGACTATATTATAACAAGTGATTAATATTGTGGCTGATAATGTCTGTTATGAGCAAATGATCTCACACTTTCTTCCCCAATTCAGCATTGCCATTAAGCACATAAATAGTGGGTTTGACTTCATTGGGACCATAGACATGTTTAAGGTTAAGCACATGCTTAAGTGCTTTGCTGAATTGTAGCCCACAAAACTCTCCCTCTATGCATATTCTACAATAAGGAAAATATTCACTGTTTAATGGAAATACGGTTTAATGGCAGACCTGCAGAATTTGTGAAGTTGGTACTTATATATGCGGAATTTGTTTTCTATTTCACTGCCCACATAAATTCCACTTTATTTAAATGTACAGCCAAAGTTAAGTAAAGTGATACTCTAAAAGTCTGTATTTCAATTTAGGTAGAGATTGCCAAGAAGATATTGATGAATGTGCATCCAAGCCTTGCTTCCCTGGAGTATTTTGCTTCAATACTTTTGGTTCCTATTATTGTGGTCCATGTCCAAAAGGTCTATATGGAGATGGAAAGATATGCCATGGTAAAATAGCCTTCCCTGTAATACAGCAGTCACCTTACATTAGGAGTCTTTGGTCTGTTGCATATTTCAAACAATAACATATTAGAGTGCTGACAGGTATCTTGTATGCTTTTCATCAAAATGTATCGTTGCTAAGTTAGATATTAGGTTTATAACTCCCCTTATGTGACAGTAGACTGCTAGACCAGATACACAGCTGGTAAAAATCGAAGTAGCTCTGTTTAATTCTTTGGAACTACATCAGTTTTCACCAGCCCATTTATCTATTAAATGCTTCTTCAGATGTTTTGAAAAAGGAATTGTAAATATCCTGCAGATATTTAATATTATAGAACTAGGATACTTCCCATTAACACACAATGTTTTGTTACCATGTGCATTTATTGAACAAATATCCTAATTATTTTTTAAGAAATCTAATTACATTTATTCAAATCAAACAAATAACTTCCCAAGGTGCCTGCAAGATTATGTAATATTGAAACTACTGAATAATTCAAGTTTTGTTATGGTTATGTACTTTTTCAAAAACTATTGAGAACCCTTTACCACCCATCCCGTTCATCTGACCTTTCAGAATCTTGAGGTATTTTATTTTACTAGCATTTTAACTCTGCTAACGTTTTATATGCAGTTGAAACAAAATTGACAAGTGATGTTCCCTCACATCTTTTGGTTCCAGAAAGCTTTGAAGATGTTTATGATGAAAGAGAGGATGACACTGAAGAAATGGGAAGGAATGAGGGTAAAGATTACATTTTTCATGAAGAAAATGGACTTGCTGATGCACATACTGATGAGAATGTATCTGGCAAGTAAAGCTACCAGTCAATTTTATGTTATTCACATGAATTTTTAAGATTAAAAGGAAACAGAATATATTCGTTAGTTGGGCTGCATTCTTATTCCTATTCTAAAATGTCATCAAAACATCACTTAGGATAGCAAAGTCACCTGATTGATACTGTAATGAGGGATAGTGTACATGTTGTATTTTGTCTGTGAGCCTGCCTAGTGCTATACAATAGGTAACATGCGGATAGGGAGGGGGCATCTGTTGTGCGAAACAGACAGTGGTTTATGGTATTATACTGAGTGCCATTTTAATTCTTAAACTAAACAGATAGGTCAGGAGTATTGCTAATGAACTCCAAATTCTAACCTCAAAAACTCCTTTAACTTTTATACCTGGCATTTCAACTCTGTGCCTTGTCAAGCTACGTTCTCAGGAAATTTTCTGGCCAGTTCAGCCACTAGTGTAAGCTGCCTCCGGACTGCTGTGGCATCTGCAAATGCCCCATACAAGCCATTTTGCCAGCTCAGTTTGGTGCTCTGGTTGTACTCCCTTCTGCCCCCTGTATGCCCTCTCTGACCCTTGAAGGACAAGAGGGACTAACAGAAGGTGGCCAGGGGAGTAGGAGAAGGTCACTTTCCATTTACTTTGTGCCACTCTCAGAGGTGAGCAGAGGCAGAGTTTTATATTGCAAACCTATCAAATAATTTGGAACAATAACAACAAAATCTTTGTGGTGCAGACCAATTGGAATAATGTAGTAGCATAGTTGAATAACAAGCAAAAATATAGACGTCATTAATCTCTGGATTTTAATAATGTGAAACAACTCTTATTTCATAGCACTTTTTTCATTGAATAATATGCCTTTTAAATTATATGGGCATTTTTATGAGTATTACTGGCAACCATTTCCTATGGCTTATGCTATTTCAAAATAATAACTGTATTTGGCTTTTTAAACTCTGGTCTTAGGTCGGCTTGACATATATGTGCAGTGTTATAATAGCAAGCAATCACTTTATCTTCAACTAAACTGTCTGGTCCAAATACTCAGTCCCCAGCAACACAAACAGGTTGGTAATCTGTCCTAACAGAACAGTTGCTCATTTCCCTGGTGTGTTTGTGTGTGGGGGCGGGGGGGGGGAATCCCTGGTTGTATGCCAGAGCTGGGCTGTTCTATCCTAACCTTCCCAGCAGAGAAGCCATGTCAGGGAGGGCGAGGACATAGCTAGAGTGCCCTGTGCTTTGCTGATCCTGGCTGCTTAGGGGCCATTCTTTGGGCTTAAATCCTATTGAGTATATTTATTCTGGCCTAGCAAGTGTGGATGAAGGGTTTGTGAGGCACAGGACATATTTTGGATCTGGATATCCCCATACAAAAAATGTCTTATAATATTTCTGTACTTTTTTCTTCTGTGATTTTTTTATAGGTTATCAACAGTCATCCATTGAGAAAATTCCTAATGCCCCAAGTTTTACTCCCAGTCCTAAAGATGTTGCCAAACGTTTTATTTCTGTGCAAAGGGCCAGCAGCACCCCCTCAACCTCCACAGTGAAAACATACACACCATGGAAGCAAATTAATTCTCAAATAACCGCTTCTGACCAGTCTGCGAGTACCAGATACATTGGCCATACCTTCACTGCTATCAATGACCAGCTAAATAACACAGGAGAAAACTCTGCCATGAAGACTATGATAACGCCATCTTTTAGGAACAATCCTGTATTACGTGATAAGACAACAATGACACAATCTGAGGCCTACAATCCTTTAGAGACTAGCAAGGACACATTGCTTAGCAGCAAAACAAACATACCCTCCATAATGAGCAGAGTATTAAAAGGAGGAAATAGTTACAAAGTTCAACACCCATCGGTCAAGCATAAGGACAGTCTTTTACAGTCTGGTTTTGTTGGAATCGCTGTCCCATCAAAAGTGCCTGGCACAGATCAGGAATCAGATGCAACAGCGGTGCCTAAGGCATTAATTTGTGCTGATTTACCTTGTTTTCCTGGAGTTCTCTGTGAACCAAGCCATGATGGAAGCTTCAAATGCGGTCGTTGTCCTTATGGTTATTATGGAGATGGTGTCGCTTGCAGAGGTATTGCTGATCATTATACTAAATATTTTACAGTGAAGAATCTGTGGCATTTTTATAATTTTAAAAAAAGATAGTGTTACTGTATAATGGCTGATAAGAAAATAGCTTCAAATTGTCTATTATTTCACTATTAAAAATGGTAAGACATTCGGTTGTATGAATGCATTTAAAAAAAAATGTTTGTTCAGTGTCCATTAGCTTCCATGCTTAACGTCAAGGGTCTTAGCTGATTCAATGCAACGTGTTTATAATATAATCGTGTTAGGCAAGACTGCATTATGCTAAAGTGCTGCTGTCATTTTCCTTATTACTCTGTTCTTATTTCTTATTGCCTTGCAGCAATATGTAGGTATGCATGTGGTAAAAACATGGAGTGCGTGGCACCCAATATTTGCAACTGCAAACGTGGCTACTCTGGTTATAACTGTCAGAGTGGTAAGTATGGTACATTGAATTTACCCCATCTAACTAGTATGTGCTAATGAAAGTATCTAAAATCATGTGTTGATTTTGCACAGCTGTATGTCAACCTGACTGTAAAAACCATGGGAAATGCATAAAGCCCAGTGTCTGTGAATGTCCCCCAGGATACAGTGGATCAACCTGTGAGAAAGGTAATAAGTCTGTCTCCTTAAAATTAGAATCATAGAGTCCAAAAAAGTTGTGCCTTGATTGACTGTCACTACTGTGAGTATTCATCCTGACAGGGGGAGGGATGTGTGTTGTTTTACACAACTCCTAGAACTATCATAGAAATGAAATCATAGAAATGTAGGACTGAAATGGACCTTGATAGGTCATCTAGTTCAGTCCCCTGAATTGAGGCAGGATTAAGTATTATCCCCTGACAGGTGTTTGTCTAACTTATTCTTAGAAACCGGAGGGAGATTCCAGTCTCCTTAGGTAATTTGTTCCAGTGTTTCACTACCCTTACAGTTAGGAAATTTTTCCTAATGTGTAACCCAAATCTCCAGCTGCAGTCTAAGCCCATTACTTCTTGTCCTGTCTTCAGTGGTTAAGGAGAACAATTTATCACCCTCCTCTTTTTAACAATCTTTTACATATTTGAAGACTTTGATCATGTCATAATAAAACATTATATATATATATAAACATAATAAAACACTTTTATCATGTCATGTATAAACTGTATCATTAAGGTATCTTTCATAATATTGAAATCTCCCATGAAGATTGTATGTGGTGAGATGTTCCTAAATTTAGTGAGCTGTAAAGGCCAAAAGAATTTTGGCTCTCATTTTTATTTATGACATTATCAATAAATTTGGATGCTATATTTTTTATATATATATATATATATATATATATATATATATATATATATATATATATATAAATAAAATACACACACACATGCATACGCAGACAATTAGGGATTAATAATTTTTGTAAGAATATAAAGTTTAAACCCCATTCTGCTATGTCCTTAAAATATAAGAATCAGCAAGCTAAAAATTGATGATGGACATTTGTACTCCCATCTGAGTACTGAGTGCCAAATGCACAAACCATGCTTAATATTTTAGTTTGAAATTGGACGTGGTTGTCAGGCTTGTCCCTCTCTCCACTATGCACTTTTAGTACTTTTTGATAAAATGAAGACCAGTCCCTTTGAGCCAAACTGTGCTCTCAGATGCACAGATGGCTCCAATTGAAGACAGTGGGCCAAGTTAATTGCTGATGTGCATGGGTGTACCACTATTGATTTCAGTGGAGCTGTGCCCACTCATACTTGTGGCAAATTTGGCCCATAACAAGCTGCATGTGCTCATCAGGCAGAATTTGGCCCTTTCTGCACTTTGTCACTGTGGAAAGAAGGAGGTGTTTTGTTGTTGTTATTTCATCAACAGGTCTTCATTTTATTTCCAGTTCTGTTTGCTGATACAAATGTTACCTTTAGTTATCGCTAAAATATAACCAATTTTAATAGATATTTTTAGAGCTGACTTCTTAAACAACATAATTCTGTATCTGCAGCACGCTGTAACCCACTGTGTCAACATGGAGGCACATGCTTGGCCAGAAATCTCTGCACCTGCCCGTATGGTTTTGTGGGACCCAGATGTGAAACACGTAAGCAAACAAAAATGTAGAAATCAAGAATATAATAACTTTTATTACCCTGCACTGGGATGTATTAAAACAAACAATGCTTTACATTTCTGATGCACTGTATCTGCTGTTCGCAAATAGTAAAATCCAAGATGAATGTCTGAAGGCTACTAGAACTGGGACTTACTAGCATCAATTAAATAATGTTTGTACAGCACTTTGAAGATGTGAAACTTTATGTATGTGCTAAATAATTTATTATTATTACGATTAGTCGCTCAGGGAGATGGATTTAGAGTTGAGGTTAGGACATTATCCAGAACAAGTGTAATTTTTGGCAGCTGGTTACTGTTTCTGAATTCCTAAATGGCCCTTCCTTAAGCTGTTGGGATGGTCCTCATTCTGAGGCTGATATTAGTAAATGTTAGGTCAGTGGTGTGTAAGATCACTGAATATAACAGCAAATTAATGGACTCATCCTCTGACTTGGAATGCAAAATGGAGACCTTTGTTGGGAATTATAGCTGGCCAGTTTGAATACTTTAGTCCCAAATGAGATACTGTGTTTCATATTAGCTATATCTGGCCTTAGATGCTCCAACCAGTATTTTGGTTAATTTGCACACAAGTCATTACTCACTGAAAGATCCGTGCTTAGAAATCAGGAATTCTACTGGGCTATCACCTTCCTCAACATGCCAATGAATTTGCCTGTGGATTAGGTAAATTCCTCTCTTTGTTGCTCTTGGAATCCTCAAGACTGTTGATCCTTTTGGTTTTCAATTGCCATGTCAATAATTACTGCTTTTTTGAGATTATAAGATCCCAGAAGAAGGAACTGTGACTTGAAGAGCTGACTTGTGGTGCTCTGAAGCCATGACTACTCCTAAAAGGCTCGTCCTTACCAGAAGTATCAGGTCTCTGCAGGGTTTACATCTGAACTCTGAGAAATGAAAAAGCAAGGAAGGAGACCATAGTGAAGTATCTTGAAGTTAGCATTTATTCAGGAAACCATCACTTGATGTTGTTGTACCATTTGTTGCTCAGTCTTGAACCTTCCCTTTTCTAAGAATGTACTTGGAAAGGTGATTATTAGACAAATCCAGGCCAGGAGCATCTGGTCAGAATGGGACTTTTTTTGACATCTTCCAATTTGGTGTCAAGCTCCTATATGGCATTGAGACAGGTTTAATCTTAAATGAAGCTTCAAGTGGTGGATTGTGTAACTCCCATTAGTATCAATACAATATCCATGCTCTTATCTAGGGAAGAACTGAGAAATCAATGAGGTTTCTCACAGATATAAAATTGTAACAAGCTCTTTTGTACTGTTTTCTCACTTTATGGGTTTTTTTCCCCCTGATTTTCTGGATTATAGTGGTTTGCAACAGACACTGTGAAAATGGTGGTGAATGTCTCACTCCAGATGTCTGCCAGTGTAAAGCTGGCTGGTACGGACCGACTTGCAATACAGGTAAAATTGGTTACTCTCCACAGGGAACTGCTTTGCAAAAGTTCCACACTCGGGGACCTACCAGAAGCAGAAGGGATTCCCATTGCTCAAACTTCTGAACCCTTAGGCTCAAGCAGGGGGCAGGAGCTGCTGCTACTGCTGTGGAAGTCTAGCGACCCCATGTGCCTCCAACTGTTAGTTCATTTTGTAGCACAGCCTGCAGAACTTTGCATTTCAGTTCTTTCACCTGCTGTCTTTTAGATTCATCGTAATCACGTTAGTCATTAACACCCCGTCCTTGCAGTAAAAGCAAGCTATTTCATCACACATATGTGGTGATGCAGTTCTTTCATTGCTTTGTTTTTCCTTCTGCTGTTCTGTAGCGGTGTGTGACCCTGTATGCCTCAATGGTGGCTCCTGTACTAAGCCAAATGTTTGCCTCTGTCCAAATGGATTCTTTGGTGCCCAGTGTCAGAATGGTAATAATTTTTCTCTCACTTTTCTTTTTTGAGAAAACACTAGGAAGATGCCTGCCTCTAGATTTTAAAAACTGTCAGTAAAGTAACATAGGCGAAAGACAGAGATTTCCTTAAGATTTCATTGTTTATACTGGCCAGATTGTGGCTGGCCCCTTGTGTGAATGCCCAAGGAGGGAGGATGCATGAAACTTTGCTTGCTCTGTGCCTTTGCACCCATACAAAAGCCAGTCACAATTGTTAAAGGACTGTTGGCTGTGGGGTATGACTGGGCCCTTAGCTAGGTAGCCTGCACACTGCTATCAGTAAGGCTAAGATTTTGTAATGGATATTTTAGTAAAAGTCACAGACAGGTCACGGACAATAAAGAAAAAATCACGGAAGTCCATGACCTGTCCCTGACTTTTACTAAAAATATCAATGAGAAAATGGGGAGCGCTGGGCAGCTGCAGGGTCCCTGCTGCCCAAGGCGGCTGGAAGCTGCAGGGGGGCCAGCAAGGAGCTGCGAGTTCACCCCCCCCCCGCATGGTGGCTTGAGCCCCCTGCTCCCTATGTTGGCCTGGAGCTCTGGGGTCACCCTGCCACCCACAGCAGCCAGGAGCTGCAGGGTCTCCCTGGCCTCAGCGGCCAGGAGCTGTGGTGACCTCCATCGCCCAAGGTGGCTCAGACCGTGGGGGGCCCCCACCGCCACGGGCAGCAGGTACCATGCAGCTCCCTGCCACTGTGGGCTGAAGTCATGGACTTCTTTGAAAGTCACAAATTCCGTGACTTCTGCGACCTCCATGACAAAATAGTAGCCCTGGCTTTCAGGGATACTAGCATGCATAGCATCTTGCAGTGCAGCTGCGAGCCCTGAGCCATCCTACCCTATGCTTGTAGAATGGGTCCTGTATCTGCTACAGAATAGGCACTGTTCCATGTCAATATGGCTCCTGCTAGACGGGCAGGATTTTGCTAAATATAAATATTCTAGAAAGATTCCTAATAGATGTTCATCTTAACAGTGGTTACAATCTATTTCGTTAGGATAGTATGCAATATAAGAAGGAGCAAAAAGCTATTCCTTCCTATAGTATACAATGCTTGAAGCTATGCCTTATTCCCACATTTGTATCTTTTAGCTGTTTGCTACCCTCCCTGTAAGAATGGTGGCCACTGCATGAGAAATAATGTGTGCACTTGTCCTGATGGGTACACTGGCAGAAGATGTGAAAAAAGTAAGACAACATCAAAATGCTTCCAGGATCAAGAAGCAATTGGTGAAATGCTCTCAGGTTCATTATTTTCACTAATCAGTAAATTATATTTTATTTAAGGTGTCTGTGACCCAATGTGTATGAATGGAGGCAGATGTGTGGGGCCAAACATCTGCTCTTGTCGCTCAGGGTGGAGAGGAAAACAATGTAATACACGTAAGTATATTATAACTAACATGCTAAAACTTATTAAAGAAAATATTTGGCTAAATAATGTAACTGACAGTTCTGTCCAGCAAAAGACATGAAGATAGTACCAAACAGCTTGGAGAGGGGCAGGGGGACACTTTTTCCTTTGATTACAGACCCACATCAAAATGCAGGATGTGATATCTGTACTACTGAGCCAAAGCCATGGAGGTTTCAGTTTAAACCATGAAAACAGGACATACCTTCTGTTCGAGAGTAGCATATAATATTTTTCTCTTCTATTTCCATTATTGTCGACGTTAAAAGCACCATGTTTCCAGTGCTCAAACCCAAACTGTCTGTAAGAGACTTTTCAGATTTCAGAGTAGCAGCCATATTAGTCTGTATCCACAAAAAGAAAAGGAGTACTTGTGGCACCTTAGAGACTAACAAATTTATTTGAGCATAAGCTTTTGTGAGCTACAGCTCACTTCATCGGATGCATGTAGTGGAAAATACAGTGGGGAGATTTTATATACACAGAGAACATGAAACAATGGGTGTTACCATTGTTACCATACACACTGTAACAAAAGTGATCAGGTAAGGTGAGCTATTACTAGCAGGAGAGTGGGGGGGCAACCTTTTGTAGTGATGATCAAGGTGGATCATTTCCAGCAATTGACAAAAACGTGTGAGGAACAGTGTGGGGGGGGAATAAACATGGGGAAATGATTTGTGTAATGATACATCCACTCCCAGTCTTTATTCAAGCCTAAGTTAATTGTATCCAGTTTGCAAATTAATTCCAATTCAGCAGTCTCTCGTTGGAGTTAATCCTGATTTCATTGAGAGCAGGGTAAATCAAGAGGAACTTCATTTAAGTCAATAGGAATTACACCGATCTGAGAGCAAAATCCAGCCCTAATATCTTTTCTTTCAGAAACACATATCATTAAACACCCATATTTGTACTTCCATATATATATATATATATATATATATATATATATATATATATATATATATATAAATAAATTCTCTTCATATTTTCGACTTTTAAAAATATCAGGACAAATTCAGCCCCTAGTTACACCTACACAACCCTTTTGATTTTAACAGGGTCAAGTCAGCAGGGAATTTAGTCTAAAAGTTCTTTTGTATTGGACAAAGCATTTCTTAAAAAAAACTTGACATTTTCTTTTTGTCCACATAGCTAAAACTTCTGTCTAAACCCTGTTATCTTACATCTTTACAACTGTAACCTGTTCTTCTGTGGCACTCACCTTGTCTCACTTTCAGTTAATTCAAAATGCAGCTAAGAGAATCCTCTTTACTCATTGTTCTGACCACCTGATCTCCTCTTCACATCCCTCAGCTGTGTTGCTCCCCCCAAGTTCAAGCTTCTTGAACTTGTCTTCACCTTCCAGCTGTTCATTGCTCAGCTTCTCTCTCCTTATATTTTTTGACTCTTTATCACATTTTCCCTTATGCTTACATAAAGCCCTGGCAAGCTTTGTTAAAATCTTTTAAAGTTAGGCTTAAATTCTGTAACCTGTTGTACACTTGAAAACCTTGAGATTTTATCTCTCGGTGCATTACTCCTTCTCTGTCAATGATGCCAGAATTGATTGTCCACTTATCTACTTCCCTCACAATGGACTTGGCACCTTTCATGCTGGCCCTTATGTATAGAACACCCTTTCTGAACTGATCCATAAAGCCACTGAACTTCTCCTTTTTCAAAACCCTCATCTTCCAGGGTGCCTACTAGAATTTGGTCATCTGCTAAGGGGCAGGTTGAAGAGAGGTGAATATTGGTGATGTGAAGTGTTTATATTTTTAGAGTGTATACTATTTTATGATCATTAAATACCATGTATGTTAAAAATGGTCTGTGCTTTGATTATATTCCTTCCCCGCCCTCTCTTAGGCAACACCTTCACTACGAACTAAGGGTATGATTCCGCTGTTTGTGTACACATACTCGCACAAGTTCTCATCGAGCTAACACGAGTGTAAGTAGCAATCTAGCCTCACTAGCACTGTTAGCAGCAGCGGAGATATGGCTGACCTATGCCAAGTACATACCCACCAATTTCATGCTAGTTTGTACTCAGTATGATTCAGTCATGTCTCCACTGCCACTTCCAGGGCTACTGAGGCTTCACTGCTACTTATACTCACACAAGCTCAATAAAAACTAGCATGAGGATGTGTATACAAGCAGGAGAATGACACCTTTAGCTCATAGTGTAGACGTAGCCTTAGATTGTGAGCTTCTCAGGGATGAGCTGGCATCTTCCGGGGTGTGGGGGGGGGAGGGGGTCAGCACGCCACACATTATGGGCAATATTGGAGTGAAAGAATTTAATATATCTTTTTTTGGGGGGCGGGGTATGAAGCTATTTGTCTTCAGAAATGTAAGAACGGCGGAGAATGTATTGGACCAAGCATTTGTCATTGCCTTCCACAGTGGGAAGGGGTTCAGTGTCAAACACGTAAGTCTGATATGATTTTTAACCCTTAAAAGAAGGACATTGATGTTGCTTCAACAAAATTAATGACTGTTAATTTTACAGACATACATCGTACCTATGACTCTTGTCTTCATTTGATTTTGCATTTTGGACCCAGTGTTGATGCAGAAGTGAGATGAAGGGTAGAGGTGGCTGTGTACCATTTTGCAGCCCAAAGTAGCTGGAGGTGGCTAGGGAGCTTTGCAGTCCTTGGTGTCTGCTCACACTGCTGCAACAACCCTTAGGGGCCATAACAATAGCCCAGAACAGTCAGATCACACTATGCTCTGGCCAAGCCCCAGGCATGCCCCCTTCCTCTCTCAATTATGCCCCATGTATGTATCTACCATGAGGGCTGTGAAGGGAGGTGGCCCTACAGCACCATGGAATCCCCCTTACACTAGGGGGTATTCCTCAGTGAAGAGATCTATTGGGCTTATGGCCCCTGGTCAGCAGAATGAGTACACAGAGGTCATGGCATAACCCAATATTAGGGCCATTTTATTTACAAAGCAGCTACTCTGTTGTTGAGATTAAAGCCATATACTTTTGTATATTTCAGCTGTGTGCAGTCAGAAATGTCTCTTAGGTGGTAGGTGTGTGCTGCCTAATGTGTGCTCTTGTCGTCCTGGTTATACTGGAGTCATCTGTGCAAAGAAACTACAGGTAATTACATTATGGGTACACAATATAATAAAGGAACAGAGGGCAAAAGAAATGGAAAAACTGCAGTGGTTTTGGTTTCACAAAAACTTGTTTTGTAAATTGTTTGAAAGCCACGTTTTGCTTTTCAAAACTAAAAAGATTGGTAATTCAAATCCAGGTTCCGTTTTCACCAAAGAATCTAATTTGGGATGGGAGTTGTTAGCTAATTACTAGGGATGGGCCAAAGTATTTATCAGTTGGTGTGAGAATTCATACAAGTTTCTGAAAATGTAAAGCTCTATTTGTGTGAAGTATTATAATTGTGTTGGGTTTTAATATCTGTAATGCAAGTTTTTGAAGGGAGCTTAATTTATATATCACTACCTGATAATAAAAAATTCAGTGCTCATGAAATAACTTTGATTCAAAGATCCCCTTTATGAACATCTTGAAAGGTTTAATCTATTATTAAATTTTGTATAGACTGTGTAAATAGATGATTTGGTCTGAGTAATAAATGTTTTCTATTCAATACCAACAGTACAGTATATACCATTGCAAAGAGTATTTGCTTCCAACTATGCTTCTCTCTATTTTGGAAAGGTAGCTTATTTTTCAAAAAACTAAACAAGCTTTATGGATGAGTATTCAATACTCCATTTCTGAGTGTGTTGGGAAGGCAAATATTCATTGGAAACTGCTTGTTAAAGTTTATGATGAAAGCACAGAGTGTTCTGAGTACACTAAAATCTTTTATTTTTCTCAAGGTACAGAGACATCATGGTTGAAGAAAATCAAGTACATGGATTACAAAACCATGCTGTATGGACTAAGAGGCACATGAAACTAGAAAGAGACTTTGAAGGCAATAATGAATGAAGTTTATTTAAACAAAGGGAGTGATATCCTGAAGCATGCCTTTAAAGTATTCATTATTATTTTAAAGCCAAGGACATTAATTTTTAAACAGCAGTAGAACAATAACATACTAAGAGCAGAAATGTAATAATCTGTTGTAAATCCTCATTTTATTGCTACCTCACACTCAGAAACCACAGCCTCTGATTCTCTGTTGGACTTTTAGGTGTTGTAGATGATACAAACACCAGATCCCTGGTCAGCTAATGTCTGGAGAAATAGTCATTGGAACAGTGATCTGTAGTGAATGTCCTTTCTTGAGACCTAATCTAAGCATCTCCTAGCACTTGACAGGATCAGGTCCTGAAATATAGCATTTTGTTTTCACACATTGATTTTAAAGAGCAAGTTCTGTTGGTTTAAGAATCCCCTGCCTGTAATGAACATATGAAAAAGGGTCTAGGTTCCTATTGCATCATTCACACATGCCATAGTGTCTTGAGACTATTATAGACTCAACATCCATTTCTAATTATATTTAATGTAAAACTGTTATGTTAGGGTAGGTTGAAACAATTCAGTGCTTACATCTGACTGCACCTATGCTTCTGTGCATGGTCATCATTTCAAAATATCTGTGAGATAATGTAATTGCCATAAATGTAAACAATGGGCTTTCAAGAAAATGCTTTAAAAAGTTAATAAGTGAAAATACTATATTAAAGTAAAAGGATCTTCTCAACTCAGCAATTTTCCTCAAGTTATCTATAAGTTATAGATATAAGTTATCTATCAGCCCTTTTAGAAAACAAGGATTGTAACTAAAGAGCCAGGATCTTCTAAAAAAAATGATCACAAATAAACATTTTTACAGAGTTGAATTTAAGAATTGATGACTCCTTCCTGTGGAAACGTTTATGTATCTATCTCGCATACATGGCTATCAAGTTATTTCTGACTTTTTTCATTTGTTCCACACATAGTGCCCTGTCCCAGTGCTGGCCTCTGCATAGCCTATGACTGCAGGCTCTCCTCTGCTAATTTGAAGGATCTAAAAGTGATTGTCAGCTTTCCTTAAGAAAAGTTGCCAGTCTTTTTCCCTCAGAAGGCCCTGACCTTTCCCTATATGAAATGATGGCGAGATCAGGACAATGAGACATAGAATCATAGAATATCAGGGTTGGAAGGGACCTCAGGAGGTCATCTAGTCCAACCCTCTGCTCAAAGCAGGACCAATCCCCAAGTAAATCATCCCAGCCAGGGCTTTGTCAAACCTGACCTTAAAAACTTCTAAGGAAGGAGATTCCACCATCTCCCTAGGTAACACATTCCAGTGTTTTACCACCCTCCTAGTGAAAAAGTTTTTCCTAATATCCAACCTAAACCTCCCCCACTGCAACTTGAGACCATTACTCCTTATTCTGTCATCTGCTACCACTGAGAACAGTCTAGATACATCCTTTTTGGAACCCCCTTTCAGGTAGTTGAAAGCAGCTATCAAATCCCCCCTCATTCTTCTCTTCCGCAGACTAAATAATCCCAGTTCCCTCAGCCTCTCCTCATAAGTCATGTGTTCCAGTTCCCTAATCATTTTTGTTGCCCTCCACTGGCTGTTTTCCAATTTTTCCATATCCTTCTTGTAGTGTGGGGCCCAAAACTGGACACAGTACTCCAGATGAGGTCTCACCAATGTCGAATAGAGGGGAACGATCACATCCCTCAATCTGCTGGCAATGCCCCTACTTATACAGCCAAAAATACCATTGGCCTTTTTGGTAACAATGGGACACTGTTGACTCATATCCAGCTTCTGGTCCACTATAACCCCTAGGTCATTTTCTGCAGAACTGCTGCTGAGCCACCGGTCCCTAGTCTGTAGCAGTGCATGGGATTCTTCCATCCTAAGTGCAGGACTCTGTACTTCTTCTTGTTGAACCTCATTATATTTCTTTTGGCCCAATCCTCTAATTTGTCTAGGGCCCTCCGTATCCTATCTCTACCCTCCAGCGTATCTACCTCTCCTCCCAGTTTAGTGTCATCTGCAAACTTGCTGAGGGTGCAATCCACACCATCCTCCAGATCATTAATGAAGATATTGAACAAAACCAGCCCCAGGACCGATTCTTGGGACACTCCACTTGATACCGGCTGCCAACTAGACATGGAGCCATTGATCACTACCAGTTGAACCCGACAATCTAGCCAGCTTATACTCCATTCATCCATTTGCTTATACTCAAATGGCAGCAATATGGAGTTCTAGATAGAGACGGGCTCCACCTAACAAAGAGAGGGAAGAGCTCTGGCAACTTGCTGTCACTAATTCCTGAAATAACAGAGCTCCACCTAGCGAGGGGCAGTGAGAGTGCAGGAGGAGGAATGATGGTACAGAATTGTGATGGATACAGGGCTGGTCAAAAATGTTCTGTCACAACTGTTATTCAGCTGCTATTGGGTTTTCAACTAAATAGAACTGTCATGACAAGTGTCTCGTTTGCCATATTCATTTTTGGTTTTTCTTAAAAAAAAAAAACGCACACACGAAAATTGAAAAGTTCAAAACCGGAAATTTTTCACTTCAGAAATGCTGCTCTGGTGTCTCATGGGGGGCTCAGTTCTGTTTCTTCATCATCTCATTCTCCTCTATGGGCCATGCTCCCCAGTTGAACTATATTATCCAGGATACAGCATGACCAATGACTCTAAGAATCACAGACTTCCAGATCAAAATGAGAGATGTAGTCCTACTAAGAAGCCCTGACTACTGAGGATAATGGGAGCATGAGGCATCCAAACTACAACTCCCATGAGCCACCACAGCTCCATTTCCAAATTGAAATGTTCTGAGTTTGGCCATTTTTCTGTTAAATAAAAAATGAACCTTTTCCATGCAGGGACACACTTCTCGATCTAGCTCAAGATGGACACAACCGAACAGACCATGGCAGATTTTATTAGGGATGGGACAGAGCAGGTTTGGTTTAGTCCTAATAGCTATTGTCAACTATAGGGGGATAGCGTTAAGGGTATGTCGAGATGGTGGGATGTATGAGACATTATCCTAATCCTGTATTTCCTGATTTTCAAGGTTGACATGAGGTGGTTTCAATATCAGCACACTCATAGGCTGACGAGTCTTCTCACTGTGTTACTAGCAGAGAGTGAGAGTCTGGAGATGGTCCATGTGAAATCTGTAGTATTGATAATGGAAAAGAGATTGGATTCTAGAGTGTCTTTGGCATTAGCTACATGGAAACTGAGGTCTCTTAAGAGCAATGAACCTGGAGGATTTCAGCATCATGCTGAGCAACTGCACCATTAGACCTTCCAGGAAGTCAGCAAGCTCTCCCTCTGGAAAGCTGTCAAACACTGGATTCGTTTTGGTCTTTTGATTTTGTTTCTGGAGTGGAGTGTCTTATGCATCAGAGGGCTGTGGGAACCGGGACTATTTTCCTCCATTTGGCTTGTCTGTGATCTATCTTGGTTTGTGTTGTGCTGTGTACCCTGCAGGGAGTAGCTGGGCTAAAATAAACCAGATGCCAATTATGCAGACAAGGGAATGTGTCTAATCCAAAATCAAATCCAAAATGGTGCCGGTTTAATGGTTCGCTGAACTCTGCATTCATCAGCCAGAGTTTGAGCTTGCTATCTTCAGTTTCTTTGTTTGTTGGTGTTTTGGGACTAGACTAAGGAGCTAGTTCCTGTTCTGTGTTGTTCCTGTTGTTCCCCCACCCCAAGGTGGGATTTGAAAGGGTGGGGAATATATGCTTCCTAAAACCTTTCAAGGGGATAGTGTTCTAGCTCTGTAAATCCTGCGGGTGTGGCAGTGTTTGTGTCCACAGAGTCTTCAATGCTAGGCCTTGAAAGGTTGGAAATGGTGAAGAGTGCAGTGAATGGATCAGAGTGTAGGGTGGCGAGGCAGAGCACATTGTGTGTGCACACACTCACGCTATGCTTCAATAAAAGAAAGCAGTGTATCCATTGAGAACAGTAGATTACAAATGGAAAGTAGGAATAATACTGGAGACCACTACCGCTACCTAGAATTCCAGGCAATTGTGAGCAGCTGCTTCCACCACAGTCAGAGTGTTTTCAGGGTTAGATTCTAACCTGCATGTGCTGTTCTAGACATTTTGTCCCTACCATTAAAGAGTGAAAAGCCATTTTAGTCCCTCAGGCAGCCAGCAGAGCACTGCTGAATGATACATATCTCACCTGAGCTAGGAGAGGCAATTCAGTTTTCAGTGTTTAATTATATGTTTACTAAAAGGAAGTTTCATGACCTCAGATTCTGCTGAGGGATGCCAAATTTGTATGGTCTGCTCTTTCCCAGAGTCCAGTTTGGAATTGGTAGGATTTTGCCATTTTGTGGGCTGCTGTCACAGGATGTCAACTCCCAGGTTAGAGCGGTCACCTATCCTATGGCTGTTCAGCAGGTCTCGGTGTAGATTCTTGTTCTCCTACATAGTCCTGTTCAGTCTCTTTTCTAAAATAAGTTGGCATTCTCAGATGTCAGCCTCCTTCCCGCATAATACCTGTGGATTGCTATGCATCCCACTGTGGTGTGTTTCAAAAGCCTTTTCAATTTCCCTCTGGCATTTTAAGATGCAGGCAAGCTGCTGTGTCTGCTTTTCAACAGCTTCCTTAAATCCCAGCATCTAAATGGCAGATATCCAGATTTGCTGGGAGAAATTTCTCTCATATTTAAAATCTACTCAACTGAATTATTTCCCTTTTCTACTCCTTAGAAATCCGGGTGAGCAAAGACCAAATGCTACCACCCTCCACCATTTTGGCAACTGCTGGAACCAATCCCCTGGGGTTTTTCCATATTTCATGAATAATCAACCTTAAGATTTTTTAAATTTTTTAAAAATATATAAGTGCCAATAGAGCAAGCTTGTAACAAACCTATAACATTTAATTACAGCAATGTTTTTTAAAAAAATAGAAGAAAGGAGTTATATCTGATTTACTGTTGTAGAGGGGTTTTTGTTTTGCACATCCCTCCACTCACGAGCGACGCTGAGGCTGTATGTCTTGCTATGGGTTCATGCTGTATAAAACTCTCGTTCATAAAATCCTAGTCTTTAGGATTCCCAACTTATTTTCAGTGCCTCTAACACACTATAATTAACTTCTTCAATTTTTTGAAAAGCAAGCTATGCAATCCAAAACACAGCAGAGTTTGGGTACACTAATTAAAATCTAAAAACAACAGCAAAACGCTGTTTTATATTTTTCAATGAATGTATCAAAGTTTTAAGGCTAGAAGGAGCCACCAGCTTATCGAATCTGACTCCCCTGCATATCCCTGGTCACCCTCACCCACATCACCCAGCCTCTGCACACTAAACCCAACAACCAAAATTGGATTGTGAAACAAAGGAAAAAATCATTGTGTGTACATAAAGTAAGATTTTTCAAAACTGCATTGCAATGGTGGGGTGGGTTGTTTTTTTTCACCAGATTGTAAATCATGTACATTTAATAACATTTGTTTATTGTAAATGTCTTTGTGTACATATATTACTACTTTGTTATAAGGCTGAACGTTTATTTTCATAGGTTGTCTTGATTTAAACATTTAAAATATACTATCTCAGAAAAAGAAAAGGAGTACTTGTGGCACCTTAGAGCTCAAATAAATTTGTTAGTCTCTAAGGTGCCACAAGTACTCCTTTTCTTTTTGTGAATACAAACTAACACGGCTGCTACTCTGAAACCTATCTCAGAAAAGTATGTTTTCCATTGATATTATTTACCATCATGACTCCCTTTAATATTAATAGAAATTGGAGAAATTATTCATGCAATGAGTGAATAGACTGCTTTGATATGAAATCTCAATGCAGCAGGCCGGGTAGTTTTATACTTGTGAAGTATACACTAGAAATTGAATTAAAAGCTACAGTACAATGATCTGATGATACAGATATACAGTTTAATAAGGTGTTAATGTGGAAGCAAGTGCATATAAAGAACTAGCACAAAGGGCTTATGTCAGAGGGGTTGAAGGTGTGGTCCAAAGGTTCCATAATACAATCTGAAATAAGCCATACAGATCTTTATTTTAGTTTGCTGCAGGGCCTCCTACAAACATGATCCGTCTTGGAGTGAAGGAGAATTTGGCACAACTATGGATCTTCTAGTGACTGTCAGTGGCTGCTCTTGCTGAAGATTATAGCCTTTCCTGTAAAATATCTCACTATGGCCCTTAGCCCACAGAACCCACTAACTTCAGTGGGCAGCTTTTCATCTATTTCAATGGCCTTTGAATCAAAACTTGTAGCTTAGAAAGGGCAGGAGTAGAGAAAAAGAGGCCTAGAATTAATTAATTAATTAATTAATTAGGCTTCCATGAATCCTACTGCTAACTTACTTAACATGGTTTTCTTATATACTGAAAACACTTTGAACCACAAGATATTGGACTCTGACAGCAGATTCCAACTCCCTATTTAGTCAGATTGAAATTACAGAGATGAGTACAGAACCGGAACTCTTGTATTTAACAGGCAAGTTAGCTATGAAACCTGCTATCTTGGAAAGAATATTTTGAATGTTTTCTGGAGGAAAAAAGTCACCTTTTCACACAAAACTCTAAAGAGCTCATGAAGGAAAGCAATAGGTTTCCTGGATTTGAACGTCTACTACCTAGCTTTTCACATGTGCCACTTGTAAAATGATCTGCTTCACAGAGGTGATACATACAACCATAGCTCAACATAGAAAGTGATTTAACAGCTCCATTTGGCACATTAAAAGATTCTTTTTTTCTCAAGGGTCTGCAATCAATACAACCAGGAGTATATCATGACAACTTAAGATACTCACCAGCTTGTTTTTTTCAAGTTCATTTTTCAGCCCCGTTTGAGAAAATCCAAATTTCAGTTCACAGTAAAAATTATTAATGGACACAATATCAAATATATTAGACAGAAGATTTTATTTCTGGCCAATTAGATTCTTTCTATTTCTTACGTAATTAGTATCATCTGGCACGTTCTTTAAGTTACTGTACTCAAATAATACCAGTAGTTAGGCAGTACATGGAAAAATATTTTATTAAGAAGTTTCATATTAAAGGAAAATTTACAGGCAATACAAAACAAGTGTCTTAATTATTTGTTAAAAGAAAAGGAGTACTTGTGGCACCTTAGAGACTAACAAATTTATTAGAGCATAAGCTTTCGTGAGCTACAGCTCACTTCATCGGATGCATCCGATGAAGTGAGCTGTAGCTCACGAAAGCTTATGCTCTAATAAATTTGTTAGTCTCTAAGGTGCCACAAGTACTCCTTTTCTTTTTGCGAATACAGACTAACACGGCTGCTACTCTGAAACCGTTAATTATTTGTTGTACCCATGGACACTGGAGGGGAAAAATAAGTAGGAAGTATCTAATTGGGAGGAAAAAAATAGCAAAAAATATGGCAGAAAATAAAAAATACAGCCAGCTCAATACCACTACAATGTTTCCAGAACAAACTCTTAACAGATTGTACTGGACATGGCACATCTATATAAACCAGGTGTAGCAGACTATAATAAATGTAGGAGATGCTGCCAACCTGTTCCACAGAATTTTCCTTGCCGGAAATGATTTAAGAGTTGGAGCAGAGTACATAAGTGTCTTTCCCCAGCTGGAAATATGAAGATAGATTCATCTCTAGAAATCTATTCACTGGAAATGGTGGATGTATTAAATCTTCCAAAGAACAACAAAAACTGGACACTGTTGTCTCTGAGTGGCACAGTGTAATACTTAGAAACATTTTGGGGATCAGCCTATCTTTTACTGTAAGTTTGCCTGGACTCTAGTTGTTACTCTAATATAACTAAAAAAGAAAAGGAGTATTTGTGGCACCTTAGAGACTAACAAATTTATTTGAGCATAAGCTTTCGTGAACTACAACTCACTTCTCTGTAGCTCACGAAAGCTTATGCTCAAATAAATTTGTTAGTCTCTAAGATGCCAAAAGTACTCCTTTTCTTTTTGCGAATACAGACTAACACAGCTGCTACTCTGAAACCTGTCTAATATAACTATTAAATAAGAATTCATTTAATTCAAATTCCCAGAAAGAGTAGAAGTCACTTTAGCCAGTAGATGGTGCTACATTCCAGCTATATTTTAAAAAATAACCATTTATGTTTTCAGCAAGTTAAAAAACTTTGCTGACAAGCTAAAAATAAACCCATCATACCTCATTTGCTAAAATGTTACATGATGTTAAAGGTTCTAAGTCATAGTTCTTTTAGACATGGCCCAGAAACAGCTGAAGGATATTCTAATTGTGTTTTGTATTCAGTATTGTAGGTCTGAAAGGCTTCCATCAGTTTGAATGACAACTCCAAAAATATTCTAAAGTTTTATTGTAGTTCAGAATATTCTATTTTTTACTTTAAATAAAGCTTATTCCAGTGGCAAATACTTAAAAATCAAATTCCTTCCATCTCCATAAAAATGGCTTTTAAATATAGATAGATTACTTAGAATTCTTGCTTGAACACTTAGTAGTCACAATTGTGTCTTGTCCATTGATTGCCTGCTGCTTTTCTAAGCTCTTTGTGGATTGGGTTATGTGAATTTTCTCTGCCTGTATACTTTTGGGGTCTGACAATATTAGAAGTGAAGTTCTTTTGCAGCCGCATTAGTGAGCTGTAGCTCACGAAAGCTTATGCTCTAATAAATTTGTTAGTCTCTAAGGTGCCACAAGTACTCCTTTTCTTTTTGCGAATACAGACTAACACGGCTGCTACTCTGAAACCTGTGATTACTGTTTGCCTGACTTTTAATCATTTCAAATTAGTGAGTCACATATGTGGCTGTCTACTCACTGCTAGGGGCATCTCCTCCTGGCTGTTCTGGGGATTAGCTCTGCAAGACCAACACCCCTTTTTTGCAGTCATACTCTGTCCCTTTCTCTCTCTCTTCCTCCCTGCAGCCCAAGAAACGCCAGGAGTAAAGCCTCCAGGGGACAGCACATGATGTGCATCTCTCCTCAGTAGAAGGGGGCTGCATTTGACCACAAGAGAGAGGTCCTGGTGGCAGAGAGGGGGAGCAAAATTGTCTACAGAAGGCAAATTGTAACAGACACACTAAATGTCCTACATACATTCTATCAATGTCCTTCATTTGCCCTTTTTCTCAGAATGTGAGAGCTCTGAAAGTGTGCTCAGCCCAACCCCCGGGGGCAGACAGCAAATGAGAGAGCGTCCCTGCTTTTCATCTGCCTCTGGATAAAGCTTGGTGGCAACTGAAAGCATGCAAAATATTTCCTCCACTCCAGCTACCCCTGTATCTGTTAAACTTGAAGCACTCTCGAGGCAGCTCGGGATTACATATAGGCACTTCCATCGGTTGATAGGAGCAAACCCGAAATCTCATTTGAAGTCATCCTACATAAAGTCAGTGTCTCTGGTTGGACACCTCTTCCCTACTCATGCTCACTGGAAGAGCTACTTGGAAAATGGTGAAAATAGTTCTCTAAAAAATGTGAAACATTTTGGACAAAATTTTGACCAGTGTTGACTTGTTTTAGTGGAATGCTGGTGCTGCTCCCCATCCTCATGCTGTAGCCTCAGTAGCTTCTCTCTTCAATGGCTACGCTGACACCTCCGCCCATACTGCTATCATAAGGGGGTATTCTTCAGAGAGGAAGGATTGTCTAGTGGATATGGTGCTAGACTGGGACTTGGGAGACTTGGATTCAGTTTCCTACTCTGTCACTGACTTCTTGTGTGCCAAAATGGGGATAACAGCACTTTCCTACCTCACAAGGGTGTTGTGAGAATAAATATATTAAGGACTGTGAAGGGTTTGGGTATTATGGTAATGGAAGCTATGTAAGCACCTAAGATGGCTAGAGGTTTCGCATATTATCAGTACAGAACTAAAATTTAGGAAGGTGATTGCAGAGCCTGACCCTATAAAAATAGGCATTAAACTATAACTGATCATGATCCTAATTATTTTATTTTTATTGCTAATCACACAAAGCAACGCTCATTGATTGCGCAAGACATCACCAACATGCTTTACAGCTTGCTGCTGTTTCCAAAGAAGTGCAGCCTCCTTCCACTATTTCCTACTGTGAGAACCATTCTGTTTACAGGAGACCACTGCTATAGCAGAGCACTCCAATCATCTATAAATGTCCTATTCCTACCACAAAGAAGAGTGCCCCTTTGTGGCTGGATGATCTTATTAAAGGTAAGTATCACTCCAGCTACAATGTACTTTTGAACATAAAGATGAATAAAAGGTTTTAAAAAGACAAATGTTTATTATTATCAGCTATTAGTGTAGGGAGCTTATTCATGAGCAACAATGCTTCTATTTATGGTAATCAAAGAGAAATAAATAAGAAAAAAGGTAAGTAAATGTTTTATTCCAAAGGAAATATTTACTTCAACATCAATTACACCCACTGACAAAATTATTCTTCTTATAAAGGACACAAAAGTACTTGGATACATAGTCATTTGCTTTGTCTGGAATATTTTAAAAATACTTTCCCTTTCATACAGAAAAGCTTTTCTTTAAAATACTGGAATTAAAAGCTATTTAAAACCAATTAGAGGTTGTTGTTTTTTTAAATCGCCTCCCTCTCTTCCATACTAATTAAAGCAACTCAGCCCATCTCCAGAGGAAGATGGCTCATTCATTTCTCTTCTTCGTACACTGTACACCAGAGTATAGCAAACGACATCTGCACATATTTGGCACTACACATTTCCCTCCATGTTGACAAGACATTTTACAGACAGCTGAAATGAGACACCAGATATATGGTACATCTACCATACAACACAGTTTAATTTTTCTTGCATGTCTCATTGTAGTAGCAGAATTGTTCCCTAGTGATAGTACTGGGACAATATCAATAAAAACATAATGGAAGTACTGTAAGCAATGACTGTCTTTGAATTCTACCCTCATGTGCCTCACTGGGATCCAGTCATGTAGTGTCTAATTTCACTCACACTCCATTTCTCCTTTTCTGTCCTCTCCATCTTATGAGCAGAGAAAATATAAAACTTAAATCCATTTCTCCCTTTAAGGCTGGATTGTGACTTGGGCTATATGCCTGCATGGGGGCATAAGGAGAACAAGAATTCCTGTTATAGCTCCAAGGGCTACCTGAACTTTTGCTCTGGGCATACTGGATCCTCAAGTAAGCAGGTTCTACTTCCTGAATGCCTCCCAGAGCAAGTGGGTAGGGAGAAGCAGTGAACAGACAATGCCTTGGCCCCACCCTCGCAAGGTGCCAGCTACATAAGCCCAGGTGGGGGGTGTTGTAATTTGCTGTTGGCACAAGCCCCAGAAGTGAAGTTCAAAGTGACAGTTGTTTGGTGACTGCTGTTCCTGAAATGATCACTAGCCCCACAACTGATGCAGTCTCAAAAAAATCAACAGAATGTGAAGAGTTTGATCCTTTCTATCACTGTCTATTCCACAAGACTGTAATTAACTGAAATCTTTGGCACCAGGCATTTTGTAATATCTCCACAAAATGCCCCACATCTGCCCTTGAACCTCAGGGCAACCTCTGTACCTCGGTCTGCCTGCATTAGATAGAACAAGGGATAAGCTGTTTCATCAGTGATCTGACTGGTGGTGTCCCTCCTATAAGTGAGTAGATTATAGCATTTATTTGTAAGATCTCCTAGACAATATCAGCTGCATTAGTATTTCTGCAGTGCTTGGAATATAGGGCCCATATGACTCTGGGATTTCATAAACAGATATTTTTCACGGGGCTCATTCATTTCAAAAGGATTAACCCAGAGGATTAATCCAGAGACTCAAAGGGTAGCACTAAGTGCTACCACACAGGAGACTGAGTTCAAGGACAATCTCTAGATAGCAATTGTCTAGATGTCTAGACAGCAGGATGGAAGTCTGCACCATTGACTCTCCAAATATAGTACCTCCTAGTGGCTACCTATCAGAGCAATGTTGTTACAGAGCATATGGGGAAGCTCTGAGTGGATTAAAATTTTATGAGCCTTCCCTCCTTATATGAATCACTGTTTGGAAAGGTGAATGGCTCTTATTGTGGATCAACAGGGGTAGGTCCCAGATCCTCAAAGGTCTAGGTGCCTTTGAGAGCTAGGTAGTTAAATACCTTTGAGGATCTGGGCATAAGTGCTTGGGAATGGTATTGGACTAACAGCCCTACTTACTAGTCCTTTATTTTCCCTTGGATCAAGAGGAACACAGGATGTCCCCCAACAATAACCTGTCAAACTGTAGGAGCAAACACCTCTAGTGTAAGAGGATGTGTCATTTCCCATGTCCATTAAGTCCTTGGCCTCTCTAATGACACTGTCAACTAGTACCAGTGGTGGGTTTCTTTGTGATGTGGAAACTTGTTGACTAGGAACTGATCTGAGACCACAAAATACATTTCATGTAGGCCCACAAAAGGCATTAGCTAATAATTTTTGGTGACTACCAACCAAAACTTAGATTTGAACCAATGACTTAGAGCCCTTTACCAAGCACACAAGCCATGTATTTGCCACCTTGCTTAGCTATCTGGGGGCACCATGACACAAAGGTAGCCCTGACAGACTAGGATGGGGTCATTCATTTGTGGCTTTGTCAGGGCTTTGTCATTGATGCTCTGAATACTAAAACAGTAGTTCAAACAAATACATAAAATACTAAAAAGAGAAATATCAGAGTATTTTACTTAAATGCTATGTTCCACCAACCCATCCAGCTGGACAGCTGCAGATTCCAGGAGACACATAAGGTCCATCACTCCAACACCCCTGAGGAAAATTTCTGAAAAGGAAGAATGGATTAAAAAAAGAAGAAGTTCCTTGCTACTTTAAATATGTTGAATTAATTAAAAGCATAAGAAAAATGAAGAAGGAAAGTAGGGCTTTCCTCCCTCACACATCATAAATGGTGGCATCAATAGAATGAGGATACTAGTAACCTGATGTGGGATATAAAATATTGAGGATTGAGGGTCAGATCTTCCGGTGGCATAAATCAGTGTAGGTCCACAACAGAGCTATGCCAGTTTTCTCTCAGTTGAGGTTCTGGCCTATATATGTAAAGATTTAAAAAAGAATAATCTAAATTCATTCCTGTAACTACCGTTCACTTAAAAGTTCTATGAGCAACCCATCCTGTGTAGAGTCATACAGCCTTAATGGACCTACAACACTGTAGCTCAAAGTAATCTGATAGCACTTCGCTTTGAATTAATGTCACCAGCTATAGAGCTGCTCCTCCACTTTTACTGTACCACTGTCATTTGCATAATTATCAGTCTGTTACTCCTTTTTACACGTTTTTATTGGCTTTGCAGTTATGCCTCAAGCTCATTCAGAACATTTCCATTATTCTTGCAGTCACTGCATAAGGGGTGTATAATCCAATTCCATTTTATCATCCTAATAGAAAAGCAATGGTGCCATTTTAACCAGGAGAAAGTCTGTTTCTTCACATTAAATGGCATTTACAGCATATGAGGTTGTTCCCAACTACTTCTTACACATTCAGCCAATCATAATCATACTGAGCAGACTGCAGTCACAGGTCTGGCAAAAGATTTCATTCCCACAGATCTCTAATTGGGCTGCCATCTGGGCACGTTTACAGTCCTCAGGCACTGTTAGCATTTGAGTTACCTCAGGTGCAAATGAAACATAAATCTGGGCACTTACCCTTCTGACATCTTGATCCTGTCCAACCAGAAGCTTGAGACACTACACTGGCCCATGCATTCCCCACCAGTCTGACACTCTCCTTTACAACTTACTGCAAAACACCACAGGCACTGAACGAATCCAGCAGATAATTAGCGTTAAATAGCCCACTTTCTCATTGTAGCACAAATCTGAGGAAGCTGACAGACTGAATTTTTAATCTCACCAGTAATTAATTATTACCATTTATTTCTGTTTGATTTTCTTAAGCTTTACAATGTACTCTTTAGTTACAAGATATTATTATTAAAATTAAGATTAAATATATTGCTTAAATATTAACAGAATTTCCATCAATTGTTGTAAATGTTCATATGTGCGTTAGCATAGTGTGTGATTCTGCTGCCCTTATATTTAGCAGAGTAGAGTAAGGAACTACTTAGTGTGAGAAAAGATGGCAGGATACATACAGTAGAGATGGGTCAAATTTTTTTGACCTAAACGTTTTTTCACTGAAAAAAATGCAGATTTGAGGCGACCAAAACATTTTGCAAATGGATACGGAATTTGCCAAATTGTTTCCATCTACAACAACAACAACAAAAACTGAAAAAAACTAACCATTTTGACAATCAAAAATTAAATTTTTGATTTTTTTTTATTCAAAATTTACTTCAATTGTAAATTTACATAAAACCCCTCAAAACTGAAATCTTTTGTTTTGACCCCCAGATGAGTTTTTCTTCTGATTTTTTTTTAGATCAGCCAGCAAAGTGAAGAATCAATTATTTGCAAAACCCTAGAATTGAGTCCTTAGGCCCCGATTCAGTAAAGCACTTAAGTACAATAATTAATTAATTAATTAATTAATTAATTGTAAGCATGATCTCAAATCCTATTGAATTCAATGGGAGAATCAGGCCTTATTCATTTTGGGGGAGGGTATTCTATTTTGGGCAACCTATAACTAACCATAATACACCTTGGGCCAGAGCCTCCCCTCTCCCTCACCCCCCTGGACTATGCCAGGTTCTTCTTTTGAGTTGCTCTTTGTACTAGAGCACAGGGAGCATGTATCTAACACTTACAGTATATGTATTACCACAACAGCAACCAGAGTCTGATGCTGGCTGAAGCGAGGGCAAGAAGAGGCGGGGGGTAGGGGGCAGAATGTGGAGGGGTGGGGGGGGTGAACAGGCAGGGTGGGGGTGAGGGCTTGGGGGAAGTGGTGGAGTGGTGGTGGGGGCCTCGGGCAAAGCGGGAGTCTGTTGACCTGAATTTATGGGCTAGTTTATTATGGCTCACCAATGATCTGAGCCCTCTTATAGGATTCTGGTACTGCCTCAATCAAGACCCAACCTATCATGCCCAAATTTTATTTCCTCACCTAGATAAATCTTCGGGTACACTTACTCTATAGGTTAACATATTATAACATATATTCATACTTATTAATACTGATGATCTCATGCCCAAAACCATTTTCCTTGGCCTAACTTATGACTTCCATGTTCTGCGGTGTACCTTGTGGTTAGCGATCTTTTCCTGACCAATGGTAAACATATTTAGTTCTTTGTTCGCTTCCCCATTCAGTTCCTCAAAGTCAAGAGGCATAACCAATAGGCCATTTATCTATGCCAAAGGTTACAAACACTCATACTGACTAGCTCTAGCTAATCATACAGGCTACAGGCCTGTAGGTTTCTTGCATTATAGCCAACTATTATGAATAACATACAATGGAATTAGGCATAAACAAAACCCAAGAAAATAATATAATCATTCAAACCAATGAAGAAAACACATTATGCAGTATAGCAGCTAGCAAACTGACTTTATGGGCTACAATCGAGCACCCCCCTGGAACTGGGGAAGTCAGCGCTTCTGGGTATTACTGTCTGTCTGATGATCAATTGTTTGCAGCAGCCTTTCCACCTATCCCCTTTTCTGCACATACTTAAGTACTTTGCTGAATAGGAATAGGTGTATTTAAAGGGTATTTTCAGAGATTAAAAATGTTAGAAATATTCCTGACTGGGATTACTTGAGCATAATGCAGGTGAGGAGATCAAAGTTGCAAAGTAAAAAGCAATTTATCCCATATTCCCTCAATTTTTGTCATGCTTGCAGAAATAATGGAATTTACTCTGATATCATAGAATCATAGAATCATAGAATCATAGAATATCAGGGTTGGAAGGGACCCCAGAAGGTCATCTAGTCCAACCCCCTGCTCAAAGCAGGACCAAGTCCCAGTTAAATCATCCCAGCCAGGGCTTTGTCAAGCCTGACCTTAAAAACCTCTAAGGAAGGAGATTCTACCACCTCCCTAGGTAACGCATTCCAGTGTTTCACCACCCTCTTAGTGAAAAAGTTTTTCCTAATATCCAATCTAAACCTCCCCCATTGCAACTTGAGACCATTACTCCTCGTTCTGTCATCTGCTACCATTGAGAACAGTCTAGAGCCATCCTCTTTGAAACCCCCTTTCAGGTAGTTGAAAGCAGCTATCAAATCCCCCCTCATTCTTCTCTTCTGCAGACTAAACAATCCCAGCTCCCTCAGCCTCTCCTCATAAGTCATGTGCTCTAGACCCCTAATCATTTTCGTTGCCCTTCGTTGTACTCTTTCCAATTTATCCACATCCTTCCTGTAGTGTGGGGCCCAAAACTGGACACAGTACTCCAGATGAGGCCTCACCAGTGTCGAATAGAGGGGAACGATCACGTCCCTCGATCTGCTCGCTATGCCCCTACTTATACAACCCAAAATGCCATTGGCCTTCTTGGCAACAAGGGCACACTGCTGACTCATATCCAGCTTCTCGTCCACTGTCACCCCTAGGTCCTTTTCCGCAGAACTGCTGCCGAGCCATTCGGTCCCTAGTCTGTAGCGGTGCATTGGATTCTTCCATCCTAAGTGCAGGACCCTGCATTTATCCTTATTGAACCTCATTAGATTTCTTTTGGCCCAATCCTCCAATTTGTCTAGGTCCTTCTGTATCCTATCCCTCCCCTCCAGCGTATCTACCACTCCTCCCAGTTTAGTATCATCCGCAAATTTGCTGAGAGTGCAATCCACACCATCCTCCAGATCATTTATGAAGATATTGAACAAAACGGGCCCCAGGACCGACCCCTGGGGCACTCCACTTGACACCGGCTGCCAACTAGACATGGAGCCATTGATCACTACCCGTTGAGCCCGACAATCTAGCCAGCTTTCTCCCCACCTTATAGTGCATTCATCCAGCCCATACTTCCTTAACTTGCTGACAAGAATGCTGTGGGAGACCGTGTCAAAAGCTTTGCTAAAGTCAAGAAACAATACATCCACTGCTTTCCCTTCATCCACAGAACCAGTAATCTCATCATAAAAGGCGATTAGATTAGTCAGGCATGACCTTCCCTTGGTGAATCCATGCTGACTGTTCCTGATCACTTTCCTCTCCTCTAAGTGCTTCAGGATTGATTCTTTGAGGACCTGCTCCATGATTTTTCCAGGGACTGAGGTTAGGCTGACCGGCCTGTAGTTCCCAGGATCCTCCTTCTTCCCTTTTTTAAAGATGGGCACTACATTAGCCTTTTTCCAGTCATCCGGGACTTCCCCCGTTCGCCACGAGTTTTCAAAGATAATGGCCAAGGGCTCTGCAATCACAGCCGCCAATTCCTTCAGCACTCTCGGATGCAATTCGTCCGGCCCCATGGACTTGTGCACGTCCAGCTTTTCTAAATAGTCCCTAACCACCTCTATCTCTACAGAGGGCTGGCCATCTCTTCCCCATTTTGTGTTGCCCAGCACAGCAGTCTGGGAGCTGACCTTGTTAGTGAAAACAGAGGCAAAAAAAGCATTGAGTACATTAGCTTTTTCCACATCCTCTGTCACTAGCTTGCCTCCCTCATTCAGTAAGGGGCCCACACTTTCCTTGGCTTTCTTCTTGTTGCCAACATACCTGAAGAAACCCTTCTTGTTACTCTTGACATCTCTTGCTAGCTGCAGCTCCAGGTGCGATTTGGCCCTCCTGATATCTTTCCTACATGCCCGAGCAATATTTTTATACTCTTCCCTGGTCATATGTCCAAGCTTCCACTTCTTGTAAGCTTCTTTTTTATGTTTAAGATCCGCTAGGATTTCACCATTAAGCCAAGCTGGTCGCCTGCCATATTTACTATTCTTTCGACTCATCGGGATGGTTTGTCCCTGTAACCTCAACAGGGATTCCTTGAAATACAGCCAGCTCTCCTGGACTCCCTTCCCTTTCATGTTAGTCCCCCAGGGGATCCTGGCCATCTGTTCCCTGAGGGAGTCAAAGTCTGCTTTCCTGAAGTCCAGGGTCCGTATCCTGCTGCTTACCGTTCTTCCCTGCGTCAGGATCCTGAACTCAACCAACTCATGGTCACTGCCTCCCAGATTCCCATCCACTTTTGCTTCCCCCACTAATTCTACCCGGTTTGTGAGCAGCAGGTCAAGAAAAGCGCTCCCCCTAGTTGGCTCCCCTAGCACTTGCACCAGGAAATTGTCCCCTACGCTTTCCAAAAACTTCCTGGATTGTCTATGCACCGCTGTATTGCTCTCCCAGCAGATATCAGGAAAATTAAAGTCACCCATGAGAATCAGGGCATGCGATCTAGTAGCTTCCGTGAGTTGCCGGAAGAAAGCCTCATCCACCTCATCCCCCTGGTCCGGTGGTCTATAGCAGACTCCCACCATGACATCACTCTTGTTGCACACACTTCTAAACTTAATCCAGAGACACTCAGGTTTTTCCACAGTTTCGTACCGGAGCTCTGAGCAGTCATACTGCTCCCTTACATACAGTGCTACTCCCCCACCTTTTCTGCCCTGCCTGTCCTTCCTGAACAGTTTATAACCATCCATGACTGTACTCCAGTCATGTGAGTTATCCCACCAAGTCTCTGTTATTCCAATCACGTCATAATTCCTTGACATCACCAGGACCTCCAGTTCTCCCTGCTTGTTTCCAAGGCTTTGTGCATTTGTATATAAGCACTTGAGATAACCTGTTGATCGCCCCTCATTCCCAGTATGAGGCAGGAGCCCTCCCCTCACAGACCTTCCTGCCTGTGCTTCCTCCCGGTATCCCGCTTTCCCACTTACCTCAGGGCTTTGGTCTCCTTCCCCCGGTGAACCTAGTTTAAAGCCCTCCTCACTAGGTTAGCCAGCCTGCTGGCAAAGATGTTCTTCCCTCTCTTCGTAAGATGGAGCCCGTCTCTGCCCAGCACTCCTCCTTCATGGAACACCATCCCATGGTCAAAGAATCCAAAGCCTTCTCTCCGACACCACCTGCGTAGCCATTCGTTGACCTCCACGATTCGACGGTCCCTACCCAGGCCTTTTCCTTCCACGGGGAGGATGGACGAGAACACCACTTGCGCCTCCAACTCCTTTATCCTTCTTCCCAGAGCCACATAGTCCGCAGTGATCCGCTCAAGGTCATTCTTGGCAGTATCATTGGTGCCCACGTGGAGAAGCAGGAAGGGGTAGCGATCCGAGGGCTTGATGAGTCTCGGCAGTCTCTCCGTCACATCACGAATCTTAGCCCCTGGCAAGCAGCAGACTTCTCGGTTTTCCCGGTCAGGGCGGCAGATAGATGACTCAGTCCCCCGGAGGAGAGAGTCCCCGACCACCACCACCCGCCTTCTCCTCTTGGGAGTGGTGGTCGTGGAACCTCCAACCTCAGGACATCGCATCTCATGCCTCCCAACCAGCGGAGTCTCCTTCCGCTTTCTCCCCCCAGACATATCATCTGGTCCACTCTCCGCATTGGTACCTGTGGAGAGAACATGAAAGCGGTTAGTTACCTGTGTCTGTGTTACTGGAACCCGGACATTCCGCTTACCTCTTCTGGAGGTCACATGTTGCCAAGCTTCTTCACTGGCCTCTTGGCTCCTCTGTGCAACCTGCTCTACATCTTTAGAGCTTTGTGCCCCTAGAAGGCTATCCTGAGTTTGGTCCAGAAAATCCTCAGTCTCTCGTATACAACGCAGGGTCGTTACCTGTTGCTCCAGACCTTCAATCTTTTCTTCCAATATGGAGACCAGCTTGCACTTTGTACAGACAAAGTCGCTTCTGTCCTGTGGAAGAAAGACAAACATGGCACATCCAGTGCAGGTCACAACAGCTGAATCCCCCCCTTCCATATCACCTACCTACTACGGAGCTTCCTCAGAGACGTTGGCAAGATGTAAGCCTCACTGGGCTCACTCCAGGCGAACTCCCAGGCAAACTCCTGCTGTGAGCTGCTCTGCTGTCCCCGCTGCTCCGCTGCCGCTCAGCTGGTTCGCGAGGCTCTGGCTATTTTCAAACAGCCAGGCTTCCCTGACGCAAACACACAGACACCCTAATGCCCGCCCCCTGCAGGCTAGCAGCCAATCAGACACTCACTCAGGCTCCCTCCCAGCAAACACACGCTCGGATACTTCCTCAGCAAGCAAACACACACACACACTCGGATACTTACCAGTCCCAGGCAAACTCCTGCTGTGAGCTGCTCTGCTGTCCCCGCTGCTCCGCTGCCGCTCGTATCATGTCATATCATGACCTATCTGATTTAAAAGAGTGGCCAATGCTTCTTAAAACAATAATAATAATAATAATAATAATTACTAAATTATCAGTTATGGAGACTCCTAACTCCCATCAATTTTCAATAGGGTTATGTAACTGCCATTTGTGCCCTTTGACAATCTCCCCCGCCCCCATGCAAAAAAAACCCCAAAAACCCAGACCTAAATTACACTATTTAACTTGGTGTATAAAATTTCTAGGTCATTGCTCAAAGGTTTCTGAGTGTAGCAGTTTATAGTCAGTATTTGTTAAAAGCAACTCCAATGTATGCCAAGATGGATGATGTGAATTTATTTCTTGTTCTGTACGAAGGGATAATGGTATTTATACAGTATTTGGTTCAGTCCTCAATCCATTTTGTTTTAAACAAGATTTAGTTTTTGTCTTTGAAATATGTCGAAGGATGTTAAAGGCTCAATGATATGTATTTTATTAGGGAGTGTCTACACTGAACTACTGTGCAGACTTCAGAGGTGTGAATTGCATATTGCACCAAAGAATTGCACTCTAACTGTCCCATGCGGACTCTGCTGGCACAAACCAAAAGGTACCTAGTTCATGTTAACATAGTCTGATTTGAAAGAGGATTATGTTAACATGAACTAAGTATCTTTTAGTTCACACCAGCAGTGTCCAAATGGGACAGTTGTACGGCAACTTGGTGCGCTATGCAATTCACACATCTGTAGTCCAGTGTGTGTGTGTAGTCCAGTGCAGTGTGGACATAGCATTAATAGTGCCTAGAGTGTCAATCAGAATCTAAGGACTGGCATAATGTATGAATAGTCACATGTATAGCACACTAGTGAGGATTTGTAAAGGTACCCTGCTGTGCTGATCCACAGAGGATATGAAATATTACAGCCTCTGCTACAGGGGCTTGGCGTTTCAGCTCAAGTTGCAGTAGCTCATGCCTTTAACTCTGGAGGTTCCCCAGTTCAATTCCTAGTGTGTTGGCTAAAAAGGGCAATTGTCCCATAAACATTATTGTGGTATAACTTTATAGCAGCTGTGTTTGAAATAGTTGCTGAAGTAAACTTGTGCATTCTAGGAAGAGGGCTTCACCTTGTGAGGTGCCTGCAGAATCAAGCCCCCTGGGTTGGGCACACTTCATCTATCTGTTAATGTGGAACCAAACTGCTTAGTATTCTCAAGGGAATGAATGAATGCTTTCTTTGATAAGATTATCCATGCAAAAAGAGTTCTGGGTAAATGAGACCCTTCATCTCGTGCTCCATCAAGGAGACTCATTGAGATTAGTTAATTTTCTTCTCTCCCACACACAAGGACATACAAAGGAAAGGTAACTTTGCCTCCTTAGCCTTTTTACCTGATCCATCATGGTCTTGGACTAGTGGACGAAGTGATTCTTTAGTGACAGCCATAGCATTCCTGGTTGGGGGTAAGGGGAGGTTGAAATTGTACTCTGTCATGTAACAGTGAAAGGAGGTGCGGTAAATATCAAGGTACTTGTTACTATAATGAAAAAATGTTACATTTGCTGTGGCTTTAACTAGATGTTTCTCCAAACTATAGGTTGACTTTAGCTTCCAGGCAGAATAGAAAAAACATTAGTTAACATGTATCTGCTACAGTAAATTGATAGGATAGACAAATGGTATATGTTTCTACTGTCATATTATTTGAATCCCTCAAAACTGGGGTAAATAAAAGAGGGCGTTTGGGGGAACTCTCTCTGAGTTAACCATACAGTGAGCTCAGTTCTCCGTTATTGGATAGGTTACACCAAGGATGAATTTTGCTTACTTCATCTTATGAGCATGGCTCTGAGAAAGGTTACCAACCCAATGTAACCACAGTGGCATATGAGATTCAGGAAGTATAGTTAATGAGGGTAGTCATTTTAGAGTGATACTTTTTAGTTAAAAAATCACATTTTTAAAACGAATTATTTTATCTATCTTAGCTTTTTAACTTCATAGTGATTCATATGGTACAGAGTGTACTGCTGTGTCTGGGGCCAGTCCTGGGTGGTGTCAAGGTGGTGTCAATGTTAGAAAGGTAGTCCCTTCATTCAGATGCACTGGTATTAAAAAATGCTTAAGGATACCATGGGTCTGCCACTTATTAACGCTGGCCTTTAACACAACCTTCACAGTCTAGTCAGATAAATGTCAGATAAGTGTTCTGCAATTAAGTTGCAGACAGATGTCTTCTGGCTGTTTGGAACTATTGTATTGCTTACTAAAAAATGATGATCACAAATATTTTGGGAAGGAACAGAATGACAAGAGCAAGAGTTGCCTGCATTTTTTGAAGTGAGAAGCCAAGGCTCTTCCGTGAAGACCATACAGAATGTTCTACACTCTTTCCCTTGCTTCTTTCTCTTTGTTCTGTAATTCCAGTGTTATTGAAGTTCCATAAGGCCACCCCCCTTTTCTTTCAAACCCTCAAGACTCTCTTCTGCTTTGAATCATAAAGGAAATTGGCAAAGTGGTGATAACTGGCTGTGGCAGTAGGCAGTAGGCACTTACATTTTTAAAATTAATCTGATTCTCAAAGGGCTCCCAGTGAATAGGAGGGAGTGGTCAAATACTGCAAAACAGTGTTTGCAGAGTTTAATTGCTATGAATGGCTCCTTGGTTCAATCATGTTCATGTCCTTTATTTGCTAAATATTAATATTCATGTGAATGAGGTTTTGTTCACATTACTCTTTAGGGAATGCTGTTCTTCATTTGAATACCTGTATTCACATGCAGTGAAGTATATTTGGATGCAAACAAAAGGATTTGCTATTCACTATTTGTTATTCGCTGTTCAGCATTTGCTGTGTTATTTTTCCAGTTTAAACTTCTCAGTCATCCAATCAAAGAAAAGAGACAACAGCATGTGATTTAGGCAATCAATCACAATGATCAGTAATGGATAGCCAAGTGCCAAAATGAACAATTGGAAAAACTCCATAATCTGACATTTGTTTCTGAATAACAAATTCATTCACCAAAATCCAGATGGATTGATGAATGATTTTAGAGTAGAAAGAAGGACTAAGTGTATCAGAGAATTTATTTGCAAAGAATAATCACTCTGCTATAATCCAAACCATGCAAGATGGGGCTTCTGATTTGTGGCTTATGCTGCATATCCTTTAGCTGTCAGCAACAAAAGAGGCTGCAGAATGCATGAAGAATAGAGATACTCTCTCCTCAACAGCTGCGTCAGATTTTCATCATAAACCATATTTATCTCAGATGAAGTCTCAGGAAACATTTTGCATTTCAGGAAGGCCATCTGGGAAGAAAATTGAGGCAGGGGTAGGGATTAGGAGTGAAGTGCTCATTTACCTTTGGACAAAGCCTGTGAAAGAGATACCTAGAGAAGATGAGAAAATAGTGCAATTCAGTGACGGGAGAGGAATACAGGGATCCATCTGTATTTAAAAAGCTGACTGTGATATTAAATAAATCATAAGAACCAGAAGGGACCAGTGAAGCCATCACATGCTTTATTTCTATTTTCCTGGTTTCTTTCTCCCTATCTCTTGACCTAAACTGTCAAAAAAGCTTCTGTTGAAATTCTAGTAATATGTGACTCCAAATTCTCCTTTGTCTGAACTCTATGTATTAAGTCTGAAAGTGTAAAAGGTTGAAATCAGCTTACTCTGAAGAAGTGATCTGTCCTTATTATTTACCACTTTACCAACTTGTGTGTCATCTGCAAACTTCACCAACAAAGATTTTATTTTTCTTCCAGATCATTGATCATACTGACTGTTTGATCTTGGGCAAGATGCTTAATTTCTCCTTGCAATCAAGTGGTTATAATAGTAACTGTATGTGGGTGCTCTGAGACTTAATGAATATTTGGAAAGTGTTTTGAAAAAGTCAGAACAGAGTGCTAAACAGCTTCCTTGGCAATATGAAATGAGATTTTGTGTTGTTTGAATAAGACTAATATACTTAGCATGGGTAAAGAATGGGTAGAAAGAGGCTTACAGTAAAAGCCCTTGGGCAGAAGGCTCCCATGTTGCGGACTGTGGCAACTTTTCAGGGCTAGAGACCTTGTGTGAATAAACCAGAAATGATAATGAAGCTGCTTGAACAGCATTCTGCTTGTTTCAGAAGTGCACAGGATAAATTATTCCAAGAATTACATCCTGTGCAACTATTAAAATTAATGGGGCTGAACAAAGTCTACACTAGGATAGAATTTGGCCCCTAATATGTGGATGCCTCTGAATTTGGCCCATAACATTTAGAAAGGCTTTCACCCTCTATCCCCTTGCTTGGAAGATATCCTATATAAAAATCATTCAGGTTTGTAATGAGGATTTCAATGTTACAGTATCTTCACCAACAGGTAAGAAACAAATATATTGGATTTGTGAGGTTTAAATGTAAAATCAACCATAAGAAATTGGAAATAAGTGTTAATTATCTGAAATGAGTGAAAATGACATGTTCCAGGGACAACACAATAAATTAATCTGAACGTGTATAGCTAAAATTCTGTGATTCTATCTACAGAGCCCTTTATAAGAAGAGAACTGCTACACCACAATATTGTTTTGCTACCTCAGTAGTCCTCATCCCATACCTATAGATACGTTGCAAATCAGAGCTGGAGCTATCCTAATTATATGAAACATCTGAACATCCTTGTACTAGGAATCAAAACTAACCCCTTGGAATGTACCAGTAAACATACAGTCCTCATGTAACTACTCTCCTCAGTACTGAGGGCCCATAGGGCTTCAATATGAAGATAACAACAATCACCATCTGATCTTTATTATGAATTAAAAAGATGATACAAAACCTCACTAATTCATGACTGACTGAGAACACATGAAGCTTGAGGTGAGTGTGATTTGTATTTATTAACACTACGATCCTCACCATTCAGGAGTGACCTGGGGACACTTGTCTCCTAGACCAGGAAAATTTAAGATCATTTTAACATGGAGGGGATCTGTATGATCCATTCTGCAATTGTCCTCTAGCATTCATATGGGTGCCTTACACAGCTGAATCATTTTAGTAGGTGGGCAGGATAATTAGTCATTGTTAAATAGTGGCTAGGACAGCAGGGTAGAAGGCAGCTTGCTAAACAATTCCTATGTTCATTTCTCTGCACACCACACACCTAAATATCCAAAGGTGTTAATAATAACTACACTAACCACATATATAATAATTTCAAAGTGCCTTGCAGAGATAATTATCATCATTATACAAATGGAAACTGAAGCAAAAGAGGGGAAGTGACATGCCAAAAATCACATTGTCCCCTAAGCCATTAGAGTATGCTGCTTCTAATAAGCCATATTACAAGCAAATTGTCAACAAACTTCACTTCAGATGTGAAACAATTTTTCAGTTACAGGAAAGCAAAGATGATCAGAAAATGTGTCTCTTTCTTTTTATGACTTCCATAGCTTTTATGGACTATAAGATTTTCTATCATTTAAATATTACCCAGAGCAGATTCACATGTTCTTTGCCAAGATTCACCCCAGAAGGAATTTTTAAGGTAAGTTTTAAACACCTAAAATGATAAATACTGGTAGAAGCACTGATACAAACTGTCTAGAGACAAGTGAAAAAACCTCATAATTGTACTCTACCGTTCTCTGATGGATAGCATAATTTATACACTACTGTAGTTTAATTCTCATTTAAATTAAACAGAGCCCTTATTGTAGCAATCCTATTTCTGGTACTCTTTCTTCAGAAAGAGTGTCATGAAATGTAGGTTAATCAGTTGTCTTAAGTAAGTGGCATCGTGATCTGAAAACTTAATTAATTTTCATTGGAAATAAAATTGGCTTAATTGCTTTAAGGAATAAAGACAAGAATATTTTTTCCTTTGAAAACACATTCTGGTTTAGTAACCTGCTTTGATCCTCTTTATACATAGAAAGCCTGGGACATTTGAGGTTCTTATGGGAATGGGCACTTTTGAAAATCCCACTAGGTCCCTAGCTGCATCGTTAGGTACCTAAATATCTTTTTAAATCTGGCCATTGGTTCTTTCCCTTCTTCTTGAAGAGATTAAAACAGGTAACCAATCTGTTGATTTCAGTAATGAAAGCACCAATTTCCTGTGGAAAAATTGATACAAGCAACTTAATTCTGAGCAAATGGGGTTTTTGGGTGTACGGAGTAATACGCATGCATATATGACATGATCTTAACAAAATTGGATTTACCCTGTTGTAGGGAAATTAGTATTTTAACCAGGTGTTATATTACATCATATGAATGAGCGAGGTGAATCTACAGGTGCAAAGCTAATATCTTTTCATACCATGGGCAAAATTCTCCACGCACTTGTACCCAGGCAACCCCACTTCAGTATAGATTGCTATGGGATTCCAATGTGCATGCGGCTATGTGAATCCCTAGCTGTACAGACCTCTGCATTTTTGTAGTATTAATGCCACAGAAAGGGGATGATCGAACTCCTGGGGGTTAGATGGTCACATCCTTATTTGGCCACACAGTTAGACCCCCTTTACTTGGCTGCTCATGGTGAGATTCCAACTGTGGTGGGCAGAGTAGGGGCTACATATGTAATATTACCTCCTGTCAGTAAGTGGGCAACAAGGCTGGGAAATGAGAGGATGTCTGGCTCCATCTCCTATTCACTGGCCAGAGATGCTGACTAAGCCAGTAAGATGCGGGGGTACTTTGCTTCATCAAATGGAATGAAGTAACTTATTCCTCCCCCCAGAACAGGGGAAGAAATGGAACTCTCTGAGTCACCATTTGTCTCCGGTCTGCTCCTGTCTCTTCCTCGGGGCAGATTATAATTTTATAATCTAGCCCTTAATAAAGCTTTTGCCAAAAATCTTAGTTATACTCCATCGTAAAATTTATTTTCATTTTTCTGTTTAATAGGCTCACCAGAACATACTCTTATGTTTTTTACATGTCACCACCAATCTTTATGACATTGTCATATCTTGCAACAATTCAGTCGTGTGTGATTCTTTTTCAGTTTTAATGGCTGGTCCTACATTATTTATTATTCAGGTGCAGAGCCTCATTTCTAAATTGTTATCTATTTGCTATCGTCTGTCCCATCTCTACCTCTCCCCCAAAAAAGATTGCTGATGATCTTGGTTATTAAGAGGTTTTTCCCAGTTCCCTCTGAGTTTCCTTTGAGGGTCTTAAAAGAATTAACATGAAAGAAAATATCCTTAATGTAAACTATGGCAACTGTCCTGCCGATGGAGCTAATTAAATGCATAGAGTGTATTAAATAAACTTGCCTGGGTGTCTCATTGAATTAAATAAATTTGTTTTACCATTATCTGTAGTATTAAGGATTAGGCTGAGTCACTATCTTTGTGCATCTAAATTAATCTAAGGGTTTACCAAGTTTGCCGTATGCATTTCTGCATGTTAAAGGGCTTGTGTCAGACTCCACAGAGGTCTAATTTAAACAAGGAACCATAAAACCCTTTTGTCTTAAAAATGAAAACCAAACACAAAAGGATGTCTAACAGGCACTGTTGAACTGGGTTGTGTGAACAGCTAGGCGAATGGAGACAAGAAAACACAGGCACTGAGAAATTACATTTGATACTTATTTGCGAATTGTAAAATAAAAATAAAGCTGCATATTGTACAGTACTGTTGTTTCTTATATTTTCACTACCAGTTTTTTGTGACAGAATTTATCAGGACCTGAGTCTGGCCCATCTAATGCTCTCATGCAGGGTAGTAACGCAGTGCAAGCCACGCTTTTACTCCATTTGGGCTGGCCATCAGCATCATGGGTAGCAGCATTATGCAGCCTCTACAAGACCGCTATTCCCCCTTCTATGTAGATAGGTGCAAAGTGGGTGGTCAGGGAAGGAGGGTGGACAGAGCTATGGCTCCCTCCCCTCCCAACACCCTGACCAACACAGCTGTGCTGACATGCTGATGGCAGAAATCTACATTAAGTATATGGCTAGCACAGATTACCCAAGCGAGGGTGGACAAGGAAGTGGAATTTGCCTATGCTCAGTGTTTGTGATGAAGCCATAATTTAGCTCTCAGTGATTAGTGGTATGTTGCCCTCTCGGGGAAATAGTTTGCTCATCCTGTGATAATTTGAGATTTCAAAAAATCCCACTCACGCAGAGATGAGACCATGACCTTTGGAAGGAGGGACTTGAACCTGGGTCTCCTACGTTCCTAGTGAGAGGCTGGTCTGGGAGTCTCTCTCTCAACTCCTTCCTAGACCAGAGAAACCTTTTCCAATGACTGGCTTGGTTTCAACTAATCATCATTTTGCAACAACTAAATGTTCCGTCCAAAAAATCCTGAGCAGCTCTAGCCGTATGATGTGGAAATGGCTTTACATATAAAGTGCTGTTCATCAGGCAAAATGAGAACAAGCTCCTTCCAACATTTGACTGCAGATGTTTTATGGAGGGGGCCTGAAGAACCTGATTTGAAACAATGATAATTATTCCCCATTATTTATTAAGGGCAAGATTCAGCTATCCCGACTCACCTTAATCATTAACTTCAACTTGTTTTCTTATGAAATCATGTACTCTGCAACTGCAGTAAGTGTATCAAAATCTGGCTTTGCCAGTGTGGCACCTCTATCTGCTCTCAGGCCACAAAACATCCTAGTGGTTCCTACCTACCAGTCAAAATGATGGTTTACAAGAAAATGCTAAACTCCCACAGAAAATGTGAAAGGGGGGCCATATGGGGAAGTCACAAAATGATTATGCATAAAATCTACAAAAAATTAAACCACCTACTCATTCATAAACATCACAAGAGGTGACTTTTTGTCTATCAACCCACAGTCACACTAGTAGGTAGATGTTCAAATGATTTGTAGCAGGCTTTGATCATTATTCTATCTACAATTTAGCACATCAATCAGTGGGAAATCGTGCAGTTTCGTACAATTGATCATGACAGTTTTCCAGATGAAGACCATGTCACAGCTTTCAGATAATAATGACTTATGGCCAGCATCATTTCTTTGCTTGTTGTCTGAATATGTTTTAAACCAACTGAGCTAGAGTGGTATTTGAAATATACTGAACAATGTCATTATTATTCTGCTACAAAAAAGGAAAATTAAATATTTTCTAGAGGGTGGTGGCTGATTTAGGTGAGCAGAAATCAGGGATTGTTCACATGCCCATTTGCAATTACAATTTGCGCACACATATCAGATATTTGTGTGCAAAGGTAAGTGCATACTAATCCCCAATGTGCAGGTGCAGAGCAAAGACATTTGTGTCTTCATAGTAATACATGTGTACAAGGCCAGACTTGGTTGTTGCACACTCTGTCATTAATTCCTCTATCTAACAACTAAATTACAGCTAGAGACCATAGCATGTTTTGTAACTCATAGAAATATCATTCCAGAACATAACTCACTGTCAGTTTCCAGGCAGGTCCAGGGTGTTTGGTTAGCAGGACCAATATGCTACCTAAGCACATGGTGTTTTACAGGACTTACTTTAGCTACTAGATGGAATCAGTCTGGTACATTCTTGTCAGGTTGGCTAAGTAGGTCCAGTGAGATCAAGACCTACTATAGGTAGGATTGTGACTATTAGCACATCCTGGTCACAGCTTTCCTGACACTATCCGAGCTGTAGAAACCAGGCAGAGGTAAGTTTCTACAGCTATTCCAGCCCTATGAATTCAGGTGGGTGTTTGCCTAGAAACCTGCCACATTCCAAGGTAAGTTAGTTGTGTATTCCAGAATAAAGAAATGTTTTAAAAGGAAATATTCACTTAAATCTCCAAGGCAAAAATTAATTGCTGCAATGAGTTACACTCTTTCACATCACTATGTGTGTGTATAACACTTAGACCAATGGGACCTCATTCTCTGCTTGGGGCCTGTAAGTACTACTTCAGTGCATATGATACAAACTAATAACAATAGCAAATCTTCCTGGAAACAGTTCAGCACCTTGTGAGGCTGTTTCTGCTTTTGCATGCTTAAGTCCAGCTGATCACAACCTCTGCAGGAATTCTTTTGAATTCTGGAAATAAATTACAGCAAAGGTCAGAGGTTTGTTTTTAATTATTCAAAGATAAGTGAACACAGTGATTGAAATGTGTGTTATTTTCTAGTGACTCCAAACAGCTAGTAATTCAGCTGTAATCCCTTTTAGGCTCTAATCTTATCTTTCAGAAACATTTGTTGACAACCAAAAGCTAAGAATCCTGCAGTGAACAGGAGGGGACTAAGACAATGGCTTTTCACCTGGTTTTAAAGTTGTAAAATAATATTGCGTTATATTGGGGCAATACAAAAGAAATCTTGATCCTGACACTACTGAAATCACTGTGTCTGGCCATTGGGAGTAGCACTGACCCCCAAAGAGATGTCGGATAATATAATGCTCCCTCAGAACTTGGCCTGAAGCTTATTAAAGCCCGTGAGTGGGGCTCTGGGCTGTGCTGCGCTTTGACTCAGGCCCCAAGGGCCAGACATTCAAAAGCACTCAGTTGCCATTTGGCACATACACAAACTGGCAGATTTTCAGAAGGGCTCAGCAGCTCTCTTTGCTCTGCAGGATGCTGAGACAGTTGGAAAACCTGGCCACTTCAGGCAGGTGCCTCAGTCTGAGCACTGCATGTTTGAAAATCTGTTATTCGATGCGCAGGTTGCCTTCCAACACCTTTCGGTATTTTCAGCATGCAAGGTCAGCCCTGAAAGTTGAGAAAGATTCAAGGATTTTAAGGAACACTTTTTGTTGCAAAAAAAGAATTCTGGGGGTGATTCACCACAGTGCTGAATGCAGGATAAATACTAGGGCCTAATCCTGTATAAATTCACTCAAGTGAAAAGTATTTATTCACAAAATTAATCCCACTTAATTCAAGGGGATTACTCAAGAGAGTAAAGACTACCTGTGAGAGTAAGGTTTTTCTCTAGTGGACCATTTCTGTTCTCAATCTGTTTTTTATCGTCTGAATTTTAGATTAAAGCTTAACCCCAGGGACCCTTGAAGGTGTGTTTCTATTTGGCTGACTCATCCAAGATGCTGATCATCTAAGTCTCTAAAAACCATTACCTTGGATTCTTACCGCCATTTGTGAAATTACTATATACAGTGTTGCCAACTCTTGTGTTTTTTTCTCAAGCCTCATCATATTTGATGTTTTTGATAAAGACCCAACTCCTGGAGTCCTGCGATTACATTAAAATCTCAGTTTACATTTTTTTAAAAAGAATGTAACCCTTGTGACCATGAAAAAAAGCTTATAAACGTAACCCTTAAAAGTTCAAAACACAGAAGGCAAATAAAATCTCATTATTTTTAAGCCAATCTCACTTTTTAGAGCCTGACTCATGATTTTTCAAACATTTAAATTGGCAATACTGTATTTAATTTGTTTTACATTTTCTAAAGCATGTTTATTATTTCCCCATTGTTTGTCTGTATAATCTCTGTCTGGTTCTGTGATTGTTTCTGTCTGCTGTATAATTAATTTTGCTGGGTGTAAACTAATTAGGGTGGTGGGATATAATTGGATATATACATAATCATGTTACAATATGTTAGGATTGGTTAGTTAAATTTCAGTAAAATGATTGGTTAAGGTATAGCTAAGCAGAACTCAAGTTTTACTATATAGTCTGCAGTCATTCAGGAAGTGAGTGGGTGTGGGGGGGAAATGGGAACAGGGCATGTGGGTAAGGAAATTGGAATCATGTTTTGCTAAAGGAGGAAATGGGAACAGGTAGTGGGGGTGGGGAAATTGGAATCATGTTTGGCTAAGGGCAGAAATGGGAACAGGGACACAGGTGTAAGGCTCTGTAGTGTCAGAGTTGGGAAGGGGGACACTAAGGAAGAAAACTGGAACCATGCTTGCTGGAAGTTCACCCCAATAAACATTGAATTGTTTGCACCTTTGGACTTCGGATATTGTTGCTCTCTGTTCATGCGAGAAGGACCAGGGAAGTAAGTGGGTGAAGGAATAAGCCCCCTAACATGACCTCTCGGCACCTGTACATGAATTTAAAAAATAAGGGTTAAAGCAATCTAAATATATGTGACGCCATTAAAAAGAACTAAAAAAATCCTCCCCACACCACAATAGAAACTCTATTTCCCAGTTCAGATGTCAAACCTGCAGGCAAAAACCTGAGTGGATGTGGCTTGTAACATTACAATTAACACCATGGACCCTTCCCAATGCAGGCTGATTCTTTCATTGTGTCTGCAATGGATTTTCCTGAGAAATCTCTTGCTGTTACACTACAACCAATGGAAGCAACAGTGGGGACACTAGTGTAGACAGGGCACTGCTATTTTTTACCATTGTGGTACTTAAAAATTACTTTGAGCAGTTTTAAACAACATGGTGGTAACAACACTAGCAGTTATCTGAATCTTATCTACACTAGTATTCTCAAAACAGCTATTTCCAGTTTACTGTAGACAAGAATTATTTATTTCTGTGTATAACAAGTCTCCAACTCAGGGCCATTGTGAGGCTTAATTAATATATGTAAAGCTCAGAGCTTCTTGAACACAAAGTAACCCCATAACTGAGTTATAACTTATCGAGATGTATGCAAGTGAATAGATGACCTTTTGCTGGATGCATGTTGTATACTCTGAGGCTAATTAGATTGTTGCAATTATGGTTATGTTCCTTACACAGTACTGCAAATCCTGTTTTATAGAGCTTCTTGACTCTGCTGTACAAAAATCATTTTGGCTTGAAACGTGACATAAAAGATTTCCACTCAGAAACAAATGTTTCAGACAATTAAAAACAAAATGTTGACTGTATAAACTTGACTTGATAAACTTGATAAAACCAAGTGTAATGAAAAGTCCAGATGCTTAACAGCATCAGACACTCACTTTGCCTCTGATGACTTACAATCTGGCTTCTTGTTTCTAAACAAAATGTTGCAGGCTGGTATTTATAATGTAGACTAGATCATAGGCCCCATTCCTCATATTGATGAAAGAATAATTAAAAATGCTAAGATATTAAGATTTGAAAACCAGCCTTTATACCATGAAAGTACATTATAAGACGTCATCTAACCAGTGTTACCGTAAGTACTGACAAAACGTTTGTAAGTATAAGTGCCAAGTACACCATTACAGAAGTACCAAAGTATAAGTATGCTGTGGAAATAAAATGTAAGTATTTATAGGTGTGACACTGAGTTTCCCTGAGTGTCACCTGGCAGAGGGCCCCTCATATTGTAACTCACATCAGACAACTTCATTGCCCCAATACACTGTTGTAATAATATGTATCACAAAGGTGTCATGTAAAGATCATATGTAAACTGGTGACACACTGGTCCTGAAAAAATGGTGTGATGTATGTACAGGTGGTGCATAATGAGCTACAAATGAGTATGGGAAATATGTTCTTAAAATATGATTGGGAGGCACAGCATAAATGCAGCCTGCCCCTAGACAAAGGAATGTCTATTTTCCTGTCTGACCAGCTTGGTTACCAGTAAAGGACAATGAAAGTACCTTTACAAGTAAGGTAAACAAAGCCATTAAGCTAAAGAAGCAGGGGAGACGACTGTTCAACAGTCACGCCAGGGCAGAGAATCTGCACCCCAGGAAGGCTTCCTGGCTCTTGAGGCAGATAATGGACTTTGGCTAATATAAGTGAAGCAAAAAGAACTCTTCATTGTCCATCACTGAGGGGACACAGGGTACAGCATTCTCTGAGGCTGTGAAAGTTGGACCTCCTAGTGTGGAGGTGATGTTAACTTGTAGTAAGTAAGAAAACTGCTTCGAGGGAAAGATTGCAACTTTCTAAGATTAAGTGTTAGTCACTAGAAAGCATGTTTATATATTGTTCTCTGTGTAACCATACCTCTCTCTTTTTCTCTTGCTTAGTATCTATGTTCTTTTGTTAATGAACGTATTCTTGTTTTATTACATAATCACATTGCTGTGTGTTAAAGTGAAGTATGAGTCTTCAGCTGCTGTCTCCTTGAAGGCAGAGAACTTCATAATTTTTGTGTTTCCAATGAGAGGAATTTGTAGGGAGATATTTCTGGGAAACTTGGAAACGGATTCACTGATTGTTACCTGCAAAGCAAGATTTAGACTGACAGAATGTTGAAGAGTTTGTAAGCAAGGCAGACAGGCTGGCATACCAGGGAGCTCTCACGTAGCTTGGCAGCACCAAAGCTCTCACTCTTGCTAAAGCAGAGCTGTAACACAGTGGCTCACAGTTCTAGGTGTCCTGAACACAATGCCACAATAAATAAAAATGTAAGTATAAGCACAGGTATGCCTGTATTTACTGCAATTGTCTGGTCAATAAATGGACAACTACCTAAATGATATAAGCACATAGTGGAAGAGAAAAAAAAGAGCAACAATGAAATGTTAGTCATATACATAAATAATCATGGAATAACAATGAAAAAATATCATGTAAAAAAATTTGTAAACTTTCCTTTCCATTTTTTTATATATATGGGTGCGGAGTGCATAATGATATTATGTGCAAACCAGATATCATTCCATGAAACGGGAATTTTTCTTCAACAACAACATAATCTCAAACATCTCAATCCTGAAGCCGATTCCTTCTTGGCTAAAGGATTTGCCCAGTACTACTTAATAGTCTTTCCACAGGTGAAGAGTTTGGCAGCGTGATATTAAATTTGATAAAAAGCTTAGCAACTGCTAGATATCTTTTCAGTTGAAAAGATCCATCGGTGATCTTCCTGAAAACATCATCCTGGCCACTATGGATGTAGAAGCCCTCTACACCAACATTCCACACAAAGATGGACTACAAGCCGTCAGGAACAGTATCCCCGATAATGTCATGGCAAACCTGGTAGCTGAACTTTGTGACTTTGTCCTCACTCATAACTATTTCACATTAACAATGTATACCATCAAAGGGACAATGTATACCATCAAATCAGTGGCACTGCTATGGGTACCGTATGGCCCCACAGTATGCCAACATTTTTATGGCTGACTTAGAACAACGCTTCCTCAGCTCTCGTCCCCTAATGCCCCTACTCTACTTGCGCTACATTGATGACATCTTCATCATCTGGACCCAGGGAAAAGAAGCCCTTGAGGAATGCCACCATGATCTCAACAATTTCCATCCCACCATCAACCTCAGTCTGGACCAGTCCACACAAGAGATCCACTTCCTGGACACTACAGTGCTAATAAGTGATGGTCACATAAAAACCACCCTATACCGGAAACCTAGTGACCGTTATTCCTACCTACATGCCTCCGGCTTTTTTTCTCTTGCTTAGTATCTCTGTGTCCAGACCACACCACACGATCCATTGTCTACAGCCAAGCTCTACGATACAGCCGCATTTGCTCCAACCCCTCAGACAGAGACAAACACCTATAAGATCTCTATCAAGTATTCTTACAACTATAATACCCACCTGCTGAAGTGAAGAAACAGATTGACAGAGCCAGAAGAGTATCCAGAAGTCACCTACTATAGGACAGGCCCAACAAGGAAAATAACAGAACGTCACTAGCCATCACCTTCAGCCCCCAACTAAAACCTCTCCAACGCATCATCAAGGATCTACAACCTATCCTGAAGGATGACCCATCACTCTCACAGATCTTGGGAGACAGGCCAGTCCTTGCTTACAGACAGCCCCCCAGCCTGAAGCAAATAGTCACCAGCAACCACACACCACACAACAGAACCACTAACCCAGGAATCTATCCTTGCAACAAAGCCTGTTGCCAACTCTGTCCACATATCTATTCAGGGGACACCATTACAGGGCCTAATCACATCAGCCACACTGTCAGAGGCTCGTTCACCTGCACATCTACCAATGTGATATATGCCATCATATGCCAGCAATGCCCCTCTGCCATGTACACTGGTCAAACTGGACAGTCTCTACGTAAAAGAATAAATGGACACAAATCAGACGTCAAGAATTATAACATTCAAAAACCAGTTGGAGAACACTTCAGTCTCTCTGGTCACGCGATTACAGACCTAAAAGTTGCAATTCTTCAACAAAAAAACTTTAAAAACAGACTCCAACAAGAGACTGCTGAATTGGAATTAATTTGCAAACTGGATACAATTAACTTAGGCTTGAATAGAGACTGGGAGTGGATGAGTCATTACATAAAGTAAAACTATTTCCCCATGTTTATTCCCCTCCACCCCGCACTGTTCCTCAGACGTTCTTGTCAACTGCTGAAAATGGCCCACCTTGATTATCACTACAAAAGGTTCCACCCCCGCCCGTGCTCTCCTGCTGCTTTCCTGCTGCTCACCTTAAGTGATCACTCTGGTTACAGTGTGTATGGTAACACCCATTGTTTCATGTTCTCTATGTATATAAATCTCCCCACTGTATTTTCCACTGAATGCATCCGATGAAGTGAGCTGTATCTCACGAAAGCTTATGCTCAAATAAATGTGTTAATCTCTAAGGTGCCACAAGTCCTCCTTTTCTTTTTGCGAATACAGACTAACATGGCTACTACTCTGAAACTTTTCAGTTGATGCAGTTCAAGAGATGAATCACTGAAGAATTGGATCCCAACAATTCCTAAGTCAGAGTCAGATGCAGCTATCCCCGATCATCAAAGCCATAGAAATTAGTGCCAGCTTTGGATGTTGTATCTTGATCTCTAGGCTGTGGCAGGGTCATATCAAACTAGATCATATAAAAGATGTTCCTCTGCAATTTTTCTCTTATCCTGATTCTGCAGCCAATGCTGCTTAAAGAATGGGCATGACACAGAACAATGAACGACTTTGTACTTTTGTTCAGCTGCATCAAAGGTCAAAATATGCCTGAACTGTTTTAAGTCCCTCCTTCAAATTTCTACCAAGCAAGAACGGGGCTTTTGAGAAAATGAGTCAAATCTGGATTTTAGCACAAGCACAGAAAGCAGAACTGCCCCACAGAAAGACGGTCTGCTCTCCTCCCCTGAAGTTTGTCAAGTCCAGTGGCAATGGGCGACTATCATATGCAACCACTCACCGAGAAATTCCAGCTCTGGGTAGGAGAATTTTGGCAGCTGGAGATGCTCTATCACAATATTAATCCTATCCTGCACATTGTAAAGTTAGATGACCTAACACATATTTATTGACAGAAAACTACGCCCTTGTTTGTACTAGCTAATTAGCTTTATGTTGAATTGTTTCGTTTTTACTGATTTGAGTTAGGGCCCAGTCCTGTAGTACCAAATCTCCCATGTCACTTTACTGGGATTTCAGTGTGCAAGGAATGCCAAATCAAGCGCTCTGTTTTTTAATGCAGTTTTTCACCAAACTTTCTTTAGAACTCTTAGCAATTTTTCTAAGCAGTGATTGAAAGAAACAACACAAATGTGATTTATTTAATGCTGTCAGATTATAGTACCTGCTTTTTTCCCTCTTTTGAATTATTCTGACTGGCAACAGAGTCAATTTATAAATATCAGCTCCAGTCAATAATTATATTCCATTGGAGTGATAACTAACAACAGACATACCATCCATAATATTTACCACCAAAAACTTTGAAAGGCCGTATATCTAAAACCAATTTTTGCCATACTTGTCTGTTATATTTATTTACACATCTTAGAAGCTTATGCTATGCTTTCAAAAAGTCTGTATTAAACAGCTACAGGTTTATATACATACTTTGCTACAAGATGGGAAATAAGTTTGACAAATATATTATAGAATTGTCCTATTCAGACAACAAAGATGTCAGGGTGCTATTTTAAGATTTTTTCTTTGTAGGGAGGTGGCTGAATTTTTGCCTTTTATGGCCAATCTGATCATGTTTATACTATTATGAACTTATGAGCTAAAAAGAAACTGGGGCTCAGAAAGTAGGGGAAAAAAATCCTACTCCTTTTCCCCACTAAAAACTCTGTAAGCTGTGGCCATGCAATAATAGACCTGGCATCTGACCACACCACCTTACTGTAAAAAATGACATTAGTGCATATGGCAATCAATATATCATCATTCCAAGGAAGAAAGTGGCTTAACATTCCTCTTTTGTCCTATAAATCACACATCTTTCCATTGCGCTCTCTCTTTCTTGTGGTGACCTCTTTGGTGGCATTACAAGGGGAAGATGGGATAATTTGGAGGATCACAAAAAAATCCCAGCCATTGCTTCCCTCTTTAACCAGCTTCTGAGAGTTGGATTTTGAATGTTCCAAGTGTGATTTCTAATGACAGTTGCAGGCTGAAAGTCACTTCCTATTATGTCTGTTACTATTGTTGCTGTTTTGAAGGACACAAGCTTCTTCTGAGAAGCATATTTACAAGGAGTTAAATCCTGCTCATCATACCCATGGAAACTAGTCCCATTAAATCCAAATATTAACAGTACATCTCATTACCTTCATTGGGACTAGCGTGTAATTTACTTTAATTACTAGGTTTACATGGGTAATCACAGTGAAGGCAATGGGACTGTAAATGTGAGCAAAAATTAGCAGGATTTGGCCAAAAATGCAGAAAACTGTGGATTTGAAGATTGTAGCAAAATGAGGAAAGCTGCAAAAAGTTACGTTTCTTAACATATGATTTTTGCTCTTTTGTCTTATCTTATAATGAGAGGAAAAATAATTTAATGAATAATTGCATGTTGAAAAAGAAAAATGCTACCGTATTTCCAGAACTATAGGAAAGTACATCATGACATTCAGTTAGTTTTTTTCCCCACTGCCTTAGTATATTAGCAGGAGGATATAAAGTTACTAACAATAAAAATCAAAGCAGTGAATGGAGATCATTTGACACTTTAAGAATTTCTGTCCCTTTTGCAATCATAGCATTTGGCTATTATAGAATAGATTTGCAATACAACAAGTTGAGCAACAGTATGATTAGCCCATTTAGTACATCACATTGTATCATTAGGGTGCAATATATTGTGTTTAGACCTGAGCCATTCACAATTTATGTACACAATAGAGTCAAATTTCAGAGTATATACCTAAAATCTATCTTGTGACTGCCATTCCTGGGCCCCAGCTGTCTGGTGAATCTGTGGAATATTGTCCCAGCTGCCACAGGAATATGGTTCTGAAAATACGGGTTAGGTTTCAGCTGACTGCGACTTTTTGACATGTCCCATCACACAGCCAACAGTGATGTATTTTATGGCATTCCTAAAACTGCTTTCTGTGTCTCTCAATTACTTGCCCACAGCAGAATGCCTGCACAGCTATTAGCATTTGTTTTACTGTGTCATTCCTATTATCATAGTCCCACGTGAAGTATGACTTCCTGCCATTTATTTATTAACAGTGACTTGCTGCCTTTTCCAAAATGATTTTTCTTTCCATATGCACTAGGTCATTTGCTGGCCACAGATGTATCACTGATCTTCATCTGAGCAACATTTATCAATTTTTTTTATTTGGTTCACGTTTAACTAGATGCAAGAAGACTACAACGATTAAAATGTCCAAACAGTATAACAAATGTGCATTTTGGAGGTGCAAACTTTGAACAACATATAATAGAGACATAAACATGTACAGAATAGTAAGAATGCCAGTGTACTCCACTTGCTGTTTAGTTAGGTAACAATCCCGAAAAATTGATACAGAATTTCTCATGCAGATCTTTGCTATGTAGAGCTGAAGATGTGAACAGAGATAGCAAAAACTCTGGTGGAGCAGAATGAACAGTTAGACTTCTACCTAGAAATGGGCCAAAACTGAAACTATTTTTCTGAAAACACCACTCACTTTCCTTTCCACCTACAAAAATGAAAAAAAAACTTTGGGGATTTGGCTAAAACTGAGTGTGTGTGGGCTCAGTAAATAGCCTGAAAAAAATGAAAACCTCAGTGCTAATTCCAGGCCTGCCACTGATTTAGTGCATGATTTTGGGCAAGTCACTTCATGTCAATTTTCCTATCTGTATAATGCAGAGACTAACACTTGTTTTAAAGGCTGCTGTGAGAATTGGTTAATCATGGTTCATAGACCATGCATATAAATGCCTAGCTAGCTCTAAACAGCCATAGGTTTAGGTTTTGCAAAACAAACCCCCAAAACTGATGAACTTTTGGAAAACAAAAACCACTGCAGGTTTTAGGCCAAAACCAGAACATTTATCTAAGTCCCCAAATTTTGTTTTATCTCATCTATCCCCCACTGTTTGCCTATTTCATCCATCAGTTGTGTTCTGTTGTTACCTAGATTTTTAAGTTCATTGAGACAGGGACTGTTTTTTCATTAAGTGTTTGTACAGTGCCTAACAAAAGAGGCCCTGATTCCTGAGGGGGCACTTTAGGTACTACCACAATACAAGTCATTCAAATAATTATAAATTAATGAATGAGCAAAGTGAGATCCTACATTCAGCTTCAAGGCATCTCTCTGACTGTACGTAATTTGATAACTTTGAAACACGGCATCCAATCAGTTCCAAAATTTCAGGGAATGTTCTAGGCATCAAGGGGCAGAACCCTATTGATTTTAGCGAACATCACAAGGTGGGAAAAGCCTGATTCAGAGCAAAGTCAGGGCTCCAGACTGCTTGGCACTGCAAGCACCGAAATCTCTCTGGCACCCCCTAGTGCTGCCTACCTCAGCCATTTAACTTCCTCTAGCCTGGAGTCTAGCAAAATAAGAGAGCCTTACAGGGAGGACTTTATCCCAGGGGAGGGAGTGGAGATGTGGGGAAGGGGTAGAGTAGAGTGGAGAGGAAATGGGGGTGCAAGGAAAGCAGCAGGGACTAGCAGGATGGAGCAATGGGGATAGGGAAAGCAGGGACCCAGAGAGGTATGAAGGGGAAGGGGTGTGTGACTAGAGGAGGCAGGACCCCAGAGGGGTGTGTGGGGGAAGAAATGGTGCTGACTGGGGAAGCAGGGACCTCGGCCTGGGGGACTGAAGATGGGGAGGGAGAAACTGGAACCTGGAGTGGGAAGAGAGTAGGGGATAGGAACTGTTCACAACAGTTGTATCAGCTCAATTTCTGCTAATATTATTGACTCTGGAAGAGAAGGGCCCTAGGTATTGTGGCAGGGAGGGAGTGATTACCAGCCAAGGCGTGGGAGGGGTGTGTGAACTTCTGGGGTCAGGTGTGAAGGAGATGTGGGGACTGGTTAACGAATAACTGAAGGGTACAGGACAAAGGAGCTATGAGTGCAGGGGCTATAACCCCTCCATCGCCCCCCGCATCTCTGGCCCCCCCTCTAGTCCCTGTTACTTCTCCCCCAGTCCCTACAAATCCGACCTTCCCCGCTGCCCAAATTACTGCAGGTTGAGGAATCTCTGACGTCCTCTATTCCTGCCTACACATACCACAGGCAGTACCTTAATATGCTGCTCATTCTTATTCGGTGTACAGGTAGGCCTACAGGAGCAACAGACTGTGTGGCCCTGTAGTAGTAGTGGTAGTAGTAGTAGTAGTAGTAAAGGTCAAAGGAAAGGATGAGGCCTCAGCCTCTAATTTTTCTTGCCGAATGAATCTTTTGATCCATACTTGACAGGGGAAAGCAATAGCCTAAAGTATTCAAATTAGAAGTAGGTCAAGGAAGCTGGACCTGGCTTTTGTGGAACCAATACCCAAGCCAGCAATGGTTCAGATTTGGGTGCTATTTTACCCAATCTACCAAAGTTCAGGATCTGGGATAGGGAAGAGAATGCAAACGAAAGGTTGCTACTTTGGTCCATTGCTAAATATATATATTTATATTAGGGTATCTCTACACTGCAATAACAAAATTGTGGCACCAAGTCTCAGAGCCCAGGTTAATTGACTTGGGATCATGGGGCTCAGGCTATGGGGATAAAAATTGCAGTGTAGACATTCAAGTCAGGCTGGAGGTTTCAGACCCTGGGCTCCAACCTGAGCCCAAATGTCTACACTGCATTTTTTAGCCCTGCACACAGCCATGTCACATGTTTTTTCTTACATCATAAATGTATCCTTAGTGTCCAGAATGAGTTAGCAGCCATTAGTTTAATTGCATGTAAAATTATATTACATTTTTATAATGAAATATAAAACACAATATTGTGATCATTGAGGTAAGTATACAACATACCCATTCCAAAGTATTTGTCACAGAAGTCTCTCTTTTAGTATTCCAATTCCATAGTGATGGGTACATAATCAGATTAGATTATCCGGGGAAGGAGAGGATACTAGGGGGTGGGTGCTGTAGAAAGCCCTCAGACAGATAGAGAACCATTTAGAATAATTCACATTAGCTTTAGCATTCACATGGATATTTGCTTTTCTTTAATGCAATTGAAGGGCAATGTTCTTTTTTCCAAATTTTACTTCCCAGCTAAGATTGTTCTATTTCAGACTCTGCCCTTGAGATTAGACAGAGACAAGTATGTTCAAAGCACATTTTTCTTTATTACTATGACAAGTATGAGAAATACCCTGTGGTTTTTACATCATTTGGAAAGGGGGAGAGAGTGCACTAGCCAGCAGAAGAATGAAGGACCCCCGATTTACTGTCTGAGCTTTAAATCTGTTAATAAAGCAAGCCAGGAAGCCTTGTTGGCCTATATATATCCCTTCCTTCAATTCCCAACCCACATGCATGGAGACACGCTCCACTTAGGCTCACTCTCTAAAATCAGGTTAACAATCTGCAGCCTAATACATAACAGCATAGATATAGTTGTAACCTTTTCAGAAGAACACCACATTAACCAGTTGTTCCATGTTTTACTGTGAACAAGTCATCAAAGAAGACAATAAGCATTAAAATAAAGCCTGTTTCCTAATAGGTTGAGTATCAGGGAGGAAACAGAGAACTGAGAAAAAATACTTGGTGATAATAAGTGATTATGGCCAAGATTAACTAGAAACAGCCTCAAACGTTTGGGTTTTTTGCGGAGGACGGGGGGGGGGAGAAATGATTCAATTAATCTGAAAAGTGCACACAGCTTGAGATTCACACTTATAACAGAATCGCACAGCAATCTACTTATGTACTTATGTACTACTTTGTACTACTGTATTTGTTACATTATTATTCACTATTTTATAGCCCCCTAAAGTGTGTCTTCAGCGACGACAAAGAAAAGCATGAGCCCTGCTCCAAATTTAATATATGTTGTAGATAACGCCACAGTAATATATCACTTTGTAAACATTGCCAACAAGGTCTGAAAAGAAAATATGCAAAACCTCACTATGAGCCCAACCCTGCCAGGTGTGAGCACCTCCAGGAAAGTTCGGCGTGACCCCCAAAATGGCAATGAAATCACTGGGAGTTGATAGCACTCAGTACTTCACAGGTTCAGACCAACTAAAGTCTATTTATTTAATGAATATATCTGTGGACTTGGCTTCATTCAATGTATATAATGAAGTATTTGTTTTTGGGTGAAATGCTTTCAACACAATAGGTCATAAGGAACTACTAGCCCACTTAGGTGGGGCAGCACTCCTTTGGTTTCCGTTAGGATTCCTTTTATTGATAAGTCATCGGATAACTACACTCAATCAAGTTTACTAAGTGAACATATAACAGCCCATACAAACAAGTAGAGATTAATTTTACCTAATCTGGGGACGCAGCCACAGTGTAGTCCGATCCAAAAATATTAACTCACTACTAACCCTATCTATACCTTAGTCTGTTACCACAGACAGGAATATCCCCAAATTCCTTTATTTCATGACATACTTTCATTTTTTTTTCCTGTGAAGTTTGCACGTACAAGGTTCTTGGATATCTGTACCCAGTTAGTTTAACAATCTGGCAACAATTATAATAGTTGCTTATTACTTGAACAAAACTCAATAAAACCTCAGCAAAACGCTATCTTGCCCTTGATGATCTCTACATATGCCAAGAATAAAAGCTTATGCACAGTTTTTAATATATTTCCAGCAAGAAGAGCAGAGTAGCAGGTTGTTCTCAGAGGACTCCCTTGAAAACCCCAATACAGGGGACATGACTGGGATGCTGGAGGGATGCATCAAGGATGGAATTGCAACACGTAGCGCTGTGGAGATTCTGGGTAACACTGCTACCCCATAAGGCAGCCCAGGGACAGGCTGCCACAATTTAGAAGGCTCCTGAGGGGTGTCTATATTACACAGGGGATTGCTCCGGCCCCTGGAGCAGCTCAGGATTTGGAGGGCAAAAATGTGCCTTAAAACCATGGGGGTTGCATGTTCTGAGCTGTGCCTTTCAAAGGTGAAACACCGACTTTCACTCTCAGGTGCTTGGGAATCCACCTACCACTTTTCCTTCATTATATTAAAAATCTTATACCAAAATATTAAGACTGAACCTGATGTTCTTGTTCCCAGTGGATGTTTTGCACCTAATTTTGATGTAAGAAGGACCGTGGATTGAAAAGAAAGGATGAAAGCAGGCAGCACCAAGTGTGTAAGCCAGTCTGTAGGTTCATTCTTCTCCAGTAGCTGATATTTCTCAATTTAAAAATAAAACATGACACGGTGAAAAATGCATGTCTCATGTTATTTGATAGCTTTTCCATCACTGTGAATACAAGGACACCAGAAACACTTTCAGCCCATTTACACCTTTGTGGTTTGGTAATGAAAGTCTGCATGTGAGAAAAAAATAGCGTAGCTAAGCCTAGAAGCTAGTCATTAGTCTTTTTGTCAGTGGCTGTATCTCAGTTAACTTTATAAGTAATTCATGTTATTTCTTCTCTCTCACCCCACAGCAGAGAGGGACTATCCATTAAGACTGAGATTCCTTGTTGGGCTTTCCAGAAAGTCAATGGATGGCCAAAAAAGGGTCAAAGAAGGTTTGTGAGTCTGTGTTGAATTGAAAGGTTTACATTTTCAACTAAATCTGAGAGGAGGAAAATGTCATCCTGAAACAAAAAGCGCATATTTAATTTTTGCATCGAAGCTTATAAATCTTGGTCTCTCTGTTCTGATTTGTGAATAGATCAATTAAATGGGCATTACATTCCTGAATAAACCTTTGTAGCCTTCAACAATTTACTGCATGCATATGCTTTTCTGAGTGGAAACTCAGGATCCATTTAGATTAAGTGCACCCAAACAAATAGCTAATGAAGCCACTTTCATTTCCTTTAAGAATAATGGGTCTAAGCGTGAAATATCTTTAGATAAAACTCAGAGATTGGAACTCCATGTGTATGCTAAACAATAAATGTAGTCTCTCAGCAACAGCACTAGTTTGGAATCGTTTTTATTTGAATGTGGGATCAGAATACAGGTTGGCCATTTAGAGCTATTTACTATAACTTCTTCTATTCAGGTGAGAACACCATGCTGTCCATTCCTCAACATTTTGAAGTACACTTCTTTTCACCTACAGTAACTTGTCTCATAACAAATTCAGAACATAAGCAAGGGTCCTAAGCATGTACCTCTCTATTCGGCTAGGTGGAAGGCACTCACAACAGAATGGGGCACAGAGCCAAAGCAGCATGCTGTTCATGTGGACCCTCTGCCACAGGGCCACAGGCATATCTATGCAGCCACACCTTGCTGTGGGATGGCCAGAGAGTGGAGCCAGAAAAGAGTCACTCTATATGAGATGCTCTCCGGACAATATAGTGGTATTTCTGTCAAAGGCCGGAGGGGATTAGTAATGGTAGGACCAAAAATAATTACCACTCCATGGAGGGGGTTGGATGCAGCCACAGCAGAGAGAGCCAGTGGCAAAACACGTTTTGCGGAAGCTGTGCTGTAAGGAAGAAAGGAAAACCATAGGGAAAAACTACAGAGATGCTCTGGGACTAGAGCTGGGCGGGAAGTGGGAAAGAAAGAGCAAGACCCACTCACTCACCCCAGACTAACCAACAGCCTAGTGGTTAGGGTGCTCACCTGATTCAGACCAGGGACTTGAATCTGAGTCTCTCATATCACGTAGCTATTCTGGGAGTGGATCACATGCTCTCACTCTCTCGGGATTGGGGGAGTTTCTGCGAGCGAGGCTGTGTTTGTTATGTGCTGTGTGCACCAGCTGAATTTCTGTTAGTCTGTATTTGCTTTGGTTACTTGCTGTTTCTTTGTTTTAGGGGTGTTGTTCATCTTCCCCCCCAACACACACACACACTTTTCCTGGGCGGAGCTGTTCTCCATGGGTCCACTTCAGATGGATTTAGCAGTGTGACCTGCAAGCGTGGGGTTCCATGTGTGCCTGCTGTCTCCTGCAATATGGAGCATGTGTTGCTGAGTGTAGGTAAGGTTACTGGCTGTGCTACTATAAAATCTACATCTCAAATTAGCTGATCGATAGTGATTTTCCTGGCGCAGGAGTGGCTTGTGACTTGTTTGGTACAGGAGGGACTCTGGGTCAAGGAATCTTTTTCTTTTCTTTTATAAGTTTTTCCCTTGTTTACTCCAGCAACTCAGGTAGTTTTTTCCAGTGCCCCCTCCTTCACAACCAGATGCTAGTATCTGATTTCTCCCATTACAGGAAATTAGTTTCTGCTGTTAGGATAATTCCATTAGGTTGCAAAAACCCAAAAGTGAGGTATGTTATGTAAGTCTGGCACCAGGTTTATGTGGTTCTACATAACTCTGAACAACCCTTGAACCTGGTTTCAAAGCACACAGATGGGGCAGATTATACAGTGTTTGTTACCTCTGGAAATTTGAAACATTTCCTGTGTGATGACCTTGATCATTTGAGAGGTTCCTGCACACTGCTGGCTCAAGCATCCCTGGGAATGTGGAACCCCAGGTTAGTGGGGAAGGGACTGAAACATCAAGGGACCAGCAGGAAACAGAGCCTCCATCTGCAGTGCCAATCAATTCCCATTACCATATTTGGTCAACCATTGTCCAGGGAGCACCCACTCCTCCCCCTGAAAAACCCTTTATTATGACCCCATCCATTATGCCTGGACAAAAGTGAGTCCTGGAGGTTGAGAAACCCTGCAGTGCAGAGAAAGCAGAAACAAGTTCTCAAGATGGGGGTGAAGAACAGATTGACAAGACAGATTTATGTGGGACTATTTCTAAAAGGGCTACGACTCTGGAGGCCTCTGAGGATATGTCTACACTGCAGTGTAAGCCCAGGGTTCAAACTCAGCCTCAAGCCTAACAAATCAACATCAACACACAAATTGCACTAACCCAGAGCTTGGATCGTGGGTCCCAGGACCCCATAAGGAAGGAAGGTCTGAGCCTGAATGTAGATGCAGCCCCACTGGACTTGTGCTCTGGAGGACCGCCAAAGTATCCCACAATCCTATGAGCCAACTTTCTTTGTCCTCTGGACAGTTGTTTTTGTGGACAGTCAAGTTTTCCCACAGTGCCCCATGAAAAAAGGGCTAGAGCAGCCAGATTTTGCAAAAGCACTAGGAAGTGTGCAAGTGGTTGTACTTGGGCCCATATAAGGCAATGTAGACACTGGCATCCCAGGTTGGGACCCAGGATTCAACAATTCCTAACCTGGGGTTACAAATAAACATAGACACTCACACCTTAGGTTAACAAGCCCAGGTTCTGCTAACTCGAGTTCTACTAACCCTGCCCTTACGTTGCAGTGTAGATATACTCTGAACTGCTGGCAGTGGCTGACTATGGAGATGTGTGCATTGAGAAAGAGAATAGCTTTGTTGGGTGGTTGCTCTATGCCTGCAGCTCCCAGTGGGGTACTATCTTCCACTGGCACATAGAGTCCTCAAGCTCCCGATCCTGCATGCTAGAGTGATGACAGTGGATCCCAGCCTGGGGTTGCACTGCCTGGCACTCTTGGGAAAATAGATATGTGAGCTGCTCCCACTGAATTGCTGTACTTCGTGAATGATGAGAATCTTACAATGGCACCTCAATGTCCTTCTGAGCTGGTGGAGTCTGGGGGAGATGAAGAGGATGATGATGGTCTCTGACTCCTCACTGGTTCCTGAGGTCCCAGCCAGTCAGCTAGGTGGGAAGTGGGGATAGTGTGTGAAGGAGATTAGTAAGTTTTTGGATAGCACTAAAGGGAAGCGGGGAGTTGAGGTAGAGGCCTATTTCCCTGATGTACAGTGCTTTGTTCCTTGCCCTTACATTGAGAGATATGTCAGCTGATCATAGGAAAAATTTCCATCTCAGAAAGTTGTTGAGCAAGTTGAGGAAGCATGTGAGGATTGTTCAAGATATACATACCTCCCCTTGGCTCATGTTGTTCAAAATACTTCCACTTTCCATTGCTTCTTTCTGCTGCTCTGTTCTCTCCTTCTAGTCTCTATAGTGCTATTCACAATTTTGGCTCTCTAAATATTAATGGATGTAAGGATGGTCATAAAAGGGCACAACTTTTTGAATTTCCCAGACAAAAATCGGCTGATATTGTCCGTTTTGAAGAGATGCACTCAGAACCTGATAATCAGGGGGACTAGTTGGAGGAATGGGAAGGGGAAGTTTTCCTGAGCCATGGCTCCAATGTCACTGCTGTTCTCTTTTCCCAGGGTGTAGGGGCACAGGTCCTCTCTGTGATGAAGATTGTGCAGGGCTGGCTCCTCCAACTGGAGACACTATTGGCACTATTGTTTTTAATCTTTTTACTGCATGTGCCCCTACTCTGGGGTGAGATCGTGTCTTCTTTCTCTAGACACATGTCCATGACAATGCTTGGCAGTGACCCTGATACTATTATTGTCCTGGGAGGGGATTTCAGTTGCCCTGTGTGTTTTAGACAGGAACCACAAAGATCCACACTCTCAGTCAGACAGTACTCTTGACTGAAGACTACTCCCAACCATGTCTCAGGGGCTAGATAAGATCACTTTTGTACCAAGAAGGCCAGTGTGAATACAGTTGTTCGATCCTCCATGTCTCCCACTCACTTGTCTCATCCTCATTATGTCCATGCCAGTGTCTCTCCCTTTCTTTCTGCCTGTGCTTCCCACTGGCATGTTAATATCAAGTTAGGACTTTAATTTCACCCAGACATTTGCTATGTTTTGGGAGCTTTGGTGGCAGTACTAGCCCTTCTGTGACTCCCTGAGACAATGGTGGGATGTCAGAAAGGTCCAGATGCAACACTTCTGCCAGCAGTATACCCAGAATGCTGTGTGGTCCTTGCATCAGGCCATGAGTGCCCTGGAACGTGACAGCTTGAGCCTTCATGGCAACCTTCAGAGTAGCAGCCGTGTTGGTCTGTATCCGCAAAAAGAAAAGGAGTACTTGTGGCACCTTAGAGACCCAGTGCACATTCACCAAACCTTAACCAAGAAGTACTAGCTCCTGAGGTGCTTGTTGGAAGAGAAGATGCAAGGAGCCCTGGTTCAGGCCCCATTTACTCAGCTGTACAAAACTGACATTCCCCCAAAGTTCTTTTTTGGGTTGGAGAAATAGTCTACGGACTGTCAGCAGATTTTTTGCTTCTGGCTGCTGGATGGTCGGCTGACAGCTGACCCTGCTGAGATCCAGAAAGCAGCTGTTTCTCTTTACAGTACTCTGTACTTCCCTGAAGCCTGTAATGTGCTAGCAATGGAGGTACTGCACCAGGGATTACCTCATTTGAGTGATGAAGAACAGCAGTGCCTAGATGCCCTGCTGTTGCTTCAGGAGCTCTCTGTTGCAGTCCAGCATCTCTCTACAGGCAAGGCCCCAGGTATTGATGGGCTGCCATCTGAATTCTACAAGCATTTCTGGCATCTTATCTTTTTAGTGGTGCTGGAGTGTATCAAGAAGATAGAACTGCCCCTCAGTTGCCACAAGGCAGTGATCACAATAAAGCGGACTCCTGTGACTTACAGAACTGGAGACCTATGGCTTTTCTCAGATTATAGGATTTTATCCAGGTCCTTAGCTAACTGGCCAAAAGACTGTTTGGACTCTTTGATACACCCTGTACAAACATATTGTATTCTTATCCGCTTCAATTTTTGATCATTTGTTTTTAATTCGTGATGTTTTTACTGTTAAAAAACTTTGTAATCTGGATATGAGGCTTATTTCAAATGGACCAGGAGGCCTTTGTTAGAGTTAACCCTAGCCGTCTTTTAAAAACGTTAGACGCTTTCAGGATTGGGCCTCAATGTTCTCTTCATATCCTTCTTTATTGCACCACAATGTTTTAGTATCCTAAAGATTAACAGAGGTCTTAGCCGCTGCTTCCCAGTTTGCAGAGGCATTCATCGGGGTGCCCTCGGTCTGGGATGCTGTATGCTCTTAGTTTAGAGCCATTCCTGCAGCTCTGCAGAAGCCATCTGACTGACCTTGCTGTGCCGGATAGTTTCCCAGCTCGTCTGTGAGTCTGTGCTGAGGATATCTCAGTTTTTATCAGACCTGATAGACTGACATGCAGGCACTTTGCACTTGTTTATAAGGGTCTGAACAGGCATCTTCTGCCCACATTAACTGGGCTAAGAGCAATTCGATCTTACTGGGCTCTTGGCAATGTAGCGGTCCCCCTTTGTTGCCCCAACAATTGCAATGGGGCACGTCTGGGATTAAGGTGTTGGAGGTCTTTTTCAGATCTGAACAATATATGCTAAGAACTGGGAGGGAGCTGAGAAGAAGGTGCAAAGCTGCCCACAGAAATGATGCTGGCTCCTTCCTGCACACTCTTTTCTGGGGGCAGGTTTTGATTGCCAACAATCTTGTGGCCTCAGTGTTGTGGCACCATGTAGTGTGTCTGGACTTTCCCCTCTGGATTCAGAAGCACATTAACCTTTTTTTAAAAAATAGTTACCACGGGTTGTTCCCTGCTTTGCTATTCCTGCCATTAGATGAAGGGAGCCAAGGCTTATTGCTGTAGTCAGTAGGGTGGCAGCCTTTCACCTCCAGGCTGTTCAGCAGTTACTGTACTCTGCCTTCTTGCTGGCCTGAAAGTCCCTTGCTTTTCCTCTCCGCCATCATACTTGGGGGATGGGCTTTGACGCTCACCTGTGTTTGCTCATCAATGACAAAGTCTACATTTACCCACATTCTAAAATGGTCTTAACAATACCTGGCAGCTTCTTGGTGAATGTTTCTTTTTCAGCCATGACCAAGAAGCTGCTCTATGGTATATGTGTCAAGGTTCGGCACTATGGTATCCTCTCAGATCTCCCTGATACAGCTTGGAAGAGGCCTCTGTCCTTGGTGCCTCTATAGCCCCAGCTTGGAGGACCTTGTACCTAAGTACCCCAGTGAGTTGCAATGGAGGATCCTACATAGCATCATGGCAAACAATTATTTTATGCATCATATTACTCTTGAGGTGTCTGTGCAGTGCCCCTTCTGTTTGGCTTCAAACACAGTCTTTCATTTTTGCCTCCACACTGGCCCTGTTTGATTCTTCTCTTTGGTTTTTGCAGCAGCTTTTCAGTGGTTTGAGACTGGTTTGCTCTAAGCTTCTGTTTGTTCTCAGAGTGAGACAGAGTGCTCACATTCAGCCAGTTTCCTGCCTCACTAACTTTTTGCTGGGTCAGGCAAAACTAGCCACTTTGAAACCCCACCAGAACAGAATGGCTGGTATAGAGCAGGGTGATGGGCTAGGCTCTGTTCCACGCACTGATTGTGGCCTGGCTGTGGATTGATTATACCTTTTGTAAACTGACTTGTAACCTGGACACTTTTCAGTTGACTTGGTCTTTTAACAATATTTTGAGTGAACTTGGTAGTGATGATACTTTAGTGATCCATGTTTAACAGTTGCTGAAGACATGTTGCACTTTATTTTATTCACATCTTTTTGTGTATGTATTGTAATTTTAAAACTTTTAAAAATAGTTTCAATGTGCTTTTGTGTGACTAAAGGTGTTTTTCATGTCATCTCTCTCTCTCTCTGTCAAAATTTAAATGAACCTAGTACTTTCCCTCCAAAAAGGTTCAGTTTAGACAAATTGGCATTTTCCAGAAAACACATTTTTTTTCCTCCCCCAAAAATTGCTGTCTAGGTCTACCTGGGATCCACCTCACAGACCTGGAACTTTCCTCCCCTAAAGATCCACTGCCTCAGGTTCAGCAAACACCCTGAAAATCAAGCAGCTCAAGTTTTGTGAGACCAACAGGGGGCACTATGACCCCAAAATAATTTTTAAGTGGCATTGCTATGTGCTCTTTATATAGTTTCAGTTTCTCCCTCCTTCCTCGCCTCCCTCCCTCTCTCCCCCTCCCCCCCCAGCCATTGTTTGAAACACTCTTTTAGAATCTGGAAAATAACATTCAGTTCCATGCCAATTTCAGACTTTTGTTTTCCACCACTTGGCAAAACTCGATTTTCTTTCCTGTTTTTTTTTAAAAGAGCTAAAATTAACACAGCTCATAGGCTCTCACCTGCTACAGTCACAAGCCTGGATGAATCTGCCTTTAATTCTGGTTATTTGCTTGTTTGTGCACTAGTACGATAGACGTAACTGATAAAACTTAAAGCTTCACATCTCCAAAGTGTCACATAAACAGCAATAAATTCAGTTTCACAACACCGCACATGAGGAAGGCTAACAGTCATTATTACAGATGGAGAAACTGAAGCAGACGATTTAAGTAATGATAATACTGTGCATTTATATAGGGTTTTCATCCATAGATCTCGCAGCACTTTGTAGAAACAGATAAATATCATTCACCCTGCCCTCATTTCACACATAGGGAAACTAATGAACTAGAAGAACAAGTGACTTGTCCAAGGTCACCCCGTGGGTTGGTGGTAGAGTCAGGCCTAGAATCCTGATTTCCTGATTCCCTGTTCCTGCTTTAACCATCCTGGCGCCCTGGTCCACCACCATACAGCATGCCAGTTGCAAAGCCTATTTCAAGTGCCACACTGAAAGCAGGTTCTTCTAGATCACACAGCCTCTCATAAAAGATGTCTCCTGCACTCTGGGAATAAGTTAGATTATGCTCCCATTATTTCCTGGTCCTCTGTCAGCAGGGTGCAAAGCATTGTACTTCTTATTACAATACTGGTTATTGGTTTTTAGTTTTAGATCTTGGTGACAGAATGAGAGATACTAAGAATGCAGAGAGAAATTGCTCAATTGGATTATAACAATTTACAAAAAGGTTAAATTTGGGACTTGAAATACAATCCCTTAAAGAAATGAATCCCAAAGGAGAAAGTATCATAAATGCTATGAGTGCATTTCCTCACAAGATTTCTAGCCCAGCTCTGCTTGCCGTGGGGAGGGGGAGGGGGAGAGATTGAAAGGGCCCAGCTACAGCATTCTGATTTAAAGGAACACAAAAGTGGTTTGCTCACCAGATGTCTTATCAGAACCATATCCTTTAGTCTTGGCAATGAACACTACAAAACAACAGTGTAGAGATATGGTTTAGTCCTTAAAACATATGGCATGATGATGGGAGCCACAGCGGGGAGTTCACATAAAATGGTATAATCATTATGGGGCAGAGGAATTTGGAAAGGTAAAAATGTTTTTGCTAAAGAATAAAGTTGTGTAGACAGCTTCCCATCAGGAAATGTCAGAAGCCATACACAGTTCTTACTGATTCTTAACACTCAGAGAGGGAGCCAAATCCACCAAAAATGCCTCAGAGTCAAAATTGATCTTTCTGTTCTTCCTTTTTAAGAGCTCCTTTGCCTCCTGTGAGGTCTATGAGTCAAGCAGTGAATCAGGGCAGCATGGCCATATAATACGACAAACTGAATAAGGACTCAAAAACAACAAACTAATTCCTTAAATGAAGATATTACCAAACATAGGTGTTTGCCTTCTATGTTAAACCTATACAAAGCTTGAGACTGGGATGTTAGGAGGAATGTATGGCCTAATGGACTGAGCACAGTGCTGAGAGAGGCAGGAGATCTGAATTCTACAGCCCGTGTTGCCCCTTTCTTGCTGTGTGACCTTGCTTGCACAAGAAACTTCACTCTTGTCCCTCAGTCTCCCTATTTGTCCTTCGCACTCAGCAGCCTTTATACAGCGCTTCAAGATCCGTGGATGAAAGAGTTGCTGTTTTTATTTTAGCATGAGTGAACCCAGAATTGTATCTCACCATTGCTCGGCAGTACAGAGGAAATAAAGTGCAGATTGTACCTTGAGAGTCATGAAGCTGAGACTGCTAGGAATCTCCCTTTGGAATGTTACTGGACTGCACCAACATTTAATATCCATTTCATATTCATGGTGTTGGAAACATACCAAGATGACAAATTACTTTTAAGAAAAAAAGCCCACTGAAGTAAGACAACCTCTAAAACTTGTTTCAGAGTAGCAGCCATATTAGTCTGTATTCGCAAAAAGAAAAGGAGTACTTGTGGCACCTTAGAGACTAACACATTTATTAGAGCATAAGCTTTCTAAAACTTGTACTGAAGCTCGTGGCCAACAGCATACAGCACACAAATAGGCCAAACAGAGAGGCGATGCATATCGTAATATAAGCTAGCTATCTGTGGGGATAAAGAGTCTAAGGCAGTGTAACTTGCACAGTGAGTGGCCATAAAAAAATGTAAGATAAAGTAGTGTGCATGAGGAAAGGGAGTACTTTAACTTGCGCTTCTTGGCAGGTGTTTTACCTGCTACGCCCTCTCTCCTGGCACCTCACCATGCAAGTTACACAAAATGTGACTCATGTACACTCCTTTGCTGTGGGGTAAATTACACTGCCTGACTTCTGATTTTGGCCTCAAAATATTAGAATTACAGGAGAGACAGGTTCTCAGCCTGTTTTTCTTAATGTAAAGAAATTAAGTTTACAGTTTGTCCACTGTACGTCTAGAGGCCTGGATTGGTGATGGGATATTCAAGCACACATTGCTATAACAATGCAAAATGGGGTGAGATTTTTTATCCTCACTTAGCTCATGTAAGCGTGGGTCACTTCCAACATGATTTGGAAGCCCCAGTCTGGACTGTGAAGAATGAGGATACATTTTGTACAAAATGTTCACATCATATCACTGAGTACCATGAGGGTCTGACCCTGCTTGGGGCTCTACAAATAAATATCATTTTTGAAGGATGTCACAGGATTTTTTTATTAGTGCCATTCCTCCCCCCACACACACCCCCTGAACATTAGTTTGGTGGAAATCTTGCTATGGAGGTGTTTGGGTTGGCTGATTCTTCTTCATATGGTTAGGGTCTAATCGATAGCCACATGTGGGGTCAAGAAGAAATTTTCCCCCAGGTCAGATTGGCAGTGATCTTGGGGTTTGGGTGTTTTGTTTTGCCTTCCTCTGTAATATATAGGTGCGAGTCACTTGCTGAGATTATTTCACTTAATCATGTCCCTGCCACCGCACAAGTCACAGACATAGGTGCACTCCGCTCTCTCCTCTTTTCTGCCTGTGGCACATAATAAACTAATCTCCTGTGGGCCGTAATACTTGGGCCTTATTTTGATTGTTGGGTTTAGTGTTTGGGTGCTAGGTGGTATTGGTGGCTTGTAATATGGGGGTCAGACTAGCTGATCCGATAGGCCCTTCTGACCTTAAACTCTATGACTATGACTATCAAATGCAGCAGGAGATAGTGTGAAATGGGTCAGAATCTCCAAGAGACAGTGTTTCACATCACATTCATTATAATTTAGCCCTATCAATATCCTTTGCTCACAAAAAGGATGTGGTGAGATAACTTGGTTACAGTTCTGGCTCTGAGCTGCTTCCTAAGTGCGGAGCAAATTTTATCTGAGCCGTAGAGATGCCAGCCTTTCCAGATCGTGCCAAAAATTATTAGTAGAGCAATGAGGGAATATTGTCCATTGCACAAGAAACTTTGAACAGTAGATTCAATTAATCTGCAACAGTCACTTTGGTTTCATGAGACCCAATGAGCAGTATTATCTAGTTATGTAATACTATTCTTTATATAGAAACTTTCTTCCAAGGATATCAAAGAACTTTGTAAACATTTATTAAGCCTCACAATTTTGTCAAATTGGTAAGTTAATTCCCCCATTGTACAGAAAGGTAAATTGAAATACAGAAAGGTTAAGTGACTTACTCAGATTTAAACAGGGTCTGATCCAAAGCCCATGTATGTCAGGGGGAGTCTTTCCAATGACTTCACTGGGCTTTGGATCAGGTCTGTAGCTCGTCTGTTGTAGAGCCATGATTCAATTAATGAATTCTTCCTATCCGTCGTCTGCTTTAGCAGAATGTGGTCATATGGGGTCATTTTTTCTGACTGAAATCTATAGGTTCACAGGGGCATATGGATTATGGTTTGCTAGTAGGTAATTTGGGTATATTAATATGTATTTGCTCAAATATTTTGTGTGTTCTTATTTACTCTATAGATCCATCTATAATGGTGTATATATAACCTCTATATATTTTATCTAAATTTCTCACACACACACACACACACACACACACACACACACACACACACACAAAAATATAAGCACAGTTTCAAAGCATGGAACATACTTACAATGTTTTAATAAGCAAAGAAACCTGCAAAATATAGTCATAGCTTTCCCTGACACCTGGCACACATTTCACATACAATAACTAGAAAAGCAGTAGCATATAATCATGACACAACTTTCTTGGAGAACTCCTCCTCTAAAGGTGAATCCTGAAGGATAGAAATTTGTGAGTGAGGAAAATCTCTTTCTCCAAATCTTATTTTCTTCTCCAAATCCCTCCACATCTTTTGCAAATATTAAGAATTTCTTTCCAAAACTCTGGAGAATTTCCTAAATGTGATCTTTGCCTTCATGGTCTATTGCCTAGCCAGCTGTTCCCATCCATTACCAATGAATTGAAACTATTAGGCACTGGTCAACTCTGTGTAGGCACAACAGACCACCTGCACATTGCAAGATCAGAGAATTTATTTTGTAAATGGAATAAGTGTAAGGTTCTCTGCTTATTGTCCCAAAAGACATAGGCAAGAAAAATAGTCAATCTTAAATAAATTTATGCTTTCTCATTAGTTGTGCATCAGAGACTCAAAGCATAGATCCAGCATTCACCAGGTTGTGATATCACAGCTACCACAGAGCCTCATTGAAGGTTGGAGCTTTTAAATGAATATGCTTTCAGATAGAGTTCACTACTGTGTAATGTATACCTACAAGTCAGATATTTTCATCATGTATACTATGAGGAATTGGGTGCTACAGTGTTTTATGTGTTACTAATATACTGCTATCTAGCCGTGAGGGGGCAAAAAAAAAAAAAAACAAAAAAAACAAAAAACCCTGTCCAATAAATATGGCTAACTTTGCCAAACACAAGCTGTTGATGTCATCACTTGAGTTACTACCTGTGAAGTGCCTCCTGTGTGCTATTTATTCTATTTATGCAAATGAAAATATTAGCATGTAAATCCTCATTCATCCCTAGAGCAATTGCACTGCGTGACTAGGAATTGCATTGAAAATGAATATGGGCAGCAATTCTTCAGTAAATAGAATGATGTGCCCCAAGCTTTGTAGTGCCTCTGAGCTAACATGGGATTTTATCCTATAGGGGAACCTATCAAAAAGCACCTCCTACTTACAAATTCATTTAAATTTTATTTGGTTAAGAAACCATTTCCCCCCTACAATAACCTAGAGGGACCATCTCCCTGGGAAGACAGTGATAACACTGTCTGAATATCAGTTAAGACATTGACTTCTCTGCGGAGGTTCCTAGAATAAGTGTCATTTGTCATCTGAACCTCTGCCTACTGAGACAACCTATATTGTGTGTGCCAGGTAAAGAGCAGTCAAACAATGACTTTTGTTCACTACTGACTTGGCATAATCCAATTCAGTGATGAATTTATAGGATGGATTCAAATCTTATGCAAAAGGATAATCTGAACAACATGATTTTGAAGTCTAAATTTATGAAACACCAAAACCTAGAATAAACTGCAATTCATGGATGCATATTAAGTAGTTAGGTCTTCTGTCATGAGTTTTTTGTCTTTAGTAGTGATGCATAGCAGTTTATTCTGGATTTGGTGATTCATGAGCTGTCAGACCTCAACATTATGTTATTTGGATTAAACTGTTGCATAAATATGCAAAGGGAAACCATCATCTACAGAGATCAGTGTCAGAATACCCATAATATTGGATCCCTTGCTTTCCAGTGATGGGGAATCTGATTTTCTAGCCTCTATGGTTCATTACCTATCATACCCTTTATTATGCTCTCTGGTCCTTTGGACCAAGCAAATATACCACAGGGCATTAAAGAAATGGGACAGGATGCTTTCAACATCCTAAGCATTCGGGGCCATTCCAAAATAGGAGAGGAAGAAGAGTTTATGATTCAGCCACTGACTGGTTCTTGGGAAATCTGGATCCAGCTCTGCCACTGACTTCCTGGGTGACTGTTTGGGTGCCTTACTTCCCCGAGATTGTAAAACAGGATAATACTTCCCTAGGTCACAGGGGTGTTGAGGATAAATCCATAAATAACTAACTATGCGGTGTTCAGATGTTTCAGGGATGGAAACCAAATAGGGGTTTGGTACTTTGTGCTTTGAATGCCGACATGCTATTAACAATGTTTCCATGCAATCCAAAAGATGTTACAGTTAACACACATGGACATGACACTTCTCCCAAAATAATAATCTGGGGGAGTTTTCTTTTTTTCAGTTTTCAAGCAAGTGTCTAAAACACATTTAAAATTATTTTAAAGTGAAATGACTCTTCCTGGGTATACTGATTTACAGAGCTTATTTTGTACCTTTAAAATGGAAACAGATGATGCAAACTCTCATCAGTATAAATCTGTTTCATCTTTGTGTCCAACTACTTGAAATTCTATTAAAATTATCTTAATTATATTCCATCTTTGTTATATTTAAAAGATTGCATTTCATATGCAGAGCACATTTTAGATTTCATTAGCATGGTCTTCAATTTTTCAAAATGACTTAAAATGATTTGTTTTATACATCTAATTAAATGATTAAGCTGACAAAAGAAATGATCAAGGGATTTGTAACAGGCAAGAGAAAATTAAACTATCAAATGACTATCCTTCCTCTGGAAAAAAAAGCTTTATCAAAGAAATGAATCCATAGTAGAAAAATAAGAGGAGAATTAGATCTTGTTTCATTAAATAAAATGGCTAGAGTTTATTTTTACATATGCATTCCAGTTCCTCTGACTGACACCCCTATGCAAGAAATAAATACTGTAGGATTTGCGAGAGCTGATTCTAGTCTTGATTTCTTTTGTCAGTTCACGGATGGAAGGTCTTTTCATTCTTAATTTCTCCAGATTGTGCTTTTTCCATCACCACCTGCCAACTGCAAAGACAGGGCATTTGCTGTTCTAAATAACCATACCTAATACAGGTTTCAGAGTAGCAGCCGTGTTAGTCTGTATTCGCAAAAAGAAAAGGAGTACTGGTGGCACCTTAGAGACTAACAAATTTATTAGAGCATAAGCTTCCGTGAGCTACAGCTCACTTCATCAGATGCATCCGATGAAGTGAGCTGTAGCTCACGAAAGCTTATGCTCTAATAAATTTGTTAGTCTCTAAGGTGCCACAAGTACTCCTTTTCTTTTTGCCTACCTAATGCAGTTGGCCAAGAGCTTAAAATATAGGAGCTCAAAGTTAGGCTCCAAATCCATATTTAGCCATCTAAATAAATAGCCTACTTTTCAGAAGTACTAAACAGCCAGCAGCTCCCACTGACTTCATTGAGTGCTTTTGAAAAATCAGTCCTCTTTACACACACACACACACACACACACACGATAGCCACATATTTATACCATGAAATAAAAGTATCAAACCATGAAATAAATTGAGATGAACTCAGGCAACAACATTTTGGTACAGGTTTTGAATGGTGTAACGTTCTGGGATATTTGACTCCAGAGTTCTGCAGTAGCCCATTATAGAGTCGGTTCATTTGCAAAATTCAGGTTCAGCATGGCATTCTGGTTTTTGCCTTTCTGTGACAAACTGACTTTACACTTCATTCACACCCCACGCAGTCTACACATTCATGTTCCTCCTTGGCATGTTCTTGAAGGACAGATATGCTTAGCCAGACAGACACAGGAAAGATTCTAGTTGCCAATTTGCCTGGCTACTTTTTAAATAAATGTGTCTTAGTTAATTATTTTAGACCCTGATCCCTAGCAAATATCATAACAATCTCAACGGATTGCGTACAAAGAATGAAAATGCCCTGATTCCGATGAATCTACTCTCTAAACCTTCAAACTAACCAACTTTTTAGCAGTAAATTTCTATAAGGGAAATATTCATTTAACTGTAGCTTCAGAAGCTTGACCAGGTATGAGTAACCTCTCTGGAGGAGAATGTTTCCTAGGTTAGCTGGCATGAACAATTCAAATCCCAAATCCAATATTCCAGTGGATTTCTAGCTGCAAAGTAAAGTTTATCAAGAACCTCTAAAAATACTAAGAAAATAAGAACTAGACTTCTTGGTAGCTAACAAATTTTAGGTTGACAACACCTACAGCTAGACATTTTTGTATTTCACATCCACACAATGACAATAATGACATAAACACCAGTTAGGTCTCCTATGAGGATGTTTCACCTACACCAAATGAACTGCTAAATAAGACTTGATTCCTAGTACTTTGGGTAGAGGAGAACACCTCTTATTTCGTGGGTGATGAAGGCTTTATAGGATTTACAGGCTGTCTTCCTGCAATGAAACCACTGATCTTTGAAACCACCGGTCTTTGTGCGACTGGTAACAGACCCAATGATATCCCAGCTATGGACTTCTGGGCAGTTTTCACTCCAGTTATGCCACAGTCAATATAAAGAAATAGAATCTTGCCCAATACATATAAAACACATTGAAAAAATAAAAATATATGAATTGCTCTGATTCAATGGTTATGAGCATTGAATAAAAGACTGGCAGATGGACTGATCAACAAAGACCTTTATACCAGTTTTATTTAAGTTTCAAGTACTTTTAGACTGGATAGGGAATCTCAGCTTTAGCAGGACCTGAAAATGCTGATCCATTTCATGAGGAAATTATAGCACAGGGAATTGTCTACTTGAGATGAGGCCAAACCAAAACCTCCGAGGCCAAAACACACACGGACGTATATGTGTTCTGTGGAGATTGGCAGGCAAAACATATTTCAAGTCCATTACACAGTGAAAAGGTTAGCATTTAACTTGCCACTGACTTCTATTGTTTTATCTCTCAGACTTTCCCCCACCCTCTCCCTCACAGGTTTTCCTTCTCTCATTGGTTACATCATAAATAGTTTGTTTTCCCTTGCTGTGCAAAACCTTAAACCAGGAGCCTAAGATATCAGTCTTTGTATATGTCCTGTACAAGCAGTACAACATACATAACATGGAGATGAACTTAACAATACAGTATCAATCTGTTTGAACAAGTAATAAGTATACTCTAGATTTGAATAGTGTATGTGAACTGTTCAGTTTAGTGACTCTGAACAAAGTTTGCTTAGACTATGCAGTTTTGATTGTGATAAGAGCTTGTGAAGTCCCTAGTGCCATTCCTTATAAATGCAGAATTGCTTTCTACATCACATATCAGATTTGTTTTGGCCAACATTAAAGAGCCCACATACTAAGGCTACTTCTGCTATTCCATCATCTAACCAATCTCCTTGTTGGAAAACTTTTCCTGAAGATTAGCCTGGATTTCCTTCAAGTTGTAATACCTTCTGTTTCACTAGTGAAAATATCTGATGGTAGGGGAAACCTAGGGAAGTGACACAAGACTTTTATTCATGCTATTACCTTAAGTGCTTGGCAGTGAGAAACTGCAATTGAACTGTCATCCTATGAGACTTCTTTCATAGAAGGAAATGACTCATTGTAACAGCCACTGATCTGAATGCTTCAGGCTGCTGATTTGTGATGACTACTTCATCCACAAAATGTAAGATTCAGTACAAAGGTAGTTCCAATAATGTGACATCTTGCACTAGTAGGCTCTGTAGGATTTTAATTTTGTGTGATGGTACATATACCCAGAGTTAGACAGTGCTATGCTGTTTTTGTTTGTTTTTAAAAGGAAATCATTGCCCTGCCTCCCACAAGGAAAGTATGTTAATATGGCTATGTACATACTACAGCTTACATCGGTATAAGTTATGTTGCTCAGGGGCGTGAATAAGCCACCCCCTGAGAGACTTAAGTTACACCGACCTAAGTACTAGGTCAGCAAGAGTGCTTCTCCTGCCGACATAGCTACTGCTGCTCATGAGGGCTGGAGTAATTAAGTCAATGGGAGAGCTTTGTCCTGTCTGCTTAGAGCATCCACACTAGCAGCACTACAGCGGCACAGCTGCATCAGTGCTATGTTCTGGTGTAAACTCTGTAGTGTAGCTATAGCCTAAGGCCAGGTCTACACTACAGACCTATATCGGTATAACTCTCTCGCTCGAGATGTGTGAAAAATGTGCATATCATTCTTGAGGTCTGATCTAAAAAGTGCTGGTGCATGTGTGATTTTTGAAAGAAGAATAAAATGGATATTTCATCTGGAGATGGCTATATAAAGAGAAACAGTACAAAGAGTTGGTTAAGCCACAAAATCTCTCTCCCAGATGTTACCTTTATAACAGTAGTAGGTGAGCCTTCTAAAGATTAGAAAGTGTATTTTGCTTTGGGATATCAGTGGCACAGACTTCCCACCCTCATAAGATTTCCTGTGTTGCCTCGCTGTGATTGATTTACAGATAACTATGGCTTTTCCCCTGATGTTTTGTGTTTTAGATCAGAATTTGAGACAGCATGTGCTCTACTCATAATTCAATGCTTTTAGTGCCATACATTTTTATAAGTGGAGCAGAATATCTCACAATAAGCAGCTGTGCTGCTTTCTTTCAATAGATGGCACCATATACTTTTGTGCATTGATGAAGTGTGTCATTAAAGAGTGGGTGTGATTTGCATAAACTTGTAGAAAAACCAAAAGTGGCTGCATGAAAAGAGTGCTAAAATTATAATAAAACTTCCTTGCTCTTGTCATTTTTTGTCACTGTTGCGTTTAAAAGTAACTAGAAGCAAAAATATCCTTTTAGGAAAAGGTATAAAATGCATCATATGTAACCAAGAAGCTAAAACTACTCCCTAGTCCATACATTTTTTCCTCTTTCCCCAGTTAATCAGTTTGCATACGACTTACACAACTAATCATAATGATCTGTTGAATGCATTCCCACTTGTGCACATTTTAATTTTGAGAATATGTAATATTTTCTTAAACAATCACAGTAGCTTCAGTGCCACTATAGTTTAACCATAAAATAACTTAAAAATGGGATTTTAGTTCAATAAATGCATTCAAAAGAAACTTTTTTTTTTAAAAACCACAAAGGTGCAGTACTCCATGTTTCTTAGTGAAATAGTTCAGCCAAGTTAATTTCTCTTTTTCCACCCCCCCAAGCATTCAGAAGGGCATTCACTTTTTTTTTTTTTTTTTTTTTTGCAGAATAAAGGCCTGAAAACATTCCCATTGAGAAAACGAACAATCTATTCAGAAATATAAAAACACAAGACTATGTTTCAATTGCTAATGTTAGTGATGGCTGCGTATTTAAAGAGCACCTGTATTCTGTGCAAAAAGGCTTCCAGGATTCTACATTTGTCTGTCTCAATTAAACTATATAAATTGCTCAGCTTATAGGCACAAGGGTGTCTCTTGCACCCCCCCCCCCCCCCCAAGTGCTAGCCCTGCAAACTAAACCTGGTCTCTGGGTTCTTTCTTCTTGTTCACTGTCACTGGTACTCCTGACTAAAGCAACATTTCTTAGGTGCTCACTTTATTTACTTGCCCCTTAACTATGTCTATAATGCACCCGAATTACTGGTGCTAAAGCCCTTATAAAAAGATGAGCGTTGCAGTGTGTAAAAACTAACAACACTATTCTAAACCAAGGAGGGAGGGGGTTCCATACATAAATCTACTTGTTTCATTGTGGGGGGGGGGGTGCGAGCACTGCACCATTTACCACTAGGAATGCAATCTTCGGTGAAAAAAATCACATCAACTCAAAGCTCTTGGACCTAAGCACCACTTGCTGGACCATTTCCTGTTTTTCCTGTATTTAATTCCATAACAATAAGACCGTTCTTAGTCCCATATATTTTATCAAAGGTCATTTCTGATTTCCCTATCAACCAATTCATCAACCTGTGATCCCTTAGTCCCTGTAGCCAGGGGCAGGGAGTTGTATGGGTCCATGGTGCCCATGCTCCAGCAATATTCAGGACATGGGGGCCCGGCTTTACCAATGTTACACACACACACACACACACACACACACACGTATAAGTTTTAAACAATTTAATACTGTACACAGCAATGATGATTGTGAAGCTTGGTTGAGGTGGTGAAGTCAGAGGGTGGAAGAGGGTGGGATATTTCCCAGGGAATGCCTTACTGCTAAATGATAAACTAGCACTCGGCTGAGCCCTCAAGGGTTAACACGTTGTTAATGTAGCCTCACTCTCTACAAGGCAGCACTAATGGAGGGAGGGGAGACAGCATGGCAGAGAGAGAGAGAGAGACACACACACACACACACACACACACACAATGTACGTGAGAGATAGAGAGACACACACAATGTGTGTGTGAGAAACATTTCCCTTTTAAGTATGCTGACGCCACTTATTACATTGCCTTTTTAAGTTGATCAGGAAGTTGAGACAACAGCTTCTGAGAGCAAGCTCCCTTGGTCTGGAGCCCTGGATGGGGGATGCTAATGTCATGTGTCCCCCTACTCTATGGAGATGGGGTAAAGGAGCGGGGGTGAGGAGAGCAGAAGAAGGGAGAGGGGGACACCCTGACATTAGCACCCCTCATCTCTACCCTGCCTGCACAGCAAGTAGGAGCCTCCCGGGAGCAGCTCCAAGGCAGAGGGCAGGAGCAGTACACAGCAGTGGGGGAGGGACAACTGAACTGCCCGGCAATTGATAGCCCGCTGGGCGGCTGCCACGCAGGGAACTTAGGGGAGCTGATGGGGGGCTGTCAATCCACCCTGGTTCGAAGTCCCCACCAGCTGGCTGCAATGGGCTGCTCTTTCTGCAAACAGTGGACAAAGCAGGTGGCTGCCAAACAACGTTATAAGGGAGCATTGCGCAACTTTAAATGAGCATGTTCCCTAATTGATCAGCAATGTAACAATGTTAACTGGGATGACATTAAGTGAGGCGTTACTGTACTAACCTTTTGTAGCTGTTGTTCTTTGAGATGCAATGCACCTGTCCATTCCACCCTTGGTGCATGCACACCTCGTGCACAGCCAGAAATTTCTCTCAGTGGTAACCATAAGGGCAGCTTGAGTGCCCTTTGCTGCCATGCACCACTGCGCACCAGTATAAAGGATCCAGATGCCCCCAAGAAACCTCAGTTCCTTCTTGGCAGACAACTCCAATGCCAAGGGGTAGGAGGGTAAGTCATGGAATGGATGTGTGCATAACCTTTAGTTCAGAGGGGGCCCAGATGAGCACCCCATCCCAGGACAGACACATCCATCAATCAGTTCAGCGAAGGCTAAGAGTGGACAAAGGGAATGCCCGCCCAAACATCGTGTGGGTCCGCCCACCAATTTAGCAATGTTAGTACTTGCAAGGGCACAGTGTCCAGATGGTGGCAACTTGGTAAATAAACGAAGGCCAGACAACTTAAGAGTCCGGCGATGCAGTCACAAGTTTGGACTCATGTATGGAAGAAAAGCTCTGGTATCAGTAGAGTCCAGCACCGCTCCTATAAACTCTATCTTCTGCACTGCACAAAGGGTAGACTTAGAAAAGATGACCAGTAGACCTAGAGCTTTGAATGTTGTCTGGATGAGTTGAACCTGAGCCCTGGACTAGCCCTTGACTAGCTTTTTGACCAGGTAAGGATAGACCTGTACTCCTAGTCTCCTCAGAAATGCCGCTACCATAGACACACATTTTGTGAAAACCCAAGTTGCTGCTGACAGGCCAAAAGGCAGCACAGTGAACTGGTAATGAGAGTTCTTCACTATGAACCTGAGAAACTTTGCAACCTTGATAAATTGCCACGTGAAAGTAGGCATCTCTTAAAATCAAGGGTGGCGTACCAGTCTCCAGGGAGGGAATAATGGAAACCAGGGTGAGCATGGAAAACCTTTTTCAGATATTTGTTGAGCTGGCACAGGTCTAAAATTGGTCTGAGACCTCTTTTTAGTTTCAGTATTAGGATATAGAAATAGAACTCCTTCCCTCTGTGACACTCTGGAATCTCTTCTATAGAGACACCGTCCTGAATTAGAAGCTCCTTGTGAGAGTGGTCTCTGACAGAGATGGGGAGGGAGAATGGGAGGCAAGAGTAGAAATAAATTGGACGGTATCTCTCACTTCCACAGTGCTTAATACCCAGTGATCTGAGGTAATTTGGGACCAAATCACTGAGAAAGTAGGAAAGGCAGTTTGCAAATCTGGGAAAAATGGAATCTGGCATGGCATCTTCAAGTGTCCATCAACATGCCTGTTGAGCATCCCCAGGGTGTTTAGATGGTGCAGGCATTGATGCAAAGGCAAAATGAGGAATAGGTCTATGCCACCAACCACTACTCTGCTTTTTCTGCAGGTCCTCCCAAGGAGCAAGGGCAGAAAAGGTCTGCTGTGGGTGAAAGTGCTTTCTGTACAGGACTGGAGTAGACAACACCAAGGACTTTAGAGTTGTCCTACAGTTCAAGTTGTGGTGCTTACAGTTTTGTCTGAAAACAGAGACGACACATCAAAAGCCAGCTCCTGTAAAGTCTGTCAGACTTCTTGTGGAAGCTCTGAAGACTACAGCCAAGAGCTCCTGTGCATGACCACTGCAGAAGCCATGGACCTAGCTGCTAAGTCTGCTGCATCCAGCACAGCTTGCAGGAAAGATCTTGCTACAGATTTCCCCTCCTCAACTAACAAGAACTTATGCCTAGCATCCTTTGGAAGCACATCTCTAAGCTTTAAAATTGAGTCCAACACATTCAAATCACACCAGCCCAAAAAGCACTTGCTGGTTGGCAATCCTGAGTTGCAACCCCCAAGTATAATAAACCTTTCTACCAAACAGATCTAGTGTTTTTTGTATCTTTTGATTTCGGGGTTGCTCCTTGTTCCATTTCATTGTCCACTGACACCACCACAGAGCCCAGGAATGGAAACAGGGAAGGTTGTGTGAGAGACAATATAGGTAATTAAACCCCTGGGAAAGCACATAGTATTTATGTTTGGCCCTTTTTGAGGTAAGGGGAAGGCATGAAGGGGTCTGCCAGAGAGCCTTAATAAGCTTCATAAATGAATGAATAAGATTCATAAGATTACCTCACTCATAGGTAAGGCAACTCTGAAAGATCCTACTGTGGCCAAAATGTCAACAAGGTGGTGTAAGGATTCTTTAACCACCTCCACCTGGATCCCTAGGCTTAAAGCCACACTGTAACAGCTCTTGGTGAGCCTCACGGTTATTGGGGGAGGCAAAATGACCCCAGAGGAGTCTTCCTCCTTTCCTGATGAGAGAAGCGCAGGCCGAGGCTGCTCTTTCTCCACTAGTTGTCCAGCAGGGTGCTCCTGAACTACCTCTTGCTGGTCAGTACTGGGCTCAGGAACAGACAGTGCCCAGTGAGTAGGTGCCCCATGCCTCTCCAAGGACCCCCCCCCCAAAAAAAAACCACACATCATGTATGACCTAGAAACCATGGGGAAACCCCATGGATTCCAAAAAGGCCATTGAACTGGTGGAGGGCCTTAGTGACCAGCCTGGCCACCCTCTTGATGATACTCACCAATATCTCCTAGCAGCGTAGTAGTGCCTTAGTACGGAGTAGCAAAAGTGGCTCCAAAGCTGGGAAACATAGAAGCCAATGTCTGATTCAGACGACAACACTCTCCCTCCGCTGACCACAGAGGAGCTGCTCCAGGAGACCAGTGCCAAGTTGAATGATGCAGAGCAGCCAACATTGCAGACTTCCCCTTCAATGACACAGATGAGCAGTTTGAGGCAATGGTTGACAGTACTGAGCACTGCACTGATGTTCCTGGCGCCTGTGTGCTACTGGTATGGAGAGCAGTCTCCTGCGTTTGTTATGCTTATAAGAAGCACATGGGATCTTTTTCAGCAGAAAAGGCAATACGCCGCATTTATTGAAGATACAACAATTAGCATATGCATTCAATCACACCACACACACACACACACACACACACACACACACACACGTCCCGCCAGTCAATGTTATAGTTACCAGTCCAGAGTCTGGATCAACCAGCTAGGCTGACCACCAGTAAGGAGGAGCCGGGTTCAGTCAGTCACGACAATGCACCAGGAAAGCCTTGGCAGGATGAACCCAAAGTTTCATGGCAAGGCACCCTGTTTACATAGTGATTTTCCTTCATTGAGACCAATGAGTTTTGCACAGTCATGCTGTAATCAATTCTTGTTTGATGAGTGCTTGTCTTCTTGACTTGTCCTTCTTTATCACAGCTATCTTGTCCCCATTGATAGGACCTGTCTCATCTTTAGTCGTCTATCTGCCCTCCTCTGACATTTCATTAGGGGCATGTTGCAGCCTCCTGGCACCCTTACATCTGTTTCTGGTTCCTCCCTCCTACATCTGGCTCAGTGATGGCCTTCACACTTCTCTCTTTACACATACATTCCTCATTCACATACAAAAAAATTAAATTTACAAAACATTTTGTATAGTATCAAATTGCAATGCACAAGAAAAACAAACAATCATAGCATTCTTTTACTTATTTTAAAATGCTAAACCTACAACAAAATAGGTTTCAGAGTAGCAGCCGTGTTAGTCTGTATTCGCAAAAAGAAAAGGAGTACTTGTGGCACCTTAGAGACTAACAAATTTATTAGAGCATAAGCTTTCGTGAGCTACAGCTCACTTCATCGGATGCATTTGGTGGAAAAAACAGAGGAGAGATTTATATACACACACACAGAGAACATGAAACAATGGGTTTATCATACACACTGTAAGGAGAGTGATCACTTAAGATAAGCCATCACCAACAGCAGGGGGGGGAAAGGAGGAAAACCTTTCATGGTGACAAGCAGGTAGGCTAATTCCAGCAGTTAACAAGAATATCAGAGGAACAGTGGGGGGTGGGGTGGGAGGGAGAAATACCATGGGGAAATAGTTTTACTTTGTGTAATGACTCATCCATTCCCAGTCTCTATTCAAGCCTAAGTTAATTGTATCCAGTTTGCAAATTAATTCCAATTCAGCAGTCTCTCGTTGGAGTCTGTTTTTGAAGCTTTTTTGTTGAAGTATAGCCACTCTTAGGTCTGTGATCGAGTGACCAGAGAGATTGAAGTGTTCTCCAACTGGTTTTTGAAGGTTATAATTCTTGACGTCTGATTTGTGTCCATTCATTCTTTTACGTAGAGACTGTCCAGTTTGGCCAATGTACATGGCAGAGGGGCATTGCTGGCACATGATGGCATATATCACATTGGTAGATGCGCAGGTGAACGAGCCTCTGATAGTGTGGCTGATGTGATTAGGCCCTATGATGGTATCCCCTGAATAGATATGTGGACAGAGTTGGCAACGGGCTTTGTTGCAAGGATAGGTTCCTGGGTTAGTGGTTCTGTTGTGTGGTGTGTGGTTGCTGGTGAGTATTTGCTTCAGATTGGGGGGCTGTCTGTAAGCAAGGACTGGTCTGTCTCCCAAGATCTGAGAGAGCGATGGCTCGTCCTTCAGGATAGGTTGTAGATCCTTGATGATGCGTTGGAGGGGTTTTAGTTGGGGGCTGAAGGTGATGGCTAGTGGCGTTCTGTTGTTTTCTTTGTTGGGCCTGTCCTGTAGTAGGTGACTTCTGGGTACTCTTCTGGCTCTGTCAATCTGTTTCTTCACTTCAGCAGGTGGGTATTGTAGTTGTAGGAATGCATGATAGAGATCTTGTAGGTGTTTGTCTCTGTCTGAGGGGTTGGAGCAAATGCGGTTATATCGTAGCGCTTGGCTGTAGACAATGGATCGAGTGGTATGATCTGGATGAAAGCTAGAGGCATGTAGGTAGGAATAGCGGTCAGTAGGTTTCCGATATAGGGTGGTGTTTATGTGACCATCGCTTATTAGCACCGTAGTGTCCAGGAAGTGGATCTCTTGTGTGGACTGGTCCAGGCTGAGGTTGATGGTGGGATGGAAATTGTTGAAATCATGGTGGAGTTCCTCAAGAGCTTCTTTTCCATGGGTCCAGATGATGAAGATGTCGTCAATGTAGCGCAAGTAGAGTAGGGGCATTAGGGGACGAGAGCTGAGGAAGCGTTGTTCTAAGTCAGCCATAAAAATGTTGGCATACTGTGGGGCCATGCGGGTACCCATCGCAGTGCCGCTGATTTGAAGGTATACATTGTCACCAAATGTGAAATAGTTATGGGTCAGGACAAAGTCACAAAGTTCTGCCACCAGGTTAGCCGTGACAGTATCGGGGATACTGTTCCTGACGGCTTGTAGTCCATCTTTGTGTGGAATGTTGGTGTAGAGGGCTTCTACATCCATAGTGGCTAGGATGGTGTTTTTAGGAAGATCACCAATGGATTGTAGTTTCCTCAGGAAATCAGTGGTGTCTCGAAGATAGCTGGGAGTGCTGGTAACGAAGGGCCTGAGGAGGGAGTCTACATAGCCAGACAATCCTGCTGTCAGGGTGCCAATGCCTGAGATGATGGGGCGTCCAGGATTTCCAGGTTTATGGATCTTGGGTAGCAGATAGAATACCCCAGGTCCTGGCTCCAGGGGTGTGTCTGTGCGGATTTGTTCTTGTGCTTTTTCAGGGAGTTTCTTGAGCAAATGCTGTAGTTTCTTTTGGTAACTCTCAGTGGGATCAGAGGGTAATGGCTTGTAGAAAGTGGTGTTGGAGAGCTGCCTAGTAGCCTCTTGTTCATACTCCGACCTATTCATGATGACGACAGCACCTCCTTTGTCAGCCTTTTTGATTATGATGTCAGAGTTGTTTCTGAGGCTGTGGATGGCACTGTGTTCTGCATGGCTGTTTCCATCCCACCATCAACCTCAGCCTGGACCAGTCCACACAAGAGATCCACTTCCTGGACACTACGGTGCTAATAAGCGATGGTCACATAAACACCACCCTATATCGGAAACCTACTGACCGCTATTCCTACCTACATGCCTCTAGCTTTCATCCAGATCATACCACTCGATCCATTGTCTACAGCCAAGCGCTACGATATAACCGCATTTGCTCCAACCCCTCAGACAGAGACAAACACCTACAAGATCTCTATCATGCATTCCTACAACTACAATACCCACCTGCTGAAGTGAAGAAACAGATTGACAGAGCCAGAAGAGTACCCAGAAGTCACCTACTACAGGACAGGCCCAACAAAAAACAACAGAACGCCACTAGCCATCACCTTCAGCCCCCAACTAAAACCCCTCCAACGCATCATCAAGGATCTACAACCTATCCTGAAGGACGAGCCATCGCTCTCTCAGATCTTGGGAGACAGACCAGTCCTTGCCTACAGACAGCCCCCCAATCTGAAGCAAATACTCACCAGCAACCACACACCACACAACAGAACCACTAACCCAGGAACCTATCCTTGCAACAAAGCCCGTTGCCAACTCTGTCCACATATCTATTCAGGGGATACCATCATAGGGCCTAATCACATCAGCCACACAATCAGAGACTCGTTCACCTGCGCATCTACCAATGTGATATATGCCATCATGTGCCAGCAATGCCCCTCTGCCATGTACATTGGCCAAACTGGACAGTCTCTACGTAAAAGAATGAATGGACACAAATCAGACGTCAAGAAATATAACCTTCAAAAACCAGTTGGAGAACACTTCAATCTCTCTGGTCACTCGATCACAGACCTAAGAGTGGCTATACTTCAACAAAAAAGCTTCAAAAACAGACTCCAACGAGAGACTGCTGAATTGGAATTAATTTGCAAACTGGATACAATTAACTTAGGCTTGAATAGAGACTGGGAATGGATGAGTCATTACACAAAGTAAAACTATTTCCCCATGGTATTTCTCCCTCCCACCCCACCCCCCACTGTTCCTCTGATATTCTTGTTAACTGCTGGAATTAGCCTACCTGCTTGTCACCATGAAAGGTTTTCCTCCTTTCCCCCCCCTGCTGTTGGTGATGGCTTATCTTAAGTGATCACTCTCCTTACAGTGTGTATGATAAACCCATTCTTTCATGTTCTCTGTGTGTGTGTGTATATAAATCTCTCCTCTGTTTTTTCCACCAAATGCATCCGATGAAGTGAGCTGTAGCTCACGAAAGCTTATGCTCTAATAAATTTGTTAGTCTCTAAGGTGCCACAAGTACTCCTTTTCTTTCTACAACAAAATAGTGACCTTAAAACGTCTGTTACTGCCTTGAAATCAGCCCTGGCACAGATTCCGGATGATGCATCTTTACCAATTGGCCCATTACGCCATTCCTTTCTGCTCTCCGAAAAGGGTATCTGGGAGGATATGATCAAATCAAATTCCAATACATGTAACATCATCATCTCAACACTTTATCCTTCATTCCAAAATCATCCAAAATGCAAGCAAAAATCCTACTACTACTACTACAACACGCTTCTGGAGAAACTGGCATCAAAAGGCTCAGCAGAGCTTTCAAGTCCCCAAATGCCTCACATGGTCAGTATCAATATGGTCTCAGGACTGTATGGTGCTACACACAGAAGGCGCTCCCTCAGGCACCAGACTCAACAGCACGTTTTGATGTCAGTCAACGGTGCTGACTTCTGCAATGCCAAAGAAGAGGAAGGCTTAGATTTTGGCTGCACTCTACTTTCATCCCCATGCCTAGATGACTTCAGTAGTAGCAAGCTTCCCTTGTCAGCTGTCTACATAGAACTCTTATGCTGCTTAGGCACTAGGGAAGGTGAGCACTGTTGGGACTCTGGTTAGGAGAGCGCCTCCTATGTTGCCATTGCCAAGATATTTGGTGCAGAGCCTGACCGTGTCCTATAGTCCTTCAAGAGTCTGTTTGACCAGGCTGTGATGGAGGCCTTAAAACTGCTTCCATGAGCAAAATCTTTATCCTGGCTTCTTTCTTTGTCCAAGACTTAAAGTCTTTGCAGCTCTGGCAATGATCCAGAATAGGAGCTTCACCTAGAGACTTCAAAGGAGCTAAGGCATCAGCCTAGTACAAGAGATGCAGGGCTTGAAGCTCGATGAGCAAGGCATCCATCAATCAATGCAGAGTAATAAAAAAAATCCAACTGAAGGCAAAAATGAAAACTTCCACTAAGTACTAATATAAATCTAGAAAGCTATCTACAATTGTAAATTTACAATGAATACTCAGAGCACCTGCTAAAGCAAGTCAAGCGATTCCAACAACAATCACAGGCAGTGAGAAGGAGCAGAGGGAGCTTAGAGGAGGTGGGGCCTTTTATACCAGCATGCAGTGGCACACAGCAGCAGCAGGTGCTCGAGTTGCCCCAACAAGTACCTCTGAGGGAAAAATTTCCAACAGTGAGGTGCACATACAAAACAAGAATGGAATGTATATGGGCAATCACTCAAAAGAATAAAGCAAGACAGCTACAGAAATCTAGGAAAATAGCAAAGATATACTCAAAACATCCTCTCTTTTGCATGAAATATCAGATTCACAACTGGGGGCAGGGGGAGGGGAGAATTTACAAAGGCTCCGAGAGCAGTTAGGCACCTAGTTCCCATTAAAGTCTATGGGAGTCAGGCACCTAAGTGCATTAGTTGCCTCTGAAAATTCCACCCTCTTTTTCTTTTGTTAGCCCCCTCAATTTACCATACCAAAATGAATTCATTTGCACTTACCCACTAAGTCACAGGGCTAACATTAGCCATGTTGTGTTCACAGGCTACAAATCATTTACATGTTCCATCAACAATTATTTATTCTGCCCATGTAACTGTTCTTAATCTTATTCATAAAAGAGAACAATGCTGTCAGACATTTGTAACATTGGATCCAAACTATAGTTGCAAGTCAGACACAAATTACACCATTATTCTCCCACTAATGAGATATCACCTACATCTAGGGTTTACTTACTGCCTAACAAGTGACCCCTCCCACCCCGCCCCCCAAGATCATGGTGTCCTGGCCCTATCTTCCAGAATCACAGAGAAACATCTGGGTTTTTTTTTTGTGCGGGGGGGGGGGGGGGGAGAAAGAAGAGCATCAGTAATTCCACATTGGGCAGAGATCAAAACAAACTTCTCTCTTCCCCTCAGCCCCCAAGGTATCCCAGCTGACTCCTAACTACACCCACCTTTGCCTCCTATCCTTATAAATTTAAAACTGTAAACTCAAAACTTCACACCACATGTTATTCTAGCATCCACTTTCTGGCCCATTAGGATAACAACTCTTGGACTGAGGTTAGTGGAAGTGCGTTTAGAAACCAGACTAATGGCTTTAGTGACAAATTAATCTGTTTATATGTTGGGGGATGAGGGGAAGCGAGTGGAAAGTATTAAGATGAGAAAGGGTCTTCAGTATATTTTAACAAACCATGTACAAGACTCATCATTTTGAATAATTTAAGTTTTATTTTTCATTTCCTTTTAAGTTATTGTTCATACACTGGTGTTATAGAATTTTCCTTTATCAACTTGGTAAACTAAAGCATAATGGACAACGAGTATTGTTTAGCTTTAAAATAATCCAATTTAGCAACTGTTTCTTTTAAAATAAACTAGCAAGTAAAAAAGTAGATCCTCCGGCTCATACAGACTTGCTGCTAGAGAACCTCAAAACGTACATATAACAACACTATGAAACTTAAGCTATTAATGTATGAAAACTCAAGTCATGAGAAAATCAATTTTATTAGAAAACAGATTGACGTTAGTTATTAAGAAGCTACAGGATTCAAGTTTACTTTCAAAAATTAACTTTTAATAGCATTCTTTCCACGAGTGCACAATTCCTTTTAAAATTCCCATTATGAAGTCCCTTTCAGAATTTTAAACACAAGTAGTGATATAACTTAATATTCCCCACAGTTTACTAACATTTTAAGACAACTGATGCATGTCCAAATACACTTTGACATATGAAAGATTTATTTACCATGCTTGATAAACTGAATGCAAACAGATTATATTTGCCACACAATTACAAGAGCAAGTTACAGCTTCTACATTACAAAAATAGTTATCACCTATTAGCATCTCTATACATATATTCAGCAATATGCATTTGCTGTACAATGAACACTAATAGTGGTTAAATTGGTGGAAAATTACTCATTAAAACAAAATTAAAGAACTCAGTAATTAAGTGGCTTAATTAATATAATGTAAAATCTTTAATGTCCAATAGACAACTACACCAAAACTATAGGCTTGTTCCCATCATCAACCATAACAAATGGCAGTATAGTTACTGGTGCACTACCAATACCTAAAGTGGTGACTCAGCATTTTAATCCAGTCTAGGGAATACTTTCTGGTATTCACAGATCCCACACTCTGGGGCTTGTTCTCTGCTCTCCACATTTCTTATCAATTAAGAACTGTTCCTGACAGATAATGATGGGTTCTTGATAATCTTAAGTACATCCATGTCCCAAGCAGGCGCATACAAGAATAGAATTCCATGGCCAGCAGAAAAAAAAAAAAAACCTACTATTTCTTACCCTGTCAGCATACCCAATTAAATAAATTAGGGTTTAAGGGTTTCCCAAATGAAACAGTGTATGATGCTTTTGTAATACATTTAGTTACCACCATTCCAGTGAGCAAGACAGTTCAAGACTGACCTAAAAATCATTCTAAATAATGAATACTATTACCTTTAGACCTCTTAACACACTAAATTCATGTTTTTAACATGCTGAATAAAAAGTCTATTAGTTACTTATTATCCCAACACATTTCTGATTAATACAGTTTAAAGAAGGTAGGTTTCCCCTTCTAGAAAAGGAATACATCTTAAAGTGTTGCCAGACATGTGGTATTTTGGATTATTGTTTACTTATGACAAGTGTCAACCAAGGGCCTGATCCTGAAAACCTTACTCATGTAATTAACTCTTGCACATTAACTAGTCCCAGTGAAGTTAACAGGAATATACACATAATAAATGGGTTGTGGAGTCAGGTGCCAGGTTATTGGCAGACAAAACTTACAAAGTGTTTTCTGGTTATAGACTTGTTACACACATTTAAGAGTAAGAGAACTTCATGTTATATTTTTCAGCTTTTAACAACGGCAACTAAAAATTTTGCCTGTAACACTCAACACACCACCTCCAAACATCTCAATCGTTTCACCCTTTCCAAGGACATATTTCAGTTAATCAGCTGGTAGCACTAAGTCCATGATGAAAATGTAAAGCATCGCTGGTAAAGTAGTCTGCTCTAGTCACTGTACAGTAAAAAACAAAAACAATGTTTTGAATTATACTTCTATTTAGCAGATTACTCACTTGGAGTATTTCAAGGACAGTTTGTATCAAAGTCAATCAGTGTGTGTGTTAAAATAAAGTTGCTAAATGTAACAGCAATGTTAATATTAAGGTAATACATACATCAGAAGTGCATTAAAACTGTCAAACTATACTGCATGGCAAATTACTACAAGAACACAGACCTTCACATTGCATAATTTTTAAAAATTGTAATCTTCTATCAAAGTCTCCAGATGAAAAAACAAGTTACAAATGTGGTGGAACATCTAGAAGGCATTTTTCTTCCACAATTCATGAACAACAATGTATCATGGCTCTGTTTTTCAGAACAAAAGTTGCCTTTTGAATTGCTCTACTGTGTATTCAAGCAGCAGATCTCCAGTGTTTGTAGAACACCTTTTCTTTTTTTTTTTTTTTAAACATTTTGATAGCATATTTTAAATTAAACAGGGTTCAATTTTTCTAGTTAGAAACAGATCAAAGTGTCTAGTAGCTTATTGACCTAACATGCCATGCAGTTTACCACAGCATAAATTAAGCTTTTAGTTTTCTAAACAACGAATATATTTGATAGTTATGTTTTTAAAGCACATTTCCCATTTAATGTCGTAACTGCACATAATTTGTATTACCATAGTGCCCGGGATCCTGATATTTGACCAGGACAGCTCTGTGCTAGGTGCTGTACAAATCACAGAATAAAGAGGTGATCACTGCCCCAAGAAGCTTACATCATCCCAGTCATATTTCAACAGAGTTTCTATTTTAGAGTGCAACAGATCTGCTACAGAATAAAAACTATGAAAATGCAAGTGACAAACTATACCAGAGATATTGTTTGCATTACAACAGTGTAACTTTAAAAAGAAAACGTCTTACATTATAGTATCAGGTTACAAATAAGTTGCAAAAAAATTACACAAATATTTGTGGAGAGTGGGGAGTCCAAGTTGCAGTTAGGATATTCATCTTCCTCAGCTCAAGAGAATTAGGACTAATTTCTAGGTTTCCTCAAGTGTAACCAAACAGATGGGATTAAAAGAGTGTTTTTTCCAGTGTAATCTGAATTTCTCTTTAAAAAGTTACATATATTTATTAACATAAATGAGCCCTAAGGATAAGAGATCAATCCAGTTAAAAATAAGTGTATGGGTCATTTTTAACCAAATACATCTGGTATCAGCTGTTATAGTATATATTTATATTAGCCTCTCCCTTCACCCCATATCGCAGTTCCAGAGTCATTTCCAAGCTAACACATTCCAATGGATGCAAAGTAAGTACCTTAATTTAAATTACATATCATCTCAAGAGACTTTGTGGCCAAATAAATCAGCATTTTACAAACCAAATTATACAAGGATATGCTTCACTATGGACCTAATTAGTAGCTTTTGGGGCTTCTATGAAAAGAGAATGCTTTCCAATCTGTGTTTCTTGTACTATTTCAGGCCCTGATTCTGCATAAGAACTCACTCATTAGCCCCTATCATACACTCAGGTAGATCCCTTTTCAGAATCAAGCCCTTAGCAGTTAAATATTAAGAACTCTACATTTTTGTCATCTTGAACCAAAAGTTTCTTAGCTGGACTAGCTTAAGGAAAGTAACTAGCATTTACACAGATGTATTACTACTGACAGCACTGTTCACGGAAAGACATTTTATTAATGGATCATTTTCTCAAAATAGCCAATACTAAGAAGCTTATGTAGAAGTAAAATTGCATAAGAGTTTCAGTCCATTTCTGAACCCACAGTTTTGCTCACAGAATGTTTTGTACTGTATCATTGGCAGGTTGTAGCCTTAAATCTGGCATGGCCATATCCAGAAAGAAATATACCATGATTTAGGGAGATCCTGCAGTGGCAAAGTGCTCTAGAGGCGGCAACTCTTACCACACACTACTCTCTGCTGCTGGCACAGGGGTCTAGCCAGAGCCTCTCTATATCCCAGTCACTGGCTGAGAAATCAGCCCTTTTTAACTGTCAGCAGTTAGCTGCTCCACACAAATACTGGTACAAGCTCCCCACAGCCATCTTAGTATAACCTATCACCAACCCCCATCCCAGGCATGCTTTGCTATTGCCAGCTATAGTCAAAGACTGAGCATTTGCAACTAAATGTTTTTTATATATATATAAGAGCATTAGGTTATATTAAGTGCAGTATAACTTGTTTGATTCGGATTTTACACCATTTTTCGAGTTTACAACTCACAACCAAAAATATTTTTAAGGCAGCAAAAAGTAACTTGATGTTGTAATGCCAGCATTGTGTCTTCTGGTTCAGTGTGAACTGACCAGCACTATTTGCAGAATTGTGATGATTTAGAGTCCAATAATGCGAAGAGATATAGGCAGGCACACCTTCGCACCCATGCAGAACTCTTAGCAGGACCCTCACTTATAACAGTCACTTTTTTTTTTTTTAAATTAAATTGTGAAGTTTAGCTCCATATAACAAAAAATGTGAAGGAGAAAACAAAAACACAAAATTACATTTTTAAACTTTCAGACTATTTCTTAACTGAAAAGTTACCTTTAGAATATAACACTACTGCCAATAAACTGGATTTGTATTTCTAATATCCTATGTTAGAAAGATATGGAAGCATTAAAGCTGCAGAACCTGTTTAAAAATACTGTTCATTTTAATTTAATAATCTAAGCACTCAATAGCACAGTATACATTAACCTGTAATTATCCAATTTAGAACTAACTAAATCAGGATTCTTTTAACTAAACTGAAGACATTATTTGGATTCAAGTAAAAGAACAAAAAAGTGTTTTAAAGACATTAAAGATAGTCTCCAAAAAAATCAAAGAAATGTTACAATTAAATAGAAATTAAACTATGCTCCTCACAAGGTGAAATGCACAAGCACACAGTTCCGCGGCCAATTATACCTGGCATTCAGTGACACTGAAAACATTTAGGATTATTTTGGTTTGTTACCAGAAAGTAGCCACATCTGAGTTCTTGTAGTTTAGTGTTTGCAAAGGCACTTGCACTTTAAAAAATAAATAAAAAGTCACTCTCCAATCTCATAATGTGAAGTGTGAGGGCTCAAGAGGATTTGAGCAACTACTGCTTATTCAGTCCAGAGAGATGTTAACACTGACAAGTAGTTTAGGTACACATTCTTTATATTTCAAAGCGATTATGATGAGATATTTTCAGTTTACACTTAGCTGCCCAAAAGCCATATCTAGACTTCCTATATATACTGTTTAAGTGATTGTGTAAACTTGAAAGTGATACACTTGTACTCCAAACTACTACCAAAAAAAAAAGGGGGGGGAATGGTAACTTTATGCGTTTTATATTTTTCATTATCCAATAGATACTTCAACATTCTTTAAGTGATGAATTTTGCAAAGCAGTCATGAATTTTTGTCATATGCATGATTCATTTTTAAAAATATGAACGTAATGAACATTTTCCATAAATTCCCATCCTGGGACATGGGCAGGGAGGAGGTAGAAACAAAAACAAAAGAACAGTAGCCAACTTAACACCAGATCCAAAATTCCACATTCAAGGAAAACAAAAACTTTCATTCAAGTCAACAACAGTTTTGTTTGTGCTTAAGGAGTGGAAGGGAGGGGGGGGGGGAAATCAAGCAGTTAACCTGTAACGGAAGCATATCTAAAACAGAATTCCTATACAAGCTGTATTATCATAAGTTTACTAATGCATTCTCAAGTTACCACATATATAGACATATCCAGACACTCTAAAGGAAACTGGTGACTTAAATAGAAGCCTTGATCTGTACTACTATGTGTTATAGTTTCAGTTCTCATTATATAACTTTTAGCTTATATATTTATTCCTCTCACAAATGTTCCTTAGTGAGATTGTTTCATCTATACAGCTAAATATATGCACATTTACTTTAAAAATCTTGTAGCCACATTGTGCTGTAGGCTCTCTGTCTGAAAATTTAAGATGCATTTTTTGTAGTGAAACAATTTGACAGAAATGTCTACATATCATAAAAGTAAAGAGAAGGGGAAATACACTGTTCAACAATTGGGGCTATATATATTTTGCACTTTTTCTCCTCCCGCAGATCGTACTGTAAACGAACAGACCTTCAGGGTTGCTAAACTACACACACACACACCCCCTTTTAAATAGTAGCAAATCTGATCAACAGTTCTACTAAGATGAAGTCTGGCAGCAACAACAGCCATCTTTTTCTTTCTGCATCATCCACTCTGCCATTTTTATTGTGGAGGTTGAAGCACGTTTAGATATTCTGACTGGCCCATTTGATAAGTCGTGTTTCCACCACAGTCTACATACTGGTATCTCTCCTGGGATATTTGTTCAGAATGGCCAAAGTAAGAGGTCGTCACTGTCACTCTTAAATACAGACAAAAAGAGAAGAGACGTTTGGTTTGTAAAGGCTACAGAAAAGAAATTTGACTTATCAGACCAATGCTCCTGGAGACAAAAGGTCTCTGGTCACAGAGCAGATAGAGCACTGGCATTGGCTGTGCAAGTTTCATCACGCTTACAGGCTCCATGTTAAGGCAAGATCATATTTAAACTGCAGATAACAATTTCTTAAAAGCTGAATCTTGCAAAGAAATGATGACCCATTTAGTAATTTTTACCACATTATAAATTAAAATGTTTATTCATTGTATATAGAATACATTTCCCCCCATATTTAAGAACACTGTAAATGACTTTTTTTTTTCCAAATACACTGAATGGCTTCACTAATTACTTTTATGCACAAATACAAGTGATCCATACTTACTGCATCATGACTACTATGTTATGCACTTTAATAGATGGTAAGGTACAGTAATCACTGAAATAACAAAACCAGAATTAGACTAATCAAGTGGTAAGATTTAACAAGCTAAAATACAGAACTAAAATTCTAAGAGAGGATATTTACGTGCTCTTTGGTCTTTAAAGAAGCACTAAGTATGAAGAGCTGCTATTAATGTAAATCAACTATAAAATATTTTTAGTCAAAAGTCACTGCAAATACAGCATATTGGCATCTTCTCTACACACAAATAAATCCCTTTTTAAGTTTACATGCAAAAAGTCATTCTATATAATTGTAGATTTTTTTTTTCCTGTTAAACTGCTTTTTAAAGTGGGGAAAGGGAAAGACTATTTTAACAACAAATGTTTAGTCATAGGCTTGCAATTTAAATTTCAAGCAGGGGATAGCCGGGCTCTGTAACCAATAGTTCAATTTAAATCTCAAGATATGGGCAAAGAAAGCACAACAGAAAAACGTCAACACATCACTAAGGCTACATTCACACTACAGCTTAAGTCAGTATAAGTTATGTCACTTAGGGGTGTGAATAAACTGCCCACCTGTGCTACATAAGTTATACCAACCTAAGCTCTGGTGCGGACAGAGCTATGTCGGCGGGAGGGCTTCTCCTGCCAATATAGCTACCACTGCTTCTGGGGACTAGAGTAACTAAGGGCTTGTCTACACTTACATTTTATAGAGCTCTAACTTGCTGGCTCAAGGGTGTGAAAAAATCACCCCCGAGTGCAGCAAGTCTGAGTGCTTTAAAGCACTAGTGTAGATGGGCTCCGAGCGCTGGGAGCCGGGCTTCCAGTGCTCACAGATAATCCCCTCGTGGAGGTGGACTACCAGGAGCGCTGGGAGACCTCTCTCCCAGCGCTCGCACGCGACCACACTCGCACTTCAAAGCACTGCCATGAGAGTGCTCCCACCACAGCGCTTTGAAGTTTCCAGTGTAGCCAGGCCCCAAGTCAAAGGGAGACCTCTCTCCCATCAGCTTAGAGCATCTCCACTAGCAGTGATGCAGCTGCACCACTGTAAGTTCTGTAGTGTAGCTAGCCTAAGATTTCTGCCAGACTCCTGGTGCAAAGTTGCAAGAGAGTCAACAAGGTTGGCAGGCTTTTTTGATTAACTCTTTGTGTCCACCCATTTTAAATTTGGACATTAAGGAACATGAAAAATAATTACAGCAGTAAGATTCCAAGCTAAATTACGTATTTGAATCATTAGACTTGTATGTATTCTTTAAAAAGTGCAGAAAATACAAGTGTTTAAGCATTTGTAAGCTAAGTTCGTATTTCACATTTATTCTAATGTTTATTAGCAATATTTTTTTAAAATTTTCTCCAAACATACGCAAGACACTAGTTCTCATTGAGTACTATGGCTTAGACCCTGCAATTGGTGTCTACAGTTGTATCAAATTGAAACTTTTTTTGACTGCGTTTGTAAATACAAAAGCGCTTATCTGAAAGATGTTCATGGACAAAAGATTCTTCATATTATGGTAACAAAAATGTCAGAGTTAAGTTTACCAAACTACAAAATTCAACTGAAATTTCAACCCAAATACATTTCTTTTTTGAAGTTATAAATGAACAAATGCTTATAAATTCTGTCCTCAATTGCAATCACAAGAATTACACCATTGTACATCTGTAGCGACATCCATAGTCCAAAGAGGATAAATATAAGGGATATAATCCCTCATGTTTGCATCATAAATCAACTCCCAGCCAGACAGTTAGTTAGAAAAAAAAGTTTCTTGAAGCAGATTATTGTAAATTAGTCCATTACAAGAATTCTGGCACCCTTCTCTGAAGCACTGGGTACTGGCTAATGCTAGAGACAGGAAACTAAAGTAGATGAACCAGTGGTCTGATTGACTATAGCAATGCCCATGTTCCTGTCTACCATTCATAAAAAAGCAGTATTTGCTTTACTACTGTATTTAGTAATTCCTAATCCAAATATAGCAGAAATACAGAAATGTGGTAAATGTTAGTTTTAGTGGGCACCACTATATAACATCATTTGTACAATGTTGTATACATACACACACACACACGTATTTTAAAAGCCAAACACTTACAACATGTAGCTCATTTCATCTTGTATGACTGTAGGCACCATATAATCAATCTGAAAAAAAAAACAACCCCAACAATAATTCAATTAAATGATCAGAAAACACAAGATCAAATATGGCTCATTTCAAAAAACATATCCACATTTACCTGCTTCATATCCAGCGGACCAATGTTGGTGATATTGTTTAGCCGTGCCTTCCCAATAACCGTTTTTGAAAACTGAACTTGGGCTGTAATGTTTGCCACTTCAACAGAATAATAATTGTTGTTGGTTATATTTAGGGTGTTCTGCCAAAAAAAAAAATAAAAAATAAAAAGAACTTTAGAATTGCCCATCATGAGTTTCTTGAAAAATAAACGTTTTGAAAATTGTTGAGTAGAAAACATTAAAGTGTCTCATATCAAAGTGAAATAGTTGTATAAACTATCTTTTGCTTTATGTAACTCTGCATACTTTTCTAAACATATTATCTAAACAGTTACAGTGTTTCTCAAATGCAGTCATCAGGGGCTTTTCTTGCGGCCACAGCCTCCTCAGCTGTGATGGAGGGGTGGGAGTGAGAGGAAGTGGCAGAACAGCGGCCCCTCCCTGTTACTCCTGGATGGACCACGTTGGTGTTGGTTGCTGGGGCTGCCAGCAGGGGTTGGGCCTTGCCCCCCTCCAGAGACACCTGGGGCACAACACTGGAGGAAGAACAGGCAGTTGGTGAATTCCCCACTTTCCCAGGGGTGATGGGGCTAGGCTTTGGGCGTCAGCCCTGGTGCGACAGGGCAGCAACAGGCCTGTGGCTCCAGCCGCATTGCTTCAGGCTCCAACCCCGAGCCCTGCCCCCGGCCATGGGGCTTCGGGAGCTGGCCATAGGGCTTCAGGCTCCAGCCCCCGCCTGCCTCCCCCAGCCACTCACCCATCCCATCACCCCAACCCCAACCAGGGTTTAATTTATCCCCAGACTTGTCAGGGCTGAGTAAGGCTGCTGTGAAAAGTGATACTTTTATGTTTGTTAATATCACTTTTCACAACAGACTTACTAGCTAGCAATAAATAAATTACAAGGATTTGGACATGTATATGTGCATATTTATTTGTTTTTCCTAAAGCTAAACGAGTACTTTAGGGGAAAAAAAAATATGAGAGCGGCCACCAGCCAAAGTTGGTGGCCACACTCCAAGTCCACCAAAAAAATCTGTACTGAGAACCAACATGTTAAAACATGTTTTAAAACACTAGGTAGCATCTGGTGCAGGCAGAGACAGTGGTGTTTTCACAAATGTTAGCTAATATTTTTACTAAATCTCATTTCTTATAGGATGAACAAGGTCTTAAAGGGCAAGAATGTGGGCGTTGTAGAAGTATACCCAATTTTCTTCCCTGTAATATATGTCAGCTCATTAATTTATGCAGGCAGTAACAGGAAATTCTCTTCTGATCACATAAAATGAATAACTGGGTTTTCAGCAAAAATTCCAATTCCATGAAGATTTGTGAGAGAAAGGAAAACAATCTACTTTCCCAGTTCACAGGAGAACGTGGATCTGTAATGCATACACTACATGGGGAGCGTTTAGCTATTGTATCCACAGAGTAGCCCCTTTTCTTAGCCTCCTTCCAGCATGCTGCCACCTCTGCACCAAATTATTTAGAGCCATCCCTGTTCACTACTCTATGCAATTCAGCATGCTGATTCTAAACACTTATAATACTTACATTTTAGGTGGCCACATTTTAAGAGGTATCCACCTCAACAATTGCAATCACCTTGTATACTATTTTCAGTGAAGTACAGGTATAGACTTAAAGAAGGCATATCTTTCTTAATAGTAGACCTAGAATCCTGGCACACCCTCCCAAAGCAGATCAAATCCCAGTTTCTACCTCTAAATCATGCTGTAAGACCTCTACTGTTCCCCAAAGATCCAGACCAGACGAAAGTCTCACAGTAAACTGAGGGTAGCAGCCCATGATTATACAAACTGGAGAGAGAATATGACCACCCGAACAGTTGTCACTATCTTTATAATCCATATAAAATGCCTGTTGGGGTAAACAGTGTCAGAATGCTTACAAAATAAATGACAAATTATGTGCCTAGTGAAATTCTATATAATAAAGCATTTTTGACTGGATCCATACATTGTGTTTTAAGGGGAAACTATTTACACAAGTTTACTGTTCACTTCACCACAATGTTCAGATTATCTTACCGTAATATTTAGATATATTATGCGCCTACTTGTTTCATAACTGACATATACGGACTTCACTCCAATGTATTCAACATCAATGGAACGAGGAAATAAGAAGAATACAGCCAGCCCAGAAAGGAGTAAGCATACAATTACAGAAGCAGTTACATAAAGCTTTCTGGAAAAAACAAACAAACAAACCAAAAAACTGTTAATCTAGTGATGTGATATCAACAAAAGTGATTTGTTATAAAATTCAAACCACTCCTTTCCTATAGTTCATTTTACATAGGAATGCTTATATACTTAAAAAGAAAATAAAGATATTTAATCCAGTCTGTCTCAACCTTTCACTCTAACTCCTTAAATTCCATTTAAACTGAGAGCAATTAAACTGCATATTATATTTAAGAAAAATCTTTGCATATAGGTTAATTGTGCTTCAAGTACAGATCAATTATGGAAGTAATTGATGTAATTAGTGACTCAAACTTCAACAGATATGGATGCTCTGGTCTAAAATTTTTAACCTAATTATGGAGCCCAATTTAAGAAAAAGACCTCAATCAAAAAATACTCTTTATTTGAAATAGAACACCCAGAACTGAGAAAGCAAGCAAATCAAATTCTGAAATATTGTCATATATGAGAATGAGGCTCCCATATGCCTTTCAAGGCACCTTGTTTTACAGGAAAAAATATTTTATACTAAAGCTAAATAGCAATGCTACTAGTTTGCTTAAATGTCTGTAACTAAAAACTGTGACTTTTGGTTTCTTGGAAAAAAAGCAAGGCATACGAAATAAAGCCTTGTAATATGGCTTCATAAAACTGCAAATTTGTTCCAAGTTTTGGACAACAAACAAACAATTCTTCAGAACTGACCTACCATTGTACCATATCTAGATGATTCTTAACAGCATAATCTTCAAGTCCTCACAATTAAAGTTTTAGAATGTGACAATTTTCACATCCCGATAAAAAATGGTATCTTGCCATATTTCAGTATTATAAAATGAGGTATACTAGCAAATAAATTAGTACATTAAAAAAAGCTATAGCTTCAGTAAAACACATTAGGTGTTGGAAATCAGAACTTAGGTTTGTCATCTCTCTGCTAAGCCAGCCCCAAAAGAATTATAAAAACCTCTCTATTCACTAATATTTTCATGTACTTGTTAAAAATTATTATTGCTAAGTATTGTAGGATTTCTAATGTCTGCTAGACATGAAAATAAAAGTCTATTACAGAAAAATCCAAAACCTTTTGGTCACTATCATAAAATACATCATAAATCACTAAGGTTCAACTGGTTTAACACATGGGCAGATCTAGTAAATTTAATACAGAGAAAGAAGCAACAGAAAAGGCTAGACCAGAATGATGAGTTTACTGATCCTTGACACTGGATGACCAAGAAACTATCCAAAGAAATATATAACAGCAATTGACTTATTTGACAACAGTGGGCCAAATTCACTGCTGATATAGATGCGACAATGAAGTAGTGTCTCCTTATGTCGGCAACGAATTTGGCCTTTTGCCTTCAGGTTAAAAGCTACTTTGCCCTTTGTCTAGAGCAGAGGTGGGCAAACTACAGCCCGCGGGACAGTCCTGCCTTGCTCTTGAGCTCCCGGCCAGGGAGGCTAGCCCCCACCCCTCCCCCGCAGCCTCATTCAGCTCACCATGCCACCAGCGCTCTGGGCAGTGGGGCTGCGAGCTTCTGCTGGACAGCGCAGCGGTGTGGCTGGCTCCAGCAAGGAGGTGCAGCTGCCAGTCCTGCTGCTCTGAGCAGCATGGTAGGGGGGCAGGGAGAGAGGGGGCTGGATAAGGGGCAAGGAGTCCCGGGGGGCAGTTGGATGGGGCAGAGGTTCCAGGGACTGGGAAAGCCCACGGTCAACAGACCAGGAACGGGGGAGGGGGGCACTAGATAGCCGTGGGAGTCCCAGGGGGAGTGGGTGGATAAGGGTCAGGGCAGTCAGGGGACAGGGAGCAAGAGGGTTTGGATGGGGGGCCTGGAGTCCCAGGGGGGCGCTTAGGGACAGGAGTTCCCGGGAGGAGGCGGTCAGGGGACAAGGAGCAGGGGGGTGTTGGATGGGTTGGTGGTTCTGAGGCGGGGGAGTCAGGGGGGGCGGGGGCCAGGCTGTTTGGGGAGGCACAGCCTTCCCTACCTGGCCCGCCATACCATTTTAGAAACCTGATGTGGCCCTCATGCCAAAAAGTTTGCCCACCCCGGTCTACAGTAAAGGCTACTGGATTCTCAAGCAATATACAGCCACAGTCTTCTAAAATGTTAATCATTCAATATAACTATAGCCCAAAAGATATTGTACTGCATTATGCACTGTGCTACAAAATACCTTGTTAAAAAACAGTTTTTGTGCTACCCTACAGCTCTGTTGTTCATGTTTTGAGAGTTAGTTTAAAAAAAAAAAATCTATATTCTGATGCTAAATGTGATGCAATTTATCAGCAAAAGAAAAGTTCATCATTTCATACATTCATATTCTTACTGTAACTTACGTTCTTCTTGGCCTCAGCCTCTGATCACTGTATGGAATCAGAGCCACAAGCTGGTTTTCCTGCCCTACAAATATACAAGAACAATTTTCAGAAATATCTTTAGGTGGACTTAGCTATCTCTAAACAAAAACAGTTCAAATAGCATTTTCCAGCAGAGTTTAATGGCAGCTCATGATGGATTTTTGTTTTTAATTAAAAAAACAGTAATTAAAACAACATTTTGGAAGTGTCCTTAGATATGGAACATCTCTTCATAGACTACACAAAAATCCTTTTAATTCCCCATAACAGAACAATCTGTGGGTGTATTAAGAGACATAGGCTTTTATCTCAGAAGTAAGGGTAAGAAGCAATTTTTTGACAGGGCAGTGAAACGAAATACTTGTTTCTCTGGAAGACAATTATTTGTATTGCATTAGCCACCAAAAGCACCAAACAGAACCAGGGGCCCATTACACTAGATGCTGTATGAACACATGGGACTACACGGTCCCTGTGCCAAAGAGTTTCCATTCATTTCTGACCTGTGTTCTCTTCTTATGATTCAACAATAAAAATGTTTAATATTGTAAGCACCTTGGAGCAAAGACCAGTTTGTAATTCACTATGCACACCTATGATGCATAGGAAGTGATCCATCATCAATGAGTGAGAATTAATAATCTGAACAGCATGGCAGCAAAAGAAAAAGAATCACTAATACCAAAATCAAGCTTGCAAGGACAGGAACTAGTGTTATTTGGGTACAACCTTTAATGTCAGGACCAAGAGTTTTGCTCACAATATCCTCAGTTGCAAACACCTGAAAGTTTACCAACACACTCTCTACCAAGTATCAACAAATTATTCCTGGGGCAGTGAGCTGAACATCTATGAAAGTTCAGTGAACTATTATCACACCTGATGCACTTATATCAACATTTCAGAGGAAAAAAACTCCAATGTGTAGCTTATATGACAGACAGAAAAAAATGGTGAGGGAGACGAAGGTCATTTATGATTGTTTGTCTGAAGAGGATATACAGGATTATCATTGGGAGTCTGAGCCCAGAGGTACTCTAGTATGTCTACACTGCAACTAGACATTCATGGATGACCTGTGCTAATTGACTCGGGCTCGCAGGGCTCTGGCTTAAGGACTATTTCGCTGCAGTGTAGACGTGTGGGGTTGGGCAGGAGCCTGGGCTCAAGGACCCTGCGAGGTGGGAGGATACATCTGCAAAGAGACTTGCAGCAGCAAGTCTCAGAGCCAAGTCACTTGACTCGGGGCTCACATTATGGGACGAAAAATAGCAGTATAAAACATTCTCAGTCTGGAACCCAGCTTCTGAGATCTACCGCCTTCACTGGGTCTTCCTTCCCTCCCCCCCCCCCCACAGTGTACAAGTTCCCTCAGAGGGCTAAACAGTCGAAGAGCTACAGGAATTTTCATACGATTCCTACTAAAGGCACAAGACTTATGAGTTAGTAATTTGTCCACATGATATTTTTTTAGGGGGAAAAAATACAAGTCCCAGTAAATGAAATAAATAACTAAAACTTAAAAGTACAAGCAGGACTTTCATAGAAGAGAAGTTGAAAGTATGCAGATTATTTAATGTGCAAGTTGTACAAGCAGCAGGAGAGGAGATAGGGCACATGTAGCAACACAGCATGTGACAATAGTTGGGTTAAAGTGTAGAGCCTAATCACAGATAGCTAAATATTAATGGCACCATTCAGCTCAAACAGCTTTTGCGATAAGGTATCGCAAGGGGAGGTTAAAATAAGTTGAAGCACACTGGTTTCCTGTCCACACCAACAGACCTCTACATTTTTCTTATAAGCCCACAGCCTCTTCTCTGCACAGTTTTCAGTTATAGACTCATGACTGGGTAAACAACAAAAACAAAGCCACACAAAGTTTCCTCAGAGTACAAAAATCTTTGTGTGAAGAGCTAGAAACAAGGTAAAAGGTCTGAGAAAAATTCTGGAATATTTGTTCTTGTTTGAGAGAAACTGAAAAAAATACTAAAAATAGTCATGTGATTGTTTAAATATATTCTTCAAACTTTGTGAAAAAGTATTGTAGTGCTACTTTTATTTTTACTCTGCGTTGTGTTGAACAGCTGGATTTCACCAAAAGACAAGAAACAAATTCCATATGATTGCTACAGTTTAACAAAAGCATGAATCCAAGTACATTGTGCTTGTAATTCCAATTGTGAAATATAGTCTCCTATCTTCAAAATTTTTAACTATATTGAAATCTCATTTTATAGCACACTGAATTTTAAAATACCAGTTCACTCTATTAGCCAGTTCTATTGAAAACATTTTTATTGCAGACTTTCGTTAATTAGTTCACATTTTAATGTTTCGTATGAGACAAGCAAACCAAATAAATGGTTTAATAAATCACCCTAATGCAAAAATTGAATAAGGGTATGTTTAACAATTTTCTATTTTGATTTACTAAAACATTAGAAACATCCTCAACTAAAGTGTTACCTATTAATATAACACCTAGTATTACCATAACAGAATGATTAAAAACATTTCTATTTAATTTGTTTACTTGAAATATTTGACAGCCCTTTGTACAGGTCTATCACATGGCAACAGGAGAGAAAAATATATGGTTGTAAAACTACAAAAACAGAAGGACTTAGGCCAGATGTGATGCCTAATGATATTAAATCCTTTAGGTTTATGTAAGCCACTACACTGATACTGATATTAGTTGGAAATTACATAGTTTGTTGCTATTTTTTTAAAAATGATTTTTTTTTCCCCCAAATGGTTTTGGAGCCTTTCCTCCCCGAAGATTCTGAAATGCTTTACAAACTGTACTTGAACAAGGACTTTTAACCAATACTGAAATTCTCTCTGGAGTAGAGTGTGGTAGCTGTTCTATGCCAAAATAATACTTAACTCCTGGAGGAATTCTGCACCAAAAAATTAAGAATTCTGTGCACAGTATTTTAAAATTCTCAAAACTCTGCATATTTTGTCAAAACACCACAATATAATCATGCCAATTTCAATTATGGTAATTTATTTCTAAATATCTGTCAGCAAGTATGCCTGTATCAATACAGACCAAAAAAAAAAAAAAGATTCTGGTAATTTTTTTTTGACAAATAGTTTACTTACTAGGCATATTAATACAGAATTTTGAGTAATTCATTTAAATTGCAATACAGAACTGTATTTTTTGCACCCTTCGGAAGCACCAAAAGCTTGGGGGAGTCAGGGGTAATGGAGGAGCTGAGGGAGGGGGAAGGAGCCTGGAGTGAACCTGGAGGGTTGGGGTGTGGGTGGGAGAAATATGGAACAGGATTTGGGGGGGGACTGTTAGGGAGTTGGGAAGCCTCCCCCATGCAGACTCTGGCTGACCCCAAGTCTCTCCCATTCAGTCACGCATATCTGCCCCATCCCCACATCCCCCCGCCCCATGGGTTTCTGCAGTCTCCTCCACCATCCCCATATATCCCTGCAGCCTCCCATCTCCAGTCCCTATGTGGCCTTGCACCCCCACTCGCATTCGGCCCCTGGCTCAACGTTGTCACCCTACTAGCTCTGAGCCCAAGCCCTAGTCTCTCCCCCCCACCCCCAGCCATTCTGAACAACAGTCTGTGGCCCGCCCCAGCAGCCCCATGTGTCCCACTCTGTCTGTCCTAACTTGGCTCCACTGGCAGAGTTCTGTGATGAACTTCTATTCCTGGGGGAATTCTGCCCCACTGAGCACTCACAGAATTTCTCCTCCCCCTCCAAATTACATTATGACCTAGAAGTGCTGCAGTTCTGCCTTTTGCCCACCAGCGGCTGTTTTGGTGCCATAACAGGAGGCTGTGTTCATGCTGCTGGCTGTTCTGGGGCCACAGCGTCCTCTGGTGGGCAAAAGGCAGAACTGCAGTACCTCTGGGGCAGAATGTATTTTCCGTGGAAAAAAAAAATGTTCTGTGGGACACATGAATTCTGCACATGCACAATGGTGCTGAATACCCCCAGGAGTAACATTTTTATGAAGGGAAATGAAGAATCGTTTGTCAAATTAAAAATGCAAGATTATACTTTGCAAAAATAGAATTTGATCAAAATAGAGCTAGTACACCTAAGCCTGTGTCTTCTTTAGGAAAAAAATGAGCTAACACATGGTAATATGCTAGTGACGACAAGTTATAATTTTCACACATATTAGAAGGTCAGGGTAAATCCTAAAGGGAACATGTAAAACTATAACTTTCTGGTCTTCACTAGGATTGTGCCTCCTGTTACCTAACACACAGTAAGAACTCTAGTGTAGTCAAAAAAAATCTACTACTGAAGAGATGGATTTTGCTTTGACATGGGCATCTACTAATCATTTGACCAGGCTAATTATAATCGGTTTTAGAACTGAGGCTGAACATTTCCAAATGACATCTGTAAAATATACCATAATAAAGGGTACAGCTTAAAACTAGTTTGTGACAGCTCTAGATAGAGAATACTTAGCACTTTAAAAGTATTTATATTTTCAAAGCAGTATACACTAGGGTACTTGAAGGTGCATGAATATTTTTTAAACCAGAATGCTGAATTTCAATAGCACTAGGTATTGCCCATATTCTCACATTATCTACTAGCTAGCAAGAAATTCTCCAAAGAATGTCAGGTAAAAAGGATAACACCACCATATGATGAAGTCCCATTAATTATTTCACCCTCCCGATCACAAATACCTTTCAGGACCTTTACAGGAATACTATCAGGAGCTCCAGCACGCACAGACAAGGGCATCATCTTTTAAGGAAAGTAGAAGTAACAAGGGGCATCCAACAATGCAGTCACAATAGAAAAACATTCTATGTCCAGAAACAAAGACTACCTATTTAAACAGATTTTCCCAAGCCACAGTTGATGTTTACTATTCAAAGCATGCAAAATGTATGGCTTTCAAAAAACCTCTTCTTGTGGTATGCACAATACACAAAAGCATATCAGCCTGCAGAGAGCTGAATCCCTCAATTATGATTTTAAAAAACAGAATACAATGCATGTTGAGAATTACTGATGGTACTATTTAAAGAGGTCCAACAGCCTTCTTAAAGGCACAAAAGGCTGCTTTTTTAAAGGAGAAAGAAGTAAAGCTGTTTACGCAAGATGCAAAGGACATCTAAAAGGAAAGACACTTCCTGCTAATGTAGTTTCCATAAAGGCCATTTTTCACAAGTATTTGTAGGTCATTTTAAGAGGTGTAATAATTTAAGGTACAGATTGTCTAAGCAAGAATTATGCAGATTCTCTGTACCCTAGTTCCTTACCAAAAGGAAGTCAAAAGACCATATTATACCTATCCTTGCCTAAATTTCTCCATCTATAAAATGGGAACTACAGACTACTTACCAGTTATAAAGAGCTTTGATATAACTGTTGACAAAAACTGTATAAAACTGCAGTTAGAATTGTTAAATGTTTGGGATCAATATGTATGATGAAGTACAAGCTTACACATCAATCGTCAAAACTGTTACTTCACAAAACTAGTCTGACCATTTCTGATAAACAGAAATGTATGCTGAAAGCATTTAACAGAAAAAAATAATCAGAAGACCCTATACTTGATGGACATTTAAAATTCTGAATTGACTCACATGTTTTAAAAATAAAGGTTAGTGAGAACATTAAAATAATATTCTTAAGGGTGCAGGCTCCGATTATCACAGTATATACTCCAGTGAGAGACCTCATACAACGTCTCTCTGTAACTCTGCCTAGTCATTTCAATATAGTTAAGGGATAAAACACCTAGATACAAAGAGAGTTAAGAGCCCATAAGCACGAGCAAATCCAGATTAAAGTCTTGTACTGATTTTCTCTGATACAAATATTAAAAAGGTATTTATAAAATGTTGATTCATCGCACTCAATCTGACCGTCTTCTTGGTGGTGCAGAAATAGAAGAGAAAAAACACATTTCAATTACAGAATTGTAGCTAGTGGATGCTGGGTATTAGTTTCATTTACAAGGAAATATGCTTATTTTTATCTATAACACCTACCACGTGGAATTCTCCCTGTTCCCTGGCAAGTGGGACAAGTGACACTGTCTCTTCCTGTAAATTCCACATATGGGAACTGTGACACATCCCCATTTCTTCCATCTTCACTATGGGATTCAGAGTGAATTAATCCATTCCTCATGTTTTCAGATCCTGTACCTCCATCATAGCCATCTTCCTTACACGTATGTAAAGGCAGGTGAGAAAAGGATTTCCCCATGTCTAAATGGTAGAGAAAGTTAGAACTATGTTTTAGGAAAAACAATCAAAAATGATTTACTGTCTTATGCTAAACCCAAGAGGCACTATTAATATTGCATTGCTTAGGAATGAAAAGAACCCAATTCATTTGGAATTCATAATAAAATGAAGTCAGAATAAAACAAGATGAAATCTGAAATTAAACAGCTGACAATCAACAGAGGTCACTTTGAAGCTCTACAGCAGAGAAGTCAAACATACAACTTGCAGGATCCATCCAGCCCTACAATTGTATTTATATGGCACACAACATTCAGATTAAAAAAAAAAGTTGCCATTCTTGACAAAGTAATATTTGCAACTAGGAGCACTAAAAGGAAAACTTTCCAAATATGAACTGAGCATAACTATTGCAGTTATATCTTCCTGAGTCTGCAAATAGCCTGTAACAATGACTGAGAAGTGTGAATTCCCCTAGACCCTATTATCCTAACTGGACATCAACTCTAAAATTCAATTATAACATTTCAGCAACAACATTAATTATTTCAGTACTGATCATTTTAGCAAAAAGAATGAGGAAGAAAGTGAAGCCAAGCCCCCAGGGAGGTGGGATTTAGGAGCTGCTAGAGGGAAAGAAATGTAAAGGGAATAACCCAGGAGACAGAAGAGAAGGATATAGGCAAGGAAAGATGAGAACACAATGTCAGAGACAGAAATCATGACAAAGGGGAGAAGAGTTTCCTGTTGAGCATTGCTGAATAATAAAGTACTACATAAATACCTAAAAGTTTAGTTTTCACATATAGGCCAGATTCTGAAAAGAATCGCTATCCAAATATCCCATTGACATTAGTGGGGGATGGTGCAGATTAAGGGGGAAAATGGAGTCCTAAATTTATACCCCAGCCCACAGAAAACCAAGTGTGTAATTTGGCCCTTTTCAACAAATCAGTTTGGCACCCTTAATCTATAGCCTTCTACTCAGTCTGCTTTTCAAATCAACACTACAAGAGTTGAAACCCCAATTTTGACCAACTTTAACATTTGTATGACTGGGTGGACAATGTCATCCAGATTACAATTACTTACTTTAAAAATACTTCTAATTAATCTTTTTTAAAAAATAGCTTTTGAAAAAACTTTAAAATAAAATGTTGAGCCCGCTAAGCTCTATTCCATGCCTGAAAATTCACTTACCAGGGGCAATTAGGGAAACTTTACTTAAAGAGACAGGAGCTAAAGACAAATTTCTACAGAATTTAACATTTCATTTAATTATATACATTTTTAGCCATTATTATTACAAAAATGGCTCTAAATCAGTTTCCATATATAAGGCTATCTTCCTGTATCTACAGACTATGATAATACTCCCAACTGACGCTCCTAGCTTTCTAATGAAGAAGATTGAAATGGAAAGCTATCCCTGGAACCCGAGAGGCATGAGTGAAACTGACAAGAATTGCATCATTTTCACTCTTATACTAGTCAGGAACCCTATAAGCAGCTGAGACAGACAGGGGAGTTACTCAAGGGGGGTGGAGGATACAAAAACAGAGGTTAGGAGATTGGTAGAGTGCTAGGGGACCCTCGAAGATTGCCAATGCCAGGAAACAGTGAAAGGGATAGAGTAATGAAGGCCCTCCACTTCCCTGTTGCATCCATCAAGAGGCTGGAAGTTTGACGGAAAGAAAAAGAAAATTAACTTCAAATTTCTTGGTCTAGGGATAGAGTTTTCAAGTTTCACACACTTGGAAAACAGCAGCAGATATATATTATCCCTCCACTTCACACCCCACTAAGCACGGTACAGGAAGATAGCTGATGAGCAAGGAGAGGAGTAAAAGGGCATGGACTTCTCACCAGTACATTAGCCTCAGCCCTTGCTGGTGGCCCTTACTATCTGTACCAAACTCTAACTGGAATAATCCTCTAAATCAGGGGTGGGCAAACTTTTTGGCCCAAGGGCCACCTCTGGGTATGGAAATTATATGGAGGGCCACGAACGCTCACAACATTGGGGGTTGGGATGTGGGAGGGGGTGAGGGCTCCGGCTGGGGATGCAGGCTCTGAGGTGAGGCCAGAAATGAGAACTTTCAGGGTGCAGGAGCGGGATCAGGGCTGGGGCAGGGAGTTGGGGAGCTGGAGAGGGTCAGGGGTGCAGGCTCTGGGTGGTGCTTACTTCAAGCACCTCCCGGAAGCAACGACATATCCCCCCTCTGGCTCCTACGAGGAGGCATGGCCAGGCAGCTCCCATTGGCCATGATTGCTGGCCAATGGGAGATATGAGGGTGGCGCTTGGGGCAGAGGCAGCATATGGAGCCCCCTGGCTGCCTCTAATCATAGGAGCCGGGGGGCAGGGAGGGGAGGGAAATGCCGATGCATGGAGCAGGGCAAACCCTGGACCTGCTCTCTGGCTGGAGCTCAAGGGCTAGATTAAACATCTGAAGGGCCGGATGAGGCCCCCGGGCGTAGTTTGCCCAACCCTTCTCTAAATAGTGGGTGTATGGCTATGCTCCAGGCTAAACAGTAGGAGCATTACGACTGCAGAAAAATGACTCCAAGGTGAAATGATTTATAAGTGTCTGTACCATTCTAGTAGTAAGATTATATAATCTACCACTATCAGTGTGGATAAAAATCAATGTTTAAAAAAAAATCTGATTTTTTTTAATTTAAATCGGATTTTTTTGATAAAATGCTTTTTGAGGGAAAAAACTATCTAAAAATTGTTTTAACTAAGATACAGTATAGCTCAAAGATATCTCATCATGGAATAGGCATTATAAATTCTAATTCTATAGTATGAGACAATATATTTATGTAATGTTTAAGAAAAGTTTTGTAAATGAGTTCCAATAGTTTATGCATTAGGGACCCAATCTTATGGGGTTCCACAAGTTTATGTATAGAAAGATTAACCTAAATAATCTATCTAACCAATGGGACTCAGCGCTCAGTCTAGAAGATACCAGAGATGCTTAGTTTTGCAGTTCTCAAACTGAGGATGTGTCTCCCCAGAGGCAATGTGCTTGTTAACAGAAAAAATGTTTTAAAATAAATAAATAATATATAGAGGTGAGAAATAACAGACCTCAACTCTGTTGTCCCTCTGCAAATTTGTATACACAGAATCAATCCCTTACCTCTCTCTAAAAGTGCAGTTTCAAAAAGTTCACTGAACAGAAGATTGTTGGGGTTGGAATAGATCTAGACAAGGAAAAGAAGTCTGGAGATAAATGTGAGAAGTGAGGGACATATGCTTGTTGTGTTAAAATATTATACGTTTGCCACTGAAGAAAAAAATCCAGAATACGCAATACCGTTGTTTTAGTCAAATAAAACAATTTAAATGTCTGTCCAGTGATGTTCTCCTCCTAATACAGCATGACAAGAAAATCCTCCAAATATTAACGATTAACCTGTTGAATTGGAGATAGTTCACCTCCCAATGACTTCATAAATATCGGTTTCAATTACCTTTGGTAAATGAAATAACCAACCAACCATTCATTTTCTGATATAGCTGTAAAACTAATGTAAAAAGTTTTCAAAGTAAATCACTGTTTAAAAATGTATAGTGTGTACCTTCTAAAAATGAAACCTACATCTATCTGAGTTATGAAGAATATGTATTAAGGTTATAACAACAAAAATACACTTTTATGTAGAAAACCATGATTAAATCGAGTCTTCCCGACTAGTGATTTAAATCAAATCCACCCTGACCACCATCATTCTTTAATGCAAGGTAGCACATCATTAACTACCATAACTTAGATTACAGTCTTTCATAGAGTTTGAAAACTCACTCACTAATGTGCAGCTTGATCCTGCACAAATTATTTAGACAAAGCTCCCATTGAACGGAAAGGGAATTTTGCTTTAGTAGGAATTGCAGGATCATGCCATTAATTTCCACTATGGTACTAGAGAAAAGAAATCTAAAATATAAAAACTCCATTCCTGCAGTTGTACAATAAGGTGTCCCATATAGAGTAAGTAGTATTTTGAGAACTTGCATGCATTCCTTCTGTATGGACCTTTCATATTATCAGAAAGATATATTATTCCAATATGGGGTAAAACCTACTGGAAAGGATAGAAAAAGATCGTAAGTTACTTACACTGACATCTTACTGATGGTCCCAGCAGCATTACTACATCATTACAGTTGGGTGTACACAGACATTTGCTTGAATTAAAAATCATGAATGTGTCTCAATATTCATGACCCATTTTGTTGGTTTTAGCAAGTATTCATACAAGTCTAGTTTTAGTCACAAAAAAATTCATAACGAAACCTACCCATAAGGGTATTCTTGCAACCATTTTGAATGTGCTTTGAGGATTTGGGCATGATCCAATAATGGAGCTGAAATACCATACAACAAATGACTAAAAACACAAAGCATATTGTCAATAGAAAGTATCCACAGCACAAGCTGCGGTAAGTAGTTTGTGAACAATTTATAGACTGAAATATGTTCACAAAAACCATTTAAATAATGAACAAATTTACAATAATTTGAATTTGTCAGCAAAAACAGAAATAGTTTCTAATTCACTAAATTATTCACTGATGACAACAGAGGGGCAGAGCCATCTTGTGTAATCAGTCCACTTAGAGAGTTTTATGATTCTGCCACAGCCTTGGAGCTATGGAGCCCGAGTTCTTTACCTCAGGCAACAGAGGTTATTGCTTACACTGAGGGTGGAAACATGCCCCCATTCAGAGCAGGTAGACAGGCTCACACTAGCACTGCTGGAGGTACTGTACTAAAAATAGCAGCATGGACATTGTACCATGTGCAGTGGATGGGGCCAGTCACCTGCGCTCAGACCTGTGCCACAGTGTCCACACTTACTTTTAGCATGCTAGCTCAGTCAGACCAAGTGTGAGTCTCTCTACCTATGCTGAAAGTCACGCCCTCTAGGTAGACATACCCAGGGGATCATACTTTTAGATCCAGAGGTCATGGATTCAATCCCTGCAACTGTTATGCTACAACTGCAACTAACTCGTCCAGCTACACTGCTAGAAGATTCAAATGCCAACTGTAACTGAAAACTACCATTCCATCTATAACTTAAATATTTACACCTCAAATCTATAAACATCAATTCTGAATACCCCAACACAATGGAATTTAAAAAACCTTAACATTTTGTAGATGGGAATACAGAAAAAAGCAATTAGGGGAACTGCCTGACCTCAAAATTATACAATAAACCAGTTTTAGAACCAAGATTACAACACAGGAATTTCTGGTTTCTAATCCTGTAGTCAATTCCTTAGACATAATACTTCTCAGTACTACACTACAGCCTACATCAGCATAACTTGTGTCGCTCAGGGGCATGAATAAACCACTTGCTGAGTGACATAAGTTACACTGACAAACGCATTTATATGCGCAGCACTATGTCAGTGAAAGAGCCTCTCCCACCAACACAGCTTATGCTGCTCATGGAGGCGTTTTTTATGTCTTTACCAGCAGCACCACTGTACATATAGACATGGCCTAAATGGATGCAACTTTTCTTTTAAAAGACAGATTAAAGGTGGAGTTCTTATTTTACTCTGCTATACACAAAATTAAAATGCCACTCTAAAAAAGCAAACAAAATGATAATACACCCAGTTTTAAAAGCCATTTTATTGCAGTTGCCTGCTCTATCAGCTGAGGATTAGTCATTACTATTACAAACTCTCCCAACATATAAAAGGTAGAAGAGGTAAAGAGACATGACTTGGTATTCACAAGTCTGTTCAGATGGGTAGGCATGTTTAACGATGTGCAATATACAAGCTTTAACAAACTCCTCCTCAAATCCCTGCCTCCACTAAGTACACAGCAAAAAGTGTTTCAAGAAAACACTTGAAACTTGGGACCTTGAGACTTACTTGCTGCGTGGACAAAACAGAGAGACAGCCCTCAGAGCAGACAGGGCCTACAGTGTGTTTACATTTGAATCCCACTACCCCCATCAGTCACAGCTAGAAGCAGGTGATTTAATTTCACCAGAGACCTAAAGAACCAGCTGGTGGAGACCTCCCCACAAAACACAGGCATCAAAACCACAGCATGACAACACCAGGCCTTAGCTATCCATCCCACCCCAGCCGCACAACCCTCCCCCCCCACCACACACACACCCCGCTCCTGGGCCGGTCCCACCCCGGCGCACAACCCTCCCCCCCACCACACACACACCCAAACACACACCCCGCTCCTGGGCCGGTCCCACCCCGGCGTACAACCCTCCCCCCCACCACACACACACCCAAACACACACCCCGCTCCTGGGCCGGTCCCACCCCGGCGCACAACCCTCCCCCCCACCACACACACACTCAAACACACACCCGGCTCCTGGGCCGGTCCCACCCCGGCGCACAACCCTCCCCCCCACCACACACAAACACACACACACCCAAACACACACCCCGCTCCTGGGCCGGTCCCACCCCGGCGCACAACCCTCCCCCCCACCACACACAAACACACACACACACCCCGCTCCTGGGCCGGTCCCACCCCGGCGCACAACCCTCCCCCCCACCACACACACACCCAAACACACACCCCGCTCCTGGGCCGGTCCCACCCCGGCGCACAACCCTCCCCCCCACCACACACAAACACACACAAACACAAACACACACCCCGCTCCTGGGCCGGTCCCACCCCGGCGCACAAGCTCAGCAGCGCCCCCCGCCCCGGCCAGCAGCACTCAGTGACACCGGCCCACCAGGCCCCGCTCCCACCGCCCAGGCCACAAGAGGATGACACGGCCCGGCCGCCCCGCCCCGCCCCCTAGGCCCCTCTGCCCGGCGTCCCCTCGGCAGCACCGGCAGCCGCCGCCCTGGCTCGGCGCCCTCTCACCTCGGCGGCTCGCTCGAGGCAAGTGGGCTGCGTGCGCGAAACAACGACGCCGAGCTCGGGAGCCCGGATCCTTCCTCAGCGAGCGCAGCACGCAGGCGCGGCAAGGAGGGGGCAGGGGCGGCCTGGCTAAGGGCCGATGGTCCGTAGGGGCGGGGCTGAGGCCCGGCGGCGGGAACCTCTCAGCCGCCCCTCAGGCCGCGGGAGCGGGGGCCGCTCTGCTGTGGCACGAAGGTCCGCCCTGCGATCCCTGTCCGCCTCTAGCCGTTCAACAGCTTTGCTCTAGTGGAAGCCCCGCTAGAAATCCCCCTTCTCCGGGTGCTGCTGGGCGCCGGGAGCCGCGGGGAGCAGCGCCCGCCGGGCTGGAGAGCCCGGGAGTCAGCCGGCCGATCGACTCGTTGCCCCGGTCGCCAGCAGCGGGCTGGGCCCTGCCAGAGCACGGGCACGGCGCAGCCCTTCCCTCAGCGGGGCCTCTTTTCTTCAGCGCCCCGCCTGAGCCCCTTGCACCCGACGTCTCCCTGTCGCTGTGCGGGCGCCGCTGCTGGCCTTCACAGCGTCGCCAGCCCTCGTGCTTTCATCCCAGCCAGGGTTTGTAACGTTCAGTGATTTTGTTGCTTAACGCCCCAGCCTCCGGGAGAACGATTGTTTTCTAGATGGGCAGTTCGGCTGGCACAGGAACGTTGCTGTGGGGGGAGGGGCTTCCCTGCCTTCTCCACATCACCCCATTAACAGTTTGGGTGGCGACTTTCCCATTGTACCCACCTTGGGCAAGTGGGGAGGGAGCAGAGCAGAGATGTGCGTGAAAGAGAGACCCCCCCCCCCCCGCACCAGTCAGCAGAGCTGACCGGGCACAAGGGAAAGGGTAAGCTGCCTCCCAAAAACAGAGGAAACCGCTTAGGCCTGGTCTAGACTACACAGTTTTGTCGACAAAATGCAGCTTTTGTCAACAAACAGTGGAGTACACGCAACAATGCTCCTCCCACCCATTTAATTCCCCTGCTATGCCCACAAAATAAAACCACCTCAACCAGCGGCATAGAGCTTTTTGCGATGTAATTAGAGCGATGCAATGCCAGGGTAGACAGTGCACTTCCTTGTGTTGCCCTAATTGGGCTCCAGGAGGTGTCCCGCAATGGCCAACGTGACCGTTCTGGTCAGCACTTTGAACTCTGCTGCCCTGCACTCAGCCACCCATTTAAAGACCCAGGAATTGTTGAACTGCCTCTTCCTGTTGGCTGTGAATGGACTGTTCACACAGCATCTTTCCAGCTGACCATGCTTGCTTTCTGCAACAGATGTGCTCCCACATGGAGTACACCAAAGCTGTTGGATTTGCTGGGTCTGTGGGGAGAGGAGGCTGTGCAGTTGCAGCTTCATTCAAACTGTAGGAACTTTGATATCTACTGGCAGATTGGTCGTGGCATACAGGAGAAGAGCAATGAAAGGGAAATGCAGCAGTGCTGTGCTAAGATCAAGGAGCTGAGGTGGCATACCAGAAGGCAAGTTAGGGCAACAGTTGCTCTGGTGCAGTGCCAATGTCATGCCACTTCTACAAGGAGCTGCACGCCATCCTGGATGGTGACCCCACCACCAAGAGCCCCATGGATACTTTGGGGGGATTGGAGGGAGCAGCCAGTGGAGTCAAGCCTGAGGATGAATTGGTGGATGAGCAAGTGGAGTTGGAGGAGGATGTGAGACATGTGACAAGGTCATCCAGTGACGTGGCAAGCCAAGGCCTATTTTCGACTCCAGAAGGGTCTAGCCAGTTCCAGCACTCTGACTCTGGCACTCATGAAGCAGGAGAGGCAAGCTCTGTTAAGCACGCATTTTGCTTTGATACTTCACAGTCATAGGAGACTGAGGTCTCATTTTCTTTGTTATAAGGTAGAGGAGGGATAAGGGATAGAAATTAATAGAGCCTATGCAGCTACGCAGTGAGGGCCCAGTGGAAAAGTTTGGTAATGTATACCTGGATGTCCCAGGAATCCTCCATAGAGATCCCTAGGAAACTTTTGTGTAGGTACTCAGCAATCCTCTGCCAAAGGTTCCTTGGCAGAGCTGCCTTGTTTCTGCCCCTACTGTAGGAAACGTTGCCATGCCAACTGGCATTTATTTCTTCAGAGACTAAAGCAGCACACAGGCGAGCATCATACAGACTCAATCTGAAGCTGCACGCATGCAGGAGATGCATCCTGGCATCTTGGGTTACCTGCAGGAGTGAGGTATTGGGTTTGAGTACCCCAGCCTGTGGAAGAGGGTGCCAATATTCAGAATATCCTGTTTGCAAACCACCCATATCCTTTCTCCCTTCTTGCTCATTCCCCCTTCCTAACCCTCCACGCTACCTGCCAAACTCACCATATTTGGGACTCTTGTCAAGCTGTGTGCTAACAAAGGGACAGTGAGAAAGAGGTGTGTGTGACTTTTGTGATTCATGGCTTTGAGTGTACTCTCAATACTGTCTCTGTTCATTGTTTCTTTAGCTTCTGCAGATGTGCCCTTGAGGACGAAGCCATACACACTGGCGAAGCACCTCTGTCAGAAAAGAAGGCGAACCAGGAGGAGTAAGGAGGCTATGTTTAGAAAAGTGCTCCTGTCAATAGATGCAGCACATAGCGAAACAAGAGCATGGAGAGAGACAATTAATGAAAAACTCAGGTTGGATAGCCTGGAAAGGAGACATGGACTGGATCAGATGATAGATGGACAGGAGTGGATGATTAAGCGACTGGAGGGACAGAGGTGCTCAAGTCCCTCATAGTAGTGGAGTCTGAGCACATCTGTGCACAATTCCCCCTGCAGCCAATACAGAATGCCATTCCGTGCTCTCCCCAAACTCCCCCCCATACATTCCTCACATGTTTCCATTCCATCACAACACCCCTTGCAATCCACCCCAGGGCCTGGTTTTATGATGAAAGCTGGAGTTAGTTACACACAGCTGTGAGAACCTGAACCGAGAGACTGCTCCTCATTGCCATGTCCCCTGTTTGCAAAAAATATATGTTTTAATCTTTTAATTAAAGCCTAGTATTTAAACAAAATGAGTCTTTGTGTCATGCACATGGTAGTTGCTGCTAAAATTCAAACACAGTGACTATAGGCAGGAACATTGGCTCACTACAATTAAACCTCAAGAAGCAAGCATTACCGGGGTCATTTAAGGCAGCAAGTAAACATTGCCTGACCGAATACATCACATAAAGACCGGTGCTCGTCAAAATGCTCCTTCAGAGCCTCTCTAATTTTAAAAAGGAGGACTTGTGGCACCTAAGAGACTAACATTTATTTGAGCATAAGCTTTCGTGAGCTACAGCTGTAGCTCACGAAAGCTTATGCTCAAATAAATTTGTTAGTCTCTAAGGTGCCACAAGTCCTCCTTTTCTTTTTGCGGATACAGATTAACACGGCTGCTACTCTGAAAACTCTCATTTTAATAGCGCCCCCTGCCCGTTGTTCCCCTGTGATTGCTCTGGTATCTGGTTGCTCAAAATCAACAGCCAGATGATCCATCTCAGTGCTTCACCCCTGGGGAAACTTTTTCCCCAATTGGTTCGTAAACGTTATGCAGCGCACAGCATGCTGCTATGGCCATCAGAATATTTTCCTCATTGAGGTCTAACCTGCCAAAAAGGTGGCACCAGTGACCTCTTAATCTGCCAAAGGCAGATTCAGCAGTCGTTCAGGACCTGTTGAGCCTGTTGTTGAAGCGCTCCTTTTTCTGTCTAGGCTCCCGGTGTAAGGCTTCAAGAGCCTCAGGTACAAGGGGTAGAGTGGGTCTCCCAGGATCATTATGGGCATTTGCACTTCCCCCACTGGAATCTTCTGCTTTGTAAAGAAAGTCCCAGCATGCAGCTTTCAATACAGTCCAGTGTTCCTAAAGATGCATGCATCATGAACTTTCCGTGACCAACCTGCATTGATGTCAGTGAAATGGCCCCGGAGATCCACCAGTGCCTGCAAGACCATGGAGAAGTAGCCCTTTCGGTTGATGTACTCTGTCACAAGATGGTCTGGGGCCAAAATTGGGATATGCATGTCATCAATTGCCCTGCCACAGTTAGGGAATCCCATTGCTGCAAACTCATCAATTATTTTCTGCTCATTACCCAGAGTCACAGTCGTTCGCAGCAGGAGGTGATTAATAGCCCTGCACATTTGCATCACTGCAACCCCCATGGTGGAATTTTCAACTCCAAACTGATTTGCAACTGACTGGTAGCATTCTGGATTTGCCAGCTTCCACCCAGCGATTGCCACTCCCTTTTCCACTGTGATGGCAGCTCTCATTCTGATGTCCTTGAACTGCAGAGCAGGGGTGAGTTCTGCACACAGTTCCAAAAAGGTGGCTTTCCGCATCCAAAAGTTCTGCAGCCACTCCTCATAATCCCATATGTGCATCATGATGTGATCCCACCACTCAGTGCTTGTTTCCCGAGCCCACTACTGATGGTCCACAATATGCAGCTGCTCCATGAATGCCAGCAGCAATCATGAATTGTTTCTTTCCGTTGCACGCAGCAGGGCAGGCACCAGAGATTCACTTTTTGCTTCCCAGCTCATGAAGTACAGCAGGACTAGCCACATTGTGTCCATAAGGTTCATCACCATACTGGCCAGCAGTTCAGGAACCATGCTATCAGGCAGAGATGGAAGGTGCACAGTTTACAAGGAGCTGTTAAAAAATTATGCCAAACAAAGTCAGAAGCCCATGAAAAGATGGGATTGAAAGAACTGCGTCATGGGACTGTGAGCACACCCTTATGATGCACTGTGATCCATTCCCAGATCTTCCAGTGGCAGAGGGCGAGTTGCACAGTGGGATAGCTACCCACGATGCAACACTCTCTCTGTCAATGCAAGAGCACCGACTGTGGACACGTTCTGCTGACACAAGGAGTGTTATATGGACATGCACAACTGATATAATTAAAGCGGCATATGGTCGTTGACATAAATTAAATCGACTTAACTCTGTAGTGTAGACAAGGCCTAACACTCTTACCAGAGCAAAATGGGAACAGGAGGAATAGGGCTGCCAACCCTACATGACTGTCCTGTAGTCTCCAGGAATTAAAGATTAAACTTTAATTAAATTAAGTCATGATGAAACTCCAGGAATATGTCCAACCAAAATTAGCAATCCTACAAGGAGTAGTGACTCTGGGGGTACACCTATACTGCAATAACAAGACCCACAACACAGCCACGGCTCGCCCAGGTCAGCTGACTCAGGCTTGCAGGTCTTGGGCTGCAGGGCTAAAAATTCCAGTGTAGACGTTTAGGCTCAGGAATCCTCCTCTCTCTCTCAGGAACAATTTTGTGACCCATTTTTTGTGTTGTAGCCAGGAGTAAAGAGGGAATAAGATGCCCCCTTATGCTAGTGCACCTGCACTCGGGAAAGCAGTCTCCACAGAGCTGCTGGGCCCATCTGCAGACAGGTTGTGGGTTGAGTCTTGACTTCCCCCCTAAGTGGCTTAAAAAGAGTAGTTACACTGGCGTATGGAGGAGCATATGCTGTGTCCTCTCATTCAAGTGCATTACAGACCTCTCACTCCAGTGAATCGAGGAGATTGGGAAGGACATTGTGACTCCCAGAATCACAATCTCTCTCCAGGGCTGCTCCAGTGGCAGCACAACAACACAAACTCACAATGTAGCCTATAATTTGTTCGGTAATATGATTCTGGACAGCAGCAATTTTTTTAAAGTTGTGTGGTCACATTTCCAAATGCTTATTTCAACAATGTCGGCATTAAACAGGAATTTGGTTAAAAGGCTGCCATAATGCTAACTTGGCCCATCCTTTCTGAGGGGTATGCCTAATAAGGAGTATAAATAACCACTCAAAGTCTTCTCATGTAGCATTCGCTGTATTCCAGAATTGCTGCTATTTATGAGGAATGCACCAATATAATACTTGGATACAGTTCTCTAATGAGAGTCTCAGCACTAGTCTTGTGTCTGTGCATTGAGCTATCTGGATAAGTAAAGAATAAACATTTCATATCTGATTTTTTTTGATATACTACATCCCTACTAGCAACTGTCATTCTTGTTGCACTTTGGTCTTACGAATACCTTTCTAGTTTATTTTGTTCATTATTTATACACAGTACAGTAGTTACTCAATTGACATGAGTGAGATGATTAAATTCTGTGTTATGAGGGGGATGCAGAAAGAACATAACTTATCCCAGTTACTATGCAATTTTAATGTTGTGTATGAACTATGACTCATGCAGTAATACATATTATCAGTGCTTCATGAATAGCCCATATTTCTCCATGGTTGCATATGTCCATCTTTCATATGTAAAACCATATGGTTGAATACGGATGAGCAAAATAGCCTCGATACAGAACAGTAGCATATTTCTTTTCTAATTGAATGAGTGATCTGATATATTTATATAACACCTCTTACTCAGAAGCAGTCCAAAAACTGTGATCAGAGCCTTTACCTCAGAAGAGCAGCAGCTGATTGCACAGCTAGCCAGATTCTGCCATCCTTGCTTATATATAGTAATACTCTATCCTCTCAGTAGTCCCATTGATTTCAGCCTTGCCCAGTTTACACACAGTTTTTGTTACAAAGGCAGAATTATATGCTGCCAAATAGGAATATAAAATGTAAGATTCTAGTACTATTGATGTTCATGGAACTGATACCAATACACAAGTGGGTTATGTGGGAATTTTTAATGTTTAATCTTCTTGTAAGCTCTCTTTTGCTTCCATATCCTCCTTCATCATGTTTTATCAAACTAATGTTTTTACCATAGAGATTCGTAGGGGGAGGTAGGACATAGCGGGAAACTTTGGCATTTATGCAATGGGATTTGCTTAAATCTAAGGAAACCCACAAAACTTTAAAATAATTTGGGGGTGGAGTAGGGGGTAAGAATTAGATAAGACCTTGGGAAGGTCTGGCCTATGACCTGTGCTTTAAAAGACTCCCTTTCTCACTTTGTCAGCCTAACACAGCTATTTCAGGTTTCAGAGTAGCAGCCGTGTTAGTCTGTATTCGCAAAAGAAAAGGAGTACTTGTGGCACCTTAGAGACTAACACATTTATTTGAGCATAAGCTTTTGTGAGCTACAGCTCACTTCATTGGATGCATTCAGTGGAAAATACAGTGGGGAGATTTATATACACACACAAGAACATGAAACAATGGGTTTTATCATACACACTGTAAGGAGAGTGATCACATGAGCTATTACCAGCCAGGGGGGGGAGGAAGAAAACCTTATGTGGTGATAATCAAGATTGGCCATTTCCAGCAGTTGACAAGAACGTCTGAGGAACATTGGGGAGTGGGGGTGGGGAAATAACATGGGGAAATAGTTTTACTTTGTGTATGGACCCATCCACTCCCAGTCTCTATTCAAGCCTAAGTTAATTGTATCCAGTTTGCAAATTAATTCCAATTTTGCAGTCTCTCATTGGAGTTTTTGAAGTTTTTTTGTTGAAGAATAGCCATTCTTAGGTCTGTAATCGAGATTGAAGAGAGGTTGAAGTGTTCTCCAACAACTATTTCACAAGAGAACAGGCATGCATGTCAAATATCTCCTACTATTGTTTTCTTTCCTAAAATCTTGTTTGGCCAATATGAAGAAAACTCTCCTGTACTTTTGATTTCCCACATGTTTTTATTATAACACCTTAGTGTATATCTGGTGTAAAGAATCTGTTTAAACTTGATGTTTAATGTCTTTCTTCTAGGATTCTCCCATCTGCTTTTAAGGCTCAGGTACCAAACAGCAATCTGTAGTGTTTAATATCGTTCTGCACAACTTATTCTGTTTGTTCATTGAAATTGATTTACTTCATCTTGGCATCAATGCAATAGATCCAGAGGGAGTACCATTTTGAGCCATTATTGAAGCATGTGAAATGGCACCCACAACAGACAATTAAGAGCTAACAGAAGATGCAGCATCAGGAGGACCAGCATGAACAGAATGCATTGAAGCAGTTCTATCATATGGCATGAAGCCAGGTTGTCCCTGGCTCTCATGTTATGGGGAGGGTTCAGTATTACACTCATTAATGTACATGATATTTACTACTTCATGTCAAGACATTTTCGGTGGACTAATATAGTCTACTGATGAATTTCTGAGGATCTGTTTTTAAAATGAATGCTTAAGTATGGAGTCTGCCAGACTGATTAGTTACTACTCCTGAAGAAAATTGTTTTGACCTAAAAAATATTTTTTTAAAGTTTTGAACATTTCATCATTTTTAAATGAAAAATTCCAGTTTTCCACTTCAAAATGATTTTTGTATGGTAATTTAAGCTAATTACAGTTAAAGCATTTTTAAATAGTTAAAATCAAAATGCAATATTGAAGTTTTCTAAAACAAAACATTTTGATGAACCCAATTTTTTTTTTCTTTTCAGGTTTTCAGTTCATGAACATTTTTGAGATTTTTTCTTTTATCAAACTTCAGGATCAGAGCACTTTTTGATATCTCAACTTTTCATGGCATGAAAAAACTGTTTCCTGACCAGCTTTTCTGAGTATATTTTTCACAACTAGCATACTGCAAAACTTCACGTGCTGTCAATGCGCAATGACAATTCGTACACTGTTACAGTATGCAACATCATTGTTAGTCATATTGATGCATAGTGAAGAAGTCTATTACAATGAACAGCATAGCATCTCTGACCAGTAAGTATAGTCACTTTAAGCTTTGAATATCATGAGGTGTTTTTTTAAATTTTTTGGACACATTTTGGGTGAACAAAGGCTGAACGAATACAGGCTTAATGGCTGGAGAATTGAACTAACTTCTTATTGGTTCCATGGTGAACTACGCAATGTATAGTTCTTGCAATTATTTATATCAAAGATGCATCACGTTCAGTGATCTTTGGCTTGCGTTGCCATGTGAGATAATGGCTTCAAGATTGACCTCGGGATTTTCACTCAGGTCCAGATCTTGAGAGATACCTAGGTTCCTAACACCCACAGATCCCTCAGTTTCTTGGATGGTGGATACCAGAACCAGAGCATCAGCTGCTGAACAGAATCTTTTACAGAATTTTTTTAAACTATTCTTGTGACCTGCAAAGACTAGCCCCACTCTTATCTTTTCCTAGGCAAAACTCTTGTTGACTTAATTTGGAATTTTGCCTAAGTAGGAAATGCAGTATCAGGTTCACTGTTCTCCAGCCAAAGGACAGATGTCCCATTCACACAACAACTTTTGACCATGCCTTTAACTGGTCAGGGACACAGGCTAAAGCATGGGTTTTGTCAATATGGTCTATAGATAAAAACTAAATAACAATCAGTAATTAATTACTAATTAATAACTAGTGAATCTTAAACATAGGCTGGTCTTTCTGGCCTGCTTAGTATGGCCTAAGTATAGTATGGTCAACAAGTCAGTTTCTGTAACCTGTTACATACAGTTATTTTATGTGTAGGAACACACTTAACTGTGCCTCTGTGCCAGCCAGTTTTCACATAATTTTGTGTAATTATGATCTCCCACAGTGCACTTCCCTCATGATGTGGGTGCCTGACAGCTGGGTTCTCTCTCCTCCATGAATAAGCTATTTCGGAAGGCATTTCTAGCTATCCCACATGGAATATGCAGGGCAGTTTAAAATTCTCAGCATCTTCCTTTGCTGAACATAGTATTCACACCATTGTTCACAAATCTGAATATTGCAAGCTGCAAAGCAACTGCACCTACTATCTAGATGGGGGGGGAAGGGTGTGGAGAGAAAGGAGCTTTAAACATAACTATCATTCTTGGCACAGGCAATTGCTTCTGAGCAAGCCAGAATGACTCAGAATGTGCTCATTAAAGATAATGAGGGTGGTAGGTGTGGATCCAAAAACATAGTTGTAATGTCAGAAGAAACACTGTGCAGACATAACACTGTCTCTTGTTACACATGAGACAAGGTGAGTGAGGTAATATCTTTTGTGGGCCAACTTTGCTGGTGAAAGAAAAAGGTTTTCAAGCTACACAGAGCTTTTCTTCAGGTTACAAGTCACAAGTAACTATTTAAGATGACAGTTCCTCTAACTGATTATAAAGTCATAGTTGAAGTGTGGACGGTCTATTAATGTTAAAAGCAAAATATATGAGCATAGTGTAATGCCCCATCACGTCTACCTGCTCTACCAGAAAAAGAATTTCTGGCCTTTTAAAGACCAGGTAATAAATGCAAGGGAGTCTTGCCCCTTAAATCAGTAAGATTGAGAGGTGGATGCTCCAATCAGAAGAAAAACACCCTGCTAGCATATGGGCAATTATTAGAAGCTGGGTTGGAGAGAAAACAAAAGGCCAAATTTGGAGATTCTTACACAATTTATGCCAATTCCTTCTCAGCGACAACTCCAATTGAAGTCAATGGGAAATTACTCAAATAAGGACTGAGGAAAAACTCAACAAAGACTTCAGAATTTGTCCCAAAGTAATTAATTAAAAGAAACTAGAGAGAAGAGACACAAAGCAAGATTCTGATCTCAGTTATCCTGGTGTAAATCTGAAATAACTTCGTTAAAGTCAATACAATTACTCCCGTGTAATTGAGATCAGAATCTGGTCAATTTTGTGTGAAAGGAAGTAGGAAGGACGATAATGCAGCTCAGAGGGACAAATAAGCAAAGAAATACAGAAACATCTTTGTGAACTGAAGAAATACAAAGTACCACAAAAATGCTTAACTTTCAAAAGGAAAAGGGAATTTTTAAGGAGTGCAGACACCAGAGTAGCAGTTTTCAGAGTAGCAGCCGTGTTAGTCTGTATTCGCAAAAAGAAAAGGAGTACTTGTGGCACCTTAGAGACTAACAAATTTATTAGACCATAAGCTTTCGTGAGCTACAGCTCACTTCTGTGACCATTTATACGATAGCTTTCAGGATGCCATTCACCCCAGCTCTGTGTCCACAGTAATTAAACAAAATGACTGGCTAAAACAGTGGGTCACCTTTGCTGTTTCTTAGACAGTTCTATCTAACAGGAATTTGCATGCATTCTAATTTAGCTCATGTTTATATATATATAAATAAAACTCATTAACCTTTTTTCTTATCTCACCATACAAATGACACATCTAATAGAAGGAAAACAGGTAAAACACTCATGCAGCCCCAGTCAAGTCAACAAAATTGCTTGGATGAAACCAAAGGCAGAATTGGGCTCTCAGTAAATAAAATATACAGATAAACACGTTTAAAACAGTATTAGGTTAGTAGTTAGATTACTTTCTAAGAGTATAAATATTTTTTTGATAATGCATAGTAATTTTCTCCTGTGTTTCTAAATACGTTTGTGCTGAAAGCTGAGTATTTGGACATTTCTGAGTTCTGGTGTGAAGAACAAGGGTATTTTATCCCATAGCTTGGAATGAGACATATGTGACCTGAATTATATTTTTCACAAGCTGCCAATCTGATTTCATGGGGGTCTTAGAGAACATATTCTCTAGGGAGTCCCCACAGTCAGCCTGATGTTCTCTTTTTCTATTGTGTACTTTTTAACCCTAACATTGGTAAAGCTCTATATTTGAATATTTTGTGTAAAAACATGTGAACATACAACTACTGGCAACTTCAAAGACTATTGGCCACCTATTGGACAGAAGTTCTTTCCTGCAAGACACATATTTGATTTTTAACACATTTTTAAAAAATAGATTTGATGAATTAAAAACACCCCTTGAGGGCTAGGCAGATTTCCTTTCTGGAGAATGACTGGGATTAATGTGGATGTGCAGTAGCGACTTCAGAAATCTCTGTTTAGAGCACAGATGCATTCAGAGAAGACCCATTTATACACTATGACAGATGCATGTTTATTTAGTTTCTACTTATTTCAGATCCACCCGCTGAATCTCATGGAATGACATCGCTTTTGTTATTAATTTGAACAGGCTGAAAGGTGCTGTCTCTATATTCATTTTTATTCCTAAAATGTTCATTCCTGGCACTTGATTTGTGACACCTGACACCAAAAACCTGATGTATGGCTCAGAGTTAAGAAGCATGGGACCAGACAGAAGGAGTTAGCTGTAATCCCTCAGACGTACAATATGCTAATATACAATATAATACTTAGTCCTGCTATGAGTGCAGGGGACTGGAGTAGATGACCTCTCGAAGTCCCTTCCAGTCCTATGATTCTATGATTCTATGCTGTTCTGTCATCAAAATGTGAAAATCACCTGAGTGTAAATAGTGTCATACAAAGAAAATACTAAAGTAAATAAACTGGAAAATTGTGTGAGTTTTGATTCAGAATAGATTAGGCTTTCAAAAATGTTTGCTTATACATTTCCCTTGACTCCTCAGGATTATAGAAACCAGACTTATTTTCTTTTCTTGCACATTAACTTTTCCTAAAGAGCTGTCATGATCAAGGGGGGTATGAGGACGAGCTCTCACACATACCCTAGAAAATGCCTCATGCAGCCAACATAAAATATAACCTCTGACAGCTAAACTCTGACCATTTGCACTCTCGTGGCAGAGAGAAAGAGGTGGTGTGAAAGGCAGGTGTCTGGTGCCTTATAACCAGATTGCTCTGGGCAAATGGGCCTTTTTAGCCATGGTAGGCAGTCCACCTAGAAGGGACTCTGATTTCAGACCAAGAATGTCAGGAATGGCCAGCTGGTTTGTAAAAGTTATGCCAATGACATATACTGTAGGGGTCTTTGTCTTCAGGCAGCATAACCATACAATGGTATGGCATCCCCTGGAAGCAATGGGTGACCCCTTTGCCTGACACTTGTGGAAATTGGGAAAAGGCTACTGTATTCTGGGTGCATGTGGCTAAAGAATCAAGCCCAAGAACTATGTTTGATTTCCCTGAACTTGGGAACAATGACTGGGAAATTTGTATAAGTTTCTGAGGTATTGAAAAGTAGGAGAGTGCATGCAGGCTGTGTACAAGAGACAAAATGGAAGTGGTCAAAATCCATGAACATCGGGAAGGATTATAAAATAATTTATCAAGGCTCAGTAGCAATGGGGAATGGAGTAGCCTGATGAGTCGAGGAGGAGCACAGTGGACCCTAGCTGCAATCATAAAAGAGATGTGCAAGAATGTAGTAATTACTGATCCATCAAGTTAATGAGTCACACAAGGAAATGGCTGGAAATAATTATTGAGAAACGACTTTGGGAGGAGAGGAGCATTAACTAAGTGACAACCAATTAGAGTTTATGCTAGGAAGATCAACAATGGATGCAGTGTTTGCAACCCGAGTATCTCAGAAAAAGTATAGAGAGAATGCTAGGAACTGCACTTAGTGTTTGTGGACTTAGAGAAGGCTCAAAACAAAGTTCCTAGAGAATTGTTATGGTAGCGCTTGCAGTCGCGCAACCTGCCAGAGACATATGTTCAGACTATCATGGAGAGATACGATGGTAGCACAACAATAGAAACAGCTGTGGCTGCAGTGAGTCATTCACTGTGAGGTTAGGCCTACATGGTTAGTCATTCACTGTGAGGTTAGGCTCTGCCTTAAGCCCATTCATATTTGTGATTGTAATGGACACCTCAACACAGGGTATATGGGGAGACACTCCATGGAGCATGCTTTTCATTGACATTATGTTGTGCCATGAAGATAAATATGAACTGGAAAGAGACCTAAAACTATGGAGGGCTGCATTTGAAAAAAATGGCTTATGAATTAGCCAACAAAAGATGGAATACATGTGATGCTTCATAGAGATGAACAAAGAGAAGTCAATAAAACTAGATGGTATGGAATTTACATCTGTGCAACAATTTAAATACCTTGGTTCAGCATTGAGCCATGATGGGAATGTGGATGCAATGTTAGGAGTCACATGTAGAGCGCTTGGAGTAAATAGAGGGAGTTAATAGGAATTCTCCATGATAAGAATATGCCAAATAAACTAAAGAGCAAAGTGTATAAGATCATGATTGGGCCTGCGATGACATATGGATTGGAATGCTGGTCAATGAGGAAGAGAGAAGAACAACTATTTCACACTGCCAAAATGAGAATGCTCAGGAGGATGCTGAGTAAGATGAGATAGGCTACGCCAGTGCTTCTCAAGCTATCTGATGTGGGGGACCGGCAATATTTTTTCCCAATGTGCACACAGACTGGCAGCCGATGGTTCGGTCCGCGGACCACCACTTTGAATAGCACTAGGCTATGCAATGAAGCAGTATGAACCATGATGCAAATAGCCCCCATCATGGAAAAGATGAGAAAGTACCAACAAAGACGGGTGGGTCATGTGCAATGATTAGATGTGGGATATGTTATCCAGAAAGTACAAGAGCTAGTAGTCATGGGACAAAGACTACAAAGAAGACCTAGAAAAAGGTAGTTTGAGACCCTGAAGGGGTATGTCTACACTGCAGTTAGACACTGCCGCAGCTGGTCTGTGTCAGCTGACTCAGGCTCGTTGGATTTGGGGTAATAGGATGTTTAATTGTGATGTAGATGCTTGGGCCCACTTTCCAGGGCCCTAGAGCCCAGGACCCAGCCCAAGCCTGAACTTCTACACCACAATTAAACAGTCCCTTAGCCCAAGCCTCTTAGCCTGAGTCAGCTGGGAACCAGCCATGGATTTTTAATTGCAGTGTAGACATACCAAAGGAGGACATGAAGAGGGTTGTTGTCAGCTTGGAAGATGCACTTGAGATGAAGAACAAGAGTGACCAACCCCAACTGATAAGATAAGGTGAAGAAGAAGACACATTTACTCATTTCCAAGTTTCTATGGATGTCAAAGTACACATAAGAAAGAAAAGAAGTCAGATACTGCAATGGGGAAAAGAAGCAATTGTCCTACTTACAATGTTTGCTTCCTAGGATTTGTTTCCTAGTCTCCTTTTTAAAATGGTACTTGAAACAAGGGTAGAATTTACCATGTCCTTTGAAATAGAAGATTAGTATCCTGAGTTACTACATTGGCCACACTCTTGCTTTAAGTCCTCATGTAGCCAAACAAGGTCAGTCATATTTAGACCAGGTTTGCAGTGTTTAAGTTAGCTGAGGGAGTTATGTCTTTTGTCTCTGAAAGATCCCAGAAGGTAGCATTTATAGTTATTCATTTGGCCCCAGAATGCTGTCATGCGGCGTGCCACAAGGTTCTGTTCTGTCACTCCTTTTCAATGTGCATGTGAGGCCATGGGGGTAGTGAAATGGTTAGGACTGCAGTGCTACCATTGTGTGGATGACATGCAGCTCTGTTTTTTTGTTTTCAGCAGACCCAGATGGTGCGTCTTTGCATTTCTGGTGTTTTGCCAAATTGGGATTTGGATGAGAGTGAATTGGTTGAATGTTTATCCAAGCAAAACAAGAGATGCTACAGTGATCTTAGTTAAAATGTCATCATGTTCTACTAATAACTGAGATTTAGAACAGGAGACAAATACTGAACCTCATATACCACTGTGGTAAATGTCACTAAAGGTGTACATCTTAATGGCAATCACATTGGTGAGCTGGAAGAAGGGTTTTTAATATATGGAAGAGAATATTTCAGCCCCCATTAATTAGGGAATTTGTCAACCATTTGTTGAAGAGGTTTTCATCTACTGAAATACTTGTGCCTACCACAGGATGAGATATCCTTTTAAGGGAGCTGGGTTTAGCTTTGCCTTTGACTAATTAGCTGTCTCCCAGATGATGTGTTTCAGGCTAGGGATCAGGTGAGAGAGCCTGTAGATCACTGGTCTGTGGATCAAAGGCAAACAAGCAGCTCTGTTAGGAAAAAGAGACTTTTTGTTTGTCTGTTTTGGGAAATAACTGAGCCCAGCAAGGGGCTGAAGAAATTGTAGAGTTGTGGAAAGGCTAGTTTTGATGTAAATTGATATTTTAATTGTGATATTTTTAATAAAGCAGATCCCAAGAAGGGGTGTTATTGATTTATAACAGCCTGGATGCGGTTTGGAGAACCCCAAGAAGGGGGAACTGTGGCAGTAATAGGGTCTGATTCCAGAATGTGTAAGACCTTGTTAAAGTGCCTCTCTGTATCACCTCATATCTATATCATAACCTGAGATAAGAAGTACCTAATCTCTGCAGTGGCTGGTGGGGAATTTGACACAGTCAACTACATATGTATTTTACTACATTTTTCATTTTGCACTTGACCTGGATTCCCCTTAATCTTATTTCACTAAGATTTATAATACGTAGCCTATCTTATGACTTTTTCCTTTAAATTAAAAATGCATTTGCATTATAAAAGAGATAAAGATGGCTAAGCAGGCTGAAAACAATTCAGGTGGCAACCCAAAACTTAATTTAAAAAGTTTTAAGTCTGTGCTGGTCATGCTATATGCCAGGTCATCTCTTAGGGCTCCAAGCTTTTGTGTAAGCTTTTCAAATGAAAGATTCTTATGGATTTTTCTTTATGTAAACTCTGAATTTCCCTCTCACCACTCCCTGGCTGTGCCACATACTCTACATATATACATGCAAAATGTTTCTATAATACCCTAGTGTTGCCTGATGCTAGGACCAGTTTAACTGCTCTAGAAGCCTCAAGTGACGCTGGGTTAGAGTGCCTTATATGGGGTCAGAGTTTGCACCTGTGAATGTCCCTTCCACCTTAGTGTCCCATCTGTGTTTGTTCTCTCTTGTTAAAGAGTTCCAGCCGTCAAAGTTGCCTGTGTAACCTATGTAAAGATGATACTTAGCTGCCAGGCTGCAGCTTGGGACATGATTTTGGAGCCTAGTGGCAATTGAAAATCAATATATGTCAATTCAATGTGCATGTGGCTGCCAGTTTAAATTTGCTTTGTATTTATTTAGGTCTGACTGCTACCATTTATTTCACCTTTTATCAACTACCAGCAGTATGAGGCTAACAGTGAAGAATGATGCAAATTCAATGATCCTATTGACTGAACTGCGGAATTTTCTCCTTGAGAGAGAGAGAGGTTAAATGCACTTATGGAAAAAGAAGGAAGGTAGGTAATGGACTCAGATGAGTTAAGTGTGGACTGAAGTTCTGAGTATGGACTGAAGCATGGAAGAATGGAGATCACATTATATTAATCTCTTGAGCATATGCAGCTCTCCATAAATGACTGTGAAAGACACAGAACTGATACCAAAAATTTGCTCCACAGAACAATAAAATGCATAATACATTAAAGACATCCTAAGTATCAAAACAGTTGAAAAAAGACAACTGCTAAGGCACAAGGTTTGTTCTACTTCAAACCGCTGAAAACTGTTTAGAGCCAGATTGTGCCCTGGCCTTACAGGAGCATAAGAAAGATTAAATCACCTCGTCCTCCTCCTGATTCCCTGCATCTTGAGTGGAGGCACAGAGGATACAGCAGGTACACTTTTCTCCCCCACACATCCTCTAGTGCAGGAGGACAGACTTGTGAGGAATGGGTGGAGCCTGGGCTCCACTGCCCCCCCACGCCTTAGCAGCACCAAAGAGTTTGGAGGGGGTGGGAGAGTAAGCAACTATTAGTAACTATTAGTAGCAGATTACTTCTGCCTGTGTTTCCCTGCACAAGGGACTTAATAAGTAAGGAACTCACTCTCACCTTCCTATGCGACTTCAGGGTTTTTGTTTTATTTATTTTTTTAAATTCTGGTCTAAAGGACTAGTAGAGATCACCCATTAGGCCTTGGAGGGTTCTACCCATATGACTGGGGGGGGGTGTTTGCCATTAGTTAGAAGGGGCTTGTTATAGGGCTAAAATGGGGGTCTTTCTATTTGTGTTTCTCAGTACATAAATTTTTTTCTTATGGCTAAGGCACCTTAAAACCTCACCTTGGAATGCAAAACATCCTGACTGAAAGGCTGGATTCCTTTTTCCATTGCTGAATAAACTGATCCACCCCACCATCTTAAGCACCCATTTTTATTACCATGTTTTGGGCCTCATTTTTAATGTAGTGCATGTATATTTTTCATTAGCATCATGTGAAATCTGATCACAAGCTATTCATATGATACTTTCATTTGGCAAGGAGTGAATCACTCCTGGCATCTCATGACATACCTTTGATTTTATTGGACAGTCTGCCGCAAACGTGCCATGTCACTTTCATGCCCTAACAGCAGTTAAGTGGTTAAGTAGCATATTCCTCATAATGAACAATGTTGCAAAAACTCGACTTGAATTTATAGCTCAAACTCAGGGGAAACATTCTATGAGCAGCATGTCAGTAAGAAGATATTCTCAACCTTTGAAAACAGGATTAAATCCAGTGGGTTACCAGCTATACATAGAGATAGAAAACACAAAGTCAGAATCTTGAAAGCAAAATCATGACAATGGCTTTAAACTAGGGATGGTCCAATCTCAGAATTCCACAAAAGCCTGTAAAATGGTCCCATCCATCTCTCTTTTCATCTATTTCCCATATTCATCCAATTCCTGCAAGATAACAGGTCCAGCTCAACGATATCCTTCCATCTAAAACCGTTACTCTAACCCTCTAGTGATCCCCCTTCTTTTTGTCTTCTGCTGTAGGTATCCATGGTCCAGCTGCTGTTCCTGTTAATTCATTCAGATGAGACTATTCTCAGTCATCTGTATTTTATAGTGCCTGTGTATTCTTTTGATTCACTCACCACAGAGTCTTTCCTGAGTAACAACAGAAATTAAAGTTGCAATCTCATGCCTATGATAAAAAATAGTTCAGAGGTATCTTTTGTAATGAATCAAAAACATTTTGAGGAAGCTTCTTCTGGGCCGTGCCCCGAGCTTCTTTTTATTTCAGAATGCACTTCTGGAGACAGAAGGATGTTTATATACTAGTCAGAAATGTGTGACATTTTCTTTCCAAGAAAGAGCTCCTGCCAATGGTAAGGCAACCAGCTGTAAACATAATATCCTGAAGCACCCCTTTTAAGTATATTTATGGCGTTTTACTAGCCACTCTTCCTGGATGATACATAAGGATACAATTCTATCACGGAGGTCACAGATTCCGTGACTTTCCAGAACCTCCATGACTCCTTCTGGGGTAGGGCTGGAGCAGTTGTCAGCCCCAAGACTGCCAGAACAGCGGCCCCAGGGCTGAAGCAGCTGTTGGGGCTGAGACAGCCTCCCTGGGACTGGAACAAAAGTGGTCAACCACTGCTGCTGGAGCAGCTGCAAGCCCCAGGAGCGCTCTTTTTCTCCCTTCTCCCAAGGTATTTTTAGTAAAAGTCCAGGACAGATCGTGGGCTTCCATGAATTTTTGTCTATTGCCCATGACCTATCCTTGACTTTTACTGAAAATACCCATGACAGAATCTTAACCTTAGCGATGCACCACAGCTGAGATCAGGGTATATGCTTGAGCTGAAGCCCCTCTATTATAAAAAAAGAGAACTGCAGTAAGGTGTTCTCTGTGAGGCACACTCAAATTTGGAAGCTAATCTTCCCCCAGCCTCACAAATTTGCTAATCTTGTGTGAATGTTTTGAGGTCTCATCTCTACCCCGGTTTTAGGAGAAGGAAGAGTATACTAAGGCTGTGTGTGGGGAGGGAGGTGTCTGGGCTTGATTTTACTGAGGTTAGTTATCATGGGGGCAGGGGAGAGTGAGGAGCAGCTCCCGCCTTTATTTTTAATTGTTGGCATATGTGCCTGGAAGCCAGAATGAAAGCATATAAATAGAAGTAAATAACTAAATGAAAGAAAGGGTACCTGAGTGGTACCTGAGGAACAAGTATTTGACTTCTAAATAACTCATTCCACATTTAAACTTTGGTCACCAATAAAATGAGAAATGAGTTTCAGTTCTCCGGTTTAGTGTCCTATATGTGCCCATTCAAGTTATCATGCTCCAGGGAAATTGCCCCCAGTGAAGTGGACGAGTTGTTATTTAAGGTGAATAAAAGGAGAAGTGCTTTATGCCAGGCAGAAGCTTGACTCCATAAGGGGGAAGTGGGAAGTGTGGCTCCAGTATATGACTCTATAAGGGGGAAGTGGGAAGCTCAAAGCTCCCGGCTCACACAACTTCCTCTTTCTGTCATTATTCAGTCTGGGCACCATGTCAAAATCTACCTGAATCTGCTACAATCTCTATTCCCCTATGTGCAGCCTGTAGATAAGTGGATTTTTTAAAATGTTCTTTCTTGCCTGCTTCAAGTGCTAAATTGATTCCTGTGTAACTTCATGTGAAGTTAATGGCCTCTTCTCTGTGCATATGCTTGCCTGCTGCCTGTTCAGCTCCAGTTTTTTGTTTTGCTCTGCGACTAGTAATCCCCCTCATGCAAGGCATGGGGAAGAGCATGCACACGAGCATAGTGTGAATACAATGCCTAGCACAATGGGAACCATCCCTGGCTGCAGCCTCTGTTGGCAGTACAAATTATACACAATACTACTAATAAAGCAGTGTAGGAGGGCGAAGTCATCATGGGAATGCATGAAACAGGAAATGCCACTGACAGTCAACAAAACTGCATATCGACAGTTTCAGTGAGTGCCATGAAATGCATAAAGTAAACAGACTGAAACAAAAGAGAAAATATTTGGTGGTTTTCCTAATGGTGTAGTTAAAATAATATTCAGGGTTACCTGTACAAAGAGTAGGTACACATTTTTCAGATGAACATTCAATTTTTGAAGCATTCATGGTGTTCCTTTAACATTTTTGATCATAATAATTTATTGAATAAACTGGTCCTGAGCTGGAAACAACTGTGTATAACTGTTTAAATCCTCTTCATGACTTGTATTCATTTGTGTTATTAGTTGCTTCAGCAGAACATCCTGTGACTAGCTGGTTCCCATTCCTATTTGCAATTTTTGGTAATGATCTCCCAAGTTAATATTTGGCATCAAATATTTATTCATACACTGATTATGCTATTTTGCTGGCAGCTACCATCTGCTGAATAGTGGGTGAGAAAACATTTTAACAGGCGGAGAGCAACAAGATAAAATCAATGACATGAGGGAAATACCACCAGAAGACTTATTACTGGTTGGTATCCAGGGAAGAGATAACATAACACACTACCAGGCATAATTACTGCAATTAATAAAGGTGTTGGTACAGGATAGTTCAATATAGCTGATACCAAGTTAGCGAGTAATGAGATCCTGTTTACATGATAGGACTCTGTCCTTTTGGTAACGATGATAGATAAATGTTTGTATGCAGCCATAAAGGGACACATAAAACTGTGAGGAGTGATTATAATGAAACCTGAAGCCAAATGAACAGTGACTAAAAGTCACTGAATCTTTATAAAAAGAAAAGGAGTACTTGTGGCACCTTAGAGACTAACAAATTTATTAGAGCATAAGCTTTCGTGAGCTACAGCTCACTTCATCGGATGCATTTGGTGGAAAAAACAGAGGGGAGATTGATATACACACACAGAGAACATGAAACAATGGGTTTATCATACACACCGCAAGGAGAGTGATCACTAAAGATAAGCCATCACCAGCAGCGGGGGGGGGGGGGGAAGGAGTAAAACCTTTCATGGTGACAAGCAAGGTTGGCTATCTCCAGCAGTTAACAAGTTAACAAGAGGACCAGTTGGAGAGCACTTCGGTCTCTCTGGTCACTCGATTGCAGACCTAGGAGTGGCTATCCTTCAACAAAAGAGCCTCAGGAGCAGACTCCAACGAGAGACTGCTGAATTGGAGTTGATTTGCAAACTGGATACAATTAACTTGGGCTTGGATGGAGACTGGGAGTGGATGAGTCATTGCACAAAGTAAGACTGTTTCCCCATGATATTTCTCCCCCCCACCCCACCCCCCACTGTTCCTCAGATATTCTTGTTAACTGCTGGAGATAGCGGAAACTCCAGCAAAAGGCATACACACTACCAGCACCTCTCTTCCCACAGATGGATATCCCTAGGATGGAGAAAATAAAGGCATGGCTGTTTCACTCTTTTGTATTTAGAGAGGTGCCATCTGATCTGCAAAGATGGCTAAACCAAAAAGGCCGTAGAAACTGTTAAGAGCTGATATAAAGAGCTACCAGAGGAAGACATTGGCTATGCTCAACAATTGATCCAGCAAAATTCAGGAACTATGCTACTTACTCCTGAGTACCATTTGCCTGCACTTTATCTAGTACTATTACATCTATATAGCTATAGAGTATGGTAATTGAAACTATAGGGTCTATTTTCCTATAACTAATATTAACAGTAATGCAAACTATTCACAGGTTTCAGAGTAGCAGCCGTGTTAGTCTGTATTCGCAAAAAGAAAAGGAGTACTGGTGGCACCTTAGAGACTAACAAATTTATTAGAGCATAAGCTTTCGTGAGCTACAGCTCACTTCATCGGATGCATTTGGTGGAAAAAACAGAGGAGAGATTTATATACACACACACAGAGAACATGAAACAATGGGTTTATCATACACACTGTAAGGAGAGTGATCACTTAAGATAAGCCATCACCAGCAGCAGGGGGGGAAAGGAGGAAAACCTTTCATGGTGACAAGCAAGGTAGGCTAATTCCAGCAGTTAACAAGAATATCAGAGGAACAGTGGGGAGTGGGGTGGGAGGGAGGAAATACCATGGGGAAATAGTTTTTACTTTGTGTAATGACTCATCCATTCCCAGTCTCTATTCAAGCCTAAGTTAATTGTATCCAGTTTGCAAATTAATTCCAATTCAGCAGTCTCTCGTTGGAGTCTGTTTTTGAAGCTTTTTTGTTGAAGTATAGCCACTCTAAGATCTGTGATCGAGTGACCAGAGAGATTGAAGTGTTCTCCAACTGGTTTTTGAATGTTATAATTCTTGACGTCTGATTTGTGTCCATTCATTCTTTTACGTAGAGACTGTCCAGTTTGGCCAATGTACATGGCAGAGGGGCATTGCTGGCACATGATGGCATATATCACATTGGTAGATGCGCAGGTGAACGAGCCTCTGATAGTGTGGCTGATGTGATTAGGCCCTATGATGGAGTCCCCTGAATAGATATGTGGACAGAGTTGGCAACGGGCTTTGTTGCAAGGATAGGTTCCTGGGTTAGTGGTTCTGTTGTGTGGTGTGTGGTTGCTGGTGAGTATTTGCTTCAGATTGGGGGGCTGTCTGTAAGCAAGGACTGGTCTGTCTCCCAAGATCTGTGAGAGTGATGGCTCGTCCTTCAGGATAGGTTGTAGATCCTTGATGATGCGTTGGAGAGGTTTTAGTTGGGGGCTGAAGGTGATGGCTAGTGGCGTTCTGTTGACAGTCTCTACGTAAAAGAATGAATGGACACAAATCAGACGTCAAGAATTATAACATTCAAAAACCAGTTGGAGAACACTTCAATCTCTCTGGTCACTCGATCACAGATCTTAGAGTGGCTATACTGCAACAAAAAAGCTTCAAAAACAGACTCCAACGAGAGACTGCTGAATTGGAATTAATTTGCAAACTGGATACAATTAACTTAGGCTTGAATAGAGACTGGGAATGGATGAGTCATTACACAAAGTAAAACTATTTCCCCATGAAGAAAAGGAGTACTTGTGGCACCTTAGAGACTAACAAATTTATTAGAGCATAAGCTTTCGTGAGCTACAGCTCACTTCATCGGATGCATCCGATGCTCTAATAAATTTGTTAGTCTCTAAGGTGCCACAAGTACTCCTTTTCTTTTTGCGAATACAGACTAACACGGCTGCTACTCTGAAACCTATTTCCCCATGGTATTTCTCCCTCCCACCCCACTGTTCCTCTGATATTCTTGTTAACTGCTGGAATTAGCCTACCTTGCTTGTCACCATGAAAGGTTTTCCTCCTTTCCCCCCCTGCTGCTGGTGATGGCTTATCTTAAGTGATCACTCTCCTTACAGTGTGTATGATAAACCCATTGTTTCATGTTCTCTGTGTGTGTGTATATAAATCTCTCCTCTGTTTTTTCCACCAAATGCATCCGATGAAGTGAGCTGTAGCTCACGAAAGCTTATGCTCTAATAAATTTGTTAGTCTCTAAGGTGCCACCAGTACTCCTTTTCTTTTTGCAAACTATTCAGGCATTTGCAGGACAGACTGCAATTACTATTCATAGCTGAGTGGGAGGATTCCATTTATTGGTCTATCTGACTTTGATCAAATAGGTAGTTATTACAGTCTGAGTTCTTGCAATGTCAAATACTGATTTCATTTGCCTTAGAAATAAAAGCAGTGTGATGTATGAATGTGTTTAAATCCAAACAGTCTGAATGCTCAATTTTTATAATGTAGCCATCTTAATGGTAGGTTTATTTATATTTTGAAAATGTTCTTTCTTAAAAAGAAAGGCAAATTTGGATCTTCTGATTGACAGCCCTGGAGAGTAAGTTCTGTAGTTAACCACAGAGCAGGTATAGCATATGCAATGGCAGTGCATGCTTCCCCCACATGCACCCTGCCAGGGTTTCTTAATTATGACCCAGAGGATATACGTCAATGGATGAAACCATAGTTCAGTCTTCATGTTCATTCCATATTTGGTCTTCCTGCTGAGATTGCCAGCCAGTATTCTGCAAACACTTATGCACTTCCTTAACTTTACACACATGACTAGTCCCATTGAAGTCAATGAAGAAGAAGAAGCTAAAAAATAAGTCTTTTAGTCAATGGCACTACTCATGTGCAAAAAGTTAAGTCCATGTGTAAGTCTTTGCAGGACTGAAACCCAGAAGAGCAATGACTATGGTTTTTTCACGCAGATATTGGTCGGCTAGGAACTGGACTGAGACCAATAATTCACCCCACTTAGGCCAATAATCAATCATCAGTTATTAACTGTGGGTCACTAATGGCCTGAGCAGCATTTCAAATGACAAAATGTCATTTGAACTCTCCACACCCCAGTTTTTCTATCTGTAAAATGGACATGATAATACTCCTTTGTAAAGTGCTTTGAGGTCTGTGGATAAAAAGTGATATAGGTATTAGTTTATTATATTTTTACTATTACAGGTCTTAAAATCATAATTTTATTTTGTCTCAAGAAATGCGTGCCTTAGCCTAACTCAAAGAGCTTCCTTCCTTGTATGAACTGATATCTTCTATTTATTATCATCTGTTACCCAAGATGTTTTCAAATCCTTGTGTGTTTGACTGAGTTAGCTTGTAAGTGAAGACACAGGGCATATTTTTGAGCCGCTCATTCCTGATGGCCCAGTAAATGAGTTTTTGTCTCCATTCTGTTCCTTGGAGAATATATAATATTGTAAAAGTATAATTTAGAAAAAATAACAGATTTTGTTTCACCAGACTCCCAGACTAATTGAGCACTGAGACTGATTATGTTCTGCCCCCCTTGGGTATAGCCCTGCTTCCAGAGCAGCGTTTAGATCACAGATGTAGGAGTGTGCGTGATTTATGTCTCCCCCTCACCTTCCTTCTTAGATTGGTTATTCTACCTTTATTCTACCTGATGGATTGCCAGCTCTCAAGTTCAGGCTGTAAAGGATTCTGTGTGGAGAGTCATATGACAGTGCAGCAGATGCGTGAGAATAAAGGGTGGTTTGTTAGATCTACTTGGTTCTATCAAAGTGGATACTTTCTTTTAATTGGAGCAATTTAGGCATACAGAAATTGGCAGTTTCACAGATAATTTATGTTTATCCAACAATTTTTTGGGGGACTAAGAGAAATAATCAACAGCAAACAGTTTAAACTCAAAATACAGAAGCAAGTGTATTCTTTCACTCACAGCATTAGACTTTCCTCTCAATTTATGACCATTGCAGCAAATGGACACACTAAAGTGAGTACCAAGTAAGTAAAGTTGTAAATAAAATGGACAATATTAGATTTTCATGCAGCAAGGTAGGGCACAGAAGAAATGGGGCTAATTTCCAAAATTCATTTGTTTCGCAGAATTGGGCCTTGCTGCTTCCCTCCAGTAAAACTGGCTTTCAAACACAAATATGTAGAGTTACCTTATGCCTAGTGTATCCCCTTATTTACCCTGAAATGTTGCTTCTGTAGCAATGACTTTTATCTCTTTCTTCTTCAATCACCTATACCAGGGTTAGGGGCGGCTCTACCAATTTTGCCACCCCAAGCAGTCGCCACCGAATTGCCACCATCGCAACAGCTGCCGCAGCAGGAAGAGCGGCGGAGCTGCCGCCAAATTGCCACTGCGGGACACAGACTGTCGCCCCATTCTTTGAAAGCTGGGTGCCTGGAGCCGGCCCTGCCAGGGGTGGCAAAGCTTACTCTGACACTCTGAGCCACCATGTAGCCACCATGAATCTTCAGAAGTTCAAGAGCTGAGGCACACCTGCCAGGGCTCGGGGTTTCAACCTTGTGAGTGGCACCTGCCGGGGCTCGGGGCTTCAGCCCCACTCCTGCTGAAGCCCTGAGCCTGGGCAGGCATACCCCGGGGGGCTGAAGCCCCTATACCACTACCTTGCTGCAAGGCAGAGGTCCCAAGCTTCTCCCCCAGTCTAATAGGTGGAGAATGGGCGGGAACATGGGGGGACTCTTTGAGCTGGACTTTAACTGTAAAAGAGCCGCATGTGGCTCGCAAGCCATGGTTTGGCCACCCCGACCGATTTTATAAGTAGAATGTGTTAGGATATAGATATTCAGGCCTGTCTGTAAAGGCCAATAATCTAAGAATGTAGGTATATGTTTATAATTTAGCTAGTAATTGAGGTATACAAGAAAGAATCTGTGTAAGGGCCTTCTCTCACTGTGACAGTCTGAGGCCCTGTTCTTAGGCCAATGCCTTTGGCCAAGCAGCAGAGGCAGCCATAAGCTGGGAAGCGACTGGCCACCTTCTCACATTCCAAACTAGTCAATATGGGACTGTTAGGAAGGTGATCTGATCTATCACCTCCAGAGAAAGGGAAGAGCCTAGAAGATGTAAAAGGCAATTTAGGTTGTAAGTTTTCTGTCTGATAAGAACTCACTTATCAATAGACACAGCTGGGAAACCCTTATGTCTTTATAGATGTAGTTGTGAAATCCTCACTTCAGTATTGTTTTGTCATTATAGTTCCCACTTTGCTGTTGTTTATTTGCATGGACTCTGTCTGGTTCTGTGATTGTTTCTGTCTGCTGTATAATTAATTTTGCTGGGTATAAACTAATTAAGGTGGTGGGATATAATTGCTTAGCTAATCATGTTGCAATATGTTAGGATTGGTTAGTTAAATTTCAGTAGAATGATTGGTTAAGGTATAGCTAAGAATATTACTATATGTAAGCAAAAAGAAAAGGAGTACTTGTGGCACCTTAGAGACTAACAAATTTATTAGAGCATAAGCTTTCGTGAGCTACAGCTCACTTCATCAGAGTCAGGATGAGCTCTACCCTGACATCCAGTGGTGAGTCATGGTGGGTTGTGGAAAAGAACTTTAGGGGCTGATCTCATTTGCATAGGCACCACCCACCCACCCTGCCTACATGGTCACTTTGGCTGCTGTAGGAGCCCCAGTTTCTCTGCTATTGGGGCAGGAATAAACTGTTATTATCCTGATTATGTGAATCAAGGACAGTGGAACTGTACTCGGCCTTTTGTTATGATGGAGGGACTCATCATCAACTAAGCAGCACTCGCTAGGCAAGGGTCAAAACCTAGTGAATAGAGAGAGGCTGAGGATGGGTATTAATGCTTGGTGGTGTAGGCTTCCTGGTAAGGGCTTTACATGCTAATTGCAATTTTTCCTCTCTTCACTGGGGAATATCAGAGCTAATTTTGATTCTACTAGGAGTCTAGTTACAGGCTGCTGAGCTGAATTCACTTTGGGCTAATGGTGCACCAGCACTGAGGCTCCCCTACTACAAGCTGAAATCACAAAAGAGCTAAACTTACTAAGAGCTGAAATCACTGAGTGTTGTGTTAAGTAGTGGGGGAGCCTGAAGATATATGGTGGAGCAGTTTGCGGGATGGCAAGCAGAGCAGCTTGTGGAGCAGAGCATTGCAGTTTGTGGGATGGTGAGCAAAGGGGCTGGTGGAGCAGAGCAGTTTGCGGGCCGGCGAGCAGAGCAGAGCATTTCAGTTTGTGGGACGGTGAGCAGAGCGGCTGGTGGAGCAGAGCAGTTTGTCGGATGCCTGGAGCAACTCATGGGGGTGGCTGGCAGAGCGGAGCCCCATGGAGAGGTGGGGCAATCAGTTTTGGACCACGTAAGGTGCCCCTTAACCCCCACCCCCCATCTCCACCCAGGTTGGGAGGTAAAACTTTGCAGATAAACTTTCAAACTCTGGGACTGCTCTGACCAGGGACAGAGACTTTTGGGTCATTGGACTTTTGGGACTTTGGGTGATTTTGGGTTGCTGGACTCAAGAACCAAAGGGAAAGGATATGGCCCAATTTGCTTGGGGTGGGTTTTTTGCTCATGGGTTGTGTTATGAATCCCTTTGATGGTGTTTCCCCAACATAATACCACTTTGTTTCCCTCTGTTATTAAAAGGCTTTTTGCTACACTCAGACTGTGTGTGCGAGAGGGGAAGTATTGCCTCTTGGAGGCACCCAGCGGGGGTGGGGTATATTTGTCCCAGGTCACTGGGTGGGGGCTCGAGCCGGTTTTGCATTGTGTTATTGGAATGGAACCCCTAGATACTGAACCCGGCTCTTGTTGCTGCCAACTCTGATGGGCAGAAGGGTTACATATATAAATTAGGGGCAAACAGGAAGTAAGTTGGGATTTGAAAATAAGAAAAAAGGAACTTGGATTTAAGCTTGCTGGAAGTTCACCCCAATAAACATCGAATTGTTTGCACCTTCGGACTTCGGGTATTGTTGCTCTCCGTTCATGCGAGAAGGACCAGGGAAATGGGAGAGTGAAGGAATAAGCTCTCTAACAGAATGGATAGAGTAATGCAAATAAAAGGCGATGCTATGAGAATGGAGATAGAATTAGAGAACCACTCCAGGTGTCCCAGTGTCCAGACTAGCATCAAGGGTATAGAAGTGTACGCTACTGAATACAGGGTTCTCTCCAGAAGTTGTTAAGTTAATAAAATCAAAATTTCATTACAGTAGGTCTAGAGTATCTAGAGTAGCAAAATTGCAGGGAAGTCTAGGATACAACACAACAAGCTAACACTATTCTAAAAGGTGTAAAACAGTTTAGATTGGCTTGTCTACACTGAACAGCAATCCATGCTACAGGGATGTGATTTCTAAAGCACACCAATGTGTCACGTACTAACTGGCCCATGTAGACCCTGCAAGTGCAAACTGAAAGGGAACTTTTATTCTGCACCAGCAGGTCTACCTGGGCCCCTTAGTATGTGACATGTTGGTGCTTTAGATATCATACTCCTCTAATGTATACTGGTGCTCCATGTAGACAAATCTAGCTTAAGGTTTAAAAGTACCTTTTTTCCCATTCTAAGTAGAGCCAGTAATTCTGATTTTCAAAGATACTGCTTTGTCTTTTAATGCAGGAATGCATGCAGAGGAACAAAGAAGAAGGAAAGTGGGATTTCTGGTAGGAAGAAAAAGAAACAGGGATAGAGGATATAAAGAAAAGTTATGGCAGGGGGATATATGAGACAGTACACATTATGTGGCCGGCTGTTTGAAATATTTTGTTTAGGTTCTCCTTTTTCCGTATTGTGATTTTGAGAAGTTATTTAGTTAATTTGTAGGAAGATCTTTGACATTTGTCTAGCTCTTATATGAAATAATTATCCTATCCAACTGTAATTTTAAATATCTTCTGTATTTGTATGGATGAGGTATTTTTTTAAAAATGAGTATTCTGCATTAAAACTAAGTCAAAACTGTATTTCCTTGTAACACAAGAGACCCGTAAGGCAAATGAGTAATTAACATGTTAAAAGGGTTGCTGCAAAAAGTTATGACTTGATTTATTTTCATGCGTTGCCAGAAGTGTGCTCATTCCTAGAACAATTGAAAATAGTTGAACAAAGCTATTATCCATAGTTTTAGAAAATCTGTTTCAGTCCATGGATTGTTGGAAAACTGATCACCATAGCAATTGTTTTATATACAGGCTATTTGCAATTCATTTGTGTTGTGTGACTGGTCACCTGAGGGAGATGCTACCGTTTCTGCTTCTGCTTTCTGACTGGATGAGTTACAAATTCATCAATGCTAGATGGTCACACAAAATTCAGGTTTAAATACATTTTCATGACTATTCAGGACACTCTCTTTCAAACAATTTTTTTTGCCAACAAATGTTCTCTAGTCACGGAAAGGGGTTTGGACTATCAAGTGAATTTATGACTTTTTGTTAACTTTTTTGTTTAGTTGCAGTAACTGCTCATCGTAGTTCAAGATCGGTATTAATTGGTTGATGGATAATATTGAGGACAGCTGTCAGTGGCATTGAACTAAACACCATTCTGCCTTGAGAGCTCAGATACACTAATAACGTTGTCTTGTTGGCTCTGTTTGGTGAATCACTGCCGCTGATGGCCAATCTGTCGGGAAAGAAGCAAGGGGCATTGTCCTGGTTATTAATCTGGATAAAACTAAGTCCTTGGACATTACCATCAAACAGTCTCCGGCTCCAGATTACAACCAGTTCAGTATTAACCTGTCTGGACAGGATATTGAGCAGATGGCAGCTGTCCGATATTTGGGTAGTGTCACAGACCATGCTGGAGGATGCTTGAAAGAGATGGATGATCATATAGCAGCAGCTTCTTCCATGATCTGAGCCTTTCAGTGGCCTCTGTGGGGATGACACAACATCCAGCTTGCTATAAAGCTGAAGATCTGAACTGCAGTTTTACCAATTCTATGATATGGAAATGATATGGGGGTTCTGAAGAAGCCAGAAGAACATTGGATTGACATTTTTTACTCTTGTCATCTAAAGTTTTGGGGATATAAGGTTGTATATTCAGCTTATGTCCATCACTGACAAATCAGACAACTTCAAGAGATCAATCTGGTTGGTGCTTGGTTTGCAAGGAGGCCACATCCTTTTGGGATTTCTTATGATTATGATGAATATTTGCCAAGCTCTAACCAGGATGCTGAAAAAAGTGAGGGGGGAATAAAGTCACTAGGCTAAGTATTATAATAAGGATTAAAAAAAAAACCACAAGCTAAATTGACATCCTCTTGCAGATTCAACATCTGCATACCAAAGAATCAGGAGCCCATTACTTTGATGGTAGGCTAGATTCTAACTGTCAGGCATTTAGGCCTATAGTAATGTAGATGTTAAGTGTAAACTTTAATCTGCCCAATTTAATATTTTCAATACATTTATATTAATGGGAGCTTAAAAGCTTTGTCTTTGGTCTTTGTTGCAGCAAAAGACCTCTTACACAGTGTCTGAGCAAGCCACAAGGTGACAGCTCTGCAATTTCTGACTTGGTCAAGGAGCCTTAAGAGACCTTAGGCACATGTGAGCATGAGACATGTGAATTAGTAAGGGACAGTGATTATTCTGTACAAATCAATGGACACTGAGAAGTCATCTGTAAGCCCTGACGATGAACCTACATGAGGCGGCTGAAATAGTTTTGGAGTCATCTCCTGTTATTCCACTCTTTGACAGAAACAAATGAACTTGTGGTTAAAAACTAATTTGGTGGGAAAATGTTCCATTGGATGGAGGAGCCAAAAGTGGGTTGACTGAGACTGACCACACTCAACCAGGATTTGCCAGTGCAATAGGGATGTGAACCTGTGGTCTACCAGTTCGCGCAGAAAATCTCCAGGGCGGTTCTGCGGGGGTGTTACCAACTCTGCTGCCTTAAAAGATGAGGTAAATGAGGAGTGAGCCCTTCTTGGATCAACACAGCAACTAGTTGGCTTATACTCCTGTTTCCCTGGGCTGGTCCTAAGGAAAGTGGAGACAAGGGCACTGCAGACCAGCCAGTTGACCGGAGGACACAACCTACTCGCATGGTAACACCTGAGCCAGACAACATCCTGGTTCCCTTACATGCAGTTCCTGACTGACTCTGAAGTGCGATAGACGAAGCAAGCCAAAGAACACATCCTTGTTTCCTTTTTCTAAGTGAAATTTCTTTTAGTTTCTTTAATTTGAATAGACCATTTATACAGGGACACCTGACAAATTAGTTAATTTCTTCTAATCTTTTACTGGGGGTGTGGCAGTGAGGGGGGATGGTCAGGGAGGTAGGTTAAATAATAGCATGTGCATGTAAGCCAATAAGAGAGAGCTTGGCCTGAGTCAGGGCCTGCGGTAGAGCCAGTCTATGGGGAACCTACCAAATGCAGCTGGCCTGTATTAGGCTGCCTACAGCTGTGATAGCCCCTGTGCCTGCCTCTCCTCACCCCAGGTACACAACTCTGACCTTTAGCTATGGCATCTGACCTCTGATTCTTGGCTCTGATTCCTGACTTCTGACTCTGGCATGTGGTTCTGACCCTGAGCTCCTATTCCTGGCTCCTGCTCAAACCACAAGGAATGACTGGCCGTGTCCTGGTCTCAGACAGTTACAATTGGCATAAACTAACCTAGGTTCCAAGCAAATCCTGCCACAAATCACAAGCTATGTAAAGATTCTAATATTAACCCATTCTGTTCATTAGGGGATTTATAAACTTCTCTGGGCACATTACATTAGCAATAGATTAGCTGGGAAATACTAGTAAGCCATTCAATTGGTTGTACTGTTTGATTTTTTGTTTGATCAATTGTTGGTCTCAATCTTTTGCCAATCATTTGATGTTCAGCTTGCATTATTGTCAATTTTTTAACTGATTGTGACCTCAGCTTGATTATTGAATTTTTTGTGCTAAAGGGAAGCATAGTAAATCCATATTTGTTTCTTTACTTCCTCACTAAAATATATTAAGTACCTTGAACTGGTTCTCTCATGGAATGGTGATGAGTTTCAAACAACCTTAGACTGAATGGACTTTGCATTATAATGTAATAAGCCATTTGACCTAGGCCCTGAAATAAACCCCTATTAGTACTACAAATACACACTCTCTAAAGAGATATCAAGCAAGCAGAGATGACAATTTGTAGACCGCTCTTCTGTGGAAAGTAAGAGCAAACCTTTTGGCTCTATTTAGCCACTTCCTTCTTAGAGCCTAGTTTCAGGAGTTTCCCATAGATTTCCGGGTGTAAATTGTCAGTGCTCCACTGAAGTCAATGGACCTATGATACTTTACACCTGCTGAGGAGCTGCCCTTGTTGTCTTCTGTTTTCTCTTTAAGTTATAATGCACTGATGAAATATTTCCCCTTATTTAGTCTAAGCTGAACTGGGTTATTTGACTGCAATTGGAGCAATTATTAGCTGATACTCTTGGAGGGAACGGAATAGTGGCCTAAAGGGAGATAAAGAAAACTGAAGGTGACTGCGTAAAGGGCTGAAAACCTGATGCCTGCTGCAGAAATCCAACAGGACTGAGTCATTGGATGTCATTGTGGGCAAAAGGCAGGCAAGTCAAGCTGTTGGTAACAGACACTTTTACAATATTTTTTTTTCATATAAACCTGAGATTGACAATTGAATTACAAGAATTAAGAAATGGCCTAATTGGTAACAAGTAACTTTGAATTAGATAGACACACAAAGCCCTTAAATTTCAGTTTTTTTGTTTAAAATTGGCTGGGAATAGATCAAAATTTATTAGAAAAATTAAACAGGTAAAAATCAATACAAAAATTAACTTCACAGTTTTCTGGGTAAATATCAGGGTTAATACTAGGGGAAAGGAGGACAAGAAAAGCAACAAAGAGAAAAGGAAAGATATTAAAAGCAATTTAATGCTGTGCTTTATTTAATGAGGTGTACATTAACAGAATGTATGCATATACATGCATGCATATGTGAGTATCTTCCACTTCACTGTCTTACTTGAATAGATTTCTAGCATTTACACTTGGCCTAACTTATTCTTAACAGACACATCTACCTAATGCAATGTAGTGGATTTCTCTTCACACAATCAGTATATTCTTGCATATGAGTGGTCCAAAATTGAGAGAAATCACTAAAAACTGAATAATAGGTTGTGTAAAACCCAGAAATATTTCAGTAAAAACTGAAAATGAAGGGCTTTTATATACACTACCATAACTTCTTAACTCCACTGATTAGCTAGTCACCTCTCTGATTTCTAAACAGGGTTCTCTTATTTTGCTCATAGAATAGTCTCATGCAGTTCAAATTACCAGGAAAGTCTGATTGGGTGAGGTTATTTTTCTATCATTGTAGGCATGTTCTTTTTCTTGTTTAAATAAGGCCTGCAGAAAATATTGTGACCCATGTCCTCAGCTGATGGAAATTGGCAAAGTTTCATTGTTATGTCCCCTAAATACTGGGGTGGATGGGAATGGATTGAAATCTAAGCAAATACAAAAGGGTGCTTTTCAGTGTGTTGTTTTGTAAATAGAAGGGATGCAACCAGAGTCATTCCATTTCCTTAAGCCATACAGGTCACCTATTGACATTCTCCAAAAGTATGGCCCTCCTTATCAGCCCCAGAAATTTGTAACATATTGCACAGCTGATGACATCCAGAATGTCAACAATTGGTTATCAATTAACTAAATCATCCAGGAGCCATCCCCGCTGCTTGAGCCATTAATCTTAATGTAGCAGAATCCCTATCTGGTTTACTAATCAACATAGAAGAATTAATTGATTTATTGTCATGGTGGCTGGAGTGGCTCTTGGTTGAGAATACCAACCTCAGAGCAGACATTTAAGAAGCAGGGCACAAACCTCCAGACTGGTTGTCAGTCCTATACTTGTGTCATAAACATGCAGCTAAGGGTAGCATAAAATCCCTTCTTTATCTGTAAAGGGTTAAGAAGCTCAGATAACCTGGTTAGTACCTAACCAAAAGGACCAATGAGGGGAGAAGATATAGGGGGGAGGTTTTTGCTTTGTTTTTGTTTTTCAAATCTATAGGGGGGAGGTTTTTGCTTTGTCTCTTTGTGTGTGTTCTTTCTAAGACAAAGAGAGAGACCAAGCAAATTTTTGGTCCTACTGAATAATACATCTAACTTACTCTAACGCATTTTCTTGCTATTACTTACTATTTTTGTATCTTTTGTTTTAGCTTGTGAATTTTCCCTGTGCTAAGAGGGAGGTTTATCACTGTTTTTTGTAACTTTAAAGTTTTGCCTAGAGGGGAATCCTCTGTGTTTTTAAATCTTATTACCCTGTAAAATTACCTTCCATCCTGATTTTACAGAGGTGTTTCTTCTACTTTTTTTCCTTTATAATAAAGTTCTGTTTTTTTTAAGAATTTAATTTGTTTTTAGTGTCCTAGAAACCCAAGGGTCTGGTCTGTGCTCACTTGGTTTACCTATTTGGTTGGTAGATTTAGTTTCAAGCCTCCCCAGGAAAGGGGATGAAGGGGCTTGGGGGGATATTTTAGGGAAACAGCAATTCCAAGTGGTCCTTTCCCTAAATCTTTGTCTAACTCACTTTGTGGTGGCAGCAGTACCCATCTAAGGACAAGGAAGAATTTGTAACTTAGGGAAGTTGTTAACCTAAGCTCATAAAAATAAGCTTAGAAGGTCTTTTGTGGGGGTCCCCACATCTGTACCCTAGAGCTCAGAGTGGGAAAGGAACCTTGACAACTTGGATTTCACCAACCAAGTAACAAGTGTAAACTCTTCAGGCACTACATAGCCTTAACATAGAGTCCCAGACAGTCACCTTGAGAATTCCAGTCTATCTTGCTGCCATCCCGGGAAGCTTGACTCTGTGATAGATGGTCACTTTACACCACAGATCACAAAATATTCAGGTTACTCCCAGTCCCAAAGGACTAGTCACTTACCCCAGGTCAATATGCATTTCGATCTCACATCAGACAATGCTTGTAGCCAACCCTATAGTAAACAAATTTAAGAATTTATTAACTCTTATTTCTCTTTATTATTTACAAGGTTAAAACAGGTAAACACACAAATGAGTTCTAGTCTTCTGAAATATGCCAGTTCTATAAATCCTTTAGGGCTAACCCAGATTAATTCTGGGGAACTCTTGCTTATGTTTAGGAATCAGTTGTCTCTTAGAGTCCCAATAGCATAGGAAACTGGAGTTCTCCTTAACTTCCTTCCCCCAGTGTTCAAGCTGTGATGGCATGAGTGCTTGGGCACTCTTCAGGGCTATAGGGGAAGTAATCAACAAAGTTTCTGTTCCACAATTGGCCATTTGCATTCAATAGTCCTTCCTAAGAGGCAGGTGATAATGTGGTGAATGACTATTTCACGCTCGCTAGGTAATGCTTCTCCCCTGACTGGGGGATTTGCAGTCTTAGCAAACATTTAAACATTACCTTATAACATGGGATACAGGTATAAGTAGGATTAATGCATGCAGTGTACTACAACCATTCCATAAAGTGTAAACACTAAACCTTCCTGTAACATTGTTTATTTTAACTAGGCTAGCCCACAGGAAAGCCAGACAGCATATTTAAAGTATTTAGTTAAACAGATGAAAAATATAAAGCTTGATATGGGGAAAGTGTTTTTTATTAAATGTATCAAAAAGCTCTAATCAGGATCAGATCTCCATAGTACTGGGGGCTGTACAGATACTATAGACAAGGTCCCTGTCCTGAAGAGCTTACGATATAGTAAGAAAGAAAATTGTAGGGTAAGTAATGACATGCAAAGTTAATGCATGATTTAGAAATCTAGTTTTTACACTTAGAAATCTTGGTATTTTTGTTTGCTGGCAATAACTCGTGTTACAAGATGTATCGACATTTAATGAACAGCTCTCACTTTGATTGATATAAAACATTTGCACACCAAGGTAACATCAGAAGATGCAACATTTAATTTCTATTAGGGTTCTCATTACATGCTTGCATACACACATTAAATATATATATAATGCAATCATTTTTGTTGGCAAAATAACCTCATTAAGTCTATGCACAGAAATGGATTTGAAGTTCTTCAGAAGAAAAGATGTATGGCCTTGTTCTTTTCTCAATAATACCACCATAAATAAGAAGTAATGCCAGGATTAACCTAACATAAGCTAGGATAGAAACAGGCCAATTGCTTGTTCAGGTATTTGACTAAAAGTTCAAAGATAACGATCTGAGGACACATCATAACCTGTGGGATTATATAAAACAAGAAGAATGACTGACTACTATAAGAATTATTAGATTCATTAAAACATGAATGAAGATAACCTGGCTCATTACCCTTTAGACTCTCTATTTTTATATAGCTGTGACCTAATGAAAATGTCAGTGCCTTTGGGAAGCAGGTACTTTTTTATTGGCTCCTGGCATACAGCATGGCAACACAATGGAACTAAACTACAAAAATAAAATTCCAACAAATATTCAGACAAACGTTTGTTTGGGAGTCTGGCAAGTACAATGACCTAGCTAAGGTAAATTCCCTAGAGATGGCTTGGCAGAAAATAAAACTGCAGAGGATGAGTCCTTCTATGGAAAACAATGCAACAAGACAGGTGGAGGAGGGCAGAAATCTGATCTAGCAAAGTATGATGCCAATCATTCAAAGCACTGAACTGGTTAAAAATGGAACTATGAAAAGGTGAAAGCAATGAAATAAGTTCTGAAGTAATACCAGTGCATCAAATGGTAAAAAAAAAAAAAAATCCATAAGAGAACTACATTGGGAAGAATAAGAACACTTAGCCATATACACGAATCTAAAAGTCCATATTTTGGAATTTCCAGAAGTTCCATCTTTGACGTCATACTGTCACCCACATGTGTCATCAGCATAGTTGGAACTAGAGCACCTTGAAACTCAATTTCCATTTCATGGGAAATTCTGACATTTTGAAAATTATTTTTGTTTGGCTTCCGAACAAAACAATTTAATTTCCCACAAAATGAAATAAGTTAGTTGCAGGTCAATCAATTTTTTTTATGAAATCAAAACTGTTCTGATTTTGACACTTATATTATCTAGAATGTTATATAAAGTAAACTTCAGAGCAAAGTCATTTTTCAAAGTGAATGAATGTTCCAAGGTTGAAAAATTCTGTTTTGATGTTATCAAACTGATTTTTCAATTTTTTTCCAAATGAAATTTCATCAATCAATATGTTCCCACAAAGTTTCAGTTTTGATGGAATGACACTGAGTGAATTTTCTGATGGAACACTTTTTTTCTTTATCAGCCCCTGTAGTTGGATCCTTCTTTCCCCATTCCCTCTAATCCATACTTCTCCCAGTCCTGTCTCTTCCCTACCCCTGTCTCCTTGTACCAGTCCCATTCCTCTTGCTTACCTATTCCTAACCCACTCCTCAGGCTTCTCATTCCAGTCCCAGTCTCCTTGTTCAGCCAGGCCAAGTCATCTCCTCTGAGCTCCTTATTCAAGACTCACTCTTTCCCCCCCATATTGCCAGTCCTAGTCTCCTTGCTCTATTAGTACCTGCTGGGGCGGGTGTTTCAGATCTCACTGTATCGGGCCTGATTACATGTGATATCTATAAATCTCTCCAACATATATTTGATGTGTGTCAAACGTTGCAATACAACTGTTTCACTAGAACAGCAGGAAGTTGAGACAGGAGGTTGCTTACATTGATTAGGAAGCAATGAAAGTAAAAATGATAGATTTAGGCCACAGTCTTGAAAGATGTAGAAATGTCTTGTTCCAAAATCCAATTTAAGAGCCCTGCTGGGAACATGGTAGTTCTTAACGGTTGTTTATTGTATATTTTATAATTGCAGCCCTGCTGCTTGATTTAACCAGAAGATATGCAGAGAACACGGTAAATTGGACACCCAAGTTACACTGAGCTTTCTCTTCATTTTTTTTTTCTTAAAAGCCTCTAGCTCCTGGTGCTCAGATGTTTGAAATCATTTGCTGTGCAAGTGATTGCATTTTAAAGAGGATTGGGGTGGGGAGCATTTTGCCCTGGGTTTTGAGGGAAGAATTAACATTTCATACTTCTCCATAAAAACAAAATGCACAACAGGGAAAACTAGTATCTAACTAATGAAAAAGAATATCTAGTGGTAGTTATGAATAAACCAACAGATTTTCCAGGGTGTATAACAACAAGCAGTAGAATTAAATGAAAGCGGGTGATGCTCATTAGTGTCTGCTATGACACCTAGTCAGATTCATTAGTACATAAGCAAAGATTTAAACTGCAGAAGACAGGCATACACTTTCATCTTCAATGGGATGAATTTGAATGGGGAAAAAGAACAATGAGGAAAGAATGATATAGCAGAAGTGCCACTTGAAAAATTAACATTTGGCTATTTTAAAAACAAAGTCTTTCGATTTCTTGCTTTGTAAATGTGGATATGAAATTACCAGATCCAAAATAAAATCATGAATCTATCCCACACTTTCTGTAGGGGGATTATCTCACCTAAATCTATAAACCAACTACCCACTTATGGCTATGCTTCCTATTATCCTTTTTACCAGCACAAGATCTGTTAAGTGAATCTGCAGCAGGATGGCAATGTGAATTAATTTACCTCTTTAAAAGTATGTATCAGATACTGTCAGCTGTTTAGATTATTACAAATGAAATAATTTTACAATTTTAATTTACTTGTCATTATTTATGCTGTTTCTATCTTTCTGCCTTTTGTTTGTCTTGGACAAAGGCAATGTGGTCAGTTTCACTTTAAATTTCATTACACTTTTGTAAACACTTTGAGCAGGTGGAATCCACTAATGCAGCAATGCCTGACTCTCAGGAAGAGCTTGGAAGAGTCTGTGATCCTAGCCTTCAGAGATGTAACAGACCAGGGGCCTTCAAGGAGTCCTTCAGAGTCCTCCTGCACACATGGTCAGGCAGTCAAGGGTGCTCCAAAGGTAATGACTACACTTTTTCCCATTGTCTAGAGAAGGTCTTTGTTGAAATGTGAGGCAAGGCCCTTCAGTACCTTCTCTTAGCTCCCAGCTCTCTGTTCTTCAATTCCTCCAAACTCCTTCAGAGGAGTTAAGAAGCCACCAGCTGAGAATGCAGGGGGGAAAATGTCCTGTCCCAGGTTTGGAGTATTAATGACAATTCCTCATCAAGTAGAATAGTAGCAGCAGCTGAAAGGTACTGGAGCAAAGCGGCCAGAATGCTGTTGCTGAGTGCTGTTAGTGATGCCAATGGGATCTCAGGAGTGGATGGGGAAGGATGGTGGGACCCAGGCCTTCCTTCTCCACCATATCCCATTCCCATCCCAGGTCCTAAGGACAGAGAGGCAAGGGGTGGCTAAGTCCCTTCTGACTGCTACTCCAGATCAGCCTCCCCTGGGCTGCTTCCTACTTTCCCTGTTTTCCCTGCAGTTTGGCCCATGGGTCCAGCCTTCTGCTTACACAGTTCAGAGCTTTAGTTGCAAAGGTGTGTGTATCGGGGGTGGGAGCAATGCTTCCCATTTCACCCTCAGAGTCCAGTTTGTCCCCCCACATCCCTTGTCCAGGGGAAAGCAGGATCCTGTCAGAGCCTTGGTCACAGTCCTGGTCCTTCCCCTTTTTATTGCTCTGCCTCAGCACCGGCAGCCAGTCTCTCTCCTCCACACTCCCCCTTGCTGGACTGCTGGAACTCCCTTATAAGCAGGCCCTCCACAGGGAACATCCCTGGCAGCTGCTGAGGGGCAGGGCCTTCTTGGCCCAGTACTGTTCTACCACTCTTTGTACCTTAGTGTGGAGTCTGTAATCCCTAGAAATGCTTCAACTGCACTATGATGTGCCCTTTCCCATGGACATGCAAAAGTCTCCCCTGAGGATCCCCAGGTCCTTATTCAAACAGCAAGATCCAGCCATCAGTTCCTTCCTCTAGTAAAACAGGCCACCCAGAATGTAAAGTAACACTGTCTTGCCCATGAATGAGGATGGACTAACTCTACTAGACTTCCTGCGGAATTAATAGCAGCCCACGTGTTACATGTATGCCCTTGGCTTATGCATGCAGAGTACAACTGTGGTAAAGAGGTATATTGTGTAAGAGAGAATTATATTAAGGGAGAATGACCAATTTTATTACATTCATCCAATTAATAATGTCATTAATTACTCAGTCCTGTTTAGCAATTTGTAAAGCTTTCCTCTAAAACACCAGTTCTCAAACTTTAGCAACCCAAGGACCCCCATTTTAAAAAAAATTCGCAGACCCCCAAGCACCCCACTCAGCCCCAGGCCCCACTCCCACTCCACCCCTTCCCCCAAAGCCCCACCCCTTCCCCACCTCCAACCCTACCCCTCCTCTTCCCTGCCTCTTTCTGCCCCCTGCCCCAAGTGTGCCCTGTGCCTGCTCCTCTCCCTCCTTCCTGGCACTCCTGCACACCAGAGAACAGCTGTTCTGTGGTGTGCAGGAGGCACTGGGAGAGAGGGGGAGGAGTTGATCAGCAGGGCCTGCAGACCCCCTGGAGTACCCTCGTGGATCCCTGGGGTCCATGGACCCCAGTTTGAGAAACGCTGCTGTAAAAGGTTTAAATGTGTTTTCTCTCCTGATGACTTTCCTCAGTATTATGAAAAAGTGGTAGCTGCTCCATACTCAAGATTGCAACTGAGTTTCCGTAATAAGCCAAATTTAAATTCCTTCATAACACCTTCATGGGATAACATGGTTTTGGCGATTAATTGATCTTTAACTATTCATGGTAAATAGGCCCAATGGCCTGTGATGGGATGTTAGATGAGGTGGGATCTGAGTTACTACAGAGAATTCTTTCCTGGGTATCTGGCTGGTGAATCTTGCCCACATGCTCAGTGTTCAGCTGATTGCCATATTTGGGGTCGGGAAGGAATTTTCCTCTAGGGCAGATTGGAAGAGGCCCTGGGGGGTTTTCGCCTTCCTCTGTAGCATGGGGCACAGGTCACTTGCTAGAGGATTCTCTGCACCTTGAAGTCTTTAAACCATGATTTGAGGACTTCAATAGCTCAGATATAGGTGAGAGGTTTATTGCAGGAGTGATTGGGTGAGATTCTGTGGCCTGCATTGTGCAGGAGGTTAGACTAGATGATCATAATGGTCCCTTCTGATCTTAATATCTATGAGGCTATGGTCCAAGGAGTGTAATTTATTTTTTTATTTATGCCACTTTGTAGCAAAACATAAAGATGCCTGACAGGAGAGTAAAGAAATTGAGATGAGTGGACTTCCCTAGCTAACATCTAATTCAAAGGACTGAAATGTAGTTGAATGAAGTCTTAACTTCAAAAGTTATTAACTTTAGAAATAGTGCAAGTACTATGGCTTATCAGCTCTAAGCTACCTTGGCCCAAGAGTTGCACGGACCAGGGCCGGGAGAGGCAAAAGATGGCTGGGGAGTTCTACCTGAAGGAATGCCCTCTAAATTCATTACTCCCCAGCCAATCTGCCCTCCCTGGAGATTGCTTGAAGCCTGCAAGAAGGGTATCCCAGTACTGCACAACTACTGAGGACCCTCAGCAATCTGCAGGGTGTGAGGAATGAAAACTGTGTGGTGTTGAGGCACCACATCAATGGCATCCTCACTCCCTGCCATCCTCTGTTGCTCCCTGAGACCCTTGCATACGAATCCCAAAGAGTGATTCCTTACAGGTCTCCCTGATGCTCCTTGGGCTCCATGTAGAGGGTCTTCATCCCCCAACCTGAGAGCCACCTACTGAGCTGAAGTTGACATGGCAGTACTGAAAAGTCTAATTAGACCCAAAAGAATCTGAAGAGGCAAGGGTTGTCAGAGTATTGGGGTTGGGGTAATGGGAGGAAGAGAAGGTGATCCCAAGAATGTCTCCAATACTTTCCTTGAAGGGAGTCTTGAGAAATGGTAGGGGGATCTTCAATCCCTAGGGCACTCATGAAAAGCTGCAGGATGCAGATGGGCCTGAGGGAGGGGACCTTTCTCTATCAGGACTGGGAAGTAAGAGGAGGTTCAGAAAGCGGGGAGGTGGAAGGAAGGTTTGTCACCCATGCAGAGTTTGAGTCAGTGCCTTGCTTGAAAAGTGCAACCTTGATTCTGAATTTTCATTCTGGTAGAGCATAATCTTTCAAAGGAAATATTTAAGTTTCCTTTTGGGCCAGACACCTCTCCAAACTTATCCATCCATGATTAGAATGCAGATGAAGAAATCATTGGTTTACAGCTAGGAGCCAAATCCTAAGCTGTATTATACATTTGTGGAAGGGATAAAAGCATCCTAAAAGCAATAGGGGTGTTGTGCGTGTGGACAAAAGTATCAAAGGCCTTCTCCATGGGGCCTCTGAACAATTCTCAGCACTACAGGGATCTTCAGAGCAGGCAAGAAAACTCGTATATTGTCTACTCATTTTTTTGTTTTTGTGTTCTGATATGCAGGTGTTTCTGAACATATGAACTATGTTAGTATTAACCATTGTTTGGTATTCACTAAATAACTGCATAAACACACAATAGACATCATTCTCACTTACACGGAGGGGATGTCTACATTTGGAACTTGGGTGTGATTCCCACAGCTCAAGGAGACATACTCGTCTTGGCTCTCACTGAGTTAGTGTGCTAAAAAAAGAATGTAGCCATGGCGGTGGGAGGGGATAGCTGCCCCAAGTACATACCTAGTGTCTCTGATGGGCATCCACTCAAGGTGGCTAGTCACTCCCGCTGCCATGACTACATTATATTTTTAGCACACTAACTCAGTGAGAGCTAGGGCGAATGTCTCCTTGAGCGGGGAATCACACCCGCAGCTCCAGGTGTGGACATACCCTAAGGCCTCTTTACACTGCTCTGGCAGTGTTAGGTAGAGCTGTGTGAATATGGACTTTCTGGTTTACTGGAACTTCTGAAAAACATCAAAAAATACATTTGTATTGGTTTGGGTCAAATAAAACATCTTGTTCAATTCAAAACAAAAATATTTCATTTCAATTTTGAGCATTGTTAACGTTTAAATTAAAGGAAATTTCAACAGACAGTTGTTTAAAATAGAATGTTCTAAACAAAGATTTGTTCCCCCCAACTTTTTATTTTTTTTTCCTACTACAACAGTTTGGTGAAATGGATACAAATTTGTGAAATACTTTGTCAACAAATCTGTTTTTTTTTTTTCTGAAAAAAAAAATGTAGAGGTGAAAATTTTTGCCCAACTCTAGAGTTAAGAGGCTTTGACCTGATCGTTGGCCATTTAACATGATGAGAGTGGTGTAAAGAGATCTTAGTGCAAGATGTAATCAGACCCCATGTACTAATAGCATAGTTTATGACACATTTTACTCTAGAAGTGTCAGAAACTTTCTGTAGTGCACAAGACAGAGGTGAACTAGAAAGCAAAAATTTATGCAGATCAAGAAGTTGTTCAGAGGGCAAGTAGTCACAGGGTTAAATTAATGTGGAATGATTAAGGTTTGAAGCAAATAGGATTAATGGTGTAAATCCTTAATCTTATCTCTGCTTTTCTAAATACTGGGTTCATCCAGCCCTCTTTATTTCTGAGGCAGAGATTTGGGGCCAGATCTTCAGCTGATGTAAAATGACAGAGCCAATTGACTTAAGGCTGAGGATCTGGCCGTTGAACCTTAGGTATCATCCACCTTTTCCTTCTTGTCTTTTCCCTCCTTTGAATCTTTGGCTGACTCTATCACTAGAAAAGATAGCATTGCTTCAATTTTTCCTTTGGCTTGTTGGGCATGCATCCAGGAGCTCCCAAAGCAGCTCTCAACACCATGGATCAGCCTGCAAAGGGCATTACAAAGGAGATGTGTATCCTGTGATGCTTCACCTTCAGTGCAATATAGGCCTGAGGAATGGGGGGCTGCAATGGAAGACTTAAATTGGATCTTCGGTGTATATACTGCAGTAGCAACATGGCATGAAACTACCCCTGCTTTTTATTTAAGATGTCTGATAACCAAAATTTTAAATATATCAAAATAGTATTTTTTGTTCTAAATGTATATTACTGACTTCTTCTTTAGGATTAAATTAGAGTCTGATATCTGAGTTTAATATGGCAATCTGCTGCATCTCCTTCTAAAATTTAGAATATTGTTTTCAGTTATCATACTGCACAATCAGTAAAACTGTCTTGTTAAAGCATTAACTTCTTGTATGTATATTACAGGTTGTCATAAAAGATGCCTCAGCTACACTTAAACAAAAAAGACAAACCCAAATATTAGTAAAGGATGTGTATTAATATTAAGACCATCTGTTCATGCTGTATGTGATACAGTAGATTTATCTATGACTAATGGCAGAAAGATGATAGTCTCTAAGAATACACTGTAAGCATGTATTATTTCTATTTGTGCATAGAAACAGTAATGAAATGACACCATAATGAATAATGGTGGTTTATGGTATTTACTGTTGAATTCCAGCTTTCTACTATCTTTGCTTTCATGAGGAAACCTAAGATTTCTGGTACTCCATTTTCAGAGGCTTGAATTCTATCTGGATATGAACTGATATTTTGTATTGCATTTCACTCTCACACACATTTTAATTTCCATTATTAAATGAAGGGATCTTGAAGGAATTGTTGAGCAGCTGTGTTCACAATTAACAGTAACCCAGCTCCAGTGTTGCATCTAGCACAGATGTTAAAATGAGACAGAAAACGCAAGCTCTGCAATGCTTTTAGCCACAAAAGAACCACAGCTATGTGCCTACAGCTTATTCTGAAGTACATGGGAGTTGCTTGCACCCACCTGAAGACAGAATTTGACCTAAAGAGCTCAGGAACATAGTGAATTCAGTTTTGTTTTTAAATAGCAGGAGATCAAGAAAAGGAAACGCATACTAAATGGTAAATAATCGGTATATGTCTCCTTGATCTCATTTTGTACACAAACTGGGCCTGCCACAAGTTTGCATCTGCTTCTCAGAGCAGGCAGTCCCACAATGAGGAACCCTGAAATGCTTTCATTTGTAGGCACTTGAGAACATTTCACACTTTTACAAAGCATCTAATACAAAATTGAACTTTATGAATAATAAAATCTTCCCAGAATATTTGTATGAATCATTTGCAATTTTCTTAGAAGTAGACAGGAAAGGTATCCCATTCCAGATGTACAGTATACTTTATTACTAGTCAGCACATACCTAATAGTCTATGAAAATAAATGGGTTTGCCTCTTTGTCACTATTCAAAAATACCATTGCTGAATGAAGGCCTTATCAAAGAGATGAGTCTGTCATATCTATATGGGAGGTGTTATATGCCTTAGACCCAAACAGGAATGATGGTGCAAACTGGGAACAAAGCAATCGGAGCGGAGATTTCTTATTGACAATCCTGGAAGAGGACAGATGGAAGAAAAGTCTCTTAGTCCCCATTAGTTTAGAAAAGTGTGCGTAAAAGTGATGTGTAAGTCCATTCCCCTTTACTGCTGGCAGGTAGTATATAGTCTGATGGACCTAGCCTGCCTGCATCCTTCCTCAAACCCAGATTGCAATCGGTATGAAAAATTCTCCTCTTATATAATCTCAGCTGTGATGTATAGAGAAAAGGAATTTTTTTTCCCAGTTCAACCAGTCCCTTTCCATCTCAGGGGTAAATTGTGGTTTCTGTCAATTCTCAGCCCCTTTCTCCTCCCCCTACCCATAACAGTTTATGCATATAGAAATTTTAGTGCAGCAGAATACCTTGTTGTTTCAGCTCTATATATGTATCTGGTACAGAATTTATTCTAAATCTTGAAATAATCCAGGTGCATTCTATTGTTATGTGTCATACAGGATCTAATATGCCCACTAGTCTAGTAAATCATGTAGTTACTGCTGACAGCAGGATAATAACTGATGCTACACAGAGAGGAAAAAACACCCCATGATGCACCTAGCTAATTATGCAATGCTGAATATAGCAGTGGGCGGGATTCATGACCCATGTGGCAATCAGTCTACAGCCCAAAGCATGAGATTTGATTACCATCTTGGTTTGCATAGCTAAAAATCTTACTAGTGATAAAATTATCCAGCCCTTTCCAAGTCCAGCTACAGTAGTTGAATATAGACCTTATTTAAGTAGACACCATTGTACAGTGTAGGTAATGTGAATATATAATTTAATACAGGTAAGTGCAGAAATGAGCTGCTGGTTTAATGAGTCACCATTATTTCTTGTTACCACAGAGATTCAAAAAGATGGATGCTTATTTCTATATGGCTCAATTATTCTCTTTACCTCCCTCGCAGTAAATAGCATTCTAACTACTGGATGTGACTCATCTGATGACAAACAAGTTCTAGCTTCTTGTCCAGTCACATATGGTATATGATAACATGCCTTCTAATTAATCCTTTTTTTTAAAGCTATCTTGAAAAACCCAGGCTTCAGTTTACAAGAATAGCTCAAAAGGATAAGACTTGGGCAGACGATTCTAAATCACCTCTGTCTCTTCTCCCAGATCCAAAAGAAAACTTAGTGACAGAAAGAAAAACAAATCCTGACCATACAATAAATGGTGTCTCTTTTAGAGTAATTAGGAGATAAATGGCAAGTGGAGCCCAGTGATACATTAATGTGTCTGTTTTCAAATCTTAAAAATAGGAAAGTAGAGTCAAAGAAGGAAGTTATTTTTATTGTAGTAAAGGATATGGAGATTATAACCAGGATCCTTCAAACAGGTATACACATTCCTCAATTTGCAAATGAGTAGCCCCACTGAACTCAACAGTAGTTCCTGGGAAGTCAGTGAAATTACTCACACGCATCAAGTTAAGCAGGTGTGCAACTGTCGGCAGAATCAGAGCCCATTTTTATTTCTAACAGGGTACTGGATATTGTTGCTAATTTTGTCTTTGAAGAGGTCAGCAAATCAGCCATGAGCTGGCATTGAGTGTGAAGGTGCAGTTAGAGAGAGTAGCCCACAGATGGAGATGGTGCTTTCTTTTGAAATTACTTTGTCATATGCAGAATGAATAAGACTTCAGGAAGAAATTAATGCATATTTTGTTTGATTCCTTAAGACAATATAAAAAGGATTTTAAAGATTTAGTGGTGGATGGTATGTGGGTTTATTTTTTAAGGAAATCAAAGTATTAAATGTATTGTTATGGTATGGTATCTACGGTTTTGTTAAACCATTAATTTATTTTCTCATTGATTTATTGTATTCTTGAAAAGATTAATTAAAATTGGAATGAAAATATTTTCAGTTTCAGATATAGAAAAGTGACCAAGAACATTAAATTTCAAAATTCTGAAATAATATATTTTGATACTTTTGTTTATGAATTCATTATAAAATTGATAAATTAAAGAAAGATAGCAATATAGGAACAAGTTATCCCAGTGCACTTATTCTTTCTTTACTGTACTTTATATCCATGATGCTTGGTAGTTCTGTTTCTCAAACTCCCCCACCATTTAGCCTTAACAATATTGCCTACTGGGCCATTACACACTGGGCACATATCACCTCATGAAGGGATGCAGAGATAAAGTTTCTTGACACCTTAAATGACTGCTTCTTGGAGCAGCTAGTCCTGGAACCTGCAAGTGGAGAGGCAATTCTTGATTTAGTCTAAGTGGAGCACAGGTCCAAGAGGTGAATATAGCTGGACTGCCTGGTAATAGTGACCATAATATAATTAAATTTAACATCCCTGTGGTGGGGAAAACACCACAGGCGGCCCAACACTGAAGCATTTAATTTCAGAAAGGGGAACTACACAAAAATGAGGAGGTTAGTTAAACAGAAATTAAAAGATACAGCACCAAAAGTAAAATCCCTGCAAGCTGCATGGAAACTTTTTAAAGACACCGTAATAGAGGCTCAATTTAAATGTATACCCCCAAATTAAAAAAAAAAACATCGTAAGAGAACCAAAAAAGAGCCACCATGGCTAAACAACAAAGTAGAAGAAACAGTGAGAGGCAAAAAGGCATCCTTTTAAAAGCGGAAGTTAAATCCCAATGAGGAAAAGAGAAAGGAGCATAAACTCAGGCAAATGAAGTGTAAAAATATAAGTGGGAAGGCCAAAAAATAATTTGAAGAACAGCTAGCCGAAGAGTCAAAAAGTAATAGCAATTTTTTTTTAAGTACATCAGAAACAGGAAGCCTGCTAAACAACCAGTGGGGCCACTAGACGATCGAGATGCAAAAGGAGCACTCAAGGACAATAAGGCCGTTGCGGAGAAACCAAATGAATTCTTTGCATATGTCTTCACGGTTGAGGATGTGAGGGAGATTCCCAAACCTGAGCCATTCTTTTTAGGTGACAAATCTGAGGAACTGTCTCAGATTGAGGTGTCATTAGAGGAGGTTTTGGAACAAATTGATAAACTAAACAGTAATAAGTCTCCAGGACAAGATGGTATTCACCCAAGAGTTCTGAAGGAACTCAAATGTGAAATTGCAGGACTACTAACGGTTGTCTGTAACCTATCATTTAAATCAGCTTCTGCACCAAATGACTAGAGGATAGCTAATGTGATGCCAATTTTTAAAAAGGGCTCCAGAGGTGACCCCAGAAATTACAGGCCAGTAAGCCTGACTTCAGTACCGGATAAACTGGTTGAAACTATAGTAAAGAACAAAATTGTCAGACACATAGATGAACATAATTTGTTGGGGAATAGTCAACATGTTTTTTGTAAAGGGAAATCATGCCTCACCAATCTACTACAATTCTTTGAGGGCGTCAACAAGCATGTGGACAAGGAGGATCCAGTGGTTATAGTATAATTAGATTTTCAGAAAGTCTTTGACAAGGTCCCTCACCAAAGGCTCTTAAGCAAAGTAAGCAGTTATAGGATAAGAGGAAAGTTTTTCTCATGGATTGATAACAGCCTAAAAGATAGGAAACCAAGGGTAGAAAGAAATGGTCAGTTTTCAGAATGGTGTCCCCTAAGGGTCTGTATTGGGTCCAGTCCCAACATATTCATAAATGATCTGGAAAAAGGGGTAAATAGTGAGGTGGCAAAATTTGCAGATGATACAAAACTACTCAAGATAGTTAAGTCCCAGGCAGACTGCGAAGAGCTACAAAAGAATCTCTCACAACTGGGTGACTGGGCAACAAAATGGCAGATAAAATTCAATGTTGATAAATGCAAAGTAATGCACATTGGAAAACATAATCCTAACTATACATATAAAATGATGGGGTCTAAATTAGCTGTTACCACTCAAGAAAGAGCTCTTGGAGTCATTGTGGATAGATCTCTGAAAACATCCACTCAATGTACAGCGGCAGTCAAAAAAGCAAACAGAATGTTGGGAATCGTTCAGAAAGGGATAGATAATAATACAGAAAATATCATATTGCCTCTATATAGATTCATGGTATGCCCATATTTGAATACTGCATGCAGATGTGGTCACCCCATCTCAAAAAAGATATGTCGGACTTGGAAAAGGTTCCGAAAAGGGCAACAAAAATTATAAGGGATATGGAATGGCTGCCATATGTGGAAAGATTAATAAGATTGGGACTTTTCAGCTTGGAAAAGAGATGACTAAGGGGGGATATGATAGAGGTCTATAAAATAATGATAGGTGTGGAGAAAGTAAATAAGAAAGTGTTATTTACTCCTTCTCATAACACAAGAACTAGGGGCCACCGAATGAAATTAATAGGCAGCAGGTTTAAAACAAACAAACAAAAGGAAGTATTTCTTCTTCACACAATTTCTTCTTCACACAATGCACAGGCAACCTGTGGAATTCCTTCCCAGAGGATGATGTGAAGCCCAAGACTATAACAGGGTTCAAAAAAGAACTAGATAAATTCATAGAGGATAGGTCCATCCATGGCTATTAGCCAGGATGGGCTGGTATGGGGTCCCTAGAGCCTCTGTTTGCCAGAAGCTGGGAATGGGCTACAGGGGATGGATAACTTGATGATTTCCTGTTCTGTTCATTCCCTCTGGGGCATCTGGCATTGGCCACTATCGGAAGACAGGATACTGGCCTAGATGGACCTTTGGTCTGACCCAGTATGGCCATTTTTATGTTCTTATGTTTATGATTTTCTGCATGAAAAAGTGATTCTCACTTTCATTTCATGCTAAAACTGTTTAATTCAATTAAATCCCTTTAAATTGCATTGTGAGTGTGACCAGCTAAGATTCCTCTAGTTTACTTAAATTATCATTTTAATTTCTCCATTCCATTACTCTTTATAGGTTTCAGAGTAGCAGCCGTGTTAGTCTGTATTCGCAAAAAGAAAAGGAGTACTTGTGGCACCTTAGAGACTAACAAATTTATTAGAGCATAAGCTTTCGTGAGCTACAGCTCACTTCATCGGATGCATTTGGTGGAAAAAACAGAGGAGAGATTTATATACACACACACAGAGAACATGAAACAATGGGTTTATCATACACACTGTAAGGAGAGTGATCACTTAAGATAAGCCATCACCAACAGCAGGGGGGGGAAGGAGGAAAACCTTTCATGGTGACAAGCAGGTAGGCTAATTCCAGCAGTTAACAAGAATATCAGAGGAACAGTGGGTGGTGGGGTGGGAGGGAGAAATACCATGGGGAAATAGTTTTACTTTGTGTAATGACTCATCCATTCCCAGTCTCTATTCAAGCCTAAGTTAATTGTATCCAGTTTGCAAATTAATTCCAATTCAGCAGTCTCTCGTTGGAGTCTGTTTTTGAAGCTTTTTTGTTGAAGTATAGCCACTCTTAGGTCTGTGATCGAGTGACCAGAGAGATTGAAGTGTTCTCCAACTGGTTTTTGAATGTTATAATTCTTGACGTCTGATTTGTGTCCATTCATTCTTTTACGTAGAGACTGTCCAGTTTGGCCAATGTACATGGCAGAGGGGCATTGCTGGCACATGATGGCATATATCACATTGGTAGATGCGCAGGTGAACGAGCCTCTGATAGTGTGGCTGATGTGATTAGGCCCTATGATGGTATCCCCTGAATAGATATGTGGACAGAGTTGACAACGGGCTTTGTTGCAAGGATAGGTTCCTGGGTTAGTGGTTCTGTTGTGTGGTGTGTGGTTGCTGGTGAGTATTTGCTTCAGATTGGGGGGCTGTCTGTAAGCAAGGACTGGTCTGTCTCCCAAGATCTGAGAGAGCGATGGCTCGTCCTTCAGGATAGGTTGTAGATCCTTGATGATGCGTTGGAGGGGTTTTAGTTGGGGGCTGAAGGTGATGGCTAGTGGCGTTCTGTTGTTTTCTTTGTTGGGCCTGTCCTGTAGTAGGTGACTTCTGGGTACTCTTCTGGCTCTGTCAATCTGTTTCTTCACTTCAGCAGGTGGGTACTGTAGTTGTAGGAATGCATGACAGAGATCTTGTAGGTGTTTGTCTCTGTCTGAGGGGTTGGAGCAAATGCGGTTATATCGTAGCGCTTGGCTGTAGACAATGGATCGAGTGGTATGATCTGGATGAAAGCTAGAGGCATGTAGGTAGGAATAGCGGTCAGTAGGTTTCCGATATAGGGTGGTGTTTATGTGACCATCGCTTATTAGCACCGTAGTGTCCAGGAAGTGGATCTCTTGTGTGGACTGGTCCAGGCTGAGGTTGATGGTGGGATGGAAATTGTTGAAATCATGGTGGAATTCCTCAAGAGCTTCTTTTCCATGGGTCCAGATGATGAAGATGTCATCAATGTAGCGCAAGTAGAGTAGGGGCATTAGGGGACGAGAGCTGAGGAAGCGTTGTTCTAAGTCAGCCATAAAAATGTTGGAATACTGTGGGGCCATGCGGGTACCCATCGCAGTGCCGCTGATTTGAAGGTATACATTGTCACCAAATGTGAAATAGTTATGGGTCAGGACAAAGTCACAAAGTTCTGCCACCAGGTTAGCCGTGACAGTATCGGGGATACTGTTCCTGACGGCTTGTAGTCCATCTTTGTGTGGAATGTTGTGTAGAGGGCTTCTACATCCATAGTGGCTAGGATGGTGTTTTTAGGAAGATCACCAATGGACTGTAGTTTCCTCAGGAAATCGGTGGTGTCTCGAAGATAGCTGGGAGTGCTGGTAACGAAGGGCCTGAGGAGGGAGTCTAGATAGCCAGACAATCCTGCTGTCAGGGTGCCAATGCCTGAGATGATGGGGCGTCCAGGATTTCCAGGTTTATGGATCTTGGGTAGCAGATAGAATACCCCAGGTCCTGGCTCCAGGGGTGTGTCTGTGCGGATTTGTTCTTGTGCTTTTTCAGGGAGTTTCTTGAGCAAATGCTGTAGTTTCTTTTGGTAACTCTCAGTGGGATCAGAGGGTAATGGCTTCTAGAAAGTGGTGTTGGAGAGCTGCCTAGTAGCCTCTTGTTCATACTCTGACCTATTCATGATGACGACAGCACCTCCTTTGTCAGCCTTTTTGATTATGATGTCAGAGTTGTTTCTGAGGCTGTGGATGGCACTGTGTTCTGCATGGCTGAGGTTATGGGGTAAGCGATGCTGCTTTTCCACAATTTCAGCTCGTGCACGTCGGCGGAAGCAGTCTATGTAGAAATCCAGGCTGCTGTTTCGACCTTCAGGAGGAGTCCACCCAGAATCCTTCTTTTTGTAGTGTTGGCAGGAAGGTCTCTGTGGGTTAATATGTTGGTCAGAGGTGTGTTGGAAATATTCCTTGAGTCTGAGACGTCGAAAATACGATTCTAGGTCACCACAGAACTGTATCATGTTCGTGGGGGTGGAGGGGCAAAAGGAGAGGCCCCGAGATAGGACAGATTCTTCCGCTGGGCTAAGAGTATAGTTGGATAGATTAACAATATTGCTGGGTGGGTTACGGGAACCATTGTTGTGGCCCCTTGTGGCATATAGTAGTTTAGATAGCTTAGTGTCCTTTTTCTTTTGTAGAGAATCAAAGTGTGTTTTGTAAATGGCTTGTCTAGTTTTTGTAAAGTCCAGCCACGAGGAAGTTTGTGTGGAAGGTTGGTTCTTTATGAGAGTATCCAGTTTTGAGAGCTCATTCTTAATCTTTCCCTGTTTGCTGTAGAGGATGTTGATCAGGTGGTTCCGCAGTTTCCTTGAGAGTGTGTGGCACAAGCTGTCAGCATAGTCTGTGTGGTATGTAGATTGTAATGGATTTTTACCTTCAGTCCTTTCGGTATGATGTCCATCTGTTTGCATTTGGAGAGGAAGATGATGTCTGTCTGTATCTGTGCGAGTTTTTTCATGAAGTTGACAGATTTCCACTCTATACGGCTAACCTACTGACCGCTATTCCTACCTACATGCCTCTAGCTTTCATCCAGATCATACCACTCGATCCATTGTCTACAGCCAAGCGCTACGATATAACCGCATTTGCTCCAACCCCTCAGACAGAGACAAACACCTACAAGATCTCTATCATGCATTCCTACAACTACAGTACCCACCTGCTGAAGTGAAGAAACAGATTGACAGAGCCAGAAGAGTACCCAGAAGTCACCTACTACAGGACAGGCCCAACAAAGAAAACAACAGAACGCCACTAGCCATCACCTTCAGCCCCCAACTAAAACCCCTCCAACGCATCATCAAGGATCTACAACCTATCCTGAAGGACGAGCCATCGCTCTCTCAGATCTTGGGAGACAGACCAGTCCTTGCTTACAGACAGCCCCCCAATCTGAAGCAAATACTCACCAGCAACCACACACCACACAACAGAACCACTAACCCAGGAACCTATCCTTGCAACAAAGCCCGTTGTCAACTCTGTCCACATATCTATTCAGGGGATACCATCATAGGGCCTAATCACATCAGCCACACTATCAGAGGCTCGTTCACCTGCGCATCTACCAATGTGATATATGCCATCATGTGCCAGCAATGCCCCTCTGCCATGTACATTGGCCAAACTGGACAGTCTCTACGTAAAAGAATGAATGGACACAAATCAGACGTCAAGAATTATAACATTCAAAAACCAGTTGGAGAACACTTCAATCTCTCTGGTCACTCGATCACAGACCTAAGAGTGGCTATACTTCAACAAAAAGCTTCAAAAACAGACTCCAACGAGAGACTGCTGAATTGGAATTAATTTGCAAACTGGATACAATTAACTTAGGCTTGAATAGAGACTGGGAATGGATGAGTCATTACACAAAGTAAAACTATTTCCCCATGGTATTTCTCCCTCCCACCCCACCCCCCACTGTTCCTCTGATATTCTTGTTAACTGCTGGAATTAGCCTACCTGCTTGTCACCATGAAAGGTTTTCCTCCTTCCCCCCCTGCTGTTGGTGATGGCTTATCTTAAGTGATCACTCTCCTTACAGTGTGTATGATAAACCCATTGTTTCATGTTCTCTGTGTGTGTGTATATAAATCTCTCCTCTGTTTTTTCCACCAAATGCATCCGATGAAGTGAGCTGTAGCTCACGAAAGCTTATGCTCTAATAAATTTGTTAGTCTCTAAGGTGCCACAAGTACTCCTTTTCTTATTACTCTTTATGAGACTGGAAGTATGCATGGGAAATTAAAAGGATAGGGTTGACCTGTAAAGCTGTGTCTACACAAAAGCCCCTTGTTGTGGCAAAAACACATTTTAAACCTTAATGTTCTTTTCACCATTGTAATTTTGGTTTTTGAGAGGTTCTATAAAACTTCCTATTTTTAAAAAATAAAACTGCAAAAACAAATTGTCACATACAGCTGTAGTAAACTTCTGCCTGGTTCATCAGCATAGTTTGAATTTTCTGAATCACAGTACAGGCCTCCACCTCTTGATCTCAAGGAATAATTTATAGCAGTGTTACAGGCTCTTAGAAGGAGTGATTATACATTGTAGACTTTGATGAGGTCTTAGGGTCTGGTGGATTAGTTTTATAATTCTTGCAAGGCAATCTGGTTGAATAATGGAGATTTTTCTGCTGAAGACTTTAAATTTTTTAATATTTGTGTTAAGTGATATAAGCTGCCCAGATTAATCAAAATGAAGCTTTAAAATAAATATTATTTGGATTAAACAAATAAAAAGCAGTTAGAATGAAAGTATGCTAATGATCAATATAACCTTCCGTATGGCTTTAGAGGATAAACTGTTTTTGTGAAAACTTCTTCTCCAATAATGTTTTTTTTCTAGACATCTACTTATTGTTTACTAATAAGCTATGATCCTGTGAAAATATAAAATTATGGAGCTAAATCTGAGCCTGAAGGTAAAATGTAGGAAAAAATATGCCAGTTAGTAATTCAACAGCATGTTTCCCATTATATACTGACCATTTAACTTCCAGCACTTAAAAGCACACTATTAAAAAATGAACAAACCTGATAATGAGAATAGATGATCAAATGGTTTCTGCTGGTTGCGAAGGTATACAAAAACTTCTCCCTAACTAGTGTATACAAGTGTAGCACATAAATATAATCTCAGATATACTAAAGGCTAATAATTATATTATTGTTTCTCAACTAATTTAATACAGGTTGAGTATAAAGAATATAGTTGCTTGTGGTTAAAGGCCTACTTCTTGCTAAGCATTGTTGTTAGTAGTAGTTATATAGCACTCTACATCCTACTAAAGGCTGCTCCTCAAAGGCAGCACAATGAATCTTTTAACAGGCAAACCATTCATCCATGCTTCAAAGCTAATAGGAGCTGAAAACTAGTGCCCAGAGGTTCCAGAATTTTGCATGGAAGCCCTGTATTTTAACAGAGTTGAATTCAGAATAAAATACTTAGTTATCTGTCCAACTTCCCTGTAACAATGAGCACAATGAAATCTGATTTGCACTCTATATTTAAATGGAATGTCACTTTGTCATACCTATGTGGGCTTCATATTTTACATTGTCAGGATGAAATCTTGTGTTTTAGTGCCAGATCTTGTCTGTCTTAATGCACATAAGTGATGAACCTACAAGGACCCTTTGCTACAATATGAATGAAAAACTGCCTGCACTTGGCTGGTTGGATTAGTAGTGTCTCTCCTTTGCCCTCTGATGCAAAAGGTTGGCAGTAGTAAAATCCTCCAGCCCAACCAGCACCACTGGATGGGAAATCCAAACTTCACCTTCTGGCTACCTCACAAGCTCCCAGCTGTGCAGTAGCTGGCACTGGTGTCAGTGCTCTTCATAGGTCATTCCATTCTACCAGTGAGCTAGTTGTGAGTGTGGTGGTGGGTAAAGAGGCCCTAGCAGGCTGCCTGCTGGCTTCTTCCAGTTACAAGCTGAAGTCATTTATGTCACTGCAGCATGTAGCTTTTTTTTTTCTGCCAGTTTGGGAGGCCAGCATCCACTGAGCTGTCCTGTGGGTGTAACATACCCATTTCCCTCAAAACAATGCTGCATAGTTCTCTGCATCTCACCATCAGCTGTTTCTGTCAGGGTGAATTCTAACCTCCCATCACCCCTCATTTTTTAATTTTACTTTTACAACAGTATGTGTGGATGTCTGCTTTAGCAGGTTTTTTTAAAAAAAAAAAGCTACAAAAGAATTAGCTTAACGCCATCTTTAAATTGTCTTTCTTTCACAAGCTAGTTTCTTATACAGAATTGCTATAGAACAGGTATTTTGTAAATTGCTTTAAGAAACTTAGATATAGCTCTCTACCTCAGATAAATAAAGCCAGAGTAAAGAATTATACCCCTCTGGTCTAGTAATATGAAACAAAGAAAAAGCCCTTCATTGAGTAATTGACTTATTTTCTCAGTGAGTTCCAAGAGAATCAAATGTAATCAGTAAAATCATCTCTGCAGAAAACAGAATTAGAATTGATCTGGAATAAAAATGGATTGTATTTGTAAAACAAGTAACAAGTGAGTCATAGCTACTGGCTAAAGTTATGGGAAGCTCTACTTCTGTATCAGACTAATACAGCATCTGTACCTTTACCTTTTTTCAGAAATATCTGTAGTTTTAAAGTAATTTTCTCTTGAGTCAGCAGTGAGACATTTGTGCTTATTGTATGTTCACTTTTTTAAAAAATGGCAAAATACAGCTGATGTTTCCCACATACCTCTGGGGGGGAAATAATAAATCCATTATAAAGAGATAAGGGTCCCTTTTGCTGAAAACGCATAATGCAAGCTAAAGCAACAATGTATTTGGGAAGCACAATCTAGCAAGGTGGGATCCTCTGTGGTTGCTGATCCATGGAAGCTCCAATAAGACACCCAGGCTTTGCAGTCATGGATTCTGCTCCCTGTTCCAAGGGTGAAAATGATCTCTCTTTAGCAGGGTCATCTTACATATTTTTAGTTGTGCAAGATTGACCAGTTTATTCAATCTTGTCCCATTTTAAGGAGATTCCTGCCACACATCCCTCCCTTCTTGTTGTCTTCGCCTCTTTCATGTTCTTTCTGTAAAATTGCTACTGCTCTGCTTTTAGTGCTGCCTGCTCCTGTAACTCACAATAAAGTCTGAGTCAGTCTAGCCCAATCTTCTTAACCCTGGGTGTTCCTGGGGATGACCTCAGAAGTGTTCTAGAATGGGAGAGACTTTTGCTGGCCAACTAACAGTCAGATGTGTCTTGAATATACAAGGATTGCCTTGACTCAAAATTCATTTAAGAGATTAGACATGAGGAAGAAAAGGACCTTAAGGCCCAAAAAGAAAAGGAGTACTTGTGGCACCTTAGAGACTAACAAATTTATTAGAGCATAAGCTTTCGTGAGCTACAGCTCACTTCATCGGATGCATTTGGTGGAAAAAACAGAGGAGAGATTTATATACACACACACAGAGAACATGAAACAATGGGTTTATCATACACACTGTAAGGAGAGTGATCACTTAAGATAAGCCATCACCAACAGCAGGGGGGGGAAGGAGGAAAACCTTTCATGGTGACAAGCAGGTAGGCTAATTCCAGCAGTTAACAAGAATATCAGAGGAACAGTGGGGGGTGGGGTGGGAGGGAGAAATACCATGGGGAAATAGTTTTACTTTGTGTAATGACTCATCCATTCCCAGTCTCTATTCAAGCCTAAGTTAATTGTATCCAGTTTGCAAATTAATTCCAATTCAGCAGTCTCTCGTTGGAGTCTGTTTTTGAAGCTTTTTTGTTGAAGTATAGCCACTCTTAGGTCTGTGATCGAGTGACCAGAGAGATTGAAGTGTTCTCCATCACCTTCAGCCCCCAACTAAAACCCCTCCAACGCATCATCAAGGATCTACAACCTATCCTGAAGGACGAGCCATCGCTCTCTCAGATCTTGGGAGACAGACCAGTCCTTGCTTACAGACAGCCCCCCAATCTGAAGCAAATACTCACCAGCAACCACACACCACACAACAGAACCACTAACCCAGGAACCTATCCTTGCAACAAAGCCCGTTGCCAACTCTGTCCACATATCTATTCAGGGGATACCATCATAGGGCCTAATCACATCAGCCACACTATCAGAGGCTCGTTCACCTGCGCATCTACCAATGTGATATATGCCATCATGTGCCAGCAATGCCCCTCTGCCATGTACATTGGCCAAACTGGACAGTCTCTACGTAAAAGAATGAATGGACACAAATCAGACGTCAAGAATTATAACATTCAAAAACCAGTTGGAGAACACTTCAATCTCTCTGGTCACTCGATCACAGACCTAAGAGTGGCTATACTTCAACAAAAAAGCTTCAAAAACAGACTCCAACGAGAGACTGCTGAATTGGAATTAATTTGCAAACTGGATACAATTAACTTAGGCTTGAATAGAGACTGGGAATGGATGAGTCATTACACAAAGTAAAACTATTTCCCCATGGTATTTCTCCCTCCCACCCCACCCCCCACTGTTCCTCTGATATTCTTGTTAACTGCTGGAATTAGCCTACCTGCTTGTCACCATGAAAGGTTTTCCTCCTTTCCCCCCCCTGCTGTTGGTGATGGCTTATCTTAAGTGATCACTCTCCTTACAGTGTGTATGATAAACCCATTGTTTCATGTTCTCTGTGTGTGTGTATATAAATCTCTCCTCTGTTTTTTCCACCAAATGCATCCGATGAAGTGAGCTGTAGCTCACGAAAGCTTATGCTCTAATAAATTTGTTAGTCTCTAAGGTGCCACAAGTACTCCTTTTCTTTTTGCGAATACAGACTAACACGGCTGCTACTCTGAAACCTGTGATTAAGGCCCAAAGAATCCCTCTCATTAGGTCTCACAAAACAAAAAATCCCTTAAGGCAAGAGTAGCTGGGTGAAGGAGTTCCTCTGCTCCATATAATACAACCAGAAGAAAGGGATGTGGAGGGCTTACAGCCATTCTCTGATGGTAGTGATTCATGTTGGACATCACCTCCAGTATGACTATCACACACCTTTAAAAAAAAATCTTGATTCTCTGGCAAGACCAGCCAGTCTGTCTCCACAACCACAGGAGTTTGGATCTGCAGAGATCTCCAGATTGACTACACATGTCATTTGTTTACTTACATTTATTCCTGATGTTTGTTTGGGGCCTTGAGTTAATATCTCTGTTTTGGTCAACTGATGTCCCATTTTAAGAATCTGAAAGACCTATGTATCTACTCTAACATTCTTTTTTGGACATCAAAGTCCTCTGCAACTCTTTTGGTTTATAAGCTTCTGTGGGGGAAAAAACCTTCCAAAGACACAAATTATGACTATTTTTGGTGATGTGTATCTGAGAGTAGGCTTATGCCTTTTACTATAGTCCAAAACCTTCAAATTTAAGTCCCTGGAGCTAATCACACAAGTTTGAAATTGTGGCTGTATTTTTAATGTATTGTTTGTTTTAAATGTCTAACAGAATTTTGCATTCTGGTCAAATTTACTCTAACTAAATTCTCTTGTTCATTAGATTTTTGCTTTGCTTTTCTATTGCCACATTCTAAGATATTTGTCCTATATTTTATTCCTTTGCTATGAATAAAGGTTTTTTTTTTTCAGGGAATAGGCCCCAAAGGGTCTCTCTAAATACTATATGCAAGATTCTGCAGGTTTCATTCTCTTTCCAAATATCTTAGCACAGTGAACATTGACATAGACAAAGTCATAAAACAGAATTATTAAATATCTCCTCTTGAATTGAGTGGAATGAAAAGCCTGCATTCATGTATAAATCATAGCTTACACGAATGCACTTTGATTATTTTTTTTTAACACTGCATTTTTATTTTTTATTTTCCCCTTCTCACCACCTCCCACTATCCCCAAATCTGAATCTTCAGGCAGGCATGTCACTACTAGATGCAGCTATGCTAAATAAATTGAGCAATTCTGTGAGGATAATTAAATCCATTCGGATTTAACCAATTCTTTGCTGATAGCTTTCTGTTGAGTTGTTTAGGGATAATGAAATCGATGAGCCTGTAAAAGGACAGCTGGTGACTAAACCTGTCAAAATAGTGAATGTGATTGGGTTGAGTAGTAGAAGGATCAAGTCAGCAAACTTCCTTTGTAGAAAAGGAAGGGGTCCAAAAAAAAAAAAGGCAATCCGAAACCTTACTCAGAGAAATAAATGTCTAAATTATACCTTAGATAATTAGGAGGCTTATAAATTTTGATAATCACTCTTAAGAAATGGATATGACAGGAATTAACTATAGGCTTTATTGTAGCAGTATCATAGAACCCAAAGATAGTTGGAATGGTTCTTGGCACAGCCATTTCTTAAAACTATTTAAATCGATTGGCCTTCCATTGATCCAAACCGTAATATGAAGAGAGAGGCTCAGCAAATGCTTTGCCCCAGATGTGTTGTGCCTGTGAGGAAGGGGGTGAGGCCTTGCCCTAGTCTTCTTTTGGAGGTTTAAAGAGCTGCTGGCACTACTAGATTATTTAGGTTCTTATGGCCAGGATGCTCTATATTAGAAGATTTTGACAAGGCGTCAACTATTTTCCAATGGGACAATCACACTGTCACAGCCAATGTAGAGAGAGTTTTTTGAATATGGGTATAGGGGCCAGATAGCATCTGCTTTTTCAAATTGGCTAATTGTGTGTGCTGTCAGGTGTTCACTAATTTGATGTTCAGTTACCCATTTTGCACAAACAGTGTCCATTTGCAAGTACAAATGAAAGGTTTTGTGGACAGCTAACTCATCCCCTGGTAATGAGCATCAAGCAGGGCCATCTTAAAGGCATCCATCAACATTTCAAGGCTTCAGGGAAGTCTGGGAGCCCAGACAATCAATTCCCTTATGAATAAGCATTGCATAGTGCTGCCTAACAATTAAAAGTGTGAATATGGCAATATTAATATCAGAAGTAGCAAGACCCAATATAAATGATAATTAGGAAAAATGACAACTCAGCAAGAAGAGTGATAGCCTCATTAGTGCCACCAGGGGCTTTGTGAAACATTTCCCACGACTTGGTTAAAAACTCCTGAAAATGATTTGAATGATTTTAGGGACAATTTAGGCCACTTCAAAGCACTGCGTAGAGGAGTAACATTTTCAAAAGCATATAAATCCCATTGTTGAAAATGTCTTAGGCACTACAGAGTCTACATTCCACTGATTTTTCAATAAGGCTTGGCCTTCTAAGTCAGAATTTTATCTAACACCATAGCCATCCTTATACTTTCCCACAGGAAACTGTGTTAGGACAATTGTGCTATATTGGCAAAATGTTAATCTTATCACTTTTGAAAATGGCTTGCACGTGGGAGAGAATGTAATGGTGTTTAAAGCATGGAATTTGGAGACAAGATTCATGGTTTCTATTACTAGTTCTGCCCCTTACTTTCTTGGACAAATTGCTTAACCTTTCCCTGTGCCTGTTTACCCACATAGGGATTATACCTACTTCATCAGGGTGATGTGAGAGTTAATAACATGTAGAACACTTTCATATACTCTGATGGAAATCATAATAAGAGCAAAGCATTATTACAACAGTAGCAGGCAAGGCACTATAGTTAAAGTTAAAGATTGCTTTTAGTAGAACCAATTTATCACTCATTCATAACTTTTAGACCATAACTTTTAGTGCTTAGTCTCCAGCCAATGCTGTTTAAAAAAAAGTTTTAAATGTACAATTGTCTATAGCACTCCTGTTTTATATTTAAAATGGCATAACTGCATAGTATCATATTTAAGTACCTTGGGCCAGATTCTTTAATCCAGAGGTTCTCAACCTTTTTTTTTCTGAGACCCTACGCCAAAAGGGACCCATGAAGCTAAGCTGTTCGGGATTGGCTTCAACTCTGGGTGGTGGGACTCAGGGCGGAGGGGCTTCAGCGAGTCTAATGCCGACCCTGCTTGGGGACCTCCTGACACCTGCTTGAGGCCTCCCAGGGGACCTCGGTCCCCTGGTTGAGAACTGCTCCTCTAATCCACCAGAACGTGTTTGTGCCAGCACAACTCTGCCCCAAAGCCAACAGATCCAGCCAGTGGTGTATTCCCCTTGTATATGGGAATCCCTCAGTGGTGCAGAGTATATGGCCAGAAAAAAAGGGACTGTAGCTGAGACACCCCTAAATTTCAGCAATCCCCAGCTTCTGAAATTCACCTTACTACAGTGTAGAGTAGCTTTCAGGCAGCTCTAATTTTTGCTGGGAGATTGGTATAGGATTGAGCCAGCGGAGAATAAGGGACCACAACGATAGCTTAAAGCCATATGTCCACATGCCCCTTCTAATAAAGTGGTTTTACAGGTTGGCTATATCAAAAATCCCCATCTCTTTGCATTTAGAAAGCATCCAAGTTCGAAATCTGCAAAGCTGAAAAATATACACCTTTGAAGTCCTTGGTTCCATAGTTTTGGATTTTTCAAGTGTATTTTTTCTTTAAAAAAAAAGAATTATTTAAAGTAAAAAATCTTAAACTGAAAAAAGTGAAGGTTCGCCATGCAATGGTAACTCTCTCCATAATGATATTTTTATTACTAGTTAGACCATTAAACCTTTATAATATATATGTGATATGACTGAACAAATGTTACTAGGATCTCCTTAACATTTTTCTTTCCTCACTTTTTAGCATTTAAATATATAGCAAAAATAGCATTAAGGCAATCCTGATGACATTGAAATGAAGGGAAATTTTGCCATTAGCTTCAGTGGTATAGGATTTGGGCCCATTACTATTTCTCTTACCATGATAATGAGTGAGATTCTAATACCTTTACATTCATTGAGTAGTATCTGACTTTGGGAGTAATCCCATTGACCACACAGTCTGAGTTAGAGTATTGGTGTTTTTACAGTAATTTTTGATATGACAGAAAGGAACTGAATGAAAATTTATATCCCCATGTTCTTTTACTACAAATATTGCACTCCATGAGCCTAATCCTGCAGTCTTTACCTAGGTAAAACTCACAGTGAAGTTAGTTTTGCTTGAACAAAGATTGCAAGACCTGGTTTCTGACTGGAACCAAAAGCCTAAACCATAGAGTAAGCGGAAAACTGGTTGATAGAATAACACTTTTATGAGTGAAAATATGTTAATAGCCTAGGCACAAGATATGGATATGTAACTGCGTATTAGTAGCCTGTTCCTATGGAAAGTGATTAATTTATTTTGAGCCCCTTTCTCCAGTCTATATTTGAGGGATTGTTGAAATGCTTTCAGATCTGAAGCTACATAGAGAACTTCAGCACTACAAAACAAAAGAGCCCAGTAGCCTGCCTCCTTAGTTCATACACATAACTCACTCTTGACCTTCCTCTTGGCTAAATCTGCTCTTTCACTAGATGTTGAGCTTTAGCTACATCTTGTCTCCTTTTCTTTATTAAAACTATTTAAATTCTGGCTGAGTAAGCTCCAGTAACTCACTGACCAGTTCTGTAGGCAGAAGAGGGAATTTCCTTAAGGTTTTAGAAGACCCAGTCATGTGAATAGACATGCATAGTGATTGTAGGAGACGCAGACATAGCTCTGTGCATAGCCCTGAAACCATCTCTACCTGGCAGTATGTTTTATGATTTGTCTTTCCTTGTCTTGTGTAACACCAGCAGTTTACAGAATGTAGTATCCTCATTTAAAATACTTTAAAAAACTATCACAACAATATTCTCCTAGCCCTACAGGAATAGCAGTAGTATACTAAAAACCTATATTTCTAGAATAATCCTACATAGATGGTATTACTGTAGGGTTAATGTAGTGCCACTGACTAACCAGGTCATATCTGGAAGCTGTAGGCAGACACAATACAAAAAAATTATAAAATGGAGAGTGTATCACTGCATATTACAAAAACATATTAAAATATTATGAAAATTAATGAGAGTTTGTGTTTGCTCATTATGTGTGATGGTTTGGGGAAAAGAATGAAGGAAAGTTTTCTACACAGACCTACAATATTGCTTCACAATGAGGATAATTGAATTCATGATCAAATAATGCCTATTTGGCAAAAATGTCTAAATTAATAATACGATACAAAGAGTGTATGAGCCAATCGAAAGTTTACTGGAAAAAGGATATCCTTAAGTTTCAGTGGCATGCCAGCTGTGATCCCTGTCTCAGGGAGCAGTGCTGTTTCCTTCAGTCGGAGCCAGCAAACAGAGGGGCCCAGATTCTGCACTCAGTCTCTGTGAAACCCCACTGCCCACATGGGAAGGGCATCTGTGTTTCATATAGCAAGACATTTTTATATATTACATATGTGTATAGACTAATACATGAAAGTGGCCACTTTCATATTAGCTCATGTGAGACAATATGGGTCTGATAAAATACGTATTGAACTCAGTGGAAAGACTTCCATTTACTTTAAGTGGCTGGATCACACCCTATATGATTTTTTAAGTCGCATATGTAAAACCTATGCTATTTATATAGCAGTAGGGTGACCAGACGTCCCGTTTTTAAAGGGATAGTCCAATATTTAAGCCCTCCTGCAAGTGTTCCAACTTTTTCTTAAAAATGGGCAAATCATCCCATATTTTATGGTTCCCCCCCCATCAATATTGGCGAGTCCTGATCCTGACTGGATCCCTGCTCACCAGTCACCTACCCACCAGTGGTGACAGTGGCTGACAGTGGAGGTAAGAGTGCAAGGCTGGTGGCAGGGTGAAGATGCAGTGTGTGGGGCCTGCCGCTCCCTCTGTTGGTCCATCAGCGCAGCCCGCACTGTGTACTGGCTCTCAGCCAGCAGGGCCTGGCCTCTTGGCCCATTTCCGGCAGGCACTGGCTGCATGCTGTGAGCTGTGGAGGCCTGTGTGTATGGGCAGGCACCAGGCAGCAGCCGGTTATGTGTTGCCTCTGCTGCCCACCCATCAGCCCTTTACGTACTCCCACTCTTTCTATCCTCTCCCTGATTTTCTCCTTCACCCCGCCCCCCAGCCCAATAGCTCCTCCATATCTCCCCCAGTGGGGCACATCTCGCTCCCAGTGCTGTGAGGAGAACCAGCCCCTGGTCGGAGCGCTCAGCTCACCAACAGCCTGGCTGAAAGGCTCTTTCCTTTCCCCACCGCCTCTGGCTGGGCTGGCGCCTCGGGAAAGCCCAAGACTCTCCACCCCAGGGCGATGGCCAGGCGGAGCCAAGCCCTGCATGTGCCAGAGCCCTGTGCAGCGCTGGCACAGGGAAGCCTCTCCACCCTCAACTAAGCTCTAGTGTGGTGGTGGGAGGGGGAAACTATTTCCAGCCTGTTTAAGTCTGTGACGAAGCAGGACTGTTCTTAATGTTTCCTCTGAATAGTGTGGGGGTGCCTCAGTTTCCCCTATGCAGTTCTTAAGTATCTAGGTGGTGGGATAAGGGTGTGTGATCTTTGCAGAGCCCTAGAGGGCAGGTGTGTGCAGGGGTCTGGACACAGAGAATGGCCAACACTCCGTTTCCTGGCAAATGATGGCCTGGGCCCTTCCCCCCTGCAAGGTGAGAGCTAAAGGGTTGGAGAACAAAGGAAAAAGGTGACCTCCTGACCCGGGAAAGGGACAAGGCCCAGAGGAGGAGGGGCTGGAGAGAGTTTCAGTTTGGGGCTGGCTGGGGACGAAGAGTGAAGTGCAGACGTGGTTGTCTGGCTCATTGCCCCCCCAAAATGGATCCTGTTCTCTGCACCTACAAGCTCTGTTTTAAACCAGGTTCCTGTCAGCTAATAAACCTTCTGTTTTACTGGCTGGCTGAGAGTCACGTCTGACTGCGAAGTTGGGGTGCAGGACCTTCTGGCTTTCCCAGGAGCCCCGCCTGAGCAGACTCGCTGTGGGAAGCACACGGAGGGGCAGAGGATGCTGGAATGCTCCAAGGTCAGACCCAGGAAGGTGGAAGCTGTGCGAGCTGTTTGCCCTGCAGACAATCTGCTAACAGAAAGGAGACGTCCCCAGAGTCCTGACTGGCTTCACGGGGAGCAGTTCCAGAGCATCACCCGGGCACTCTGTGACAGAGTCCCAACCCTGCAAGCTCCACAGCAGCCCCCTGGGCAGTGGCTTAGCACTTTCTTCACCTGCCCCCTCTGGGTCCTGCCCCCAAGGAGAGCAGGGCTGCTCTGCCCCCCTAGGCACCCTCCTCTGCTGATCCACCTCTCTGGCCAGGTTCGCTGAAGCCCCTGTAGTCAGGTTCCCTGGGGCCTGGTGTACAATGCATCCTTAGGACTTAACCACTTCCTGCCCGTGCTCTAGCCAGGGGACAGGAGACGGCTGGGTTATGTCGGTGGCCAGCAACAGCCTGTGGTGGCCAGCAACAGCCTGAAAGTGTTCGCTGCCTTTTGACACTGTGCAGGCAGGAAGGGACAAGCTGCTTCCAGCCACAGGGGAGAGGGGGAGAAGAGATGAGCTCTGAAAAGACATGGGCCAGGTCATCCCTTCCCCCGCCCTCCTTCCCCTGCAGCTGGAGGCAGCTCCCGTCCCTTCTCTCCTGCACAGTGCCGAAAGACTACTGCTGGCCACATTCTGGTGTGAACCTGACAGAAATCTTCCCCCACGTGTTGCCTTGGGAAGATGCAGTGCCCAGTACCAGGAGAGGTGGGTCCGTCCCGGGGGCCCAGCCAGGCTTGGAGGGTGGAGAGCACCAGGCAGGGAGGGTTGTGTCGGTCAGTCACCCACCCTGTGTGAGAGAGGTGTACAGGAGTGTGTGTGTGTGTCACTCCTTCTCATGTGAACCCTAAAGCCTTAAAGATAAGAAGGTAAATAAAAAGAATCCAACTATGCAGTAGTTCTTTTTAACAGGGCTCAGTCAACTTGATGTTAATTTTAACATTTTTACTGCATTGTTCTGATTGATTGATTCTGAACTTGCTTGTATACGAGTAATTTTACCAGGTGTCCCTTATTCAGCATAGGGAAATATGGTCACCCTATATAGTAGTAACATAGAGTGTATATATATTTATTCCACTTGAGTGCTATCAGTAGAGCTGTATGGCTATAGTTAAGGGCAGAGGGAAGCCCAGGGATCTTTTCTCCACACCTTTCCTTTACCCACAGATGTTCCAAGAGCACAGTCTTCTTTCACATATGTACTATAGATATAGATATTTGCTACGTTAAGGCAATAATATAATAAGCCTGCAAGGCCTGTAAGACAATAGCTTAGCTAAACAAGGCATAAGGCCCAAAAACCTTAGCATAAGCAACTAACCAGGAGTAACCCTACATCATAAGATAGAATGTTGTAATGATTAAATTGCTGACAAGTAACCACAAGATGCTAGTTTATACCAGCTTGGATATTTTAAGTTCGGAATATCAGCAGATGTCTGATCACAAGAGTGCCATGGTAACTGATTGACATATATGCTAATAAGCTTCAGGTAAAAGGCCTAGTAATTTCTGGGAGAAGATGACCCCAACATTAGTAGAGTGAGAAACTATGGATAAGGAAAAGCGGTTGAAACCTCTAGTGAATATGCATTAGACATAGTGGCGTCCTTGTAACACAGTATAAAAGTAAAAGCTGTATCCCAGCTGGTGTGCCTGGGGAGCTGTAACTCTTGGGAGACGTGAGGATGACGTTCACTGGTGTGGGTGATGAGGAGGAGGATGATGACTAGCACTTTGGGTCCTTTTGCAAGGGATGGTGTGAATATGTGGATGCTCAGATGCACATTCTGTATTATCTCTATCTACCTAGCTTGGTTGGAGTGTTTGTGTCTTTACTGCTTGCGTGAGTAAAACCATTGCAAATTCAGAAGGTTTTTCCTAAGTGTGAGTATTGCGACCACATACATTGGGATCTCCAGTTGTACTTTAATTCTAATAATACAGGGCCTGACCTTGGGACAAGAGCCTACCAAACCTCAGAGCATTAGTTGGGAACTCTTAAGTAATCAATATGATTAATACACAATCAATAGATCAGATAATATACAGCCATATAAGAGACTCCCAGAATGCCGTACTAAAGAAGGAACAGTGTATGGCAGAAATCAGAAGTGCAGGTATGAGTGACTGTGTGCTTGTTATTAGTGATAAAGTAGCGACTTCCCACAGCACATGAAATGGTGCTATTACGACTCCTCTGCTGTTCCCAATCAGACCTCGGTTTCTGCAGTTCTAGACTTATCTGTGAATTGGGACATCCACGTCTCTGATCTGTGGAGCTCTGTATTAAATTCAGGTAGCCTTCCATCAGCATGAGTTTTAGCCCAGTAAAGATTTTATTGTTCTATTTTTCTAAAATAAGGATCTCACTGTGTTCCTTGAGTGATATTGAGAACAATAAGCATCTGGTTCTGCTTCTCCTCAAAATTCAGGTATGTTTTGTTTATTGTGAATGGAAATTGACCTTTTAAATTTGCATTGGTAACTCCCTGGAGTTACTCTACTTTCCAAACTATCCTTGGAAAAGATGTAATGTTTCAACAGCCCTTTCTCGTTTAACTCCAATGTAAACATTTTAATTGAAAAAGAAGCTAATGAAAATGCTAAAGAGCTTGATTACCACTAATAAAAGTAGTTTCCAGTCAGGGTACAGTTCTTGCTATTGTAATGACCATATACAAGAGATACCGGTTGTTGAGGTCATAAATCACTTTTTATAATGCTAAAGCTGGCATACCTTTTGTTTTGTGTATATCGGATGTGCATTAAGTGATCCAGTTTTAACTTTCCTATAATGTACTCGTCAAAAAAGAGCACTTAGTTCAGTGCAGAGTGCTTTTTAGAAGGATTACTCCAGGATTGGACTGCTCTTCTGCTCAGAGTTACACCTACTAACTCTGCTTTTTTAGGTGAAGCACTACTACATTAGATTTACATTTGGATGAAACCACATATTTCCCCTGCTCCCTGAACATATCCTTTTCTATAGTTCCGCTAGAATTCAATTATAAAGAATTGTGTCTGATGGGTAAAAATTCTGTAGAAAGGATTTAATTCTAAAGGTTTTAAAAAGTAATTTTCCATAAAACACTACTGGTTTAATCCATATTAAATTGTAGAATAATTAACTCTCGTAATTTTTAAGCAAAAATATCATACACATTTTTGCAATATATTTGAGGTTTGTTCAAAACATATACAAAAATAGAATCTACCCCTATTTAATATTTTAAATAAATATGTAGGTAATGTCCCATACTCCCTTATATGTGCTCATATGTGCTCAGTTCATCCGTGCACTGGAACAGAAATCAGTTCATGGACTGAGTGTGTGCTTTACACCACCATTGCACCTTCTCTATTTTGGGTCAGTGTGGCTTAGGACATCACTCTGTCTTGGCTATAGCAGCCTACGGGCTGCCCTAACTCATGCTTGACTGTTTATGGTGCCAAGGATGAGTTGCAACAACCATCTGCCATTTCCTCATGCTCCCTGGAATGCCCCCAACATGTCCTCTGTGTGGGTGATGTAGATCCCCTACTTTGAGGGAATTCCCCGGGGGCCTGACCTGCTAATTGGCTTTGCAGGCATAAAGGAGTTATAGCACACTGATAAACAGTCTTGTATTGTCATGTTTCCCGTTCTTCCAACTCCATATTGTCTGAAGTGGTGGCATGTGCCCACTAGCCATTGAATTCTTAATTTCCCTGAGTGGCATTTATAGTTTTAGCTGCACAGGTCTCATAAGGCCAAATCATGCAATCCTTTACCTTCTGTGGGTATTTTGCTGAAGGGAGATCTGGTTAAATCACCATACATCAGCTTTTTGAAAATTTAGGGGCAAATCTAGCCCTGATCCTGAAAGTATTGTTTGTATTAGTTCCCAGGTATACATACCCACAGGTCTCTGTATTCACCTTTCAGACCACAACAGTGCCCTGCCTTCTCCCTCTATCCAGGCCCATTCCAAGGTTTGGAAACATAGCTCCAAGCTACCCTTTCATGTTTTTTCCAGTCCCTGGCCCCTTCTCTGTAATACTTCCCAGTTTTTCATCTCAGTATATTTTCCCCTGATCTCTACCCCACCAGCAGATGAGACTAATCTTAGCAGCTCAAGTGAGAAGACAGTTAATAGTAATAAATATTTATAATTACAAGCATTGCTCTGTATACACTTTAAAATGAGTCATTATACATTTAAAAGCTCAAAAATTCTGAAAGGCACTTTTCATCAACAAGGCCAACAAAAGAGAACAGATGTGGAGTAGACCAAGCCATCTAGAGCAACAACGAGAACAAGCATTAGCATAATTTTTTTTAAATGGACATGTAGGTAGAGTTTCAAAATGCCCCAACTTTAAAACTTTCATTTTTACCAAATTTCCAGTGAATCCAGTGAAATTCTATCCTAAGATGAGATGTGATATGCAAAATCCCAGGAAGACTTGTTTCCTTTGGGGGAAGTCGAGGGTGAGATTGGGTTTAAAAATCAGGCTTGTAATGGAGAACTACAGTAGCTTCAACTTTAAGCACAGACTTGCACTGAAAAGTAAAGTGAAAGTCAATTTTGGAACAACGAGGGGAAGTAATGGATTCAAATCTGATTAATCATCATCATTCATTGGAATGTATCCAGTGTTAGACAGCTTTATTACCAGCTTATGCAGAAGCAACTTTAGAGACTTAAGTCTTTGCTCTTGAGACATAGAAAGAGATCAATTGAAAATGTTTAGTGACCTGACTTTAGCAGCCTATTTACAGTTAGTGATAGATATAAATATTAAGTTATCTCCTTCACCCTGTTCATATTTTTTGAGACATGACTCAAAAGATGGCTGAAGTGCCAATTTTCCAGATCAGGCCTTTAGCTCTCAAACAAACCAGTTGGAACATAAAGAGGATGGAATAGTTGTTGGCTATTTGGTGAGTTTTTTCAGTCAATTCTTTCAAATCTTTAGTTATGACAGGGTCATCTTATACAGATTTATCAGGTTAACAGAAGTAGTTTATTTGAACAAGAAAGGACAGGCCAAATTCAGTTTCCTTTCAAATGCAGCTTCTAAAAATTCTATTTTCAACAGATCAGAACAACTGATTTGTTAATACTACATGTTCCAGGAAAAGAAAATTCTATAGCAGGTACAAGTCTGGTAGGGTATGTCTACACCACAATAAAACACCTGCGGCTGGCCTGTGTCAGCTGACTCAAGCCAGCTGCAGATGTTTTATTGCAGTGTAGACATACACTAACAGAAACTGAAAAATGAGTGGACTTTTCAATATATATGTGTTCACAGTCAAATATCACAAAGATGTTTCTAGACATTCTGAAGCAAAAGCATGAAAGAGGGATCCCTACACATGGAAAATGATTCCTTTGGTTACAAAACTATTGCTGAATTGTCTAGGAAGTGCCTTCAAACAGATCTATTGATTGTTCCTTTGTGGTCACATCAGTCATGGTTTCAGCCCTTGAATCACAAATTGATAGATTTTGGTGTTGCATTGGGAAACATATCTCAAGTGGAGCTAAAAATACTGAAAACAACTTTAATTTAATAATACCCTCATTTCTTTATTTTAAAAGAAAATGTGAAGAGTGCAGAAAGACAGCAGAACAATTACCTCATCATAGTTAACGGCAAGGCAAACCTTTCCATATTGCCTCATCAGTAGGCCTCAAACTTGTTCTAAAAGGATTAGCTTCAGAGGTGAAGCTGTACGTCTCTCTCATCACAATCAGAACCATAGAAGATTAGGGTTGGAAGAGACCTCAGGAGGTCATCTAGTCCAACCCCCTGCTCAAAGCACGACCAACTAAATCATCCCACCCAGGGCTTTGTCAAGCTGGGCCTTAAAAACCTCTAAGGATGGAGGTTCCACTACCTCCCTAGGTAACCCATTCCAGTGCTTCACCACCCTCCTAGTGAAATAGTGTTTCCTAATATCCAACTTAGACCTCCCACACTGCAACTTGAGACCATTGCTCGTTCTGTCATCTGCCACCTCTGAAAACAGCCGAGCTCCATCCTCTTTGGAACCCCCCTTCAGGGCTACTATCAAATCCCACCCCACTTTTCTCTTCTGCAGACTAAACAAGCGCAGTTCCCTCAGCCTCTCCTTGTAAGTCATGTGCCCCAGCCCCCTGATCATTATCATTGCCCTCTGCTGGACTCTCTCCAATTTGTCCACATCCTTTCTATAGTGGGGGCCCCAAAACTGGATGCAATACTCCAGATGTGGCCTCACCAGTGCCGAATAGAGGGGAATTATCACTTCCCTCAATCTGCTGGCAATGCTCCTACTAATGCAGTCCAATATGCCGTTAGCCTTCTTGGCAACAAGGGCACACTGCTGACTCGTATCCAGTTTCTCATCCACTGTAATCCCCAGGTCCTTTTCTACAGAACTGCTGCTTAGCAAGTCAGTCCCCAGCCTGTAGCGGTGCATGGGATTCTTCTGTCCTAAGTGCAGGACTCTGCACTTGTCCTTGTTAAACCTCATCAGATTTCTTTTGGCCTAATCCTCCAATTTGTCTAGGTCACTCTGGACCCTATCCTTACCCTCCAGCATATCTACCTCTCCCCCCAGCTTAGTGTCATCTGTGAACTTGCTGAGGGTGCAATCCATCCCATCATCCAGATCATTAATAAAGATGTTGAACAAAACCGGCTCCAGGACCAACCCCTGGGGTACTCCACTTGATACTGGCTACCAATTAGACAGAGCTGTTGATCACTACCCATTGAGCCCAATAATCTAGCCAGCTTTCTATCCACCTTATACTCCATTCATCAAATCCATACTTTTTAAATTTGCTGGCAAGAATACTATGGGATACAATGCTTGAATGCTGATGTTCTCTGGAAAGACTGGTTTCAGAGTAGCAGCCGTGTTTGTCTGTATTCGCAAAAAGAAAAGGAGTACTTGTGCCACCTTAGAGACTAACAAATTTATTTGAGCATAAGCTCAAAGCTGTAGCTCATGAAAGCTTATGCTCAAATAAATTTGTTAGTCTCTAAGGTGCCACAAGTACTCCTTTTCTTTCTGGAAAGACTATGAACTACGATTCTCATTCGTGCCATCTGTGATGGTGGTTTGTTACAAAGATTGGCGTCCACTGGAAATGTGACTGAAAAAAATAATTTCACATAAGCCACTTAAGATGTGCTGTAAAATGGTAAGACTTTCAGTCAATCTGTGTCAAATTTGAACTGGTGAATAAGAGGCAAAAACCTCCCAATAAGATTCCTTATAGTAAAGCCACTCAGTTCCCATATTGCCTTGGCTATGATCACGTGTCTTTTCTCAGAAAGTCCCTTAATGATAGAGAATTTTTCCACAACATTGTTGAATCATTACACAAGTTCTCAAAGGTTTCCACTAATTCCTTATTTAACAAATACTAGAAAGGTTTTTCAGTTGGTTCTTCACACACTTCTCACTCCAAAAACTTGATCCCATATAAGTTTCAGGCCTTACCACTCTGATGTATCCTACAGTGCTAAGGAGCAACCAAGCTTGTGTCCCTGTCATGAAGGCTCCTTAGCTTGTCTTGGAATGAGACCATGGTTTCACAATACACCAGTGTCTGTTTCTAAAACATCTGTCTGCCCAGTTAATGGTGTTAGATGGCTCCGTCTGTAATACATAAACTCTATTAAAAATTCTATCTCACAGAGATGCTTGAGATACCACCTTTGGAAAAAAAAAAATCACACAAACCATATTAACATTTATGGACTGTGACAAAGCTCTGTCCTTGCCTCCGTGGGTCCCGTGATTCCTGGTGGATTTTGCTAGCCTCAGAGGCTCACTGTGACCCTCCACGTAACCCTTCTTTCTCTAGAGACAAGGGTCACAGTCTACTGAGCCAATTTCATCATAAGCCAGTGAGGGAGGCGAGGAGAAGTTATCCTTCCTTGCACAGTCTCTTTTGTCTCCCAGTCTCAGTGATTAATCACGGGGCAAAGGTGGGGGGAGGGGACCCAGGCCCACCCTCTATTCCGGGCTCCAGCCCAGGGACCCTAATAATATCAGCTATGGTAGTTGACCTTTTAGAAACATGACATGTACAATTCCCTGGGTTGCTTCCCCCACAGCCGCCTTCACTTCCTCAAGCTCCACTTCATCCTTACCTCAGGGCCTCCTTCCTTGTGCTTGATATGGTGTGTACTACTCAGCCTCGCCAACAGCACAACTTCTTCCCACAGCTCCTGACATGCACACCCACCTGACTGGGAGGCTTTTAACTAGTTTCAGCCAGCCCCTGATTGGCTTCAGGTGTCCCAATCAAGCTAGCCTTCTCCCTGCCTTCTGGAAAGTTTTTAATTGGCCCCAGGTGTTTTAATTGACCTGGAGCAGCTTCCATTTCACTTAATCTGGTACCAGGGATTTGTTTAGCGTGGAGTTAATATATCTATCTCCCACTACTTTTCTATAGCCATCTGGCCTTGCCCCATCACATATCCCCCCCCTCTGCTCAACACCATAGAGTTGGGCAACTTGGAATGCCAGGCAGTATGCCCGTGACAGACCATCAGCGTTACCATGGTGGCATCCAGCCCTGTGCCATATGTGGAACTGGAATGGTTGGAGGGATAAGAACCACCTGGTGATCCTTGCATTCTTTTCCTTATTCCGCTGCATCCACTGGAGGGGTGCATGTTCCGTCACAAGAGTAAATCGCCGCCTAAGAGGTAATAACGCAGTGTCTCCATAGCCCATTTGACAGCAAGGCATATTCTCTCACTACTACGTATTTCTGTTCTCTTGGGAGAAGCTTTCTGCTTAGGTAGAGGATTGGGTGTTCCTCTTCTCCCTCCATTTGTGACAGAACTGACAGTTGTGACAGAACTGCTCCTAACCCCACCTCGGAAGCGTCTGTTTGTAAAATAAATTCCCTGTTAAAGTCTGGGGCTATGAGTACGGGGTCATTACGGAGGGCTGTCTGAAGGTCTGTAAATGCCCCCTCTGCTGCGTCAGTCCACTTTACCATGTCTGGACCTTGGGCCTTCACCAGGTCCGTTAGGGAATTTGCCCTAGTGGCGAAGTGGGGAATAAACTGTCGGTAGTAGCCTACCATGCCTAGGAACTCACAGACCTGCTTCCTTCGGGTCGGCCGGGGCCAGTTTTGAATTGCCTCTAGCTTATTCGTTTGGGGCTTCACTATGCCCCTTCCCACAATATATCCCAGGTACCTAGCCTCTGCTAGCCCTATGGTGCATTTAGCGGGATTAGCAGTGAGGCCAGCCCGCCTTAAGGTGCACAGTACTGCCTCATCTTTCTCCAAGTGGGTTCCCCAGTCTGGCGTATGGATGATGACATCATCTAGGTATGCAGCTGCATAACTAGTATGAGGGCACAGCAGCTTATCCATGAGGCACTGGAATGTGGCTGGGGCCCCATGTAGCCCAAAAGGGAGGACGGTGTACTGGAATAGCCCATCCGGGGTGGAGAATGCTGTCTTTTCTTTAGCTTCTTTGATCAGAGGAATCTGCCAGTACCCTTTTGTCAGATCCAGTGTAGTCAAGAATTGGACACTACCCAGTTGGTCAACCAGTTCATCGATGCGTGGTATGGAGTATGCATCAAACTGAGATATTTCATTCAGTCGGTGAAAGTCATTACAGAATCTCATGGTACCATCAGGTTTAGGCACTAGAACAATTGGCTGGACCACTGATTGCAAGATTCTTCAGTAACCTCTAATTCTAACATTTTCTTTACTTCGGCCTTGATTTCCTCTCTTTTGGCTGCTGGGTTTCGGTAGGGTCTCAATGTTACCTTGGCTCCGGGGATCGTGCATATATGGTGATAGGTCTCAGTCGTCCGCCCTGGTTTTGTAGAGAACACATCTCTGTTGCGATTAATCATGTCAACTGCCTCGATCTTTTGGATCGGCGTCAAGTTGGATGATATCCTCACTTGCTTGTGTAAGTTATCCTCCTAGGGAAGGGTCTCCTGCATGACTAAGCATGCCTCTCAATCGTGCCAAGGTTTTAGAAGATCGATGTGGTAAATTTGCTCCGATTTCCGGCGGCCTGGCTGCTGCACCTTATAGCTCACCTCTCCCACGACTTCGATTATTTCGTAGGATCCCTGCCACTGGGCCAACAGTTTACTTTCTGCTGTGGGCATCAGTACCATCACCCGATCCCCTGGTTGGAACCATCGAAGCTTCGCTTGGTGGTTATAATGGGTTTGTTGGGTCTCCTGTGTTCTCTCTCCAAGTGTTCCCGTATAATGGGCATAACTCGGGCTATCCGATCTCTCATCTGCAGTATGCTCAACTATGTTCCTTCTGGGATTTGGCTTCTCTTCCCAGGCTTCTCTGGCTATATCCAATATGCCCCGAGGGTGGCGCCCATATAGTAGTTCGAATGGAGAGAAACCCGTGGAGGCTTGCGGAACCTCCCAGATGGCGAACATGAGGTAAGGCAATAGGGTATCCCAATCTTTCCCATCCTGGCTCACCGCTTTCCTGATCATGGCCTTGAGGGTCCTATTGAACCTTTCCACAAGGCCATCTGTTTGCGGGTGGTATACAGAGGTCCATAGGGCTTGTACATGGAGCAATGAACAGAGATCTTTCATCAACTTGGACATGAAAGGTGTCCCTTGATCAGTCAATATCTCCTTGGGTAGCCCAACCCGGGCAAAGATCTGTACTAGCTCCTTAGCTATTGTCTTGGAAGCTGTGTTGCGCAGGGGAACAGCTTCCGGGTACCGGGTTGCATAGTCCAGTACAACAAGCACATGTTGGTGGCCCCGAGCTGTCTTCTCTAGGGGCCCTACAAGATCCATGGTTATTCGTTCGAAAGGAACCTCTGTTATTAGAAGAGGTATCAAAGGAGCCCACAAGTGCGGGCGAGGGCTATGTAACTGACACTCTGGACAAGAGGTGCAGTATTGCCGGACATCTTCATGTACTCCTGGCCAGAAGAACCTCCGCAGGATCCATGCCTGGGTTTTCTTTACCCCTCCGTGTCCTCCAAACAGGTGACTGTGGGCGAGACTCAATATGGCTTTTTGATGTTTTCGTGGCACCAGAAGTTGTTGTATCTCTTACTCCTACATTTGTACCACGCGGTACAGGATATCTTTCTTCACTATAAAGTAAGATCCGGGACCCCGGACCTTCCCATCCATGGGTATCCCATCGATCTCGGCCACCTCTTTCCTGGCATTATCATACCTGGGGTCCTCCGCCTGGTCCCGCCCAAAAGTCTCTCTCCCACGACTAACCTGCCCAAGCTCCCAGGGTCCAGCTTCTGCTTCTTCCAACGGCTCGCTGCCATCATGGCAGCTCCTGGCTCACCTTCTGTGGTGGAAGTTTCTCTGTTGGCTGCTCGCGTCCATCTGCCTACTAGGGAGGTCTTCTAGCCCTGGATCAGGATCTGGGTCCCCAAGGCCTTTGCGGCCTTCCTCTCTTTTTTTTGTCTTCCTGGTCTTTTGGGGGCTGAGAACAGATCCTGAGAAATCTCAGCGAACATCGGGGGTTGACATTCCCCCAGTGACGAGTCGCTGTCCTCAGGGTCCCCACCTCCCTCCAGCCTCTCCCAGGGGAGTAAATTATCAAACCCTGGATAGTCCCTCCTAATGACTACAGGATATGGGAGTTTAGGAACTATGCCCACGGTCACCTCAATGGGGTTTCCCTGAACCTCTGTCTCCACTGGGATGGTGGGGTAATGGCTCACGGCCCCATGCACGCACGTCACTGCTACGCATTTGGCTTGTAGCAGCTGACTATTTTTTACCAGCTTACCCGATATGATGGTGATAGAACTCCCAGAGTCCACAAGCGCTGTAGTCTCTGCTCCATTTATCCTCACTGGCCTGGTGTAATTATGCGGGGCTAATGCGACCCCCGTGAGGTGGATAAGGGAGCATGGGACCTCCCAATCCCCCAAGTTACATTGCATAGGCTCCTTGGTGCTGGAACACTGTGCTGCTATGTGTCCCCACTCCCCACATGCATAACATCTATAATTGCTTTTAATCACTCCCCATCCCGGGGGTTAGGAGGTTTAGTCCCGTGGTTCAGCTATGGTTGCTGACCTTTTAGAAACATGACATGTACAATTCCCTGGGCTGCTTCCCCCACAGCAACCTTCACTTCCTCAAGCTCCACTTCACCCTTACCTCAGGGCCTCCTTCCTTGTGCCTGATATGGTGTGTACTACTCAGCCTCTCCAACAGCGCAACTTCTTCTCACAGTTCCTGACATGCACACCTACCTGACTGACTAGGAGGCTTTTTACTAGTTTCAGCCAGCTCCTGATTGGCTTCAGGTGTCCCAATCAACATAGCATTCTCCCTGCCTTTTGGAAAGTTCTTATTTGGCCCCAGGTGTCTTAATTGACCCGGAGCAGCTTCCATTTCACTTAACCTGGTACCAGGGATTTGTTTAGTCTGGAGCTAATATATCTATCTCCAACTACCTTTCTGTAGCCATCTGGCCTTGCCCCATCACAGGACATGTACAAAGTACAAATCAGGGGAGGAAAAAAATTACCAATGTAACATAGAAGCATATGACTGAGACATTGTTTATGTTATTGGGGAAAAAATTAAGAGAAAGATAAACTTAATATCACTTACACACACAAATATGCCTAAGGATTCTAGCCTCACCTGGCTTGTGGGAATCAAGAGGCATGCTAGAGTCTGTCAGTAGAAGAGAGTGATCAAGGGAGAACAAATCAAAGTCATGTCACCCTTATTCTCAGCTCAGTTTCCTAGCACCTTCTCTTATTTGAACCCAACTGGCAATCCATATAGGTTCATTTAGAATTCATCAGCTCACACATGTATATGAGAACATGTAAATGCTTTCACTGTCTTTGAGAAATTGCATCATAGGCAAATATCATTATGGCCACTGAAAGTCAAAAAGTTAATGTTGACTTCTAACCCTAGAGCTCAGCTGCTAAGGGAATTTTGCCTTTTACTAAATGTTATAATCTTAGGACTTATATTTGTTGTACTATTATCTTGAGATGTAACTTGAGTGTTGCCCCTAACTCTACTCCTGTCCATACACACAAATGTCTAGCTTGAGTTAAGTGGTTCTTTAAAAAAAAGCTATCTGACCTGTCAGGGTATGAGCTGAAGTCCAAGTGCTGCTGACGCTGAGCTAGTAATACAGTGGGATTGCAGTCGCATACTACAGCTCAAATTAGCACAATTCATCAACTTCTAATTCAATAATTCTGTACAGTTTGAGGGTTGTTTCATAGTGTGGCTGCTCTCACTCAAGCTAGTTTGGCTGAAATAACACTTGAGTGGAGAAACTCAAGCTGACTGTTACAGAGAAGACAAGTGCTCAGTGGACTCTTTTCACATAGGTCACAAAAGGGTCATTAACAGAATTTAACCCGTCAGAGTTACCATTTGTTAGAGCCTACAAACTCTGTATGAAAGAATCCTTTCCGATTTGCAGTTTTACTACTCTGAGAATGGAAAAACATAATTATATGATAAACTGCTTATATGAGAGAAAATGAAAATTCATTCCAAAAACCCTATAATGAATACTAATTGTTTGAAGTCACTTTTAATTAGTTGTTTAAAAAAGAGCATTTATATGCATGGAGTAAATTTTCTCTCACTGAGGCAGGTGTTACATAACTTGCAGCTCATTCCTTCAGAGCCCAATATCCAAAGGAATATGGTCCTAATGGCTTAGCAGAAAATATCTTTTCGAAAGGTTTTATTGTACATCTTCAGATGCTGAGAGATATAATAATTAATCTTGAAGGCTAGTGGGTAGTATGGAGCATTTTTGCCAAAGAAACATTAAATCTTTGCTACCCAGATCCCAACTGTAAACAAGCAATATCATTATTACCCATTAATTAAGAAATGGAAGAGTACTATGTGTTTATGAAAAAAAATTTTTCTGACTCATAATGACCCAGTTCATGATTTTCCATCTAAAAAGTGTTCATTTTTTATTTTTTTTTAAATTTTTAATGTATTCCTGGATATCCGGGATTATCACACTCACAATTGTGTTCTTTGTTTCTACATTAATCACTACAGATAGTTTCAAATAAAGCAAGTTTTCAAGGACAACTTTATGTCCTTGAGCAATAATATGACATATTGCTCAGGCATGTCAAATTCTGAGAACAGATTAAAAAGAATTTCTAAGGACTTTGATTATTTCTTAGATTTAAGTTAACAAGGTTTTAGGAACATCACTGGAATATCCAGGTTTAGACAGTTTTGCAGTCACTTAATGGTAAGTGAAGAGAGTCTATAGACTTCAGAGTGTTTAATATTTAATGTTGACTGGTAGATTAGCACTTGCAAGCATTCAGCATAAGGCAAAGCCTCTTTGAAATATAATGAAACTTAAAAATGACTAAAAAAAGTTGGATTGCTTTTGTGTAAATTAATAGTGAACTCCATGTTTTGTGCTTTCCACTTCATAAAATAATATTTGTGTTACCACTTTATTTATAGTTCAGTATTCTGCAAAATTCTTGGTGTCATTGTAGATTGATCCTGATATTGACAGACATCCAATCAAACTCACAAAAAGAAAAGGAGTACTTGCGGCACCTTAGAGACTAACAAATTTATTAGAGCATAAGCTTTCGTGAGCTACAGCTCACTTCATCAGATGCATCCGATGAAGTGAGCTGTAGCTCACGAAAGCTTATGCTCTAATAAATTTGTTAGTCTCTAAGGTGCCACAAGTACTCCTTTTCTTTTTGCGAATACAGACTAACACGGCTGCTACTCTGAAACCAATCAAACTCACAGTTACTCTATCATGGCCATCAACGCTAAGCTTTTAACATATCAATCAATGTGATACTATGAAAGACTGATTAAAGCTTATGGTATCATAATTAATTTTTTGCCATGTGAAACAAATTCTGGACAGACTAATTGAAAAGAAGGCTTTATTACCATCTTGAATATTCAGCTCCCAGTGTTTAATATTCTTTTGTAATTAATTAATTAAAAGGTTAACATTCTGAATGACAGTTTGCACCTGTACATTACAAGGAATGAAAATAAAATATCCATACAAACTCTAATAACATTTTGAGCTTGTTCCAGTTTCCATGAGTACGAAAAATAAATAAGCTGAAAATGACAAGACACACCTGTTCATTCACTTTCAGCTTTCCCATGCCATAGAATATAGGATTGCTTCAGAAAAGATTCTGAAACAGTTCATTGGACTACACAGGGGCTTTCTGTTTGCAAATTCAGGGCCCTAATTTTGCAGCTAGTCTATGTCTGAGGGACAACTGTGTAAAGGATTCTCTTTCTTCTCTTCACTCTTGCAAGTATTTGAAGAAATTCATGAATCGAACCCCCATATTTTTATTATTTAAATAGCAAAAGTTCCAGCTACAGTGAGTACTTTATTTGCTTATATTATGGAAAACAATTTTAATTAGTTCATTTTTAGAAGCATTTGCTTCAAGGGAATCGAGCTAGGTACTTTTCTTGGCTATTAAAAGTTAAATAATTCCCTTTTACAACTTTTACCCAAAAGATAGTGAATGGTTTAAGGCAGAGGTTGGACATAATCTCACGTGGTTTGTTTGCCCTCTTTCCCAGATAAACTGTACATTTAATTCTTTATCAAAATAGCTGGATCATTTAAATTCCCTTCGTTAATGCCTCCACCGTTCTCTACATGGCAATTACTGTAGCTTTCCAGGGATCTGTTTTAATTAGTGTGAGGACAAGAAAACGCACAATTAGCTTGTAAAATAACGCCCCTTTCCTCTGTCCCCCCTCCCCATCTTGGTTTTCGAATAATAAAGGCAGATCGGAAGGTCGTACGATGACCTAATTTTGGCAACTGGCCCAGAAGAGGCAGAAAATGTTCTCTCGGCTCCGCCCCGAACAAGGCGCAGGCACCGGTCACTTTCGTCAAGTGCCTTTGCCTTCCAAGTTACTCTCGGGACGTGCTGTCCCAGGTACCCTGGGTAAGAGGCAAGTCGCTTTCCCTATTTCGCGGCTTGCTGCGGAGTATCAGACGGCGAAGAGCGGGGCGCGCTGTGCGGCGTGAGGGGGTCCAGCAGGAGCAGCCGGGGAGGCGGAGGGGATGGGGGGCGGGCATGGTGTGGTGCGAGGCGCTGGCCGAGGGCTCTCCCCACGCACGCCGGGGGCGGCCGGGCAGGCTGGGAGGCGAGGAGCGGCACCACGAGCGAGCGCGGCGAGCGGCTGAACGCCGGGAGGCTCCTGTTGCTGGTGGGTTGAGGGGAGCCCCCCCCCCCCCCCGCGGCCCCAGGAGCGACGCTCCGGGGCGGGTGAGGAGGCGCAGCCCGGCCCAGTGTAATGCCCTCTGCATGGGGGCACGGGGAGCCCAGGGGCGCCCCGCGGGCTTTACGCGGCCGCCGGGCTCCTGTCCCTCTGCAGGGCTGGGGGAGGGGGCGCGCGCCGCTGCATTGCGGCTGCAGCCGGTGACTCTGGGGGAAGGGGGCGGGCGGGTGCCCGGTCTCCGCTGAGGGGCCTGCCCCGGTCTCCGCCCCGCCTCCCGCCCGAGCTAAGGAGCGGGCGCCGCAGCACCGGGCCAGAGCTGGGGAATAGCCCGCCGCGGGCGGAGGCGAGGTGAGTCCAGCGCCCGGCGGGCAGGGACGGGGAACAGCGTCGGACACCCCAAAACCTGTTGCCGGGGGCTCTGGAAGGGATCCTTGGCTAGTGGTGAGCGCGGGAGCCTGCCCCTGGGGGCTAGTCCCCGCTCTGCCACTTTCCCTGGGTGACCTTGGGCATGTCCCTTACCGCCCCCTTGCTCAGTGCCCCCTGCTTGTTAAGTAGGCGCGATCACCACTGCCTCCCAGGGCGGTTTGTGGCTCAGTTAAGGTTGGCCAAAGGGCTGGGAAACGCACTGGGTGGAAGGTGCCCCAGGGATGGAAGTATTAGTGTCCTTTAATTGTTTCTCTTGCCTCGGCAAGGCTAGGAGGAGGAGATGTACAAAGCCACGAGGGAGCTGCCTCACTGAAAATACATGTCCTAATTCCTCATTCTTACCCCAGTAAGGAGTCTTAAAAACTGGTGCATCCCATTCCTGGGAAAGGTTGTGTTGCTGTTCATTGCACTCTTTAAATGGGATATTTAGTGCTAAATCCCTTCATCTCCCTCTTACTCTGTTGTTTAGCTCTTCAGGGGTGTCCTTCATATGAAAGACACTATAAAGTATTGTGTTGTGTACTTCTGCTTTTCTGTTATGAATGAATTTGCACATCAGTGCAGATCAATGACAACATTTAATATTTCTGTTCTAGTTTCAAGGTTGCAATTTGTGGCACTGAAAAAATTGCATAGGATTTATCTAGTTAATGGACTCATCAGACTTATTTATTTATTTAGATTGTTATATTCTGCAGACAAACTGGCCATTCAGCTGTGGTTACACACTTTTTGCTTTTTTTTTTTTTTAAACTGACAGTTGTACAAAAGCAAAGCACATTCTCAGCAAGAGTATTACAAAGAAACCTCTTGTTAACATTTCCATAATCAACCCCTAATTTTAGGAGTTACACTGTCAGCTTGGAAATCACACTTCCATCTGAATATTGTGTATCGTCTATTCTTTTATAAGTAGGCCAAAAGATTGCTGGAACTGAAAGGGTTTAGAGGTTTATTTTACAGTTTACTTTGTTTGAAAGAACTTTGTGTAGCCATTTTCACTTCTAGTAGTAGTAGGAGTTCACACACTTACTTTTTCATAGTGTAAGGATCTTTACTTGTCTTCATAGTAGCAAAGATGAAGCTGAAATGGCAGCAGACAAGCATCTTCACAGAATAGAAGGGGAACAAGCTATAGGCCCAAGCATGTTTGATTGTATTGCTGTGTAGCCCTTTTAAATATCAGCAGGGAAGCAGGAAAAATGGTTTTAAATTTTTTAAAAGAAATTTTGCATTGTATTGGCATTTTCACTGTATTCAGTTTAAAAACTTCAAGTTAAGTGTCATCTTTTCTGTAAGAATTCAGTCACATTTCAAATGAAATTTTGTAGATTGAGATTTATGGAAACTGATGAAACAGATTTTAAGTTTTTAAATACTGTTAAATGAAATGTAGAACTAGAAATCACGGCTTCTTTTTTTTTTTCTTTTTCTTTTTCTTTTTTTTTTTTTTTAAAAGAAGTGAGGGTTGTGGTTCTGACATAAGCAAGGTTATCCTGAGTTAAAATTCTTTCCTCTGCTTTATTCTTGGGTTTAGTTTAGAAGGCCAGAGAAAAGAGTATGGTACGAGTACAATGTAGAGAGTTTTAAGAGCAGAGTTTGTGACTCAGACACAAATTAGTACTCTCACTAAATCTGAAAGTCACTTTTCTAAACTTTTATGTTTCATTTGACCAGTATTTACTTATTGATCCGGTCATTCTTCAGCTTTATCTATAAATGCACTATTAACTCCTAAGACATTTTCCTGTCACTTTAATTATTTACTTGTTCAGGGAGATATCATTTGCCATTCTGTAATTTTAAGTCTTTTTTTTTTTTTCTTCTCAACAGTAACATAGAGAGTAAAATGGCCACATTCCAAAGATGGCCTGTAGGAGATGAGTTTCCAAAGTAGTGAACACTCTGATCCCTGTTGTTAATGTGGTGTAAGTTGGTGATAGCAGATGATTTATTAGGCAAAGGCTGTTAACCATTATTTATCCCTATGATCTTGCTATTCGCCTCATTTTGGCAGCATGGGGCAATGGCATGAAGGGATAATCATCTCCAGTAAGGTCCTCTATGATTAGATCATCAATGGTGAGTGAGAGGACTGTGTGCTGTACTGAGAGAGATATAGCTGAGTCTGCTGCTGCTTTGTTGGCTCAGCTTACCTCCAGTTGGGTATCTGTTGAAGCATGATTCTAGGTAGGGTTATAGCCACATTTTTTTGCTCCTTATCTAAGGTATAGGGATGCCTAGTCCTGAAAATACATTTTTTTCACTGAAAAATACTGTTCTTCGAATAATTCTAACCGTTCTAACCAGAATGGGAAAATTTGTTACTTGCTTATTAAGTGGATACTCTCAAATGAGTCTATTTGTTGAAACCAAAACTGTGTGCAAAACAGCATCCATTTTGATGAATTTCCCAACTTGAAAAATTACTGGAAAATAGTTTTATAAAGTTTGAAATGTCTGTTTTGACACTATATTTAAATGAAAAGTTTTGTTGTTTTAACTCAAAAAAATCCTTCATTTTGAAGCTTTATTTTTAGTCTGACTTAACTAAGGTAAAAGGCTGAAATTGAGATGAAACCTTTTGAAATTATCAATGTTTTGATTGATCCAAACTTTTTATTTTTTTTTCCAGATTTTTGGTTTATGAAACCTTTTGAGACTTTGACACTTGTTCTGCTTCAGGACAAATGAAATTTTTGATACTTCAAAAATTTTCATGGGACAGGAAAACTATTTCCTGCCCAGCTCTAATTCTGGTAATATAGAGATCACCTGCTACTCACGTGGCTTCAAACTTCAGATTATGTCAGGCCTAGTATTAGAGATATCAGGGTCTCTTGATCTAGATGACTGACTTGACCATAATTCCCTGCCTTAACATAATAGATGCATAATTTCATGATCTCTGTTGTAACCATCATATTATCCCAAGTGGCTTCTAATTCAATTTACCAAGAGGCACAATGTAGTTCCAGTACTGGCAGTAGGGTGACCAGACAGCAAATGTGAAAAATTGGCACAGGGGGTGGAGGGTAATAGGAGCCTATAGAAGAAAGACCCAAAAATCGGGACTGTCCCTATAAAATCAGGACATCTGGTCACCCTAACTGGCAGGGACACTGCCATCTTTTACTCTGGCATCATTGACAGTGTGGCATCTGGAAGTTGTCCCTGCAGCATCCTCTTTGCCTGTTGCTATTACTCACAGAAGCGTATAATGGGAAGAAAGCTGAAGCCCTGGTGCTGCAAGATTCTTGGTGAGCATGGTTATATACCATAGGGAATGTATTGTTTTTGACTTAACTCTGTATGCTACAGCACTGGTTTTCTTAGGCTTCTGCTAATGCAGTGAGTATCTGGAAGTTTGGTTTCAGAGTAGCAGCCGTGTTAGTCTGTATTCGCAAAAAGAAAAGGAGTACTTGTGGCACCTTAGAGACTAACAAATTTATTAGAGCATAAGCTTTCGTGAGCTACAGCTCACTTCATCGGATCGAGTGGAAGTTTGGGTAGTCTGATTAACCTAGACTACCGCAGCTCAGTTACCACTTCCTGTTTATAACTGTAAGGAGTTGTCAGATTGTTTATGGTTACAAATGAACTGATCTGGATTGGTCTACTTGCTTCTGCTTGATGAGAAATAACCGATCCTCATGTGTGTGGTTTTTTTTTTCTCCCCCAGCCAGTTCAGACCAATAATAAGTCACCTATGAGTTGGACTTATGTCTTTTTGTGGCTAGTTAAGGACAGCGGAGAGACTTTGGACCCCATTATTGATGGCTATTAACACCTTCATTATATGTGGCAAGCCTTTATGCATATGGTTAGGCCCTTATCAGGAACCAGCGTTGGACATTTTTGACCTTTTGATTAATGTTCTCTCTCATTTTTGGCAGGCCATGTGCGCAAAAAATTTCTTCTGTGCAAATTTTGATGTGTGCGGTGTTTCTCCATGTGTGTGGGGTTTAGGATCTGTGTGCACAGGCGCTCAGCTTAGAGGGAACAGTACCTTTGATTATTAATGTCCCATCTCAAATATCCCTTTTGTAGGGAATTTTGTTGAGGAAGTGGTGTTGGACAGCTCTGGCAATACTGGAATTCCACAGATGTCTCCATTATCTGTCTGGTTTACAGTGTGGGTATGGAATTGAGGCCTGGTCTACACAACGCAGTTTGGTCAACGTGATTGCCTTATGTTGACCTATAATGAATGTGTCTACCCTACAAGGTCCCTTCCACTGACATAACTCGCCTGCTATGTTGACTTAATTATTCCATCTCTGCGAGAGGCATAGCACTTACTTTGATGATAGGTCGACGTAGAGGCAGTGTAGACACCGTGTGGCATATGTCTACCTACCTATCCTCCAGGAAGTGTCCTACAATGCTCTGCTGTGATGGCTCTTGTAAACATTTTCAACTCCACTGCACAGCAGCCAGGTACACAGGAAAGAGCCCCTCCCCAGTTAAAGTATAGGAACCTTTGAAATTTTTGGCTTGGAGAGCTCACCTGCCCAGCTAATCATGGTGTCTTCACATTCCAAATGCACTCCAGTCTGGAGTACACAGGAGGTGGTAGATCTTGGTTTGTGGGGAGAAGAGGCTGTGCAGCCACAGCTCAGATCCAGCTGTAGAAACTTAGACATCTATAAACAGATAGCACCACAAGATGTGGGGATGAAGGGCTACACCAGGGACACACAGCAATCGAGGAACTGTGGTGGGTGTAGCCGAAGACAAGGGAGTGAATGGTCACTCTGGTGCAGCACTGCAGATATGCTGCTTCTACAAGGAGCTGCATGTGATTCTCAGCAGCGACACTACTCTGACCCCTAAGAGCAACGTGGATACCTCTGAAGAGTTGGAGTCCTGGACCAATGCAGGCAACACTGAAGAGGAGGTCTTGGAGGAGGAGGAGAATGGGAGACAGGTGAGTGGAAAATCCATTCTCCCAGAGAACGTACCCCAGAGCAGTCCAGCCAGTCGCAGAACAGCATCATGGCCGAGCTTGATGCTGGGGAAGGAACCCCTGGTGAGTATGCAATTTCAAGTAATATTTTGGGGTCACATGTTCTTGTGTTCTATTTTTAATTTAAAATTATAAGGCAAGGTAGAGTGATTATCTGCTTTCCAGTTGCCACGCCAGCTTGGCAGAAGGTACCCCACGAAAAAGACTGTTTATGTATACAGGGATGGCCTAGGAATTTTCCATAGAGATTTCCAAGAAACTTTCATGGAGGTACTCTGCAGTCTGTTGCACAAAGTTTCTGGGGAGGACTGTCTTATTTCTTCCACTGTAAGACACTTTCCCACACCACTCCACTATTAATTCGGCTGGCATCATTATAGTACACACCATCGTAGCATAAGGACCCAGTCTGTGCTTGGACACTTGCAGCATTTCTTCCCTTGCTGCCTCTGTTACCCTCAGGAGAGTGATATCAGGTAGGGTCACCTAGATGAGACAGTGATAGTTTTTCATTTCAACTGCAGGGACCGCAAACAGTAGTGCCTGGGCTTTCTTGCCCTTTCCCTCTCCCTCCCCCTCCCCCCCATTGTGATTTTTCTACTCCTTCACCCACGATTTCCAAAACATGGCTGTAGTTTGCGTGTCAGGGGTTGACCTTAGTAACTGCAAGCCTTGGGCAATGGCTAGCAGCAGTGGCACCGGGGGAGGTGGGAGAAGAAGAGAAATTTTGTGGTGCCCACTTGCCACTGTAAGCACCCCCAGCATAGACTCTGCCAAAGCTTACAGTTTGGGATGGTCAGTTCTGGTTCCTGATGTCCAGACAACATCCATGTGTAAAGGAGCAGACTCACCCCTGTAGTGCCTCCTGCTGGTCATTGGGGATTAGCTCTTTTCCAGCCTGGAATGCCCTCTGCAGGCTGGTGAGCTGCATAGCTCTGGCCCCTGTGTCCCTCACAGACCTCAGTGCCCCCTTCTCTAGGGTTCTGCCCCCTAGCAGTACCCCACACTCTGCCTCTGGGTCTCCCCTTCCTGGGGAACCCCCAACCCACTATCTTCACCTTGCCTCAGTCTGGGCTACTGCTAGTCATCACCAAGCCCCTGCTCCCTGGGGAAGACTGCAGTGTAAAGGCCACTCATCATAGGCAAGGGGGTTTGGACCTGTTGCCTTCCTCTGCCTCCCAGTACCTCTCTATGGGCCTTGGACCAGGCCTTACAGCCTGGGGAGTTGCCAGCCTAGAGGAACGCCCGCCCGCCCGCCCGCCCGCTCCTTTCCTAGCACTGCACCACCCTCAGTACCCTGTCAGGCAGGTAGCTAGGCCCTACTCTCTTCCAGCCTGGAAAGAGATTCCTTGGGCCTCTGGCTTATAGCCTTTTTATACAGGCCAGCTGGGGCCTGATTGGGACATGGCCCAGCTGTGGCTGCTTCCCCAATCAGCCATCTCCAGTCACAGCCCTCTCCAGGGCTGCTTTTAACCCCTTCTACTTTAGGAGCAGGGTAGCCACCCCACTACACCATGTTACAAAGGGGAGGTGTTATGGCCCCTTGTCCACCTCTGGTCCTGCCATGGGTTATCCACCCAATGATGCTGTCGGTCCAGCGCCCATTCCCTGGGGCCATGCTCACCATGGCTGGGACAGCAAACTGGTTCAATGAATACCTTTGTGTAAAATAAAATGTTCTTCTTTAAACTTCCATGAAATAAGGGGAGTGATTTTTTTTTTTTATATATAGCAACTCTGTACTAGATACTGGGTCTGTACTGAGAATGGTTGCTTTGTGCTTTCCATGGCTTACAGCTGAGAGTGGGGCTTTTAGCTCTTCCTCCACGCTGATAGAGAGGCTCTCCCAGATAAGATGCAGGTGAAAGAGAATGCATGATGACATGTTTAATGAGATTGACTGCCACTGGGACAGTAGACACCAAGCAGAGATCATGGAGGATTTCTCTCTGTGGAAAAACTGGATGTGGACATTGTGAGCAGGAGAGCAGCCCAGGAGAGTGAGCATGGTATGCTGCAGGAGATGCTGGGGATTCTGAAGGAACAGACATGTTGAGGCATCTGGTTGACCCTCAGGAAAAACATCTTGAGGCTAGACTACTCCTGCAGACTGGCATTCCAACATCACTGTATTCCCCCTCCGTATCCTCCTCTCCCAAATGTTCCATGAGGCAACATCTCAAGGCAGGAAAATGAGAGATCCCTTCCTCTCAACCCCATGGAAGGGTCCTAAGATTAAAAGCTGCACACGTGATGTGTGACAGGTAAGGTCACTGTGCTTTTTAAAGACAAAATGAATGTGTTTTTCCCCTCCCAATTTTATTTCATCATGTGTCCCAGATTAAATTCTACTTGTGATCTTTAAGTGTCAGTATGTTTGTTCAATAAAAGTCCATGTCTTGAGAATGAAATCATCTTTTATTTATATAAAATGGGAGCAAAGGGGGCAGGGCAGGAACAGGGAAAATGAAGCAACTGGTGTGTATGCTGGAAACTAAAACCCAGCAGTCACAGTAATGATCACACTAAGGGAAGGCACAATACAGAGAAGCTGTGCACATTACTGTGAGTCATTACTGAAACTGGTTTTCCAAACCTCCCTGAGACACAGAGCTCTCGCTGAGCACCTCTAAAAGTCCTGGTATCTGGCTGCTCAAAATTAGCAGTCTATTTGCCTCCATACCCCACTCCTGTGAAAACTTCTCTCCCTTTTCCTTTCAGGTATTATGAAGCGGGATAGCTCAGTGGTTTGAGCATTGGGCTGGTAAACCCAGGGTTGTGAGTTCAATCCTTGAAGGGGCCATTTAGGGATCTGGGGCAGATACTGGGTCCTGCTTTGAGCAGATATTGGTCCTGCTTTGAGCAGGGGGTTGGACTAGATGATCTCCTGAGGTCCCTTCCACCCCTGATATTCTGTGATCGCACAGAAGCCAGCTATAACCATGGGGATATTGCATTCATTGAGATCTAACCTAGTAAGCAAACTGCACCAGCGACCCTTTAAATGGCCAAAGGCACGTTCTATCACCATTCTGCGCTTTCTGAGCCTATTGTTGAACCAATCCTTGCTGCTGTTCAGCTTTCTGGTTTATGGGTTCAGGAGACATGGGAGTAAGGGGTAGGCTGGATCTCTGAGGACCACTGTTGGCATTTCAATGTAACCAATGATTATTTTGCATTCTGGAAAGAAAGTGCCTGCTTGCAGCTCTCTGAACAGACCAGTGTTAAAGATCCATGTGTGATGAACCTTCCCTGACCATACAACATTGATATCAGTAAAATGGCCCCGGTGATCCACCAGTGCTTGCAACACCATTGAAAAGTACCCCTTTCTGTTTATGTACTCTTTGGCAAAGTGGTCTGATGTTAAGATAGGAATATGTCCCATCTATCACTCCACTGCAGTTAGGGAACCCCATTGCGGCAAAACCATCCAGTATCTCCTGCACAATGCCCAGAGTCACAACGCTTCTTAGCAAAAGGCGATTAATGGCCCTACATACTTGGATCACAACAGCCCCCACAGTGGATTTACCAACTCCAAATTGATTCCCACTGACCGGTAACAGTCTGGGGTTGCAAACTTCCACACAGCGATCACTGCTCACTTCTCCTTTGTCGGAGCATGTCTCATTTTAGTGCGGCTGCACTGCAGTGCTGGGGAGAGTTCTGCACGCAGTTTCTGGAAAGTGGCCTTGTGCCTACAAAAGTTCTGCTACCACTAATTGTTATGAAGTTGTAGGACAGTGTGATCCCACAAGTCAGTGTTGTGTGACTGCCAGCAGCAACCAGGAATTGTTTCTTTCTATGGCTTCCAGCAGGGTTGCTTGAAGGACATCGCAATGTTCTGTGTTGTGGCTCCTCTCGCTGCTCTGGAAATGCTGCAGGACAAGGTGTGTGCTATGGTGTTTATAATCCTGAGTTGGGTCCATGTTTCTCTGTGGCTATGCCAGCCTTCTGAAAAGAGGCGCAAAATATTATGGGTTGCAGTTGAAATCAGGAGAGGGAGAAAACTGCATCATGGGACATTGAAGCCATGTTCCCACTGCACCGTACAAGAATGTTTTGGTCCCATGAGGCATTGCAAGCCCTTCCCAAAACCCCCCTGTAGTGAGTTGCACTGAGGTATAGCTACCCATGGTTCACTGGTTTCCACATCAATGCAAGCATTGCTAGTGAGAGTGCACTCCACCAATACAAGGAGTATGGTGTGGACATGCATTACCGATTTAATTATTGCAACTGCTGGATGTCGACTTAACTGAAGTCGACTAAAATTTGCCCTGAGGCTGTATTGATATTCATGGTTGATCTACTCTTGGCTATGTATTAAAGTGAGATCTCCTGGCTGATTTTTATTAGATCTGTTGGTGGCCTTTAAAACCATTGGAAACAAGGTTTTGTTATCACACTCCTGGTTGCTGATGAATTTGTCTTTCAGCTGGTTTGTTCCTCTTTCCTTTGAATAATCCAATGTTTAGCAACTGCCCATCTTTCTAGAGGAACCTCACACACATGACCACAAAGGCTTTTGTCTTGTCACCTTTCCTGCTCCATTCTGCAGTAACAGAATGTTGCGCTTCAAATCTAACGTACGTGTGTGTGTGTGTGTGTGTGTCTCCAGAAGTGGGAGTCCTGAAGTTAGTGTGTTGGTTTGTGATTGATACTAAAATATTTTTGCTGATTGTTTTATTCGTCTAGATAAGTCAGAGATGTAACTGCCGATGTAGAAGTAATCTCATTTATGGACTGTGTTGCACATGATAAATCATCCATGTCTATTCCATTTTTTTAATCCTAATCATTTTAGATTACTAGTATGTCATTGTGACTACCATGTTTACATGTTTAAAGAATGTTTTAAAAATGTAAAGTCACTTCTTTTCATCAGCACTGATTAAGTAGGATACTGTAACTAAGCAATCAGTATTTCAACAAATATTTATTTTCAGTATGTAATTTAAGAGAGGAAATTGTGATTTTTTTTTTTTTTTTTTTGGTCTTAATACAATCTGTGGCTTGCATCTGTTGCACACTCTTGTTCATATTATATTGTTCAGGCTCTGGCTAGGAAGCTAAATTTTCATTTATTAGGGTGAACAGTCTATTCCTTGTAGATTATTATAGATTTTTGTCATTTTTATGTAGGCCTCATCATTTTATATGATAGAGTATTCATTTAATTATTTCAGATTTTCTCATGTGCATGCAACTTCTTACCTTTCAATATCTGAAAGTAAGAGTAAAATGGGCCTGAACTAAATATATTCTACATCTTATGTGACAATGGTTTTATATCAATAACGGAGTATGACAGAAAATATGCCCTGACTTGAGAGTACGAGAAGGATATCAAAATAGCTTAAAAAGCATGAGATTCCATTGACACTTGCACACTCATTTTTGTGATGTGTGGCTATGTTTATATTTTGGGGTCGTGTTATATTTTGGTGTGGGGTTGAAACTGAATTATCTAGGGCAGTGGTTCCCAAACTTGTTCCGCTGCTTGTGCAGGGAAAGCTGCTGGAAGTGGTGGCCAGTACATCCCTCGGCCCACACCATCCCATTGGCCCGAAGCAGCGAACTGTGGCCACTGGGAGTCGCAATCGGCCAAACCTGCGGATGTGGCAGGTAAACAAACTGGCCTGGCCTGCTATGGGCTTTCCCCACACAAGCGGCGGAACAAATTTGGGAACCACTGATCTAGGGGAAAGCTGAGCTAATCATCTCTCTTCCAAAGCATTCCTTTCCTTCTCCAGTCTGTATCACATTTTGGCATTTTCACTGTGCTCATTGTCTCTCAAAATGCATCCGATGAAGTGAGCTGTAGCTCACAAAAGCTTATGCTCTAATAAATTTGTTAGTCTCTAAGGTGCCACAAGTACTCCTTTTCTTTTTGCGAATACAGACTAACACGGCTGCTACTCTGAAACATGTTGGTATGGTGTTTTTAACTCTCTCTCCTTCTACACTGAAGCTGTTGTGAAATCTTTTCCTCTCCTACATCTCTGAAATATGCATATGCTCTCCATACCCCCTCTATTAAAAACCCTGTCCTGCTCCCAGTTATTTCTTGCCTCTGCTACTTTCCTCCTTTCTTGCATCATTCCTCTTCAGTCTGTTTAAAATGCATTTCTAAAAGTCCTCAAGCTTTTCTGCCCTCTAGACCATCTTTACTGGCTTCCCTTTGGCTTCTGCATCAAATTTAAGATCCTTGCCTATTCCTTAAAGGCTCTATATAACATAGTTTCAGCCTACCTTTCTGTTCTTGTCTCCTTCTGCTCACCCCTTTGGTCTAAAGATATGATCACTGCTTTGAGTGATTTTACAGTCTAGAGCTGAGATCCAGCAAAATCTTACATTTCACAAGATTGTGGGAGGAAGACTTGTGGTTATCTAATATCTTGTACTCAAGTTATACATCATATTGGTGTTCTTATTTATTTTTATTAAAATATTGGTAAACTTGAAAAATAGTTTTGTGCATTATAACCATCAAGAAGGAAGAAGAGGATGTGACCTAAGTGGACCAAGAGCCTGATCCTGCATTTTTCAAGTCAATGGAGTGCTACCATAATGTAACTCACTTGTATCTATGTATGGATTTATATTCTCATCTCTGCAGTTTTCTGTGTTCATACACAGTTAATACAAATCTGTGTTTAAAAAGATTCAGCTGTATATAAATACACCTTCTGAATGCTGTGAATTTTTTCCTTGAGAAAACAGCTTTAATTCCCCCAAAGCCCTTTTGAAAGCAAAGGAAAGACTCTCACATTGATTTCTGTGGGCTTTGTATCACAACCTAGTAGTCCAGGCCCATCCCAATTTTAGGGGCTCAGTTTTTCTCCCCTTGAGGACAAGAGGAGTTTTTCCATTGATTTTTTTTTTAATGAGAACAAAATTGGACTCTAATAACCTAACACTATAATATGGTGTTATTCCTCTAGTTAGATTATACACAATGTATGGTCGAAAGAACATTTGTCATAAAATAAGAGTTGAGGTCAGATTGTTTTGAGAAATCATTAGTGACTATGCAATTATGGGAGTTTAGTCACATTAAAATTGTTGCCAAGGATGATGGATAGAAATCCTAGGTATAAATATTGGGGGAAATGCACACAGTTAGTGATCTCTTTAATTAAACATGCGTTGTGGTGTTTCAATAATATATCTGTAATGACTTTTATTGAGGACAATGTAACGACTAATTTATCTCAGAGATTAGTATTGATCAAGGTAAAGCTAAGATCAGTATTAGATTTTGAGGATCACTACCTTTGGAAATGGGATGAAATATTGAAGACAGTGCATATATTAGGTTGTGGGTTTTTTGTTTTTTTTTAAGGAATGAGGGAGTTAAACTGTTTAATGTGGTATGGTATTTGTAAATAGGGCTGAGCTAGTAAAGAGTTTGTCTCGTTTAATTTGGCCATTTCCATGGCCAAATTAAACTAGACATAACAGTTAAACTGCTCCCTCCTTTCTTAGTGTCAGTGTGAAAATCTGCCCTTATTAAACACTGTGGCAAAACTCTCATCAACTTCAATGGGAGCAGGAATTTATCTTTTTGTCAGTGGCTTTCAACCCTTTTTCATTTGCAGATCCCTAACAATTTTCAGATGGAAATATTAGGCATAGTCTGCAAACCCTAGGTGGAAAATCACTATTCTATGGTAATGATAACCTTTTGCAGACCCCTTGGACTAGTGGCCCCCCCAAACTGCTGAGTGCCCCACCTGGGGTCAGGCATTGAGGAACCTTCAGGGGGCATGGTTTTGTGCAATTAGAAAGTTGGCAACCCTACTCCCAGGGAGGCACAAATCAGGTAAGGGGGGAGGCATGATCAAAAAATTTGCTGACCACTGCCTTTGACATAATCTCCAGACCCCCAGGTGTTCGTGGACCACAGGTTGAAAACCACTTTTCATATTTAGATTCATAAACTAATGGTGGGACTCAAGTTAGCCCTAGTGTCTTTTTTTTTTTTAAGTGGGCCGTTTAAGTGACTGACTATTTTGTAATGGGGCAAATATCTGGCTTATATTTTGTTTTTCTAAGGTGACAGTTTTAGTTCATGTTAAATGCTAGTTATCAAATATCTCTGCTTTTGGTATTCCATTTTAAATTAAAGAATTACAGGTTCCATTTTATTCCAGAGTGTATAGAAAATTGACAGAGGTAAATGCATCCTAAAACATTACATAGAACATGTGAACTTTACAAAAATTAAACGAATACAGCTTTTGCAATAATACATTTAAATTGTACATGCACCCAGAGGCTTTGTATGAGGCACATAACTTAGAAATACTATTTCAGTAAAATGTATGTTTTTGAGATTTTTCAAAGGTGCCAATGTAGTGCTTTCAGTGGGAGCAGGCCACTCAGCTCCTGCAGGCACCTTTGTAATTCCCATCTTATCCTAATATATTTCATGTATAAATTGAAATAACAATAGTACATGGTGACCAACATCAGTGCAGAATCTTCCAGAAAATATGTATCATTTTATGCTTCCTGAACTTGTGAAGGATTTTTTTCACAAAAGAGAAATGTCTCCCTTTGGTATTGCTCTATCACTGAGGACACTGGGCCAGACTCTCTGTGTTAATTGGTGTAGCTCCATTGCCTTCAAGGGAGTTATGCAGTTGACATCAGCTGACTGTTTGGCTGGCTCTTTGGAAGCCCAGCGTTTTGTAGCTATGAAATGAGCCTGGACCAATGAGACTATACCAAGTCAAACATTTTTATCACTGTAGAAATGACATACAGATACAGCTCAGTGGTTTGAGCATTGGCCTGCTAAACCCAGGGTTGTGAGTTCAATCCTTGAGGGGGCCATTTAGGGATCTGGAGCAAAAATTGGGAATTGGTCCTGCTCTGAGCAGGGGGTTGGACTAGATGACCTGCTGAGGTCCCTTCTAACCCTGATATTCTATGATAAGATAAACCATATTTATCTTGCTGCTGTTCTTGAACAAATTCATACCACCTAGAAAGCAGTTTGACCATTTTTGTTAGGGTTTGCTCTTAAAAATCCCCTCAGACAAATTTGGAGTGTATTCTCCCCTCATATCTCATGTGCAGAATTCCCACTCATTTCAACAGGAGCTTAATTTACAGGTGGGTGAGAATAGACAGTAGATGAATAAGATATAGAAAAGCCTGCTTCCCCGAGATGCTAAAAATAAATTAAATGCTACTCTTCTTAGAACTCGAGGGCAGATTTCATAACAGAAGAATGAATTTAGAGGCAAGATGATCAGGTGTCCAGTTTTTGACCGGAACACCTGGTGGAAAAGGGATCCTGGTAGCTCCAGTTAGCACCGCTGACAGGGCCGTTGACTGTCCAGTTGGTGGTGCTGTGTAGTGCACCTGACAGGCTCCCTGCTAGCCTCCGTGCGTGCGCCTCTCAGGAAGCAGGGAGCATGTCCTTCTCCGGCTCTGACATGTAGGAACAGCCAGGGGCCTTGGCACACTGTCCCCGCCCCAAGCACCACCCCTGCAGCTCCCATTGGTCAGGAACTGTGGTGAATGGGAGCTGCGAGGGTGGCGCCTGTAGATGGGGCAGTGTGCAGAGCTGCCTAGCTGTGCCTCTGCTTAGGAGCCGGAGAGGGTACGTGCTGCTGCTGCTGCTGCTTCTTCTGGGAACTGCATGAGGTAAGCATGGCATGGAGCCTGCACCTCTGAGCTCCTCCTACTCCCTTCTGTCCCCCTCGATACCAGCCTGGAGCACCTGCCTGCACCCCCAGACAGAGCCCTCACTTCCCCTGCCCCCCGCATCCCTGCCCCAGCCTGACCCCCTCCCGCCTGCTCTCCAAGCTCCTCAGTCCCAGCCCAGAGCATCCTACACCGCAAAGCCCTCACCAGCCCCAGATCAGAGCCTTCACCCCCAGCCAGAGCCCTCATTTCCCTTCTGCACCCTGAACCCTCTCATTTCTGGCCCCACCCCAGAACCCGCACCCCCAGCCCTGAGCCCATACCTCCTCTCTCACCCCAGCCCATTGCCTCAGCTTGGAGCCCCTGTCATACTCCAAACCCCTCGGCTCCACCCCCCAGCTCAGGGCCCCTTCCTGCAGCCCAAACCCCTCATCCTTGTCCCCACCGCAGAGCCTCACATCCCAACCCACTGCCTCAGCCTGGAGCCCCCTCCTGCACTCTGAACTCCTCATTTCTGGCCCCAGCCCAGAGCCCACACCCCTAGCCAGAGTCCTCACCCCCTCCCACACCCGAGCCCCATGACCCAGCCCACTGAAAATGAGCTAGTGAGGGTGGAAGAGTGAGTGACAGAGGGAGGGGGGATGGAGTGAGTGGAGGGCCCGACCTTGGACAAGGGGCAGGACATGGATGGGGTCTCGGAGGAGGGGCAGGGCAGAAGGCAGGGCAAGGTTTTGTGCGAGTAGAAAGTTGGCAACCCTATTCAGAGGTCGTGTGACAGGGTGTACACACACTGGTTATGCAGATGTTAACCACACTCTGTAGGCTAAGAGGCCACTCCCCCTTGCCCCTGCTGGGCATGCTCAGACTGCAACCAGAGTAAAAAAGGGAGCAGCTAAGCTCAGTCTAGGCTGACCATAGAGGACACTAGACATACACTGCAGGCAGGGCCGGCTCTAGGATTTTTGCCGCCCCAAGCAAAAAAAATTTTTTGCCGTCCCTGCTATTTTTAAATTTTTTTTTATGCCCCTTGGCTCCGCCTCTTCCCAAACTCTTCCCCAAATCGCTGGCCCCGCCTCCTCCCCTGGGTGTGCTGCATTTTCCCCCCATTGCTTCCTGTGGTTCCTCCCCACCCTAGCTCACCTCTGCTCCCCTGAACATGCTGCTGCTCCGCTTCTTCCCCCTCCCTCTCGGACAAGGGAGAGGCAGCGCATTCAGGGGAGCAGGCGGAGCGGAGGTGAGTAAGGATGGAGGGGCAGGAATTAATGGGAGGGCAGGATAGAGGAAGTGCTCCCCGCCCCAGCTCACCTCCACTCCACCACCGCCGCCTACCCTGAGCGCGCCGCCACTCAGCTTCTCCTCCTTCCCTCCCAGGCTTGCTGCGCAAAAGAGCTCTTCGCGCGCAGCAAGCCTGGGAGGGAGGGGGGGAAAGCGGAGCGGCGGCGATGCACTCAGGGGAGCAGGCGGAGCAGAGGTGAGCTGGGGTAGTAGGGGCACATTTCTAAGGGCGGCATAGCCAGTGCCAGAATGCCGCCCCTAGAAATTTGCTGCCCCAAGCACCTGCTTGTTTTGCTGGTGCCTAGACCCAGCCCTGACTGCAGGACCCTACTGGGAAGCTTTCAGAGGCCAGCCGTACTGAGACCCTGATGGACACCCAGTTGACCACCGAGGCTGATGGAGAAGAGATTTCTGAGATGGCAAGATTGCTGCCACTGGAAGTCAGAGTAGGAAGGGACCCAGGGATCAGGACTATAGTAACAAGAGGCCTAGACTGATCACAAAAGTACTGGTTCTGTTGGGACCTGGTGGAGAAGGGTGGGCCTGGGTTTCCTTAGCCCAATTGCACCCACCACAGGGTGCAGTCAATCTCCCCTGAAGGGGTGGGCTTTCCTCTCAAAGGACAGCTCTTGACTGGCCATTGGACCATGCTGCCCTGAGCAGAAAGGCAGCTCTGTTGACTCTGGCCACTGGGACATCCTGCCCTGGAGAGAAGGGCGGCTATGTAGACTCTGGCCTTGAGCCATGCTGCTCTGAACAGAAGGACAGCTTTATTGATTCTGGCCATTGGTCCATGCTGCCCTGGGAGCCAGGGAAGCCATATTGACACCAGATCCTAGACCACTAGAGCTGTCAAATCCCTGTTTTGTGTACCCCCTCCCATGACGTGACACCCCGTGATGGGGTGTACCTACCGTGCAACAGGTCCTATTAATCACTAACAGGTGTTCATACAGTACATTTTACAATTAATTAAGATTCCAACTCAGAAGTTACTGGTAAAAAGAATGATTTAGTCCTTAGAATTGGTTGTATTCTATGATTTTTAAAATTTCAGAATATTAGCAATTCAGTAGATTAAATGTATATCTGTTAATTTTTTCATGATTAATCTCCTGTTTATAAATTATGTATAAAACTACTAGAAATTTCCATTGACTTTCCCTGAAAATATATATATTTACTGACAGATTTGCCTTTAATTTAGCTGTTCATTAAATTTCTGCCTCTAGAAATCACAAGTATTTGTATGTATTTTATAAATCTCAGTGCATGTATAACAACTCCTAGGGGCTTTGGGATCTAGTCCTTCAGAATGAAAGTTGCTGTATAAATAAATTGCTCTTTAATATTAAAAGTAAGATTCCTAGGTGACCCAGTGTAAGTTATTTCACTCTTAATAATGTCTGTTGCCCTCAGCGGTGGTCAGAATGCTGACAGCTCAAAGTACAGAGATGATAAATAGAAGTTTTAGAGCTATCAAAGTCCATATACTACAGCAGCTATTGTTACCCTGGACCATTTTTGGATTTTCTAACAGCAGTTATCCTTATCAAAAGAAATCTGCAGCGTACGTATTAAGAAATTCAGTCCAGCTTTGTTTACACCCTTGGTTATAAAATCTAGATTGAAAGAAATGTAACTAGTATAAAGATTTGAGACATTTTCAGAGGATAGGCCAACTTGTCCTTACTTGCCATCTTGAAGTAAATAGAGTTGCATGGGTGTTGAGAGTTGGTTGGAAATTTTCTGTTAAAACTCTTTTTTTGATTAAATGAATTTTTTTTGCCAAAAATACCTGCTTTTTCTCAGAAAACTATTTAATTTGCCAAAATATGTCGTGAAAACCAAGATTCTGTGGAATTTTTTGTTCAAAGCTTCGGGGGATGGGGGAGAAGATGAGCCACCCCTAGAATGAAGGAAAGGCAGAAATTGGTCCAATAGATGTACTATATATGTTGCTGACATTCTTTAACTCCCTAACTGATGGAAGCAGCTGGGTGGCAATATTTTTTTCAAAGTGTGGGTAGGACACGGTGCTTCCTGGTAGCAGAGCAAAGATGGAGGAACAGAATGTTTCACTTGCTGGCACTTGTTCATTTTATCAACTTGAGGCAAATATAAAGAAGATGACATTTCTTGTTCAGAGGACTACTGCATGATGCCAGACAGAAAGAAAGAGAGGGATTAGAACTATCTTATCCATCTTTATTTTTAAAAATGTGCTCACTGGTATCGATAGGAAATATTACAGAAAACACAGACTTTTGTAATGAATTGGCCAAGTGCAAAGTATGGGTTACTCAGTGCAATCAGATTATCTCTGGCATTCAGATGATGCATATAATTTATGAAACTGTTGCTGCAGATGCATATTATGTAAAGGCAGACACATACTGAAATTTTGTTCACTAAATAACCATTTCACCCAAAAATAGGTTAGACTTTTACATTATGCAAGCTAACATAGGTCACACTACCTCAAAAGTTTTTGAATATTTATTGTTAAATTGGGCCATTAGTGATTAGTTGGAGAAAAAACAAATTTTTAAGTAATATTTTTCATATAAAATCGTTGTTAATGCTAATTTGGTCATTGCTTTCACCAGCCTCACACAGTTTGTTTATGTAATGGTCTACATTTAAAACTCTTCCTTCCCATGCTGAAAGGCCTGACTTCATTGAATTGAATGGATCTGCTTTTGACTTACATCTGTAAGTGAGAACAGAATGTGCCCTTTTAAGCAGGTTATGGATTACCACATGAATGAATAGCAGAGCTTTATTGTTCACATTCCAATCACAATTTCAGGGCTGGATGTGTGTACTTTTCAGGTAATATACTATTTTTTCTTAAAAAGCTGGAATATTTTTATAACGCTGGTGTCTGAGCCCCAGAGAAGTGTTGCTTTTGGCTGGTGACGAAGACAAAGCATTTTTGGGGATGACTTGCTTGAGCTGAGGATCACAGTTGGAGACAGTATTTCTTCTTACTAGCCAGCAGAGAGAAATAAAGTACAATAATTGGAGGTAGAGCTGGATGAAATATTCATTGTGGAAAGCTAAGTTTGTCAGATTTTGGATGGCAAAACTTCAGTGGAATTGCAAAAACTTTTGCTTGAAACAAAAGGGGGGTGAAAATTTCAGAGGAGATGCTGGCTATAGTGATGGTGCCTCTAGCACCATGGCCCAGTGCAGTACTTTTTCAGCCAGTGTAATATGACAATCAAATAAATTGTGAGGAGGTGTCTAATGGATCCACCCTGCTATATCAAAAACAGTAACCAAAATGGCAAAATCCCATGGTTGGTAGGATGCAGCAAGAGCCAATGAAAGGGAGGAGAGGAGCTACTTGTTCCCATTCCCGCTCCCACAATTCCAGCTGCTGCACTCTGTGCCCCATGCTCTTAAGCCCCTTAGTCTAATCTCAGTGAAGCACCTCAGACATCCCTGTTCCCCACCCCACCTCCTGTCCTAGCATATTGTTATTTCCCAACAGAAGTGGTGTTTCAAGAGAGTGTTGACCTCTTCAAGCAGTGATTCAATGTAGCTGGGTGTGGGGAGAAGGAAGAAGTGCTGCCAGCTCAAGTCTCCCAGTCCCCCACACCCTCCCTCTAGCTCCTCACCTAGCATCAACCTCCAGGCCTAGCACCAGTCCGACAAATACCAGCGTGGTGGATCTTTTACCAGCCACGTTTGTGGAGTGAGAGATGCCCCCTCCCTAGCAATTCTTCTATGAAGCGGGTAAATATTATCTCCATTTTAAATATAGGGCGACTGAGCTACAGAGACACGCCCAAGGTCACACAGGTTACTGTAAGAACCAGTTAGGGCCTGATACAATTCCTACTGAAGTAATTGGAAAGGCTTTAATTGGATCAAGCAGGCCCTTAGAACGCAGGTCTCTTGATTGTTAAAACCATGCCTAATCTACTAGATCACAGTGCCGTCTATGCAAATCACTTAGTCTCGTTGTATCTCTGAATCTTAGGCCATGTCTACACTACAAACTTATGCTGACGCAAATTTTATCAGCATAAAGCCACCACAGTTGTGTACATGCATACTTGGCTCCTTGTGTCAGCAGTGTATGTACTCACCAGGACTGCTTGTATTGATGCGCAGTGTGATACACCCTGGGTAGATATCTCTGTGTGTAACCCGCCACTGTCCAGTGTACTTTTGGGAAGTTTTGGCAATGCATGATGGGGCAAAAATAAGTTGTGCAGTGGTGACTGGGAGCATGGCATCAACTTCCCAGTGTGCAACTGTCTCCATCCCATGATGTCATCTATATCCCATAATTTTCACACCTTTTTTCAAAATCCAAAAACTCACATGGCCCTCCTTACTGTCCACAATCTTGTACAGCATCATGATACTTACACATCTCTGCACTATTGTCATGAGCATTGCAAACAATTTTGTGGCCTGGTAGGAGTTGTGTGGTGGTTGCTGTACATGTAGGAAGATAATACTATCAGTACATCTGAAATTTTGTTTGTGGCTTACTTTATGAGTTGTCACATGGTCAGTAATAAATAATCAGACCTGCTAAGCACTCAATAGCAGATGTTGCAAACTAGTAGGGATGAGTTGTGTTTTAAATAATATACATTTATTTTGTAACAGAATTCAGTGGGGGGCGGACCTGTGAAATGTTAAACAACTATATTTAAAACCTCTTAAATTAAGAGAACAGTAATTATGAAGGGGAAAGAACATTCATGTCCATTTCAGCTACACCTACGCCAACCGTAGCTTTCACAGGAGAGCATATGTGAAGCTGTGATTCTTTAATGTCCCCTGGGGTGGAGTGGTAGGAGAAGTGCAGTGACATCAGGGGGTCACATGGAATTTGGGGTGAGGGGTGCAGGGAGGTCCTGATTAGGGTGACCAAGTGTGCGGTTTTCAACTGGAACACCCGGTCGAAAAGGGATCCTGGCTGCTTCGGTCAGAACTGCTGACTGGCCCATTAACTGTCCAGTTGGCAGCATTGCACAGCAGGGCTGGCAGGCTCCCTGCTAGCCTCCGCACCACGTGGCTCCTGGAAAGCAGCTGGCATGTCCCCTCTCCAGGGCAGCAAAGGGGCTCCGCACTCTGCTCCCAGCTGAAGCACTGCCCCCACAGCTCCCATTGGCCAGGAACCACAGTCAATGAGAACTGTGGGGGCGGTGCTTGCGGACATGGCAGTGCGCAGAGCCACCTGGCTGTGCCGCCATGTAGGAGCTGGAGGGGGGACCTGCTGCTTCTGCTTCCGGGAGCCGCTTGAGGTAAGTGCCACCTGGTGCCTCGCCCTTGAGTTATCTCTGCGCCCCAAACCCCTGACCCAGCCCTGATCCTCCTCCCATCTTCCAAACCCCTCGATCTCAGCCCATAGCACCCTCCAAGCCCCTCAGTCCCCACCTAGAGCCTGCTACTGCACCCCAAATCCCTCGTCCCTGGCCCCACATCAGAGCCTGCACCCCCAGCCAGCACCTGCACCCCAACCCTCTGCCCCAGCACAGAGCCCCTCCCATATCCTGAACCCCTCATTTCTGGTCCCAGCCTGGAACCTGAATCCCCAGCCGAGAGCCTGTACCTCCTCTCATACCCCAACCTCCTGCCTCAGCCTGGAACCCCCTCCCGTACTCAGAACCCCTCAGTTCCACCCCCCAGCCCAGAGCCCTTTTCCGCATCACAAACCCCTCATCCCTGGGCCCACCCCAGAGCCCGTACCCCTAGCCAGAGCCCTCACCCACTTCCGCACCCCAGGCCCCTAAGCCAGCCTGGTGAAAATGAGCAAGTGAGGGAGGGTGGGGAGAGCAAGCAAGAGAGGGAGGGGGCATGGAGTGAGTGGAGGGTGGGGCCTCAGAGAAGGGACATAGGTGGGGCCTTGGAGGAGGGGTGGGGCAGTGGAGTAGGACAAGGGTGTTCAGCTTTGTGCAAGTACAAAGTTGGCAACTTTATTCCTGATATTGAGTTATCAATGGACTGCAGAGGGAGGTGAGTCTGGGACTGCAGCATCTGTGTTTGGTTCCTGAGAAGCCCCATTATGGTCTGATGCATCTTCCTCCTCTTCTCCTTTCCACTCTTTCCTTCTCCAGGATGTCTGCAGTGTTCATCCTCCAGGCCCTGTGCTCACAGTCAAATGCAGCACTGGCTTGCAGGATTTCACTGAATGTCTCATCCCGAGTCCTCTTCTTTCTCTTCCTTGTCTGACTCCGGTGTGGAGCAGGAAGATCGTCAAGGCTGCAGTGGTACCAGCTGCAGATCTCTCTCTCACTCACAGAATAACAGGTTTCAGACTAGCAGCTGTGTTAGTCTGTATTCCCAAAAAATAAAAGGAGTACTTGTGGTTAGTCTCTAAGGTGCCACAAGTACTCATTTTATTTTTCACTCACAGAACTCGCTCCTCTAATGTTTTAAGTGTTACATGCTCATTCTCACTTTTTTTTTTAGATTGTTTGTGCATGGCATCAGTCACAGCACCAGTCCACAGTGAATATGACCTTCCAGGAAATAGGGAAATGAGGGAATTGCTTGGGTGCATGAAACTAGTAGCATAGGGTATTGGTACTGAATACTGGCACCATTTTCCACAGTGGTGATGATTTTAGCTGATATCTCACTCCTAGGGGTAGCACAGACAGAGCACAGCTGCTGTTATCATCCTGAATCTATCTGGGCCAGTATGCTGCTAGCCTGTGTACTGCAATGGTGCTTGCTGAAGTTATCACTGACTGGGGTGAGAAGGTGTCCTACTGTAGAGGAAGAAATGTAGAGGCAGCCATCCCTAAAACTTTCAGGAGATGATTGCAAAGTATCTCCATGAAAGCTTCATTGAGATCTCAGACAGATTCAAGGAACATCCCTGTATACGTAAACTGCTCTGCGTGCATTCCAACCCTCCTGCCTAACTTTCTGGAGGGGACTGAAAAGCAGATAGCAACTGCACCTCTCTTGGTTGTTCCACTGTCTCTTCTAGCATGAGGAAATTAATGAAAAATCAAAAACTGTATCCTGCTGTGGTGCGGGGTGGCATCCCTGTAATAGAAAATGTATGTACACATTTACCCAGGGTTCCTTCCCCTGCACTGGGCTCGACTGGCTGGATTTCACTGGAGTCAAAAACAGGTCATGGATTGCTGTGCAGTTGGAGTCCCTTGGTTGCCTGTCCCCCATCCTCCTCCTCCTCCTCCTCGGTGTCATCCTCCTCCTTGCTATTCAGAGAAGAGATCAGTGACTCAGGCTCCTGGGAGGTATCAACAGCTTCCTAGAGCTGTATTTTGGCAGTAGCTGGGGTAGGTGATTCACTTGCTGAGATAAGGAGGTCTTTACATTTGGTTGGGTCAAGCCCTTTGCACATCCCAAAGTACAACAGTAATGGCAGGGGCGAAGCAGGCGGAGGGATTTGAAATTTCATGTGGTGCAAAATCTCAAAAAAAAACAACTTGAGCAAAAACTTTTGCCAGTGTCTCAAAAAAAGGTCGACACGCAAGTCTAGTGTAGGAAGCTTTACATAATGGCTTCCTTGCATCAGAGTCATGGGTTGAATCAAGCCCTAGCCTAATGGAGCTAACTTTGTACATGCTTGGTTGCCTGGGGAATAACTGGCATCAAAAATGCCACTGAAAAAATGAAAAGCATTTTATTTACTAACTCCTCTGTTGGAGTATTTTAATTGGCAAGAGTCTAAACAATGAAGACTAGCATGGAATTTTGTATACTAATTCCTAGTTCTGTGTGACTACAATAATTTGTGTAATTCACTTTAAATAAGCAAGATCACGTTCTCTGCTTGAATTAAATCTCATGCCGTCTTGTGATTTATTTAATAATTAAAAAAAAAAAAAAGAAGCTAGGAAAGGTCCTGTCGCTGGCAGCATTTCTGCGTACACTGTTTTTCTAATCTAGCAACAGAAATAATCACCTCATCCCTAGGTCTGACAGCCAACTGCCATTTCTTATATTAAAACACAGCCAGCCTAGAAGGCATAATCTTAGCTAAAATCTCTGTCTGATGCATTTTAGAAACTAACTTCCTCATAGTTTTTGTGAGGAATATTCTCCATCAGATTTCTGTTGTTTTTTCATGAACTGAGGTGATCTCTTTCAGAAAAATAACAAGAGAATGTATGCTGTTACCAGCATTGAATAGGAAATCCCTGCATAACACTTTGAAGGAGGATTACTGCACAATGAACGTGAGATCTGAAAAGTTTTGGGTACTGACAGTGGATTGTAGTTCTGATTTACTGATCTAACTACTCTTGTGACAGTACGTAGTTAACTAGATTTCTGAAAAATTTTAGAAATGTCAAAAATATTGTTTTTATCAAGGAAATATTTTCAAGGTCTCTTTTAGAATAGGAGATCTATGCATTTTTCCCTTTTGGTTACAAAGTTCATTAAATTCTCTCTCTGTTTTTCCTAAAAATGGTGTAGGAGAAGGATAAAACAAGTCCCTGCATGCTCACAATGGAATAAAGAGTAAGGTTACAATGCTGCAAGAATTTATGCATGTGCTTAAATTTACACAATGTGATTAATTCTACTGACTCAGTGAGACTACTTAGTGTATAAAAGTCAGGCTTGTGCCCAAGTCGCTGTGGGATCCCTGCAGGACATTAAATTTAGGAAGTTTCATGTGTTCAAACACTTACAATAAATAGTGAATAAAAATATTGTAGATGATGTGATTACCCTGGAAGTCTGAAATAGTGACACTATTTTAAACAATGCATTAAAATACCATCTTCCATTTAAGGTCTTCAAAAATTGGAGAAGATGGGGATTAATATGAGAATTGAAAGGTGGGTAAGGAACTGATTAAAGGGGAGACTACAATGGGTAATACTGGAAGGTGAACTGTTAGGCTGGAGGAAGGTTGCTAGTGGAGTTCCTCAGTGTTTAGTCTTGGGACCAAACTTATTTACCATTTTGTGCCAAGATCAGTAATAAAAAAGTGGGAGTGCTCTAATAAAATTTGCGGATGACACTAAGTTGGGAGGTATTGCCAGTACAGAGGAGGACTGGAATATCCTATAAGAAGATCTTGATGACCTTCTAAACTGTAGTAGTAGAAATGGGATGAAATTTAGTAGTGCAAGGTCATGTTGTTAGTCCCTAAATGCAAGAATTTTTGCTGTAAGCTGGAGATGTATCTATTGGACGCAACCAGAGGAGGAGAAAGACCTGAGCGTACTGGTTGATCAGAGGATGACTGAACCGCCAGTGTGAGGCAGCTATGAAGCACGCTAATGCAGTCCTATTTTGTTTGGGAGATCTGACTTTTTGCCTCTCCTGTGTGTCATTAGTACTTGGCATTTATATAGCGCTTCACATGTTTGCAGCAGTATGCAAATACTAACGATTCTTCGCAACCTATCCATGAGGTAAGTGCATAAGCATTATCTCCATTATCTCCATTTTATGGATGGGAAAAACTGAAGTAGAGCGCCTATGTCCAGTCAGTGGCTGAGCCTGCATTAGAACTATGTTCATGACTCCCAACCCTCCACTCATTTTTGTGTATGTTGCTGCCTCTCCTCTCACTCACTTCATTGTAGCTGACTAGGTTTTGTGAACTCAAACTTTTCTGGTGCTGCTTGGCTTTGTATTGAGTGTATAGATACTATTGTTAAATAGAACATCGCTGTCTTTTAATAAGTAAATCTTTCCGTGGTGATCCATTACATGAGTTCCTAAACAAGAGTGCTGGAAAATGCACGTGTCTTTAAAATATAGATATCCTTACCCAATTTCATAATTGGAAATTCTAGGGAGAGTTGATAGTGCCTGACATATCCTGTTATCAGACTCTGTTTTCAGTTGCTTTTAACTTCAACTGTTCAGGCTGAAGCTTACCATTCAGCTGGGTGTTTGCCTCAGGCTGAATTTTGTGTGTGGAAAGTTTCAATAAAAGTGGTTCAGCTATTTTTTGAGAAGACTATTAGGAGAAAATGTTATTTTGCCCGTGTTTAAAGCAAACAAAACGTGCAACCATTTTGATGAAAAGCTCTAGCTCCTTGGAGCAGGGACACGAAATTTGGCGGTGGGGTTGTCCTGCTGTTGAAGATGTACCATTTGCTGTCCTCATGGAAAAAAATGCCCAAATTTGGCCAAGATATAAGACTGAAACATCTTGGTTCATACGTGCTCAGTGGAGATTTGTTAGGGAACTAAATTCTGTGAAGATTTTGTCTTCACTAAGCATGCACAGGCAGCTTGACTCTTGCATTTCCTAACTCTTGAGTGCTTAACTTCGCAAACTTGACATTCTTTTGACATGGTGGGGTTTTTATGTATTAATACAAAATGGGTATACCGTGTTGTCAATATACAGATACAAAAATTTTACTGAACTGTTGTGTTTTTTTTTTCCCCTTGTCTTTAAGTTAAGTCATTACTTACACTGGAAGCCTGTACAGTGGAACCCCATTTATCCAATGTAATTGGGAATGGTGTTAAATCGGATAAACAAAAATTTGGATAATCTGTAGAATGGGCAAAGAACTTCAGCCCTGGGGGGCAGGGCCTAGGCTGTCAGCACCAGTTCGGTTAATACGGAGAGCTGGATAATAGAGATTCGGATAAATGGGTTTATACTGTATTAAAATCTCTCCACAGACTAACTCAAATATTTATGCAAAAAGGACCATAAAGCTTAGCATATAATCAGACTAGATGACTCACATTTGTAAGAATTAAGTTATTTGCTTCAATTTTACCACCATTTATATTAAAACACGATAGCAATAATTCATTTTATGCCAATATACAGTGTTAAAGATGAGTAAATGAAAATTTATACCAGAGGGCAGGAGTGCTGGTGTTGTAGAAACTAAAAACCACTGCTGTATTTTCTGTTGTATTGTTAATATCAGCAGGTCACATTTTTGCCATTGTAATAAAGGGGAATTATGGGTGCTTAGCCCCTCTAAATAATGGGCCATCCTTATTTGGGTGCCTGGCTCTGATATGTCACTGATATACATCAGGAGAAGCCCTATTGAAGTAAATTGAATTGAGACTATAAAACAGGGATAATTAAGTCTGGAATGGGCCCCAGATATTAGTCTTTTTATTTTTATTTGCCAAAATTTTTAAGTCTTTTGGGCATTGGATGGTTGCTACCACCACTTTCTTCTTTCTCTGGAAGGTTGACAGATAAGGCCACTTTCTCCCTCAATCCTGATAGTGTCTTTGGAGGAGTGATAGAAGCATCTGTCCCTTCTAGGAAGTAAATAGAATTGGGGACTGAGGGGGATGATAGACTGCTTCAGCTGATTATAGGTAGGGCTGGTAGCCCTGCTTGTTCTTAAAGTTGTCAGACATTTCCCATTGTAAAACCCTGTTTTCAGTTGCTTATAACTTAAATAATTCGGGCTGAAATTTTCCATGCCACTTGTCTGACTCAGACTGAAACCTTTGGAAAATTTCAGCTATTCCTAGAATGAGGTTAGGGAAAAATGTTGTTTTGCACATGTCAAGGTTGCCAGATTTTTTTTTATTAGAGCGCTAGCATTCCCCATTCTTTGGAGTAGGGACTTGAAATTTGGCAGGAGGGTGGCCATTGTGTTAATGTCTCTTTTGCCATCCCTGTGAAACTCTGCCCAAATTTTACCATGTTATAAGTGTTTGAAGAATTGCAGTTTGCACATGCCCAGTAGAGATTTCTTAGATTTTAGCAGCTAAATTCTCTGAAGATTCCATCCACACTGGATGTGATCCATCCCAGCATTGATTTGGACTTTTCCTGCAACTGCAGCTTGGGCTTCTCCAGGCCATGCTGTGGCCAGGTCCAGGCACTTGAACAGAGAGCAGAGAGAACTCTCCTGTGCTGTCGGTTAGAACCAGTCAAAACTTTTCCAGGGGAACATTTTCCTGTCAGAAAACGCTCCTTCAAAACAACTGAAATATTCTGAAGGAACATATTGATATGATCAAAAATTTTGGCAAAATTATTATTAATTCATTTGACAAGTTCAAAATATTTTGTTTGACTTTATTGAAAAACTTTTTATCCTTTCAACATTTATATTGTATTATAATGTAATATAACATGACATTCAAGTTGAAAAAGTCAAAACAAAGTGAAGGTTACACAGGCAGTCTTAATTCTGGCACTTCCAACTTTTGAGTCTGCACTTTGCAACCTTAAAGTTTTCTTAACGCTGTTTTTTGTGTGTGTAATATTAGACAAAGTGGCAGTACTAGAGGGTTTCAGACATGATCTGAATATTCTTGTATGTTCCCTTGGTCAGAATGAAAAACAAAGCCATCCTTGCACAATCAGTGATGGCTCCTTTCAAAAAGTAATGATGAGAATATATTTGTACTGTAGTAGGTAGAAGTCCATCTGGGAGAGTGGGCTGGTTTTTGTCAAGAGTCACTCACTTTTTGTATACATATCACTTTCATCACTCTAGTGGAGACTTCTTTCTTCCTCCTCAAAGATTATTGGAAAATTATTCTGGCTACTAGAAAAAAGAACGTAAGAATGGCCATACTGGGTTAGACCAAAGGTCCATCCAGCCCAGTATCCTGTCTACCGACGGTGGCCAATGCCAGGTGCCCCAGAGGGAGTGAACCTAACAGGTAATGATCAAGTGATCTCTCTCCTGCCATCCATCTCCACCCTCTGACAAACAGAGGCTAGGGACACCATTCCTTACCCATCCTGGCTAATAGCCATTAATGGACCCTAACCTCCATGAATTTATCTAGTTCTCTTTTAAACCCTGTTATAGTCCTAGCCTTCACCACCTCCTCAGGCAAGGAGTTCCACAGGTTGACTGTGCACTGTGTGAAGAAGAACTTTCTTTTATTTGTTTTAAACCTGCTGCCCATTAATTTCATTTGGTGGCCCCTAGTTCTTATATTATGGGAACAAGTAAATAACTTTTCCTTATTCACTTTCTCCACACCACTTATGATTTTAAATACCTCTATCATATCCCCCCTTAGTCATCTCTTTTCCAAGCTGAAAAGTCCTAGCCTCTATAATCTCTCCTCATATGGGACCCGCTCCAAACCCCTAATCATTTTAGTTGCCCTTTTCTGAACCTTTTCTAATGCCAGAGTATCTTTTTTGAGATAAGGAGACCACATCTGTACGCAGTATTCAAGATGTGGGTGTTCCATGGATTTATATAAGGGCAATAAGATATTCTCCATCTTATTCTCTATCCCTTTTTTGATGATTCCTAACATCCTGTTTGCTTTTTTGACCTCCGCTGCACACTGCATGGATGTCTTCAGAGAACTATCCACGATGACTCCAAGATCTTTTTTCTGATTAGTTGTAGCTAAATTAGCCCCCACCGTATTGTATGTATAGTTGGGGTTATTTTTTTCCAATGTGCATTACTTTACATTTATCCACATTAAATTTCATTTGCCATTTTGTTGCCCAATCGCTTAGTTTTGTGAGATCTTTTTAAAGTTCTTCACAGTCTGCTTTAGTCTTAACTATCTTGAGCAGTTTAGTATTGTCTGCAAATTTTGCCACCTCACTGTTTACCCCTTTCTCCAGATCGTTTATGAATAAGTTGAATAGGACCCTTGGGGAACACCACTAGTTACCCCCTCCATTCTGAAAATTTACTATTTATTCTTACTCTTTGTTTCCTGTCTTTTAACTATCTCTCAATCCATGAAAGGATCTTCCCTCTTATCCCATGACAACTTACTTTACATAAGAGCCTTTGGTGAGGGCCTTTGTCAAAGGCTTCCTGGAAATCTAAGTACACTATGTCCACTGGATCCCCCTTGTCCACATGTTTGTTGATCCCTTCAGAGAATTCTAATAGATTAGTAAGACATGATTTCTCTTTACAGAAATCATGTTGACTTTTGCCCAACAATTTATGTTCTTCCGTGTGCCTGACCATTTTATTCTTTATTATTGTTTCAACTAATTTGCCCAGTACTGACATTAGACTTACCAGTCTGTAATTGCTGGAATCATCTCTAGAGCCCTTTTTAAATATTGGCGTTATATTAGCTATCCTCCAGTCATTGGGTACAGAAGCTGATTTAAAGGACAGGTTCCAAACCCTAGTTAATAGTTCCGCAATTTCACATTTGAGTGCTTTCTGAACTCTTGGGTGAATGCCATCTGGTCCCGGTGACTTGTTACTGTTAAGTTTCTCAATTTAATTCCAAAACCACCTCTAGTGACACTTCAATCTTGACAATTCCTCAGATTTGTCACCGACAAAAGACGGCTCAGGTTTGGGAATCTCCCTAACATCCTCAGCTGTGAAGATTGAAGCAAAGAATTCATTTAGTTTCTCTGCAATGACTTTATCATCTTTAAGTGCTCCTTTTGTATCTTGATTGTCCAGGGGCCCCACTGGTTGTTTAACAGGCTTCCTGCTTCTGATGTACTTAAACATTTTGTTATTACCTTTTGAGTTTTTGGCTAGCTGTTCTTGAAACTCCTTTTTGGTCAGAAAGGTGGTTACCCTTCCCTTTATATTTATGACAATAGGTGTTACTCTTTCATCGGAACACTGACACTAGATGTAACTAGTCAGAAAATGAAACCAATATAATTGACCTGTTTGCAGACTTAAACTGAACTGAGGCCCTGAAGATGGGCAAAGCCCAAAGAATGGAAATAATTTTTAGTTTGCTATGTAAAAAGGAAAATAATATTTTTATTTTCTAGGTGTGCTTTTCTTTTCTGCAAGGTAGTGTGAGAAGAGGTTGCAGCGTTGTACCTCTGTGTTCTCTTTTCCTTTAAACTTGTAAAAATAAACATCTTAGTATTGAGGTTGCCTGGGTCCTTCTAAGTAATTTAATGCAAAATAGCTATCACTTACAGTGCTCAGAGAATGTCTCCTTCACTGTCGCTGAAATGGGATATTCAGCTATATGTGCTTGATTGTGTTTCGGTCATAAACATTATGGACTCAGTCCTGCAAGATGCCAATGACTTTAGGTGCAGTTCTGGGCCCATTGAACTTACTAAAAAGCTTTGCTATCTACTTCACTGGGCCCAGGATTTTACCCCCTGGCCCAGTTGAATAAAGAATTAAGCACGTGCTTAACTTTAAAACTGGAGTAATCCTGTTGAAATAAGTTGGTTTACTTAAATGCTTAAAGTTAAGCATGTGTTTGGTTGCTTTGCTGTACTGGGGTCAGCCTCCAGCACCTTGCACAATCAAGCCCCACATAAACAGTATGTATTGTTTCAGAGTAGCAGCCGTGTTAGTCTGTATTCGCAAAAAGAAAAGGAGTACTTGTGGCACCTTAGAGACTAACAAATTTATTAGAGCATAAGCTTTCGTGAGCTACAGCTCACTTCATCGGATGCATTTGGTGGAAAAAACAGAGGAGAGATTTATATACACACACACAGAGAACATGAAACAATGGGTTTATCATACACACTGTAAGGAGAGTGATCACTTAAGATAAGCCATCACCAACAGCAGGGGGGGGAAGGAGGAAAACCTTTCATGGTGACAAGCAGGTAGGCTAATTCCAGCAGTTAACAAGAATATCAGAGGAACAGTGGGGGGTGGGGTGGGAGGGAGAAATACCATGGGGAAATAGTTTTACTTTGTGTAATGACTCATCCATTCCCAGTCTCTATTCAAGCCTAAGTTAATTGTATCCAGTTTGCAAATTAATTCCAATTCAGCAGTCTCTCGTTGGAGTCTGTTTTTGAAGCTTTTTTGTTGAAGTATAGCCACTCTTAGGTCTGTGATCGAGTGACCAGAGAGATTGAAGTGTTCTCCAACTGGTTTTTGAATGTTATAATTCTTGACGTCTGATTTGTGTCCATTCATTCTTTTACGTAGAGACTGTCCAGTTTGGCCAATGTACATGGCAGAGGGGCATTGCTGGCACATGATGGCATATATCACATTGGTAGATGCGCAGGTGAACGAGCCTCTGATAGTGTGGCTGATGTGATTAGGCCCTATGATGGTATCCCCTGAATAGATATGTGGACAGAGTTGGCAACGGGCTTTGTTGCAAGGATAGGTTCCTGGGTTAGTGGTTCTGTTGTGTGGTGTGTGGTTGCTGGTGAGTATTTGCTTCAGATTGGGGGGCTGTCTGTAAGCAAGGACTGGTCTGTCTCCCAAGATCTGAGAGAGCGATGGCTCGTCCTTCAGGATAGGTTGTAGATCCTTGATGATGCGTTGGAGGGGTTTTAGTTGGGGGCTGAAGGTGATGGCTAGTGGCGTTCTGTTGTTTTCTTTGTTGGGCCTGTCCTGTAGTAGGTGACTTCTGGGTACTCTTCTGGCTCTGTCAATCTGTTTCTTCACTTCAGCAGGTGGGTACTGTAGTTGTAGGAATGCATGATAGAGATCTTGTAGGTGTTTGTCTCTGTCTGAGGGGTTGGAGCAAATGCGGTTATATCGTAGCGCTTGGCTGTAGACAATGGATCGAGTGGTATGATCTGGATGAAAGCTAGAGGCATGTAGGTAGGAATAGCGGTCAGTAGGTTTCCGATATAGGGTGGTGTTTATGTGACCATCGCTTATTAGCACCGTAGTGTCCAGGAAGTGGATCTCTTGTGTGGACTGGTCCAGGCTGAGGTTGATGGTGGGATGGAAATTGTTGAAATCATGGTGGAATTCCTCAAGAGCTTCTTTTCCATGGGTCCAGATGATGAAGATGTCATCAATGTAGCGCAAGTAGAGTAGGGGCATTAGGGAACGAGAGCTGAGGAAGCGTTGTTCTAAGTCAGCCATAAAAATGTTGGCATACTGTGGGGCCATGCGGGTACCCATCGCAGTGCCGCTGATTTGAAGGTATACATTGTCACCAAATGTGAAATAGTTATGGGTCAGGACAAAGTCACAAAGTTCTGCCACCAGGTTAGCCGTGACAGTATCGGGGATACTGTTCCTGACGGCTTGTAGTCCATCTTTGTGTGGAATGTTGGTGTAGAGGGCTTCTACATCCATAGTGGCTAGGATGGTGTTTTTAGGAAGATCACCAATGGACTGTAGTTTCCTCAGGAAATCGGTGGTGTCTCGAAGATAGCTGGGAGTGCTGGTAACGAAGGGCCTGAGGAGGGAGTCTACATAGCCAGACAATCCTGCTGTCAGGGTGCCAATGCCTGAGATGATGGGGCGTCCAGGATTTCCAGGTTTATGGATCTTGGGTAGCAGATAGAATACCCCAGGTCCTGGCTCCAGGGGTGTGTCTGTGCGGATTTGTTCTTGTACATTTTCAGGGAGTTTCTTGAGCAAATGCTGTAGTTTCTTTTGGTAACTCTCAGTGGGATCAGAGGGTAATGGCTTGTAGAAAGTGGTGTTGGAGAGCTGCCTAGTAGCCTCTTGTTCATACTCTGACCTATTCATGATGACGACAGCACCTCCTTTGTCAGCCTTTTTGATTATGATGTCAGAGTTGTTTCTGAGGCTGTGGATGGCACTGTGTTCTGCATGGCTGAGGTTATGGGGTAAGCGATGCTGCTTTTCCACAATTTCAGCTCGTGCACGTCGTGCACGTGGGAATGGATGAGTCATTACACAAAGTAAAACTATTTCCCCATGGTATTTCTCCCTCCCACCCCACCCCCCACTGTTCCTCTGATATTCTTGTTAACTGCTGGAATTAGCCTACCTGCTTGTCACCATGAAAGGTTTTCCTCCTTCCCCCCCCTGCTGTTGGTGATGGCTTATCTTAAGTGATCACTCTCCTTACAGTGTGTATGATAAACCCATTGTTTCATGTTCTCTGTGTGTGTGTATATAAATCTCTCCTCTGTTTTTTCCACCAAATGCATCCGATGAAGTGAGCTGTAGCTCACGAAAGCTTATGCTCTAATAAATTTGTTAGTCTCTAAGGTGCCACAAGTATGTATTGTATTTTTATTGGAGGGTAAAACCAGGAAGCTTTTCCCATCCCTGCCTCAGATCTTGTCTCCCATGTTTTGAATGGCAGAGCTGTAAACATTGATCACCTAAGTTTCAAGAGCACATGGAACAACTGTAGTGCATTCATCTCTTTTCTGCAGCTCTTTCATAAAATTCACAAATTTGTTGTTCAAAGTGAACAAATTACAAGTGCTTTAAGTACATTGTGAGTTTAAATCTTAGCATTACCTTAGTGAGCTATGGGGAGCAGAAGCGTGCTAGTTGTGCATTCCTCACGAGCTCTCAACTGCATTGCAGGATGGCTCAGGGTGGGCCAGTATAACTCATTGCCAATCATGCTGTGCTCTTCCATTGATCAGAAACTGCATGCATTCCTCTGGCTAATGTATGCCTCTTGCTGCATCTACACTGGTGAGCCATATTCCCTTGAGGACATGGTGTGTAGGAGGACAACTAGGCTGAGCATTTCACTTAGTGTCCTTTTTATCAGTGCCTGTAATCTAAAGCATATTTATATTAAAATACTATACAGCCAGTAATGCATAATTTTGGTCTACAAGCCTTTTTTTTTTTTCATTGCCCTTATAAGGGTCCTGTCAGCATTTCCATTCCAAACATTGTTTTTCAGGGAAGGGTTGTTGGTTTGATTTTATTTTTTTTAAATAAAAGAAATTGCTATGAGGAGAAATGTCATATAATGTTTCTTCCTGGGAGTAATTTACAGCAGGCAAAATCTGTCATAGAATATTAATCACTCACAAGCAGCATGCAAGTAATGATAAACACCGACACTGGAAAACTTTGAAAAACATTCTTGTTCGACATAATTCTGCTGATTATTCCTCTCCCTTTGTTCTGTTTACAAGGACGCTAGTATGAAGACTGGCTTTTGTTTTTGCTACTTCATTTAAAGACCCAGTCCTGTTTCTGTGATATAATTATCACATCTGCAGCAACTAATTGTGATGTCACATAAGATTATGACTTCAGAGGGGGCGTAAGGAGCTGGAACAGCAACTGAAGATCCTCTTTGCATGTCACTAATAATAAAAAGCAGAAAACATAAAACAATAGTTGGTTTGCATCAGAAAGATCCTCTTTCTGCCCCTGCTTGAGATATAAACCGACATACTGAATCCTTAAATATATTTAACACTTAATATTTTGCTACAGTCATGCAAGTTTAGGAATTAAAAAAAAATACTTAGTGCTTCTAACACTTTGGGTTAGATCCAATGTATGTGTGAGAGAGAATGAGTAGCAGAGTCTAGCCTGTTCATATTTTTCTCTGTATGTTCTCATCCTTCAGGCTTCGGGTGGGAGTGGTGGAAGCGGCTGTCAGCAATTGCTGCCTCCAAAATAAAGGTCACGGGCAGGGGAAGGGTTATGGTAAAGCCAGCTGTGAGTGCACTAATCAAGTATATCCCCTAAATAGCCTCTGACATTTTGACTCCCTTGAACTGTTAACAAAGCTTCCAACCTCTCCTTTTCTGGTAGACCTTCTAAGTGAAGAACGTGGTGCATACAGAGGTATAAATTGTATTGGGGTGCAGTGTCCTTTGCTGCAGCCATGTGCAATTTGCTCTTGCCTACACCAGTGCAGTTGAATCAAACCACATACTTTTATTTTATAAATTGGAGTGTGACTTGTAATGGTGATGCTCAGTTTGCATTGTTGCACTGCAATAACATGATGGTACTAGCTGAGTTTACTGGCCAGCCATTATTTCTTACAAAATAATGGATTATGTGCAGTGAGCAGACACAAGATAACATGGTGATTAGGAAATTTCTGACCACTGTCTGCTGTACAAGTATTGTTGCAGTTTTCAGAAACATCTTAAGCATCTCAGTCCAGCGATCAACTATTAAAACTTACTGGAAAGCCCAGACTTTTTCGGGGGCTAACTTGAAGCTGTCATATGGAAGGTTTTGACCGGATTTTCACAGTATTTTGCCAGTGTGGTTAGGGGAAGATATTACTTAACTATCCCAATATGTCACTGACTTCCCCACTATGCTGAATCTCTGAAGGAATTTTTTTCTATGCACAGTATGCCAGACTTGCTGCTTGCTTGCTGACTTGCCTGACCTAATGTTCCTGACACATGGATCACAAATTCCTAAGAGAATCATGTAATTGTGGCATAGTGCTTGTCGGAACAGGGCATGCCTACACCAAGTGGCCAGCGTGAAAAACCAGGTACTGCTGTTTGATTGCAAGCAAAATAAAACCAACTAGGTTTTAAAGCTTTTCCTGAATGGGTATTTCTCTGTACCACTTGATTTGTGTTTAATAGAACCATGCTTTTACCTCTATATAAAGTACTATACTTTTATGTAGCTGCTAATAATATCAGGTTTTATTAATATTTCATAATCTATCTTGGGTTGAAATCAATATCTTAGGTTGAATGTCTCGTAGAATTTCTCAGTCATCAGCCAATATATACTTAGTTATTATTCTCACTCTTCTTTTTTTCCAAAAAAACACTTGCACAATATAGTTTTTTTGTTTAAAGAAAGTTAAAGTTGTACATTTTAATTAAAATTAATAGAAGCATATTTACAATTAGTGCTTGAAATAACATCTGTACTCAATTAAAACATGTAATTGTAAAAGTGGATGTAATATTGTTGGTTACTATTCCTGTCTAATGAAGCAGAAATCCAGTATATGATGAGGTTTTCAAATGGGTATGACAGGATAGTGTTGGAACATGTATAGTGAAGACCGTTAAGTCCTCTGAATCAAAATTAACGATAGAAACTAATTAAATTTATAACTGCATACAGAATGACTTGTGTGAAGTGCTATAATTGGAAGCTATAGTTTTGATATGATGGGATTTTAATGGAGATTTACATAGTTGTTTGTTTTTTTTTGTTGTTTAATTGATTAGCAGGCTCTTACTCTTTGAAAGAGTTGTATGCAGTGTTGTTGTAGACATATTGGTCCTAGGAAATTAGAGAGACAAGGTGGGTGAGGCAGTATATTTTATTGCATAAACTTCTATTGGTGAGAGAGACTAGCTTTCAAGCTTACACAGAGCTCTTATTTAGGTGTCTCTTTAAAGATTGGATGGATTTTTATAGCCAAAAGTATATTAATGTGCTTATTACAGGTATGGGACTTGAACAGTAGTATTATAAAACCTATAGATAAGAATTTATCATGCAGATGGGCAGCTGTGGGTTTTCAACCTGTACACATCTTTGCAGGCAGAATCAATCTTGCCACTAGCATGAAGGGAGTGACGCTCCCTCTGGAATTTCCAGTTTTCATTCTACCTCTATAGCTGTAGGAAGGTATTTCCAGATCTCTCAGTGGCAGAGCCTTTAGTTTTGGGAAAAAACAAAACAAAATTCTTGTAGTTTTCTTCTCAATCTTTTCCGGGTCCTCAACATCCTTTTGGAAGTGTAGACATCAGACATGGACATAGTATTTCAGTAATGGTCTCACTAATGCAGAGGCAGTGCCACCACCAGAGTCCTATTTGATATTCCCGTATTTATAAATCTGAGGATCATATTTGTTGCCTTAGCTACAGCATTGCACCAGGAGCCACTGCTAAGTTAGTTATTTACTATGCCCACTGTGATGTTTCACCCCATATTCTTCATAGAAATATGGTTATGATATGAATATGGCATAACTAAGATATACTTTATGCAAGATGGATCATGTAAGATATCATTGGAAAGATTATGATTTACTGAGTATGATTATCTAATTTGTATGCATGTATCATTTCTGTCTCTAAAGTTAGGAATACTGACTATATAACAATTATAACTGTGTGTGTACTTGGGGGGGAATGCCCACCAGACAGTAGGCAATCCTCCTGAATGACCCATTTGAGAAGGACAACAGAACTCTGAAGATACTAATCTCCCGCCTTCCTGAGGAGTTTCCTGGGATGCTGCATCGTCACTACAAGGTCAGGTGATGATGTCTCCTGATGAAAAATACCCCCCTTGGACGCTGATACTTTTCCACTGTAGGGGGATGGGGATCAAACAAAAGGTTTCCTGCCTTAGGTAAATCCTTTTTAAGGGCTGGGGAGGGGGTTGATCTGGACTCTCCTCCATTGCCTACCCAAGAAGAAGCATTGCTGAAAGAACCTGAATGGACAAAGGAACTAACCTGAAGGGAAAGGCAGGGGTGAGTCCAGACTGAGACAGGGGTCCAGTCTGTAAGAAAAAATAACTGGAACTCTAAACTACTGAAATTCTGCAACTTACCTAAAATAACATTTAGGGTAAGAAATTTAATTCTTGAAACCTGTCTCTTTAAGATCTTAAACTTAGTATGCGTGTTTTGTTTGCTCAGTAATCTGCTTTGTTCTGTTTGGTATCCCTTATAATCACTTAAAATCTGCCTTTTATAGTCCATACATTTGTTTTGTTTATTATTAAACCCAGTTTGTGCAATTTCTAACTGTGGGGAGGAAGTGGGGGGGGGAGGGAGAAGTAGTGCACATCTCTCTTCACATTGAGGGAGAGGATGAATTTTTATGAGCTTGCACTGTGCAAATCTTTTTATACGCGCAAGAAAGTATTATTTTGGATTTATTCCCCAAAAGGGATGGGTGTGCATGTGAGTGCTGGGTGAATCCTCTCGTACAGAGCTGACTTCAGTCTGTGTCTGCATCTGTGTATGGCCCTACCTGTGTGTGTGTGTGTGTGTTTTTCTCGTGCTGCAAGAGGCCGGAAAGCCTAATTCAGCAAAACCGGGAGAGGGAATCCAGGCTAGTGGAGCAGGAAGGGCTCAGTGAAACCCCAGTACATCAGGTGGCATCCCAGAAAGGGGGGGTCTAACCCGTCACAACCACTATGTCCTTTGAAGTGTCACTGAGTTGTAGGATATAGCCCTCCCACCCCCAATGACCTATGATCTTTTTTTCATGGATGTATAAACTTGCATTTGCCTATGTTAAACCCACATTATTTAAATGAGCCCATGTTTCCAAGCAATCCAGGTCAGTCTGTATAACTGTCCTGTTCCCATTATTACTTGACACTCCACCAATTTTTGTCATCTGGGAAAATATAAAATCACTTCTGGTAAATTTGCAGATTTATTGAAAAAAATACAGTGAATAGGATTGGGCCAAGAAAGAGCAGCTCTCTTTTGCACCCCATTATGAAACACCACCAGTTGAAAGACCATTCTCCATTTACAATTACTTTGATTTATCAGTTAACCATTTTTAAAATCCATTTAATCTGAATTGCATTTGTTTTAGTTTTGTGTTCATTTTTAAAAATCAGAGTGTCATGCAGGACTAAGTCAAATGCTTTAAAGAAGTCTAAGCATATTATGTCATCAACCAAACCTATGATCTCTTCCAAAATGATGATAGTTTTATGGCAAATTGGTCTTGTCAAAAAAACCTATGTCAATTGGCTTAGCTAGCTTAATTAATTAATGATGGTATCCCCTATCAGCCTTTCCACAGTTTTTCCAGGATCCATGTCAGGTTCCCCAGATTGTCCCCTTTACTCTTTTAAAATACTAGTACAACAATATCTCTTTCCTGGTTTCTGGAACTTTAACAATTTTTGGAACATTGGGGAACATCAACAATAATGGTTCAGAGAGCTGCTTACCCAATTTTTTTTAATACTCTTCAATTCAAATCCTGCAGATTTAAAAATGTTTAACTTTAACAGTTTATTTTTAACATTCTCCCTAGTTACCATTGGAGTAGAAAGATATAACATCATCCTGCTTATCTCTGAATACAGAAGAGAAATATGTATTGAATATTCCTGCCTTTTCTGCTTTGAAATTAACGTGAAAACACACAAACATAAAATACTAGGAGATCTTTAAACTGAAAAAAAAGGAAAAGGGAAGTTTTTCATTCACTTTAGCATGTGATTTGCCAAAATACATGGACACAGCAGGGTTAGTTATGGAGTTTCAATCATAACCCTGAACTTTCTGGCTTTTTGTCTGTTTAAGCCTGTTCCTTAAAAAAAATTAGTTTATTGCATGTGTATTGATCTGTAATTTAATCTAGTTTATTCTAAAATCTGTCTGCTGGTAAATTGCCTTCTGAAAGGAAGTGGAATTTTTGAGCCACCGCAATACACTGAACTGATATAGAAGCTGCACTAAGAATTCACTTTAAATTGATTGATTGAAGCAGACAATTTGTGGCACGGACCTCAACATTAATACAGAAGTGGTTTATGTTGCCAAGAAATGTCACTGTAATGCAAATGTTCCATTTATAAGGTTAGCTATTCCCTTTTATTACTGTTAAAACAGATAGGTTTCTTAGAAAATACCTTTTTACTTTACTTTTGGAGGGGGTACTTCTTTAAATGTACTTTGCCTTTTATATTCTGCCATTTGAGAGCCCAATGAATCCTTTCATTATATTGCTGGAGGATCTTAAGACTATTTTACCACTAGCTTTTTGCTGTTAATCTTATCACAATTTAAATAAAAGAGAAATATATAAATGGGTACTACAGGCCTATACATAAAGCTTTTTGATGACGACATTTGTATGGTCCCATTGTTTGTTCTGTTCCTAGCTTGAAAATAAATGTATTTTCCTACTTATATAGTGTTTTTGTATTTAACAAAGTTAAATTTTCCTCCTCAGTGTTCCCATTATTTAAGCAAGCAAATAAAAAAATAGGACCATACTACTACTTGTAATCTAGGAAAAGAGATCTCAGATACCGTAACTAAGTGTTGATGTACCGATGCTAAGAGTACTTCCTTTTTAGGTAAACATCACATTATAGCCATTGTTTTCTCTTATTAACAAAATACTTCCCGTGGAAAACAAAGAATAATTGCAAAATATAGTAATTTTATATTAATTAATGCATGGAATCAAAGAGGCAAGTCTTAGGAGTGCTTTCTCATTTGAAGTATCAATGCCAGAATCTCTCAATTTCATCTGGCATATCATCAAATAATCTTTCATCTCAAAGCTTGCCATGTCACTTTACATGGTATATTCAGGCATCCCTTCATTCAGAGCTGAAATCAGTTGTAATGTGGCTGGTGTTGGCAGCATATAGTAACACAACACAGGAGAGAAATGAGGAAGATTACCTATTGGTGTGATATGCCGGAGGAAATCTGGTTGGGCATAGAACATAAAACAGTAGTTCTGAATTATTGGTGAGGTGCCTTGAGCAGAGGCTTTTTAAAACTGTGGTCTGTGGAGCATTTACTTGCTCTTTAGTTTGTGGAGAGCCATCTGACCACCTGATATGGACTCTTCCTTATTTCTAGCAGCCAACTTGCATTAAAGAACAGCTACAAATATATTAAATGCTTCCCTAATACCAAACTTTTTCACAAAGCCATTGCTGTAGTTGGCACAAGGATGTTATCTAATGATCACTGGGAGGATCCACACAGTCATAAGTATTAGAGAATTTGATTCATGAGGCAATTCCTCCTGTAAAATGTAGATGTGCTCCATGGACTCTCAGAGGTCTGCGGACCATGGGTTGAAAACCACCGCCCTAAGCCATTCTTGTAAGCCAGGAAATTGCATGAGAAGCATGGTCTCTTGGACAATTTTCATTTACTGTTAGAGTTCTGAATTTTTTTTTTTTTTTAAAAGGAATACAAACCTGTTTCCTGTGAGGTGAATTTAGTTACTTAGTGACACATTCATTGAGCTTTAGACTTTGTACTTTGAAAACAAAAGACCTTTCTTTTGTAGTCTAAGTGATGAGCTGACATTGAGGAAGTCTTCAAAAAGCATATTATATTGGTTTACTGTCAGAAAACATGAAACTATTTTTTCCTTTTATAAATGGCAACAAAACAGATAAAAGCTTTTAGGTGGTGGTGAATAAACATCTGTGAAAGTATGTACTGCTGCAGCCTCTAATGGCTGCTTGGTGAATCTCTTGATATAACTGTGAAAGTTAGGTGGGTAAGGGTTGCATTTTGGGGGGTCTCAGATTATTGGGAAAGAATCAGAAAAAGTAAGCATGCAGGGAATTGTGAACAGCTGGTTGTAATAAAGACTTCGGTTCTTTGGTATCAGGGATGGTTCTGAGACAAATACTGACATTTGATCATAAAAGAAATAAAAATAAGGTTAAAATCAGCACACAGTTATGGATATTATATGAACACAATAAGTATGCATATGTGCAAGAGGGAGTTTATTTTATAATGTTCCCTTGTCATTCAACACCTTTATTTTTAGTCCTGTCCTTTTAGAGCTGTTGTCTTTCTCCAATAGTAAGTTAAATACAGTATAAATCATTAAAGCTGTACATAGCTTTTTTCTTCTGATATTATACATATTATGGTACTCAGTCCATTCTTTCTGTAATTCTTTATTTTATTTTAACTCTGTTAAGATGTTTGTGGTTTACCCTGGGGCCCAAATCCTGCTAATCTCTACTCTTGAAAGTAGTCTTTTGAATTATGGCATCATTAACTGGGTAATTAACAAGACACAATTAGAGAATTTTTTGATGAAAGACTTTACACTTTCACTTATCAGATACAGAATTTATATTTATTTTTAAGTTTTTAACATCCACCACTCCCCTCCTATTGCTTTAATCAAGTATAGAAAAAAGCCTTTTGAGATGTATGGTGGGTTTTGTACAAAGAACCATAGAATCATAGAATATCAGAGTTGGAAGGGACCCCAGAGGGTCATCTAGTCCAACCCCCTGCTCAAAGCAGGACCAAGTCCCAGTTAAATCATCCTAGCCAGGGCTTTGTCAAGCCTGACCTTAAAAACCTCTAAGGAAGGAGATTCTACCACCTCCCTAGGTAACGCATTCCAGTGTTTCACCACCCTCTTAGTGAAAAAGTTTTTCCTAATATCCAATCTAAACCTCCCCCATTGCAACTTGAGACCATTACTCCTCGTTCTGTCATCTGCTACCATTGAGAACAGTCTAGAGCCATCCTCTTTGAAACCCCCTTTCAGGTAGTTGAAAGCAGCTATCAAATCCCCCCTCATTCTTCTCTTCTGCAGACTAAACAATCCCAGCTCCCTCAACCTCTCCTCATAAGTCATGTGCTCTACACCCCTAATCATTTTTGTTGCCCTTCGCTGTACTCTTTCCAATTTATCCACATCCTTCTTGTAGTGTGGGGCCCAAAACTGGACACAGTACTCCAGATGAGGCCTCACCAGTGTCGAATAGAGGGGAACGATCACGTCCCTCGATCTGCTCGCTATGCCCCTACTTATACATCCCAAAATGCCATTGGCCTTCTTGGCAACAAGGGCACACTGCTGACTCATATCCAGCTTCTCGTCCACTGTCACCCCTAGGTCCTTTTCCGCAGAACTGCTGCCGAGCCATTCGGTCCCTAGTCTGTAGCGGTGCATTGGATTCTTCCATCCTAAGTGCAGGACCCTGCACTTATCCTTATTGAACCTCATTAGATTTCTTTTGGCCCAATCTTCCAATTTGTCTAGGTCCTTCTGTATCCTATCCCTCCCCTCCAGCGTATCTACCACTCCTCCCAGTTTAGTATCATCCGCAAATTTGCTGAGAGTGCAATCCACACCATCCTCCAGATCATTTATGAAGATATTGAACAAAACGGGCCCCAGGACCGACCCCTGGGGCACTCCACTTGACACCGGCTGCCAACTAGACATGGAGCCATTGATCACTACCCGTTGAGCCCGACAATCTAGCCAGCTTTCTACCCACCTTATAGTGCATTCATCCAGCCCATACTTCCTTAACTTGCTGACAAGAATGCTGTGGGAGACCGTGTCAAAAGCTTTGCTAAAGTCAAGAAACAATACATCCACTGCTTTCCCTTCATCCACAGAACCAGTAATCTCATCATAAAAGGCGATTAGATTAGTCAGGCATGACCTTCCCTTGGTGAATCCATGCTGACTGTTCCTGATCACTTTCCTCTCCTCTAAGTGCTTCAGGATTGATTCTTTGAGGACCTGCTCCATGATTTTTCCAGGGACTGAGGTGAGGCTGACCGGCCTGTAGTTCCCAGGATCCTCCTTCTTCCCTTTTTTAAAGATGGGCACTACATTAGCCTTTTTCCAGTCATCCGGGACTTCCCCCGTTCGCCACGAGTTTTCAAAGATAATGGCCAAGGGCTCTGCAATCACAGCCGCCAATTCCCTCAGCACTCTCGGATGCAATTCGTCCGGCCCCATGGACTTGTGCACGTCCAGCTTTTCTAAATAGTCCCTAACCACCTCTATCTCTACAGAGGGCTGGCCATCTCTTCCCCATTTTGTGTTGCCCAGCACAGCAGTCTGGGAGCTGACCTTGTTAGTGAAAACAAAGGCAAAAAAATCATCAACCCCTTTGATTCCGGGTGTAGGGGGGTGAGGTTAACCCCGCCTCCCGACTTCTACGCCGGTTCTACAACCTCCCCAGTAATCAGGGCTGTATGGGCCACTGGCCAGAGTCCCTCTAAATCTTCTTCCCCTGGTGGGATAATGCAGCTTAGGGGCCAGAGTCCCTATAGTGCGCTCCTAAAGCAGTGTGGCCTGAGGGCCAGAATCCCTCTAAGTTCTCTTCCCCTCGTAGTATAGTGTGGCCCAGTGGCTGGAGTTCATCTGTCTCCTTTGAGGTCAGAGAACTATGTCATCACAAAAGCGGGGGGAGTTAGAGACCCCTGGTAGGGAAGCGCAGGCCCACCCGTCTTCATCGGGCTCCAACCCAGGGCCCTGTCATTAATGGCGTGATCCTCCCCAGGTCAGCGGGGAATCCTACTGCAACACGCTGCCCTCAGAGTGGTGGGATATACCACTCCCTTCCCTTTCCTGGGTCACTTCCTAACAGTTCTCCGAACATAGCGGGTCTTCAGGTTCCTCAGCCCGGGGCTCCCTGGGGTTCCCACAGCTCCCAGTCTCTGGTTCCACTTCCTGGGCCCTCGGCTCCCTCCTGTACGAGTCGCCACTGCTCTTGGGCTGGAGCCTCCGCTGGGTGTCCTCCTTCCTCAGCCGCCAGCCCAGACTGAGCAGCTCTGCAGGCTTTTATACTTGACTCTGTTGGAGCATGCCCAGCAGAGCCTCAGGGGCATGGCTTCCTCTGCCAGCAGGGAAGGGTTGACCCTCTCATTCCCAGTGCGGGGCCAGTCTGCCCCGTCACAAGATGCAATCTGTATTGTGTTAGCTAAGGAAGGCCCTATAATATACCTACCTTCATTTTTAACCTGGGAAGCAGGAAAAAAACCCCAAATGGTGGAATTCTGCTTTTTATGAATTAAAAAAACTGTACATTAATAATTTGGTTTAAACAACATTTGTGCTTTCTTGGGGGTTCTTTAAACATATTGTACAATAGTTTAAACTGTCATAAAATGGCATTTATATATTTAAAATTCCCCACTGTACCCAGATTATATGATTTATATGTTGTCTGTAACTACCCTGTGTAATAATGCTGGTTCTGGTGGGACCCAAGTGAGAGCCAATTCAGGACAAATTGCTTAAAGCAGGGTAGTTACAGCCCAAGGCTGGAGTTTCTATGCACACCAAGGCAAACCAAACCAGAAAAACAGAGAAGACTTTGATTTTACCCCACTGGCTAACCACAAGTCACACAACCAATTCCCTTAGACACTCCAGTTTCCCAGTATCACCACCAGTGCCACTCATTATGGGGACAAATGGTTATGAAAACCAAATACCCCAGTAAAAGAAAAATGGTTCTCTCGATCCCAAAGGACCAAGCCCCAGACTCGGGTCAATTATACAAATCAGATCTTACCCACAAATCACGCTGTTGCCAATCCTTTAGAATCTAAAATCTAGAGGTTTATTCATAAAAGGAAAGAGATATGAGAGCTAGAATTGGTTAATTGGAATAAGTTACATACAGTAATGGCCAAGTTCTTGGTTCAGGCTTGCAGCAGTGATAAACTGCAGGTTCAAGTCAGGTCTCTGAAGTACATCCACGGCTAGGATGGGTCTTTCAGTCCTTGGTTCAAAGCTTCAATGTTGCAAAGTTCCTCCAGAGGTATGAAGCATGATTGAAGACAAGATGGAGGAGCTGCAGCAGCTTTTTATATTCTCTTGCCACGTGGTCGGTCTTTCTTTGTTCCAAAGACAAGCTGTCCATCACATGGCATGGAAAAACCTCAGAGTTCTGTCCGTAGGCATGTCCCTGCATACCTTGCTGAGTCACAAGGCGTGTCTGCCTTCTCTCAATGGGTCAGTTGTATAGCTGATGGTCCTTAAGGGCCATCAAGCAGGCTAGGCAGAGCTGACATCAACTTGTCTGGGGTTTCACCCAGAAGCATAGCATAAATTTAAAATACAGAACGTATAGAGCCAAGATGTTTATACACCAATGCGAGAAGCCTAGGTAACAAAATGGAGGAACTAGAGCTACTGGTGCAGGAAGTGAAACCAGATATTATAGGGATAACAGAAACATGGTGGAATGGTAGTCCTCACTGGACTACAGGTATTGAAGGGTATGTGCTGTTTAGGAAAGACCGAAATAAAGGTAAAGGTGGTGGGGTAGCATTGTATATCACTGATGAGGTAGAATAGAAATAAGAAGCGATGGAATGGATAAGACAGAGTCCATCTGAGCAAAAATTACATTGGGGAAGAAAACTAGTAGAGCCTCCCCTGGGATAGTGCTTGGGGTGTCCTATAGACTGCCGGGATCTAATTTGGATATGGAAAGAGCCCTTTAATGTCTTTAATCAAGTAAATATTAATGGAAACTGCATGATCATGGAAGACTTTAACTTCCCAGATATAGACTGGAGGACCAGTGCTAGTAATAATAATAGGGCTCATTTTCCTGGATGCGATAGCTGATGGATTCCTTCATCAAGTAGTTGCTGAACCGACTAGAGGGGATGCCATTTTAGATTTAATTTTGGTGAGTAGCGAGGACCTCAGAAGAAGTGATTGTAGGGGATAATCTTGGTTCAAGCAATCATGAGCTAATTCAGTTCAAACTGAATGGAAGGATTAACAAAAATAAATCTGCAACTAGGGTTTTTGATTTCAAATGGGGCTGACTTTCAAAAATTAAGGAAATTAGTTAGGGAAGTGGATTGGAGTGAAGAATTTATGGATCTAAAGGTAGAGGAGGCCTGGGATTACTTTAAATCAAAGCTGCAGAAGCCCGCATCCCGAGAAAGGGGAAAAAATTCATAGGCAGGAGTTGTAGACGAAGCTGGATGAGCAAGCATCTTAAAGAGGTGATTAAGAAGAAGCAGAAAGCATACAGGGAGAGGAAGATGGGAGGGATCAGCAAGGAAAGCTACCTTATTGAGGTCAGAACATAAAGGGATAAAGTGAGACAGGCTAAAAGTCAAGTAGAGTTGGACCTTGCAAAGGGAATTAAAACCAATAGTAAAAGGTTCTATAGCCATATAAATAAGAAGAAAACTAAGAAAGAAGAAGTGGGACCGCTAAACACTGAGGATGGAGTGGAGGTCAAGGATAATCTAGGCATGGCCCAATATCTAGACAAATACTTTGCCTCAGTCTTTAATAAGGCTAAAGAGGATCTTGGGGATAATGGTAGCCTGACAAATGGGAATGAGGATATGGAGGTAGATCTTACCATATCTGAGGTAGAAGCGAAACTCAAACAGCTTAATGGGACTAAATCAGGGGGCCCAGATAATCTTTGAAGAATATCCAAGAATATTAAAGGAATTGACACATGAAATTTCAAGCCCATTAGCAAGAATTTTTAATGAATCTGTAAACTCAGGAGTAGTACCATATAATTGGAGAATTGCTAACAGTTCCTATTTTTAAGAAAGGGAAAAAAAGTGATCCGGGTAACTACAGTCCTGTTAGTTTGACATCTGTAGTATGCAAGGTCTTGGAAAAAAATTTTGAAGGAGAAAGTAGTTAGTGACATTGAAGTCAATGGTAAATGGGACAAAATACAACATGGTTTTACAAAAGGTAGATTGTGCCAAACCAACCTGATCTCCTTCTTTGAGAAAGTAACAGATTTTTCAGACAAAGGAAACGCAGTGGATCTAATTTACCTTGATTTCAGTTTAATACCGTGCCACATGGGGAATTAGTTAAATTGGAAAAGATGGGGATCAACATGAACATTGAAAGGTGGATAAGGAATTGGTTAAAGGAGAGACTACAACGGGTCCTACTGAAAGGTGAACTGTCAGGCTGGAGGGAGGTTACCAGTGGAGTTCCTCAGGGATCAGTTTTGGGACCAATCTTATTTTATTTAATCTTTTTTATTACTGACCTCGTCACAAAAAGTGGGAGTGTGCTAATAAAGTTTGCAGATGATACAAAGCTGGGAGGTATTGCCAATTTAGAGAGAGACCAGGATATCATACAGGAGGGTCTGGATGACCTTGTAAACTGGAGTAATAGGATGAAATTTAATAGTGATAAGTGTAAGATTATGCATTTAGGGATTAACAACAAGAATTTTAGTTATAAATTGGGGACGCATCAATTAGAAGTAACAGAGGAGGAGAAGGACCTTGGAGTGTTGGTTGATCATAGGATGACTATGAGCCGCCAATGTGATATGGCTGTGAAAAAAGCTAATGCGTCTTGGGATGCATCAGGAGAGGTATTTCCAGTAGGGATAAGGAGGTTTTAGTACTGTTATACAAGGCACTGGTGGGACCTCCCCTAGAATACTGTGTGCCGTTCTGGTCTCCCATGTTTAAGAAGGATGAATTCAAACTGGAACAGGTACAGAGAAGGGCTATTAGGATGATCCAAGGATTGGAAAACCTGTCTTATGAAAGGAGACTTAAGGAGCTTGGCTTGTTTAGCCTAACTAAAAGAAGTTTGAGGGGAAGATATGATTGCTCTCTATAAATATATCAGAGGGATAAAGACAGGAGAGGGAGGGGAATTATTTAAGCTCAGTACCAATGTGGACACAAGAACAAATGGGTATAAACTGGCCACCAGGAAGTTTAGACTTGAAATTAGATGAAGGTTTCTAACCATCAGAGGAGTGAAGTTTTGGAATAGCCTTCCAAGGGAAGCAGTGGGGGCAAAAGACCTATCTGGCTTTAAGATTCAACTCGATAAGTTTATGGAGGAGATGATATGATGGGATAATATGATTTTGGTAATTAATTGATCTTTAAATATTCATGGTAAATAGTCCTAATGGCCTGTGACGGGATATTAGATGCATGGGATCTGAGTTCCCAGGAAAGAATTTTCTGTAGTGTCTGGCTGGTGAATCTTGCCCATATGCTCAGGGTTTAGCTGATCGCAATATTTGGGGTCGGGAAGGAATTTTCCTTCAGGGCAGATTGGAAGAGGCCCTGGAGGGTTTTCACCTTCCTCTGTAGCATGGGGCAGGGGTACTTGCTGGAGGATTCTCTGCTCCTTGAAGTCTTTAAACCATGATTTAAAGACTTCAAGTCCCATGATTTGAGGACTTCAGTAGCTCAGACATAGGTGAGGTTTTTCGCAGGAGTGGGTGGGTGAGATTCTGTGGCCTGCGTTGTGCAGGAGGTCAGACTAGATGATCATAATGGTCCCTTCTGACCTTAGTATCTATGAATATTCATAACTTGAACTACAAAAATGATACACCTATACAGATAGCATAATCATAACCAGCAAACCATAACCTTGTCTTAGAAACCTCATTTGACCCCCTTTATATTAGATTTGGTGCCACTACAGGACCTTCGTTGCGACAATGATCTATATGGTCCCAGTTCAAGTCAATCACGTCACACCCTGGAAAAAAGTTCTGCAGGACCAAAGGTGCTACTTGGGTATCTTTGGTAAGAAAGTTAGTTATGGTGGAAATGGCACTTCATTCTAAGCCCTCTTTTCAGTGTCTGATAACTTCCTCCCAAACTACATTTGAGACTGAAATTTCTCATGCTTGTTCTCACCCTAGGACTGAATTTATTTTTAAAGCTTGCAAAGAATCTTTTTTAAAAAAATACCAAGCACACTTCAGTTACCAAAATTATAGTGTCTCTGGCTGCACAGTTCCTTTTAGCATTCTGCTGGATTATTTATCAGTTCTGGCTCAGAGCGAAGGTGGAATATAGAAGGGAAGATTTCCTGGGAGACTATTCCTATTAGTCTTACTTAAAATTATTTGTCCTGCTTGGTAATGAGTGGCAGTGCAGAAGGATCTACCCATCTAGACTTGCTGGGCTGGTAAATAAATAAATACATAAATAAATAAAAAAAAAAAATTTATAGGGGAACTTGACAAACATTTTAAATTGTAAGTACATAGCTGACAAAAATAAAGTTGCATTCAAGGAAGAATCTTGCTTGCACAACATAATTAAATTAGACTGTCATACAAACTGTAAATGAATTGTTTAATTTGAAAAAATGGGGCACAGCAGGTGAATGTAATTAGAGCATGTCGTCCCACAAAGGCTCACACATGACTCTGAAGATCTGGAACATAAGTTGCCATCTGATTGCAACTGACTAAACTGCTGGAATAAAACCTGGAAAGTGGGGAAAAAGGCAGATAATGTTATTTTGTACCATCATTAACAAAAATGTAAGAGTGTACTAATGAAATTTGCTGATGATACAAAGTTGGAAGGTATCGTCAATACAGAAGTGGATTGGAATATTATACAGGAAGATTTGGATTACTTTAAAGATTGGAGTAACAGAACCAGTACAAAGTTACAAGGTTCTGCACTTAGGATCTAATAATTTCTGCTACAAGCTGGGGGCTCAGTTGGAAGTGACAAAGGAGGGTAGAGACCTGGATGTGTTGGCCAGTCACAGGATGACTGATAAATCAATGTGATGAGATTGTGGGAAAGCCAAATGTGCTATTAGCATGTACTAGGTGAAGCATTTTCAGTCAAGATAGAGAAGTATTAATGTTACTTAAAAAGCACAGGTAAAACCTCATCTGGAATACTGTGTACAATTCTGGTAATCTGTGGTTAAGAAAGAAGAATTCAAACTAGAAAAGGTTCAGAGAAGAGCTGCTAGGATGAGCAGGTGAATGGAGGGCCTATATTATGAGAGGAAATTGGAAGAGTTTTTGGTTTGTTTATCCTAGCAAAAAAAAAAAAAGCTGAGAGGGGATATGAGTGTTCTCTATAAATAGATTGGGAAATAAACACCAGAGAGGGTGATGAGTTATTTAAGCTAAAGGACAATGCTGGCACAAGAACAAATGGATATAAACTGGCTATGAAGAAATGGTTTCTAACCATCATAGGAGTGAATATCTTGAGCACCCAGACATTGGCTTCGCTACTCACTGCTGGGGCTCCTCCTTGTGCTCATATATGGATACAACCCATCTGACACTCCCACCTTTGGTTTCTCTCTCCATGGTCTCGTGCATTCTCTTTCTGGAGTCAGGTTACTCCCTCTTCATCACTCAGGGTGCTCCTTCTTTGTGGCTTGGCCCTCTGGCCAGACCACTATAACCCTCCTCTTCTGGGATATTAAAAGTCCTACTGGACAGACTGTCTTAGGCAGTCTGCTCCACTCTCCAGTCTGTGCCACGTCCCCAGTGGCTGATAGGGAAATCTGGGCCTGCCCACTACTTGGGCTGGAATCCAGAGGACCCTACAACTAGCAGTGAGGGCTGCACTGTCCGAAAGCTTGCTCCCTAGGGTACTTCCTACTTCACCTCTATCAGGCTCCTTCTCCACCCTCCTCTGGGTGCGTCCTTCTCTCAGGGCCAGAATCCTACAACTTCTGTTTTACCTCCGAGTTTCCTCCTTTCACTCTAAGCCCAGAGAGTGATTGCAGGCTTTCTGTACTGCAGCTCCTTCTTCCTACTTCCTGGTTTCATAGCAGCTTAACTTGCTTCTTACGCTCAGGGTTGCCAGACCAGTTATAGAGATACAGTACTATTAAGATAGAGTACTACTAAGAAAATAAATATAACTTTATTCATATAATCATATAAATTAATATAACTGAATTCAGCAGCTTCTTTACTTTCCCAATGTATTAGGACACATGTTCTACATTTAATGAAAACGGTTTGATCTGATCATGTGCCCCGAGTGCCAGCTAAGCAGCTCCCATTGGCTGGGAATGGTGACCAGTGGGAGCTGTGAGGGTAGCACCTGCAGATACAAGGGCAGCATATGGAGCCTCACTGACTGCCCGTGCACCCGCGGTAATCACTGATGGGACTCTGGACCCTCCTACACCCCAATGCCCTGCCCCAGCCCTGAGCCCCCACCTGTACCCCAAGCCTCTCATCCCTGGCCCTACCCCAGAGCCCACACTCCCAGCCGGAGCCTGCACTCCTTCCCGCACTCCAAACTCCATGGTCCCAGCCCAGAGCCCCCTCCTGCACCTCAAACTCCTCCTCCCTGTCTCCACCCCAAGCCCATACCCCCGCTGGAGCTCACCCCCCTGCTCCAGCCCAGAGCCCTTTCCCACACCCTGAATCCCTCATTTCTGGTCCCAGCCTGGAGCCCTCTCCCACACCCAAAACCCCTCATCCCTGGCCCCACCCCAGAGCCCGTACCCCCAGTTGGAGCCTTCATCCCCCTCCCGCACCAGCCTGGTGAAAGAGAGTGAGGGTGCGGGAGAACAAGTGTTGGTGGGGCCTCAGAAGGGGCAGGGCAGGGGTGTTCCGTTTTGTGCAATTAGGAAGTTGGCAACCCTGCTTACACTGCTAGGCTTCATCATCAATTAAAAGCTCTGACTTTCAGGCAGGTGCCGCTTCTCACAGGGTAAATTGGCCCTTTCTCTGTACTCAGGCCTTGTATGGGGCCAGTACCCCCCCCCACACACACACACCCTCCCAATAAGAGTTTGGGAGCAAACAAATGTAATTAGTTTTAGTTGGACCAATTTGAGTAGGATTTTTTTATCATTGGAATACTAGTGATGGTGAGGAACAGGGCTCAGCAGCTCTGAGGGAGCTTCTAGTTCAGAGGTGGGCAAACTCTGGCCCACGGGACTGTCCTGCGTGGCCCTTGAGCTCCTGGCCAGGGAGGCTAGCCCCAGCCCTTCCCCTGCTGTCTCCCCTCTCCTGTAGCTATGCTGCTGCACAGGCAGCACTCTGGGCGGTGGGGCTGTGTGCTCCTGCAGGGCAGCATGGCAGTGTGTCTGGCTCCAGCCAAGTGGCATGGCTGCCAGACATGTTGCTCTGAGTGGCATGGTAAGGGGGCCAGGGAGTTGGATAAGGGGCAGTTCGATGGGATGGAGGTTCTGTGGGGAGGTGGTCAGGGGATGGGGAAGGGGTTGGATAATCATGGGAGTCATAAGCGTGGGAGTCCTGGGAGGCCTGTCAGGGGTCAGGATAGGGGTCAGGGTGGGAGTCAGGGTGGGAGTCAGGGTGGGAGTCAGGGTGGGAGTCAGGGTGGGAGTCAGGGTGGGAGTCAGGGTGGGAGTCAGGGGAGAAGGAGCAGTGGGGGTTGGAGGTTCTGAGGGGGGCAGTCAGGCGGCAGGAAGGGGGAGGGAGCAGATGGGGGCAGGGGCCAGGTTGTTTAGGGAGGCACAGCCTTCCCTACCTGGGCCTCCAAACAGTTTTGCAACCCCGATGTGGCCCTCGGCCCAAAAAGTTTGCCCCCCATTACCCCAAAAGTAACAGGCATATCTGGTATGCTCTTTTATTAGGGTTACTCTTTGGGGGGGTTCTGTAATTGTATTAATGTAGTGCTTATGTCAGTTGTGTGTTCATATGGAGCTCTACTCCTCCCTTCTGAAAGTCCCCTCCCTATGGAGCCATCCTGCAGGACCTAGGTTCCCCAGAGCTGGGTTCCTCCAGCCCTAGAACTAGATGAACATGTGCGTACGTGCACACTCTCTCACACAGAGAGAGAGAGAGAGAGTCTGAGTGGACCATGTCAATCAGCACTCTCAAGCTGATCCCCTTATATGTCCCTGGTCTCAATGGGCTGGGACAAGCAGCACTTTCAGCTCCCTTCTCCCCCTTATATGCCACAGGTTTAACACATCCCTATCCCCACTTTCACGTCACAGTTGTACTGGTAGTAACCCACTTGATGAGCAAACCCCACAGTATTTTTGGGTGCTGCAGGGATCTTTAACTTAGGTAAAAGCATTGCTGTAAAGTAAATGGGGGAAGCTAAAAACACAAAAGAGTAAAGTTCAGAGAGAGAGAAAAAGCCAGCTTAACCATAAAAGTTATTTATTGAATAATAGTGATAACTACACAAGGAGGGCTAAACCCACATAATAGACATTAAAGGTTAATACCTAAGGGAAAAAGGAAAACAGAGAGAGAGAAGGAGATCTCACCTCTCCCTGAAGCTTGAACTGGTTGAAGTTCCCAGGTGATGGTGGTAGCTCAGGGTCCTGAGGGCAGGAGACAGGCAGAGCCCCCAGCACAGTCAGGAGAAGATGGAGTCCCAGTGGAACTGATTCAGAGTTTTTGGTCTATGCATCAGACCACTTACTTGGGTCTAGGTAGGCGTTTTTGTAGAGAAAATACAGTGGTTCAAGGGAGAACATTAGATTTGTTTATGGGTAAACTGCTGACTTAAGGGGTTTCTTTAGGCTAGACAATAGGAGCTGATCACTCTTGGCTATGGGTGGTGTTTTCTTCCAGGAAGCTCACAATGCAAATAGCATTTTGGATATCAGTCAAGGATTTATTACTAGAATTGGTCTGATAATTGCTGAGTTGGGTGTGTGCAGGCATAGGTTCATTAACATCTGGAGCAGAGATTCCCATGATGCAGTGCATTCCTGCTTTTCTGATCCCAGAGTTCAGTGCTGTTCTCCATTCTGTATGCAAATTGAGATGTCTCCCTGTCCCCTCTTTCATGCAGATGAGGCTAGGGGGAATGGTCTCTGTTTTCCATTCTGTATGCTAATGGAGATGTCTTCATCTTGTCACCCTTGTCAGGAGGGGTCTAGGTGTGTTTCCCAACACCCTTCACTGCTCTCTGCAAGCCTTTTCTCTGATCGGTTTTGATTCAAGCTGAGATTGGGGGGGCGTTTTTCATGAGTCAGACAGGCTAGATACTGTGCCCTGGTTCCCCCAAAACACAGAGCTGACTGGTATCACACCCCTGTTCTAGTTCATGTTGGATATACCTAAAATCTCATGCTTCAGGGCTTTAGCCAATGACCTGCAGTGGTCCAAAGGGGATTTTTTCCCTACCAATATGTTCTGGATTTGTGGGTTATTTTCCCCTCCTTCTTCTGAAGCATCAGAGATAATCACAGTTGGAGCTGGGACACTGGATAGGATGGGCTAGAGCTCTGAAGTGGTACCGAGTGCTCTTTCAGGTGCTTGGCTGGCTGGTTCTTGCTCTCATGCCCGTGGTTTAACTGATCACCATCTGCGGTGTTGGGAAGAAATTTTTCCCAGATCATATTAGTGGTGACCTTTGGTTCCCCCCCTCCCCCATCTTCTTCTGCAGTATGGGGTGTGGATCACTTGCCATTGCCAGGATCATCTGGTTATAACTCACTTAATCTATTACTTGCCAGCGGAGAGGCCTAAGGCATTGGTGTATCTTAATCTCTCCAGTTCTCTGCCTGTGGCACATAATATTTTAGTCTCCTAAAGGCTGTATTACTTTAGTCAAATTTCAGTTGTTGTGATTAGTGTGAGGGTATTGGTGGCCTGTGATACACAGAAGGTCAGGTGGCCTTAAATTCTGTGACTCTACATGGTTTCAAATACAGCACCAAGAATGTGTTGCATCTCAACAAGTGGTATTGTCATACCAAAAATATCAAGCCATGCAGCACATTCTAGCATGATCAGATCAAACCCCTTTCATTAAATGTAGAACATATATCCTAAAACATTTGGAAAGTTGAGAGGCTGGATTCAGCAGCATTAAACTTAAGTTATATTAATTATCTTAATAGTAGTGGGCAAGGTGCAGTTCCCAGCTGGTGAGTTCACCTGGTGATTAATCCAAGTAGCAGTTTGTCCCTCTGCCCAATCCCTCAATCAGGGCAGTGAGCAGTTAGCAGGCCTGGCTGACAATCAGCCCAGGCCTTAATCAGTCTTTCCACCCCAGTTCCTAAATCAGGGCAATAAACAATTTATAGCTCAGCCTGAGTCCGTGCAATACAGCCCAGCAGTTCAGGGTGGAGAATTAGCTCTCAACTGGGAGTGACAGCAAATGCACCTGGCACCATAGCTCCAGCAGGTGCCAGACCAGTTCGGGTCTTCACAAGTGTGGTGCCGAGGGTAGGGGGACACAGACCCTCCCATTCCACTGCATCCCAGACTAGGGCCCTATTAGTTGTGGTGTAGTTCACCACTAGGTCATCAGGGATCCACCCGCAACACGCTGGGCCGTTCACAATAATTCCATAGCCAAACCCTATTCGGCATCCCTGGGCTCCTTCCTACCCTCCCCAGTTTGGGGTACCTGGGTTTCAGGGTCATCCTCAGTCTCTCCAGGGTAAACAGCCAATAGTAGCCCTGGCAGTTTGTCAGCATCTCTGGCGATTCAGGTAACTCCTCTGGTCGGGTAGCTGCCTCCTTCAGCTTCAGGCCCTAGCAGCAGGGAAGAGGCATCCTGCTCCTCTAGCAGCCCTCTCCCTACTATTAGGAGGCTGGCCTTTTATAGTTCAGCTTCCTGTCCTGCCCCTCTGCTTCCAGCAGGGCTGGCCACAGGTGGCCTGTTTCTGCACACCAGGGTGCACTCTTGGGTCTTTCCCCTTCTGACAGGCAGGAGCCCGCGTCTCCTCGCCACAGTGAAATAAACCTTTTAAATTTCTAATGTTATACGCACTGTAAATTTAGATTGTACTTTAGAGTGATTACAAATGGGGGCCTTTGTATATTGCATAGAAAACGTTTTTTAAAAAGAAAGAGGTACAGCCTCTTAACAACCAATCTTGTTACACTAACTAATAAGTGAACCTAAAGTGCAGATGTGTGGGTTGTATCTTAGCAGAGCCTGACTCATTTTGCTGGCACCTGCTATAGCACTGCTACCAAATAATAGTAGTAATGTATATAATCAAGGCAATTTAAAATTAAACCTTCCAAAGAAAACATTATGCATACTGTTTAGAACCAGATGACAAGGCTATTAGCTTGGTGTTTAGTTAATTTGGAATAATGCTGTTATTTCAAGTGTTTGATTAAGGTTATTGGCTACAGAACATAACAATTGAGTTGAGTATATTCAGCACTGCTTTGTGATCACTGAAAAAATGTTCAACAAAAATACTAAGCAAATCCATTCGCGTGAGCTATTCAGAACATTACATGCTTAAGTATTTAAGAATTTTATCTAAATCCATCTGACAAATGCTGGATTTACTAACTGGCAGAGCTTTCTTGCCCTTAAGCAGAATGCTGTGTGTTCATTAGCCAAAACCATTTTTGTAATTCAAATTTTTATTATTTTTTTTTCTCTGACTAAATATTAAGAAAAAATAACATAAATTACACAACATTTTCCAATGTGTTTAAAACCATTGTAATTCTTTTTTAGTGTGATGATGAAGCTGCTGTCCAGTTCTATTGCTCTCTCAGAGAACAATGACATTATGCACCCATTGCTTTGAGTGATCATCATACATTTCTGATGGGCAGTCCCTTAAGAAAAAATCGTCCCAACTGTATTAAGATTTGCAAAGCTTGGCTGGTTACAGTGAGGGTGGAAAGCTTCAATGACTCCTAAGGAGTCCCATTGCATTTTTATAAACTTTCACAAAACTACGCACTTTTGCTTCATAATTTGTTGAATCATCTTTTTGATGAAAATTTCCTGATTTGTTCAGCAGCAAAATGTCACATTTCACCACTAATTTTTTTAGTGATGGAAAACAATAAAATCCTTAGTCTGCATGCTTTCCCCAATGAAAAATACCCCCCTCCACCGCCTCTGAGAAATGTCACCATTTTATAGATGAGAGTCCTGCTTACGAAGTGTGTGTATGTAAAACAGTACAAAATGAGGCAAAATTGACAAACCCTTCCTTCCTAACAATGGACTCGATGTTATCTGCATTCCATAGCTGCTTTTTTCAAATGTAGTCTTGAGTATTCACTATAGCGGATAAGTTTCTAAACTAAAATTGATTTTTTTTGGCACCATGTTTTACCCTAAGTAGTTAGTTTAATTACATATTCTAATTATTACTTTGCCTATAGCAGTTTTTCAAGTTCTTTCTGTGTAGTCAGAGCTAAAAATAGTGGTCCAAATTCATCCCTGGTTTAACACTGTAGTCCTTAGTGGGCTTTTGCAATGGATGAACTTGGCCCCATATAATGAGTTAAGACACCTATTTTAGATTAGTTCACTTGCTGTCTGTATTATATACCAATGTCTTCAACATTTACCAAACTTTAGACATTTAAAAAATCTTTAAAAAATAGAACAAGATACAAAAAGTCAGATTTATGCTTTTGGATGTACAGAGTAGAGTAGTTGCCACTGAATTGCAAGATTCTGAAATTCATTATTAGAACTTAGTTGAAGGAGTTTAGGTACATTCATTTGATGATAGTATCTGGCACTTAAACTATTGTCTAAATGTTATTTTGAAACTAGGATCCGAGAGTCTTTTTATAGCTTTCCATCTCAGTTGTTTTTCTTGTTTTAGCAAGATTCCAGAATATTTACTTCCATTCATATTTGAGCATTTGTTTGAGCATTTTACCTGTTTATGTATTAAAATTATGCAGTTAATTATGTATATTAAGGTAAAAAAGTGAGTTGATTCCGTCAAAAAAGTGCTGTTTTATAAAATGGTAATCTGGTTGGCTTGTATCTAAAACTTGAACCAAATCACAGAAGAGCAGTGTGTGATGCTGGCAGACCAGGTCATGCTAGAATGTACTCAAATCAGTTCACTTGTGTAGTAGTATAGATCAAAGTAATGTTTAGATGTATAAGAGTGTACTGGGTGTTTAAACTTCATGAAAACGATTGGACGTTATTTGCATTGTTTTTACTTGTCTGTTCCTGTTATAATGTAATAGCAAACATTTATACTGTGTATACCTGTGTAACTAAATAACGCATCAAAGAAATCTTGTGAAATTGGACTTTAACAGACAATGCTAATTTCAAAGTAAGCGGCCATTGTGTATAATGGTCGGAGGTAAAAAAAAATCAAACAAAAAAAAACCCCAAGTGCATTTCCTAACTCACCATCATCAAAGGAAAAGCCCACATGGCTAGAGACACTTGCTTTCTGTGTGAAGAAACCATAAATATGGATTCAAAGAAAGATCCTTTATCTCTGACTGTTTATACTCTTACAGGGAAGAGTACCAGATGCAAACCTGAGATCCCTTGAGACAATCTGGGTACCTTGAAAGACTTTTGGGAAACTGGCAGTTTATTACATCACTGCTACCATTTGGAGTTACAAACTGTGATTCACCTGTTAATATATTTTACCTTCTTTAACCTCTCAGTGACTCTCATTTCCTTTTCTTAGCTAATAAACCCATAGTTTCTTTACTATAGAATTGGCTGCCAGTATTGCCTTTAGTGTAAGATCTGGAGTACCAATTGATCTGGGGTAAGTGGCTCTAGGAGCAACTAGATGTAGTGTGATTTTTGGTTTTAATAACTTTTGTGATTAAAAAAAAGTTCAAATTGTCTGGGTAGCAAGATAGATGTGGAAGTCTATCGGGATTGTCTGTGATGCCCTGGTAAGACTGGATAGTGATCCAGGAGTTCACATTTGTTCCTGGATTGGTGAAATCTAATTATAGAACACACCATCATCTTGGGGTATCTGCCTTGTTTCTGACAGTCTGCCCTGAGTCTGTATGCACAGTTGTGAGCCACTCCAGACAGCATGAGACATTGCATTTTGCGGTGTTGGGAATCCACAGCCAAATTTTGTGGCTTGAGCCCATTTATAATTAAGAATGCCTCATTTTATAATGTGAAGTCTTTATTATAGAGATGGTAAGTACTTCTAGGGCTAAGTTTTAAATGAGGCCTTATGCACAATTTTTTATGCACAAGTCATTTGAGTTTGCCATTTTTGGACACAGTCACATTTGCAACCAAATACTGCAATTACAACCACAAAGCATCTGCTATCAGTTTGTATATGCAATTTAAAGGTTTGTGCATATAAATTTCATGTTGTGCAAAAATTACTTCCTGAAAGTTGTGCATACACAAACTGAGATTACATTCGGAAAATGTGGCCCATCGCTGATCTTTGTTTTTTGTTTTGTTTTGTTTTTAAACTTGGAAGAGAATAGGACTCTTGTTTGTTCAAATATTTCTATTCCTTCAACATTTATCTTACAAAAACTGAAATCTGTATTTGAATAATTCAGATATCCAGGGATATCTTTCTAAAATGAGAGAGAATGATCTTTTTAATTGATAATTACTTTTGTTGATTGACAGTGTGGAGCTGTCTGATGCTTCAAAAACTTGCAGAATGATTAAATTCATAGTAAGTAACATTTTTAGTTTTTTCTCTTTTTTTTCTTTTATGTGATCTCTCTCCATTAAAAAGAGGTTACATTACTGAAGTACCTGAGATAACCAAGTGAACGGGATAAGACCAGAATTCTTTAAACAAACTTGACATCAGGGTACTAACTACAAAGTGCTAGTATCCTTCATAGCTAACTACAGGACTAAATAGCTTGTTTGCAGTTTTCTGTTCTTCATACTGCCTCCCTGACCCCACTTTAATGAAAATTAACTAGTATCGGAGAGGAAACTACAGCATCACCCTAATGATAATGAATAAGTAAAAAAGGGTAAATATAATATATTATTTATGTGTGATGCTTTTAGTCCAGTTCAGATATTATTTAAATATGGGAGTTTAAAATCAAAGTAGGTTCTGCTCACTTCTAGCTACTGTTGACTGGTTAGTGTTTTCTACTGTGTGTGTGTGTGTGTGTGTGTGTGTTGGGAATGGATTGGAAATTTCTCTTTGACTCCTCAACTAATAAACGGTATTTCAGAACAAAAACCAAAGCACAGTCATTCCCCAGAGGGGAGAAATGGAAAAGGAACCACATGTGACATGCTAGTCTTTTTATGTAATGCATTGTTGGAAGAGTTATATATACTTGATCCAGGCAATGGAAGACTGAGACTGTAGAACTTAAGTTCAATTAAAAGTATATGTAGAGCAGTGTGTCGTCTGGGCTGACGAGACTACAACCCAAAATACTCTAATAGTTTTACTTATCTATTGAAGAGAAGGGATGAAAAACTGGAATCCTGTGGAATTTCACATTTAGGAATTAATAAACTTATTAACAATTGTGACGGGGTTGGACCAGATGGCTATAGGAGAGTAATAGAAGGCAGATATATTAGCCCCAGGCTAAGTAGTTTTCTTTTCCCTGGGAAGGGAACAGGGAAGGTTCCAGAACAATCAGGAACCTTCTGGAGACAATTAAGACAGACTGATTAGAACACCTGCAGCCAATCAAGAAGTGGCTAGAATCAATTAAGGCAGGCTAATCAGGGCACCTAGGTTTTAAAAAGGAGCTCACTTCCGTTTGTGGTGTGCGTGTGAGAGCTGGGAGCAAAAGGCACTAGGAGCTGAGAGTGAGAATGTGGACTGTTGGAGGACTGAGGTCTACAAGCATTATCAGACACCAGGAGGAAGGTCTTATGGTGAGGATTAAGAAGGTGTTGGGAGGAGGCCATGGGGAAGTAGCCCAGGGAGTTGTAGCTGTCACACAGCTGTTCTGGGAGCTGTTCTAGACAGCTGCATTCCACAGGGCCCTGGGCTTGAACCCGGAGTAGAGGGCAGGCTCAGGTTCCCCCCAAATCCTCCCAACTCCTGGTCAGACACAGGAGTCAACCTCGACTGTGAATTCAGAAACACGGCCAAGCTGAGGGCTTGCTAAGGGCTGCCGTGAAGCTCCAAGGCGAGCAAATCCACCAATAAGCGCAAGACCCACCAAGGTAGAGCAGGAACTTTGTCACACAATGTTCTTTATATAAGCTAAAATAAATCAGATAAAGTAAGTGTGTGTGTGTGTGTGTGTGTATACACATTTTATCTGATTTATTTTAGCTTGTATAATGAACATTAATAATAAGTTTATTTATATGACATCAAAATACTATTTCCATAAACCAAAATATTTCCATTTGTGTTAGAATTCCTAACAGATTGTCTGTTAGGAATTCTAACACAAATGGAAATATTTTGGTTTATGGAAATAATAGTATTTTGATGTCATATATTTGCTCCTTGATATTTGAAAATTAATGATAAACACATGCACACACAAACCCCGTACCTTAATATCAAGCAGCGATACTAATGTTGCGCATAAAAGCAATATATTGATACAATTATGCTCTTAAGGCAGTGGTTCTCAAACTTCTTTTTTTTCTGGACCGCTTGAAAATTGCTGAGGATCTTGGCGGGCCACTTAATGATCTTTCCAAATGTTGTTTGTATTGTTAGCTAACTACTGTAAAGAACTTTGGATAAAAGCGCTATATTAAAAAAATAATAATAAACATTTTTTGTTCTAGAAATAAAAGCACATAACTCATATTTTAATATCAGTAGTCTTACTTTTCTAATGTGATGGATGTGCTCTCTCTCCCCTGTCACAGCAGCCACAGAGCTGAGTCTTGGAAGGAGTGCTGTCTCTCCCCAGCAGCCAGAGCCCTGGTGCTGGGGAAAGTTGCCTCTTTCTCTGGCTGCTGCAGCCTTGCATGTCCCAAATTCCTCTTACCCCACTGCCCCCTCCCACCTACCCCTTATTCCCTCCAAGGCCACCACCTCACCTCACCTTACACCTGAGTGGCTCCACTAATTAGGTGGGTGGCCCTTCATTTTTGTGTGTGTGGCCACCCAGGCATGCACCTTGGAGGGAACTATCTGCGGAACACCTGAATGGAGCTTGCGGACCGTTGTGGTCCGCAGATCACAGTTTGAGAACCTCTGTTCTAAGGTACTTAGAAAATGCCATGAGTTTTCTAAGTAGCTCAAGGCATTTTGCACAGGTATGTCTAGTACTGTGCAAATGTCATGCAACATTTTTTTGTGTTGGATACTATGGTACTTTTAATTTTTCCTCTTGAAATCTGTTAGGAGGTTAATGAGCAAATTGGAGATCTACAGGCAAAATCTAGTGCAGCTATCTCCATATGATTCTCTTCACTCAATAATTCATGATGACATCTACATGTTACTTTTGAACAGCCAAGATTCATATAGCATTTTATAACATTGTGGTTCTTTATCAATTGTTGGTGGGTGGAGTGGAAAGGATTGAAAATATGAGCACAGCAATGTTAAGATGGCAAAGAAGAACAAATAAGGGGTGAAATCCTGGTCCGCAGTGAAGTCAATGGAAGTTTTGCCCACATTAAGAATTATATTAAAGTAATTACAAAGGATGAGTGAGATCTTGCTGTTAATATGAGCGATTGTTAAACTTCAAATTACATTTACTGATAAACAGTTTTTGTGGGGATGAGTCAGTGGCTACAAGTGACAGTGAGCCAAATTCTGTTGTCATTTATACCTGTGAAGTCCAAATGGCTTCAGTGAGACCAGTAGAATGGTATGGCTCTGACTGAGGGCAGAATTTGGCCCAATATGTTCTGCTAGGTGAAATTATATCCAATGATATTTCCCAATGGAAAAGTATATCCTACTTCAAAATCTGGGAATCATATTTTAGTATATTTAATTCAAGTGAACATTGATAAAACCACAGTTTTCTTTTAATGAGAGATGAATTGTATTTAAAGTCCTCTTGTCTACCTGACAAAAAGCCATTCAGTGAGGGAACTGAGTTGTAAGAATGTGTAATTAACATTCTGTAGCCACAGCAAGACTAAAACCTCATGCTAATCATTTAATTCTTGAAGTAAGAATTCCAATAAAGTAAATTAGCTGGGCTGAATGTGGAAGCAATAATTGATATGCACCATAATGAAAATAAATGGCCATGGGGTAAATTTTGGTAAAGCGAAAAACAGTACAATCAGCATGGCTAAGCCTTCCCAAGAGAAAATGGAAATGAAGACCTTTGACCTATATTTACATATTGACAAAAGAAGAAAAATATATGCTAATTCCTTGTATTTTATGCTCCGTTATCTCTGATGCTCACTTTGAACCTTTGCTCCTTAAATAAAGTTGCAAATCTGCTGGAAGTGTGTGTTTGTGATGTATCACCCAATTCTCAAATTGCTAATGTGGATCTTTATATATACAGGGCCTAACATGAAGCACAGCCTTTATTTATGTGTGTTTAAAAGAATCTTTGTAGTACACTTCTTAACTACATACTTATGTAAAAAATTTCCCCATTTTGCATTCATTTCCCTTGTGATCATGAGGATTTGTTATGGGCATGCATAGCTTTATATAGCATCTCTACAGGGATGGCCAGATCTGAAGATGATGTGCAAAATGTGTATGTTGAGTAACTGTCTGGGAATAGTATCAAAATGGAGGATGGGTGTTACAACTACCCAAGCAGATGTCTAATTTGATGACAAATAGTGCAAGATATTGCTGTAGTGATTATCCTGTTTCTCAAGAGGAAATTACATTGGCAATCTAACATATAATCAGAAACACAGGGCTGGAAGCAACCTCAAGGAGTCAAATCCAGCCCCCTGCACTGAGGTGGGACTGAGTAAACCGATATCTAAACCTGTACCTAGTTAACATGTACTACACATATGCAGGTTTCAGAGTAGCAGCCGTGTTAGTCTGTATTCACAAAAAGAAAAGGAATACTTGTGGCACCTTAGAGACTAACAAATTTATTCAAATGCATCCGATGAAGTGAGCTGTAGCTCACGAAAGCTTATGCTCAAATAAATTTGTTAGTCTCTAAGGTGCACAAGTACTCCTTTTCTTTTTACACATATGCAGGTATCATGAAAAATATTTTTTTTAAGACAAATGTATTAGAAGAAAGTGAAACTGTGTTTGAGGAGGGGAGAACCTGTGACAGTAATATGGGATTGTCCCAGACTAATTAGGTAGCACAGTTATCACAGGGTAAAATGGTTGCGGACTGAAAAACTGCATCAGAACTTGCGTTCATACTCACCAATGTAACATAAGTAAAACTTCAGGACTTCAGGGCCCATCAAGAACTCTTTAAGAGGGTGGCAGCAAGCCTCCACCTCCAGGCAGAGAAGATGGAGGAGCCCTCAAACTCCCTGTTTAAAGTGCTATCCTCATCAGCACCAGGTAGGGTGGCTTTGCCTCTCCATGAAGGGATGGCTAAAATTTCAAATGCCCCATGGCAGACACTGGCCTCGTTGGCCCATATCTCTAAGACGGCGGAACGCAAGTACTTTGTACCGACCAAGGGGCATGAGTACTTGTATACCCCCCCAGCATCCAACTCCCTGGTGGTCAAGTCAGTCAACCACAGGGAACGGCAGGGTCAACCAGCCCCGACCCCAAAGAATAAAGACTCTAGGAGACTGGACTCTTTTTCGAAAGGAAAACTTATTATCTTTGAGCTTCCAGTTGCGAGTGGCAAATCATTAGGCTCTCCTGGGCTGGTATGAATTCAATCTATGGGGCTCCCTGCCCAAGTTTGAGGACTTCCTGCAGGAGTGCGATAGAAAGGAGTTCAAGGCACTAGTGGAGGAGGGGGCAGCCATTGCTAGGGCATCCCTGCAGGCAGCCTCAGATGCTGCGGATACGGCCACACAATCCATGGCCTCCGTGGCATCCATGAGACGGGCATCATGGCTCCTACTCTCTGGGCTTTCCAGCGAGGCGCAGTCCTCCATGCAGGATCTCCCATTTGATGGGAAAGCCCTGTTTGCGGAGGAGACAGATACAAGGTTGCATGGCATGAAAGATTCCTGCATGACCCTCCAGACTCTGGGCCTATATGTACTGGCTCTGGCAAGACCTAAGTTCAAGCCGCAGCAGACTCCCACCCAGGCCACCCTCCCAAAGTATGAGGCTGCCTCAAGAAACAGCGGGACTATAAGAGATGTCCTGAGAGGCAGTCTCAGCCAGCTCCCCAACCTGGTTCCTCTAATGGCAAGCAGGCAGGGAAAAGGCGCTTTTGACGGGATGCTCGGGAGTACCCCACCAGTCCTCATCAGGGATCCACCCTCAATAAAGCTCCCCTTCTCCAACCGGTTCAGTGCTTTCCTCTCGGAATGGTTGCGGCTCACCTCGGACCGATGGGTCCTCAACACCATTTCCCGGGGTCACACCCTCCAGTTTACTTCCTCCATGCCCAACCACCCCCCGTCTCTATTGGGGGGACCCCTCGCACAAGACTCTGGTTGAGCAGAAGGTGGGGTGGCTCCTAGAACGAGGAGCGGTAGAGGCGGTGCCTGAGGAGTTCATGAGTCAGGAGTATTACTCCCGATACTTCCTTATCCCGAAGGCCAAAGAGGGGCTCAGACCCATCCTGGACCTGTGAAGTCTGAACCAGTACATGGTGAAACTCAAGTTCTGCATTGTTTCCCTGGCCTCCATCATCCCCTCCATGGATCCCGGGGACTGGTATGCTGCCCTCGATCTGCAGGACGCATACTTCCACATCCACATATGCGAGGGGCACAGGCGCTTCCTCCGTTTCATGGTGGGACAGAATCACTACCAATTTACAGTCCTCCCGTTTGGTCTATCCGCTGCCCACAGAGTGTTTATGAAATGCATAACGGTGGTAGTGGCCTACCTCAGACTGCGGGGTATCCAGATTTTTTTTTCCTATCTGGATGATTGGCTGGTTAAGGGCACCTCCCGGTTGCAGGTGAGGGAACACGTGATGCTCCTACTGTCCACGTGCACTGCCTTGGGCCTGTTGGTAAACAGCACCAGATCCACATTAGTCCCAATCCAACACATAGAATTTATTGGGGTGGTGCGGGACACAGTGTCAGCCACAGCTTCTCTTGCGCCAAACAGATTTGAGACCCTGAAAGGTCTCATCGACTCGGTCTCAAAGTTCCCGGTGACAACAGCCAGGGTTTGCCTGCAGCTCTTGGGTCACATGTTGGCGTGCATGTACGTGGTCTGTCACGCCAAACTCAGGATCAGGCCCCTCCAACTCTGGTTGGCCTCAAAGTTCTCCCAGGCCATGGACAGGATGGACAAGGTCCTCACCATGCCGGACTCTGTGATCACCTCCTTACACTGGTGGTCCGCCCCAAACAACATGCTCCAAGGGGTCCCGTTCAGGGACAGGGCCCCATTATTGGAGCTAGTGTCCGATGCATGGGACCTGGGTTGGGGGGCCCATGTGGGGAACTTTCAGACCCAAGGCCTGTGGGGTCGGTCCAAGATCTGACCCTATGTATAAACATGAAGGAACTCAGGGCGGTGCGGCTGGCATGGGTGGCCTTCCGCTCGCACCTGGAAGGCAAGGTAGTCGGGTTCCCCATTGACAACACGGCTTTTGTTCTATATCAATCCTCTGCTGTGAAGCCCTCAGGCTGTGGAACTTCTGTATAGCCCACGACGTCCACCTGAAGGCCTTCCACCTACCGGACACCCGGAACGAGAGAGCAGATCACTTGAGCAGGGACTTTTCCTCACAACACGAGTGGTCCCTCCACCCGGAAGTGGCCCATTGGCTCTTCCGAAGGTGGGGAACTCCCCAGGTGGACCTATTTGCAACTTGGCAGAACCGGTGATGTCCCTGGTTCTGCTCCGGGGAGGCTTGGGGAGGAATGCTATCTCTGATGCCTTTATCCTGTCCTGGTCAGGCCGGCTTCTCTACACCTTCCCCCCATTCCAGCTCATCAGCAGGGTCCTGGAGAAGACAAAGACAGATAACGCCCGGGTCATCCTTATTGCCCCAGCGTGGCCCAGGCAACATTGGTACGGGACCCTCACGGGACCTGCTCTCTCAGCACAAGGGCCGCAGCCTCCATCCCAACCTAGCGGCTCATCACCTCACCGTGTGGCTGCTCAGTGGTTAGGCTGAGAGGAGAGGATGTGCTCAGAACAGGTTCTGTGTGTCCTCCTTGAAAGTAGACTGTCCTCCACTCGCCGTGCTTATTTGGTGAAGTGGTCCCGTTTTTCTAGATGGGCGATGGACCACAGCGTCTCTCCCATGACCTCCCCGATCCAGCTTATTCTTGACTACCTCCTCCACCTGAGAGCCCAGGGCCTGGCGCCTTCGTCAGTCAAGGTGCACCTGGCAGCCATATTGGCCTTCCATCCACCGGTGCAGGGGCACACAGTATTTTCCCATACTATGACTGGCCAGTTCCTCAAGGGGTTGGACAATCTTTTCTCATATTCTAGACCCCCGGTCCCGCAGTGGGACCTGAACTTGGTGCTGGCTCGTCTCTCGGGGCCCCCTTTTGAACCACTGGCCACGTGCTCCTGGTCTCACCTCTCGTGGAAGGTGGCGTTCCTGGTTGCAATCACATTGGCCAGGTGAGTCTTGGAGCTCAGAGCCCTGAGCGCCGATCTGCTGTATGTGGTTTTTCATAAAGATAAGGTCCAGCTCTGCCCACACTTTGCATCCCTCCCAAAGGTGGTCTCCGCTTACCACATGGGTCAGGACATTTTTCTACCGGTCCTCTGCCCCAAGCCCCATGCGTCCAGTGAGGAGCACCGTCTCCACATGCTCGATGTGTGACAGGCTCTGGCTTTCCACCTCGAGCGGACCAAGCATTTCAGAAAGTCCTCACAACTGTTTGTTGCCTCAGCCGAGCGCGCGAGGGGCCAGCCAATTTCCACTCCACGGCTTTCCAATCGGATCACTTCGTGCATCCGTACCTGTTAGGAGCTGGCGAGTGTTTCCCCCACCGCCCATTGTGAGGACACACTCAACTCAAGCTGCCTTTGTGGCCGATGTCCCCATTCAGGACATCTGTAGGGTCGCCACATGGTCTTCGGTTCACATGTTCACATGTTCACCTCGCACTGTGCAATTGTCTCCCAAACCAGGGATGATGCTGGGTTCAGCAGTGCTGTACTCCATCCTGGGAACTTGTGAACTTCTACCCACTTCTAACAGATATAACTTGGAATCACCTATTGTGGAATACACGTGACCAATCACTTGAAGAAGAAAAGACAGTTACCTTTTCTGTAACTGGTGTTTTTCGAGATGTGTTGCTCACGTCTATTCCACATCCTGCCCTCCTTCCCCTCTGTTGGAGTTATCTGGCAAGAAGGAACTCAAGGTGGGGGGAGAGTGCAGCTCCAGGGGTCGCGGGGGGCGCTCCCCCGGCACTGGTACTGCTAGGGGAAAAACTTCCGGCACCGGTACATGTGGCGAGCACGCACACCTATTGTGTAATAGACATGAGCAACACATCTCGAACACCAGTTATGGAAAAGGTAACTGTCTGTCTTTTTCCATTCCTTGGATCATCCTAGTAGCCCTTCTCTGCACCTGTTCCAGTTTGAATTAATCTTCTTTAAACACGGGATACAAGAACTGCCCATAGTATACCAGATGAGGCCTTACCAGTGCCTTGTATAAGGTAACTAACACTTCCCTGTCTCTACTTGAAATATCTCACTTGCTGCATCCTAGGACTGCATTAGCCTTTTTCATGTCTGTATCACATTGACAGCTCATACTCATCCTGTGATCAGCCATTACACCAAATTCTTTTTCCTCCTCTGTTGCTTACAACTGATAGGTTCGCCAGCTCATAGCAAAAAGTCTTTTTTTGTTAGTCCCTTGGGTGAGGATGGCTGGTTGAATGATTTTTGTTTATTACATTGGGGTTTTGTGCTGGTGTTTGGGTATGTGGGTATAGGTGTTGTGAATGTTTCCTGCTCGACAGGAAAGGTTTTCTCTTCTCAGGATTACTTGAGATTTCAAATTTTTCCTATCCTTAATTGGGGTGAAAATCCCAAAACTCAATTTTTTTGCCAGAAATGAAAATCCTGGGATATTTTATTTTGGAAACATAGTGTTTCTGAAATGAAATATGTTGACCCAGGTTCCCCAGCCGCTCACCTGCAAGGTAGCTGGGGTCCTGGAAGCCCTGGCAGCTGCTGATTGAAATAGACATGCTTGTCAGTTTCACGGCTGGCCTCCACTGAATAGCAGTGGTGAAACTGACAAGACCCTCATTGTCAAGTTAACCTTGCCAATGAACTTCTAGAGGACCCCAAATGGAACTGTTTCATCGAAATGGTTAGTCTGAGTTAGCGCTAGTCTATCTACCAGGTCTGATTCAAGGAAAACAAAACTATATCTTTAGTTTCAGGTCAAACAAAACTTTTAGTTCCCCCTGAAACAAAAACAAACAAACAAAAAAGACCAGTGGTTGGTTTGTTTTGATTCAGTGCAAAATGTCTGCATGCAGACTTTGTGTTGTCCATGTTGTGCTTTCTGTTTGACCCCTGGTTTATTCATTGAACAGATTGTATGATGCTGTTTCAAGTCATTGGCATCTTTTATTAGTTGTTTCCATTGATACAACAATTTCTGTTTTACTTGTTTCTCTAAAGGAGCAGGTTACTCAGGCCCAGTGGTTGTAGACTTCAGTTTCCTTTTCAATTTGACTAATCCTCTTAGTCTCTCTTTTTTACCACTGTATTCTTGAATTAGGATCCCAACGTCCTCAACAATTGTTGTCTTTTGCTCTTTATATACTATATGTAATATTTATGAACCACTCTCATGGTCCAAATAACGATGTTTACTGAAAGTATTTAACATACAAGGACTAGCTACATACATACCTTGGGGTTCTGGTGCTTTTGAAACGTGGAAAACGGTTAATGCTACTTAATGGTTCACAAACTATTAAAAGTATACTACTAATTTCTATACAATTATTCTTATTGCAGTGGTTGGTCAAATGTACTTTTCAGTGGTTCTTATGTAGATGTGCGTGTTGTTCATATTTTTAGATACCTTGTTACAATATAGGGGATCATAAAATATATTTTAAAAATTATTTAAGTTAAGATTTTCTATTTTCAAGAACATCTCAAAATAAATTGAGATAAGTCATAGTTGTGGAGTTTGCCCTGAATACCATTCTTGTTCTGGACCCTCAAGATGGAGTTCACGTTTGTTTGTTTTTAGTGGAAGTAAGTCTAACTGCTTGCTTCAAGTATGGAAAGGAATTAACCCCCCCCCCCCAAAGCTACAGTCTCTTCAAATTACAGGCAAACAGGTTATTTCTGCTTATTTGAATGACTTATTAGCATTTTGGCATTCACCTAAACCCTGTATGTACAGCCATGTTGAACAGCAATTGCTGTTCTTAATTAGACATTCGTTGCACAAGTAGCCTCCAGAGTCAAAATTCAGTGGTAAAATAATGGAATACCTGCATATTTATTTGACAATGAATGAGGCCCATAACATACACTAAACGGAATACTAAACAATGGGGATATTTTGTTAGTAAGAATGATCTTAATGATCTGAATCAGTTTTGTTAAATGGGAGGTAGCTGACATTTTTATGGTTAATACATACTCTGTATAACAATTCAGACTGCTTTTGGGACTCAGAAGAAGTGGATTACTTTCCATTAAACCATTGTTTCTACTGAAACAATTGACAATTATTTTTTTTCAGCATATTACCCCCAAGGTTGGACATGTTTAATAGTTTCATTGTAATCCTTGAGTGGTACAATGAGATGCTGACACCTTATTCTTCTCACCAGACTCACATTGAATCGGGCTGGTTGAAAAACTGGAAATGGTTTTGTGAACGTTCTGAAATTCTGAAACTTTTTCCATTCACAGGGTTCAAACTGACCCCTTTTCCATAACATTTTCCGTGCTATATTTTTAAAAATAAATCAATAAATAAATAGTCAATTTTTATCTAACTCAAAAATCACTATTTTTATGTAGTAGGAAGTGCATTTTTCTCTGAAAATGGACTTTGATTAACAGTTTTCTGAAACAAATTGAACAAATTTGAAATGACTTTGCTGATCTTATAGATGTTAGCCATTTTTTGTCAATGTGTTGTGAAAAATTTCATTTTTAAGAAAGCCTTTATTGATTGAAAAAAATTGGTTTGCTTTTCTGGACTTTTTAATGAAAATTTTTCAGCCAGCTCTATCTTTGAATTAATTTGGATGCTCCTGTAACCTTGTAATATCAGGCCTGTGATTATGATCAAGAGAGAGAATATATAGGTGCATTTGACTGTAGAGAGAACAGTTTCTGAAGGGTGAGAGAGGTTGATAAAAGACAGGTGAAGGAATGTGAGACGGTGTAGGGAGGGTTGATTAGAGGGAAGAGATGCTTAACAGAGGAAGGGAGATGGCTTCAGAGGGCGGTGAATGATAAGATGGGAAAAGTTGCATGTGGGAGAAGAACTTGTTGTTTGCTAGCAATTTTATTTTTGAAGTAGCCAGCAAGATCTTGTGCAGAGAGAGGATACTGGATATTAAGACGCATAAATGTTAGAAAGAAGTACAATTGATCAAAACGGTGTGGCACGGTTGATGGAGAAAAGAACAAACTTCTTGTGGAGAGAGCCTGGGAGGGAGTAGAACTTTCTCTACTTGAGTTCAGTGGCATGAGAACCAGAGCAGAAGCAAGGACAAGGCCATTGACTGGGGATCTGAGTGGACAGGCAGGCAGTACAGAATGGGCAGTGTTGTGTTTATAGGCAGTAGGAAAAATAATAGTGGTCAATGTAAGGAGATCTCAAACAGCTGGGAAAGTGACTTCTATGGTGAATTAGAGAGCATACAATTGAATGGGAGGCAGTGAAGTTACCTTATACAACTGAACTCTTTAGGCTAGATTGGTATTAAGGGTTAACATATAGTTGCACTGACCTGAAGCTAATGCAGGGATCCTCACTTCAGTCCCTGCTCCTCCTTTGCTCCATCGGGAAAGTAAGTTACAGCAGCCCTTTCTCTGGTGCCTTAAAGCCCATCTGCACTATGCTTACTGGCAAGCTGGGTGGTGGTGCCAAGGCCCTGTACCTTCCTGCTAACCAGTCCTGGCCCATGAAGGGGAGATCTGTTTGCAATCCTGGGGTAGCTGCTCTTCCCCTGGTGCAGTATGGATAGCCCTCACTGGGGAATAAGGCAGTTCCTTATCCCTCTTCACTCCAATGCCTGGGTGTAGAGGCTGGTTTATTGTTGAGTTCTTGCTTTAGTAAACTGGTTCTGTTGTTGAGAAGTTTGTAAAGCACTGGCCTAATGGAAAGTGGAGTATTTGTGGAAGAAAGCAGACCCAGGGATCTAAAATTTTAGAAAACCTATTACAAGAAATTTTTTTTTCTCCAGAAGTCGGTGACCTAGACGCATTTTCTTTTTTATGATCTGTAGAGATTAGTGTTCTTACTGTCCTGTTTTTGAAATTTCTGACTTATTATTGATGCTTTCTAATACGCATTTAATCAAAATTCTGTACATAATGATTTCTGAAAGGGTTTGAATAGTAGTTTTAGTAAATAATAAACAAGAATAAGAAATGAGAGGGAGAGTGCACACACAGAGTATAATGATGGATAGGAGAAAATTTGAAGGCCAGGTAATGTAAATACACATAAGTACTTTGCAGAATAATAATGTGATCTGGTAGAATTTTGAGTAATCTGATGGGACTGAAAAATCTTAGATTAAAATGCTTGTCAATCAGCTGGGTATTTTTTACACTGAAGACATGTTTTGCGAGCTATTTCCCTGGAGGTGGGCTTAGTGGGGGGTGCAGGAAATAACCATGTAATATGTTTTCATCTGTATGTGTGGAATGTGACAAATATTGTGCGACTGAAAAAGGCTAGTTGGTTTTCAGTACGATGATGCATGAAGAAAGAATGCTTTGCCGTATATTAAATTAATGTTTCTCTTTATAAGTTTTCTAAGTAATATAAAATAACAAAATGGGTCATTTTTCTATAGAAATTGTTAGATTTACTTACTTACAGCATGTAGACTATTGAAAGCCTAAAGCATGTTTATAGTAATAGTCATATATATGTAGCTGATTCTCTTTATATAAATTGTTGAGTGGCATATATTATTACAGGTATAGTCCCATGAATGAAAACTAATAAAAGAAGCAGTCTTTTCTTTTAAAATATCCGTGCTTTAAAATATCTGAACATTATTCTGCATTTGATAGGTTTAAAATGACAGCTGCTGGTATTTCCTGTTTAGTGATGACTTTGATTAGATTAGTTTTCTTTAAAAGAAATAACTTAATTTATGTGAATAAAACCTTTTTTGTTTAATATTGTTCTAAACCAGGCCTCTTCACTACATGCTGGGTAGTGCACTTTCACACCACCCCAAAATTGTGCCTGTACCTTATAATCACAATAGAAATTTTAAGAGGAATAGAAAATACTGTATATGTGTGTATGCAGGTGAGTTAATGTAGAGACTTAAAAATTTTGCATAACCTGACTTCATTTTTTTTATGATCTTAATATGAAACCTTAGTATTGAACAAATTAAAACATACATCAAGTGAGTTAACTTCCTAGGTACTGTATTCTCAAGAAAAATGAATCAAAATAAAAGTCCAGAACTTTGGTCTGAAGTCTTCACAGGATCCACTAGTGGAATTTGTAGGTTTCTTGTTATAGAGCTGTTTGACTTCTGACCCTTAGATATTCATTTTAACCACCATAAATATACCTAAAAAGAGAGATGCCCTAATAGAGTTATCTGTATATGTTTTGGACAGTAGGCAGGGTGTTGTGTTTTTGTTGTTGTTGTTGCTTCCCCTGAGTCCAGAATTCAGTTTTCACCAAGTGTGCTAGCCAGTAACTGCTTCTGACAGGTTATATACTTAATTCATTTTATTTTACCTAAATCAAGGTTCTTTAAGTTAATATTTTAATGAAATATGTGACAATTATATGAAAACTTACAATTTTATTTCAAATGACTGTTTTGCTTTATTTAGTATGAAGCATCCTACATTTGTCTTTTAATAGTAAATAGAGATTCATACTATAAAAGGTAAACATGTACAAGCCTAGATGAGTATTATAAAATAGCTGTTTTTTTTAATTACAGAAAATTGTGAATATTGGCTGTATCATTGTGGGAAAACACTTTAAAACTAAATTCTCCTGGGAAGCAAACAAACATTAATTCACTTCAACAAGGATATCATTCCTTCATAACAAAAAATTTTTAAATTTTAACTTGGTGTCTTCCTGTATGCATCTCAGTGTATAGTCTAATTAATTTCTAATCTCCTCAAAACCAGGCCATAGCTTTCTATATGCCTTCTACAGTTTTGAGTACTTTGATGTTTCACAAACAATAAATATTATTAATCAGCGCTAGTCTTTTACTACGTGAGTGAGAGACAGTGAAAAAAGCAAGTTCATTAGAAGATATTTCAGAAAGCGATTTTTGCATGTAGCTTCCACTTTTCATGTGGAAATGTCTGATTTTGCACAACATGGTTATATTCTGGGTGTCATAACAGTAAGACAAAGCATTCCATTCCAGGAACATGTAAATAGTCATACTAGATCATATCAGAAATCACTATAGTCCAGTATAGTGTCTTTGGCAGTGGCCAGTACCAGATGCATCAATGAAAACTATAAGAAGCCCCATTATGGCTGGCTTTAACAGTGTTTTCCTGTAACAAACACAATTGGGTACTAGATAATAATCTCAGGTAGTATCAGTTTCTGCCAATCCATGGCAATTTCACATTTTATTCTCTGGTGTTTGACAAGTAATGACACAATGAGGAGAAATGTGTGTCTGAATGAGCAAAATAATAATTCCTGAGTCTTTCATGCATGTCCACTAGCTGCTTCTTGGTATTCAGAAGTCTAACCCATGTCTGAGTGAAGCTCTTTGAGCTCCAAATAGAAGATGCTAAATAAATACCTGTTGTTTTTACTTCATTACAATGCTGATGTGTGTAGGCCTTTTAGAGACAGCATTACTGTCATGATAAATGGAATGAAAGGCAGAATAATGCGTATTTAAGAAAACCAGTTATTAAAGACATCATTTATACAACAGGTAACATATTTTTATTGGACTGGACACAATATGCCACAGTGGGTGTACTCATTTTCTTCCAGTTTTATGCTGTCTCTTCACAATTATTATTTTCATGCCACCATGGTTTATTACCATATTCACTCTCTGTGCTTCATACTTAATTTTTATTAGAAATATTTAAGGATGATTTTTTAAATGCAGTATATTTCAGCCACAGAATTCACATTGGTTTTAATAATTCCTGCAGTTAAATCCCTGTGCACTGCTTTGAAAAGTTATTCTCAGTTTGTGATTTAGAGGAAAGATAATTGTAGCATACCTTCTAATAAACATGTTTTCCATAATTATGTATGTTCTATGTACAACAGTGTACAAAAGTGTGCAACAATTTTACTACAATAATCTAAATTTAAATATCTGAGGAAATATGAAGATGAAAATGTGCAATTTTTCTCAGGTTTCAGAGTAAGAGTTATGTTAGTCTGTTTCCGCAAAAAGAACAGGAGTACTTGTGGCACCTTAGAGACTAAAAAAATTATTAGAGCATAAGTTTTCGTGGGCTACAGCCCACTTCATCGGATGCATAGAATGGAACATATAATAATAAGATATACACACACACATACAGAGAAGGTGGAAGTTGCCATACAAACTGTAAGAGGCTAATTAATTAAGATGAGCTATTATCAGCAGAAGAAAAAAACTTTTGTAGTGATAATCAAGATGGCCCATTTAGGCAGTTGACAAGAAGGTCAACTTATCTACATGAGAGGGAAGGTTTAATTTTATCCCATTATTTAAAAAATTAAGCCTTGTTTATTATGCTTCGTTTAGGCTTAAATCATTATCTTAACACTCTGAATATGGACTCAAGGACATGGTTAGGCATACAAGGTTTCTTTCTATCCATCCTAGCCACTATGGATGTAGAAGCCGTCTACACCAACATTCCACACAAAGATGGACTACAAGCCATCAGGAACAGTATCCCCGATAATGTCACGGCTAACCTGGTGGCTGAACTTTGTGACTTTGTCCTCACCTATAACTATTTCACATTTGGGGACAATGTATACCTTCAAATCAGCGGCACTGCGATGGGTACCCGCATGGCCCCACAGTATGCCAACATTTTTATGGCTGACTTAGAACAACGCTTCCTCAGCTCTCGTCCCCTAATGCCCCTACTCTACTTGCGCTACATTGATGACATCTTCATCATCTGGACCCATGGAAAAGAAGCCCTTGAGGAATTCCACTGTGATTTCAACAATTTCCATCCTACCATCAACCTCAGCCTGGACCAGTCCACACAAGAGATCCACTTCCTGGACACCACGGTGCTAATAAGCGATGGTCACATAAACACCACCCTATACCGGAAACCTACTGACCGCTATTCGTACCTACATGCCTCTAGCTTTCATCCAGATCATACCACACGATCCATTGTCTATAGCCAAGCTCTACGATATAACCTCATTTGCTCCAACACGACAGACAGAGACAAACACCTACAAGATCTCTATCATGCATTCCTACAACTACAATACCTGCCTGCTGAAGTGAAGAAACAGATTGACAGAGCCAGAAGAGTACCCAGAAGTCACCTACTACAGGACAGGCCCAACAAAGAAAACAACAGAACGCCACTAGCCATCACCTTCAGCCCCCAACTAAAACCTCTCCAACAAGGAGAGATCCATCAAGGATCTACAACCTATCCTGAAGGACGACCCATCACTCTCACAGATCTTGGGAGACAAGCCAGTCCTTGCTTACAGACAGCCCCCCCAATCTGAAGCAAATACTCACCAGCAACCACACAATAGAACCACTAACTCAGGAACCTATACTTGCAACAAAGCCCGTTGCCAACTCTGTCGACATATCTATTCAGGGGACACCATCATAGGGCCTAATCACATCAGCCACACTATCAGAGGCTCGTTCATCTGCGCATCTACCAATGTGATATATGCCATCATGTGCCAGCAATGCCCCTCTGCCATGTACATTGGCCAAACTGGACAGTCTCTACGTAAAAGAATGAATGGACACAAATCAGATGTCAAGAATTATAACATTCAAAAACCAGTTGGAGAACACTTCAATCTCTCTGGTCACTCGATTACAGACCTAAGAGTGGCTATCCTTCAACAAAAAAGCTTCAAAAACAGACTCCAACGAGAGACTGCTGAATTGGAATTAATTTGCAAACTGGATACAATTAATTTAGGCTTGAATAGAGACTGGGAATGGATGAGTCATTACACAAAGTAAAACTATTTCCCCATGTTATTTCTCGCCCCCATCCCCCCCCACCCCACTGTTCCTCAGATATTCTTGTTAACTGCTGGAAATAGCCTACCTTGCTTGTCACCATGAAAGGTTTTCCTCCTTTCCCCTCCCTGCTGCTGGTGATGGCTTATCTTAAGTGATCACTCTCCTTACAGTGTGTATGATAAACCCATTGTTTCATGTTCTCTGTGTGTGTGTATATAAATCTCCCCTCTGTTTTTTCCACCAAATGCATCCGATGAAGTGAGCTGTAGCTCACGAAAGCTTCTGCTCTAATAAATTTGTTAGTCTCTAATGTGCCACAAGTACTCCTTTTCTTTTTGCGAATACAGACTAACACGGCTGCTACTCTGAAACCTCTCCTTACAGTGTGTATGATAAAACCCATTGTTTCATGTTCTTGTGTGTGTATATAAATCTTCCCACTGTATTTTTCACCGAATGCATCAGATGAAGTGAACTGTATCTCACGAAAGCTTATGCTCAAATAAATTTGTTAGTCTCTAAGATGCCACAAGTACTCCTTTTCGTTTTTGCGAATACAGACTAACACGGCTGGTACTCGGGGAAAAAAGGTTTCTTTCTAGTAACCACATGCTTGTATTTGAGTTGGTGAAAACTTGGAATTATCCTTCCATTGGAAACTTTGAAGTTTCAGAGGACGTTTTGTTCTGTTTTGGAAGGAAAGGTGGCAATTTTGAAATGTTATGCAATGGAAATTCTAAAATACTAATTTTAAAAACATTGAAATGTTTCATTTTGAAGTTTTTGAAACAAAATTTTGAAATTCTGGAGTCATTTTGGAATTTGAAATTATTTTAATTCATAGTTCAGCTTTATTTGAACTTAAAAATAGGGTAAGCTCTCAGAATATTAAAAACTGGTTCTAGTTAGAGTAACTCCTATTGTAAAATGTTTTTAAATAAAATAAATTTAAAATATTTAAAAAAAAAAGCCTTTGGCTGATAGACAGCTGGGGAGGAATCTGGGACCTGGATAGCCCACCTGCCTGCTAGAGGCCTAGCTGGCCAGCTAGCCTGCATGCCTTGTTTTCCATCAAAAATTTGATGAAATCAACATGTTCCCGCGGAATGTTTTGATTTCCAGTGAATCAGTATTTTCCAATGGAAACATGTTCCATCAGAAAACTTTTGACCAGCTGTAGCTAATATTGAGAAATCCCAAAAGGCCAGTCCTGTTTGAAATCAATGACTCCAATGAGAAAGCTAAGTGTTATTTGGTCCTTGAACAACATTTCTAGACGTCAGGACAAGATTAAATGAGGCAGTGCTAGCTCCTTATGAGCACTTCTGATATAATTTGGCTGTAGAGTCATTTTAACTGTTCCAGGGAAGATGACCCTGTGTGCCAGTGGTGTACATATGACAAAGAAGCTCTTACACCCTCATCCCCATCATCTGATGTTGAGTTAGGAGGAAAAAGAAGGTATGGCCAGAGGATGTACTTGTGCTATGCTGAATTTTGGCTGTGTTTACAGCCTTTCGTGGAACCTAGTTATGCAAGTTTAGATTAGCCCTGGGGCTGCTCAAAGACCACACAGGATGACTACCTTGCATAGACCGACCTTAGGATCAGGATTTTAGGATCAGGATATAGCCATGTTTCAATACCTAGCCCCTCTGTATCTCCTCAGTCACATTACTACTGTCAGATTTTAAGAGCATTAATTAACTTCAATAATAATTGTAATTAATGTTAATTAGTGATCTGTCAGAATACCCCTGAAGGAAGAAGTTGTGATCCTGATACAAACATTGAAGCATGGGCCCTCATTATAATAATAAATATATCTTAAGGCAAATCTGTTTCAGTTATTTAAACTTAAAAAGTGAATGCATGGGTTTATCAGTCAGTGCAGAATCACTGTTCAGTCTCTAGAACTGTTTGCTGACCTTCTTTCCTCTGTAGAATTGTATTGTGAAATTTAATCACAGCTGCTGCCTTTGTAAATGTTATGAAATGAAGTCTTGCAAGAATACAATGGCTTTTATTACCTTCCTTTTGGTACATGGTGGCACCAAACCAGAGGAGATTATTTGAATTTAGCCGTATAGAGTGGAAATCTGTCAACTTAATGAAAAAACTCGCACAGATACAGACAGACATCATCTTCCTCTCCAAATGCAAACAGATGGACATCATACCGAAAGGACTGAAGGTAAAAAATCCATTACAATCTACATACCACACAGACTATGCTGACAGCTTGTGCCACACACTCTCAAGGAAACTGCGGAACCACCTGATCAACATCCTCTACAGCAAACAGGGAAAGATTAAGAATGAGCTCTCAAAACTGGATACACTCATAAAGAACCAACCTTCCACACAAACTTCCTCGTGGCTGGACTTTACAAAAACTAGACAAGCCATTTACAAAACACACTTTGATTCTCTACAAAAGAAAAAGGACACTAAGCTATCTAAACTACTATATGCCACAAGGGGCCACAACAATGGTTCCCGTAACCCACCCAGCAATATTGTTAATCTATCCAACTATACTCTTAGCCCAGCAGAAGAATCTGTCCTATCTCGGGGCCTCTCCTTTTGCCCCTCCACCCCCACGAACATGATACAGTTCTGTGGTGACCTAGAATCGTATTTTCGACGTCTCAGACTCAAGGAATATTTCCAACACACCTCTGACCAACATATTAACCCACAGAGACCTTCCTGCCAACACTACAAAAAGAAGGATTCTGGGTGGACTCCTCCTGAAGGTCGAAACAGCAGCCTGGATTTCTACATACACTGCTTCCGCCGACGTGCACGAGCTGAAATTGTGGAAAAGCAGCATCGCTTACCCCATAACCTCAGCCATGCAGAACACAGTGCCATCCACAGCCTCAGAAACAACTCTGACATCATAATCAAAAAGGCTGACAAAGGAGGTGCTGTCGTCATCATGAATAGGTCAGAGTATGAACAAGAGGCTACTAGGCAGCTCTCCAACACCACTTTCTACAAGCCATTACCCTCTGATCCCACTGAGAGTTACCAAAAGAAACTACAGCATTTGCTCAAGAAACTCCCTGAAAAAGCACAAGAACAAATCCGCACAGACACACCCCTGGAGCCAGGACCTGGGGTATTCTATCTGCTACCCAAGATCCATAAACCTGGAAATCCTGGACGCCCCATCATCTCAGGCATTGGCACCCTGACAGCAGGATTGTCTGGCTATGTAGACTCCCTCCTCAGGCCCTTCGTTACCAGCACTCCCAGCTATCTTCGAGACACCACCGATTTCCTGAGGAAACTACAGTCCATTGGTGATCTTCCTAAAAACACCATCCTAGCCACTATGGATGTAGAAGCCCTCTACACCAACATTCCACACAAAGATGGACTACAAGCCGTCAGGAACAGTATCCCCGATACTGTCACGGCTAACCTGGTGGCAGAACTTTGTGACTTTGTCCTGACCCATAACTATTTCACATTTGGTGACAATGTATACCTTCAAATCAGCGGCACTGCGATGGGTACCCGCATGGCCCCACAGTAAGCCAACATTTTTATGGCTGACTTAGAACAACGCTTCCTCAGCTCTCGTTCCCTAATGCCCCTAGTCTACTTGCGCTACATTGATGACATCTTCATCATCTGGACCCATGGAAAAGAAGCTCTTGAGGAATTCCACCATGATTTCAACAATTTCCATCCCACCATCAACCTCAGCCTGGACCAGTCCACACAAGAGATCCACTTCCTGGACACTACGGTGCTAATAAGCGATGGTCACATAAACACCACCCTATATCGGAAACCTACTGACCGCTATTCCTACCTACATGCCTCTAGCTTTCATCCAGATCATACCACTCGATCCATTGTCTACAGCCAAGCGCTACGATATAACCGCATTTGCTCCAACCCCTCAGACAGAGACAAACACCTACAAGATCTCTATCATGCATTCCTACAACTACAGTACCCACCTGCTGAAGTGAAGAAACAGATTGACAGAGCCAGAAGAGTACCCAGAAGTCACCTACTACAGGACAGGCCCAACAAAGAAAACAACAGAACGCCACTAGCCATCACCTTCAGCCCCCAACTAAAACCCCTCCAACGCATCATCAAGGATCTACAACCTATCCTGAAGGACGAGCCATCGCTCTCTCAGATCTTGGGAGACAGACCAGTCCTTGCTTACAGACAGCCCCCCAATCTGAAGCAAATACTCACCAGCAACCACACACCACACAACAGAACCACTAACCCAGGAACCTATCCTTGCAACAAAGCCCGTTGCCAACTCTGTCCACATATCTATTCAGGGGATACCATCATAGGGCCTAATCACATCAGCCACACCATCAGAGGCTCGTTCACCTGTGCATCTACCAATGTGATATATGCCATCATGTGCCAGCAATGCCCCTCTGCCATGTACATTGGCCAAACTGGACAGTCTCTACGTAAAAGAATGAATGGACACAAATCAGACGTCAAGAATTATAACATTCAAAAACCAGTTGGAGAACACTTCAATCTCTCTGGTCACTCGATCACAGACCTAAGAGTGGCTATACTTCAACAAAAAAGCTTCAAAAACAGACTCCAACGAGAGACTGCTGAATTGGAATTAATTTGCAAACTGGATACAATTAACTTAGGCTTGAATAGAGACTGGGAATGGATGAGTCATTACACAAAGTAAAACTATTTCCCCATGGTATTTCTCCCTCCCACCCCACCCCCCACTGTTCCTCTGATATTCTTGTTAACTGCTGGAATTAGCCTACCTGCTTGTCACCATGAAAGGTTTTCCTCCTTCCCCCCCCTGCTGTTGGTGATGGCTTATCTTAAGTGATCACTCTCCTTACAGTGTGTATGATAAACCCATTGTTTCATGTTCTCTGTGTGTGTGTATATAAATCTCTCCTCTGTTTTTTCCACCAAATGCATCCGATGAAGTGAGCTGTAGCTCACGAAAGCTTATGCTCTAATAAATCTGTTAGTCTCTAAGGTGCCACAAGTACTCCTTTTCTTTTAATGTCATTAGAATTAATTATCATATATTTGGTAAAAATAAATTGTGATCCAAGTCCTCAGTGAATTCCAAATTGTATTCAAATTGCAATGCAATGACTGGTATTTTATAGTGAACAATCTCCAAGACTTTTTCCATTTGTGCAAATCCCCTTAGGACTGTGTGGAATAAAGAACCATTAGCTAAATTCCTTCTGGAGTTCTTGCTTTTTCCCAAAGCCAGTCATTTAATGGCATCAAAATCAGATACAAAACAGACAAGATAAAAGTCTGGAAACTGTAATGATGTGAGGAAATGAAAAGGGATCAAAATTAAATATTTCACATCTTTATAATGTTGAAATGTGTGCAGGGATAAGGAAAAAGATATGTAATAAAAGGCTTTGTGTAAGTGTTGGCACAGTAGGTGGATGACTGCCCCTTTCCTTGATATATAGTGACCCTGAAAGTAATTGCAATGATGATGCATCTATAAATTTTCCCTCAAGTGTCAGTCGGTGTTTGTCTGTCTGCTGGTTGTGAACAGCTCCAAACAAGAAAAAAACTTGGAAGATCTCAGTGTTACCTTCTGTGGGAAATCTTCCTCTAGCTTTTACTGTCAACATGAAAAGGGCATGTTTTGGCACCACTGATGTGAATCAGTACTCTCCACAGAACACCATAAATGCTGCCTGATAATTTCAAAGGAATTAAAAAATGCTAAACTCAAAAGAAGAACCAAAATATCACAGGACAAATTGGATCAAGAAAATCTCCCATGTTCTGTTTTTTTTTAAGTAGGATTGCATTTTGACTGCACAACGTCTTTAATGTATTGTTTTCCTCTATTACGTTTTTAACCACTCATTGAAAATATCTTTGTCTCACCCCCACCCTGTTTCTTCCACTACTACAGCAGTGAGGGGCCATATGAAAATCAAATTAGGCCCCAGAGAGCTAGGGATTGCAGTAGCACATTTAGAAACATGCTCCCTATACCACAAAATTTACAGTCTAAACACCAAATCATGCAGTGGATTTGCTAATGTAGATCTGATAGCAGGATTTGAGTTCATGATCTTATCTTGTTATGATGCATTTGTAGTTTGGGAAATCTAGGATGACCAGATTGCAAGAATAAAATACCAGGACACATGGGAGGCAGGTAGCCACAGGCCCACAGCCCCGATGACGGAGGGAGGTGCAGAGTCGTAGAAAGCCACAGGTTGGGGGTGCACGGCCTTGCCTCTGGCTCCTGGATTGGGCGACGCACAGCCCAAGCTCCAGCCCCTGCAGCAAGCCATGGGTCAGTCTGGGGGCGCACAACCCTGGCTGCAGTCCCGCCGCAAACTGCCCGCCACAAGCTGTGGATTGGCTGGGGGTGCACAGCCCAAGCTCCAGTCCCTGATTCAAGTCAGGGGTCACAAGGCACCAGCCCCTGCCACAAGCCATGGCTCAGTCAGGGGTGCACAGCCCTGGCTCCGGCCCCTGCTGCAAGGGGGAATCTCAGGAATGGGGCAAGGGGTTGGGGTGTGGGAGGGAGTTTGGAGTGTTGACTTCGGGAGGGAGTTTGGGTGCAGGAGGGGGCTGAGGGTGTTGGAAGGGATGCAGGCTCTGGGTCGGGCTTACCTCAGGCGGCTCCCTGGAAGTGGCGACATCTCCCTCTGGGTCCTAGGCAGAGGCACAGCCAGGCGGCTCTGCATGCTGTCTTACCCTCAGGTGCCACCCCGCATTTTCCATTGGCCGTGGCTTCCTGGCCAATGGGAGCTGCGGAGGAGGTGCTCATGGTGGGGGCAGCACACAGAGCCCCCCTGGCCGTACCTATACCTAGGACCCAGAGGGAGCTGTCGTCACTTCCGGGGAGCTGCACAGAACTGGGTAGGGAGTCTGCCAGCCCTGTGCCAACCAGATGCCTGGCAAGCAACCCTACAATATCCGGAAAAATGGCATCCCGATTGTACGTTGCTTGGGACGCTGGACAAAGAGTTAAATATTGGGACAGTCCTGAGTTTATTGGGATGTCTGGTCACCCTAGGGAAATCATATTACTCCCATAGTACATTTAGAGTATGTCTGTGATGCAGCTGGGTAGTGCAGCTGCAGCATGTGTAGACCTACCCAAGCTAGTTTTGATCAAGCTGACTTGCAAAAAAACCAAGCTAACTCAGTTGCAGTTATCTTCATGCAGCCTACACATGCTGCAATCGCACCTTTTATTGCAGTGCGGACATACTCCTAAACCCTGTGGTTATAGTGCTAGATGGAATTGCAAGCAGAATGTTTGGGATAAGTGTAAATATAGTAAGAGACACAAGTAATGAGAAAAAGGACCCAGGAAGTGTGTATGGGCTAGTAGCATATCCCAGGCACTTAGTTACAAGACTGGATTAAATATGAGCAATTAAGAGATGAATTCCAGTTTTGACTATCTTCTTGGATTTATTAACTCATTCTTTTGTTTAGGTTGATTAATTTTATTTTTCATTATCAAACAAATATCACAAATTGGGTTTCTAAATACTTACAAACTTACTGTGTAGCAGTCCCAGATGTGCTGAAAATGCTTCTAACTAAATTACTACTTAGACCCAGAATAAGGAAAAAGGAAAGTTCTAGCCTCTCAAAAATCCTGTGTGTGTGTGTATTCTGTATATATTTTGTTTAAAATTGTAATTTCCTTTAAGGAATATTAGCTATGATAATTTGTGAATTATATAAACTATGCAGTGCTCCATAGAAAAAGAGCATTAATAGATGTAGTAGTAACATAGTAATATTCTCATTTCATTATCACGTTCTCAAATGCATAAACAAGAAGAAATTCAGACTGACTTTAAATTAGAAACTTACTTTAATTCAGTATGTTTTGTGTAGGAATTGTAGAACATGTGGCATTTAAGAATGTATAATCCATGGGACTGTTGGTAATACTTGTAACATGAAACTAGAGATTTACAAAATAAGATTTTAGAAAACTAAGAAGGAATATAAAGAAAACAGATATATGAAAAATTAAAACAACAACCCAACATTTATTTTGAAAACAAATATCCTTCAGCCACTGAAAGTCAAGGCTATTATATATGTCAAGCATATGATACTACAATAAAAAAACAGCTACAAAATACTGGTTGTTCTGAACAAAATCAATTGCCAATAGATTGGTTGGTCTATTACTTTAATTATAGGTTTAGGCATTAGGATTTTCTGAGTTCTAGTCCGAGCGCTGTCACTGACTCTGTCTGTGCGGTAGGCAAGTCACTGTGGATAGCACTTAACTATTTTCTAGGACTGCTGGGAGTAATAATTAAATAACATTTATAAAGCACTTTGAACATGAAGCGTGTTATATATGGGGCTAATTAACAGTGGCTGGAAAATGAAAATCTCTTTCCATTAACAGTTTTGAAATTTTGAAATTTTTGTCAGTCCCAAATCTGGACCAAAAAATCAAAAATGCATTTTTTTAAATGGAAAGGGATAGGAAAAATTCCAATTCAGGGGACCCAAAACAAATTATTTTTTTGGCTTTTTTACTATCTACTTGGTGGGCAGGAAGGTCAGCTAGCTAGCTGACGGGTCAGCCAGCTTTCTAGCTGCTCGAGAACTTGCTGCCTAGGAGCTGGCTGTCCAGGGAGCTGGCCAGGTAGGCTACCAGGTAGCTTAGGGAGTCAGCTTGGCATAGGAATGGTACAGCTCAAAGATCTGGCTGCCTGGCTTCCCAAAAGCCTGTAGAACTATGACTGTATGGAAACTCCATTTTTTGTCAGAACAGCTCTACTAATTGTTTTGATGCTGGGAGCAATAACAATAAATAGTGTATTAAGGAGGTTTGGGTTTTTTAAAAAAACAAAAGAGAACAACAACCAAAAAACCTCCCAAGACATTTGCTCAAGATATTACCATTTCCTGAAGTAAAATACTTTAATGCTTTAGTGTATTTGACTTTAAACAGTATTTGTTGGATTCAGTGAAGGGGGATGCATAAGAGAGTGGGAAAGGTTTTATGGGAATTGGATGGCAAAACAAATGTATTGTATTTTTTATATGTGTGAATTTTACCTAAATTCCTTATGCCACCCAATAACGAGTAAAAATAACATTTGCTCTTGCACATCTTTAACATTCTATATCTCTTCTAATATATACATTCAAAATGAATGATTCCATTTTTGAATGTCTCAGGAGTTGTTTCTTTCATCTGAAAAGCCTTTCAGTTCTCTAAAATATTTAAGCATATATTTAGTGTTTTTATTATTTTCAAGAGAAGGGTTTGCAACAAATTCACTGATGTGAAACATTAATAATAAGCAACATTTTCAAAGGTTTGTGGCTGCATATGGGGGTCTTCCCATGTAAAATATGAAAATAGGAATGTTTATTCTCATTAGGGTGACCAGATAGCAAGTGTGAAAAATCGGGATGGAGGGACATCTGGTCACCTTAATTCTCATCCTGTATAGGTTGATTGGCAGTATATCAAGACTCAAAGGGTAGGATAGGAAGGCTGGATTCTGCCACCTTTACCCACTCTGAGTAGTACTTTACTCCACAAGAGAGGAAACGGCCCCATGTGACTAGAAGGACGCTACTTTCAAGATGTTTTTTCCCTTAATTAGTTTGTTTTCTGGGCTTTCTTCTTTTAGTGACTCTGAGGTTGTTTGTATCAGTCAGAGAATGATCTGTTTAGGTCCCTCTGTGGAAAGCTGGCTTCTCTTAGGGATCATTCGTCTGTTAGAATAATAAATTGAGACATATTTAAAGCTGTTTTGTTTGTTTGCTCCTGTCATTCTAATTTCAACATGATCGAAGATTCTTTATCTAAATGATAATACTACAGTAAGTAACATGCCATTGAGTTTGAGGCTCCTGTTTAAACTGAATGCTCTGTTAGAGGAGCCATTGATCATTGGTGGTGTTCCGAACTTTGTTCTCTTCCCTTTTATTGACTCTCTCCATTTGTTCTTTCCATGAACCAAGAACTTTAAGTTATTTTTTTTAAAGTGACCCAGATCTGCTTTACATCTTAACTGTGCAGCCCCAATGACATTAATGGTGTTGCAAGTGGGTAACAGAAACACAATTTTGACTTACTGGTTTTGTGCAAAAAGAGATTCTCCACTTTTAAATGCTACTCTCATTTGAGGCCTAAAAATGAAGTATTTGTCAGAAGGCTGAATGTTGAAGCTGTGCAGAGGGATTTTAGGAAGAGTCAAATCCTTGGCCTTTGATGTTTTGTTTGCTCCACAGAATACCATGTTTATTGGGGATGGAAAAAGCCCATGAAAAGAAGTAGTTACTGACCATGAACTGTATTTGATTTTTAAATGTTAATTCATCTATTTAGCTTTATTTGTAAATGTCAAGAACAGTCGATCCATCATCTAGCTGAACCTATTAGGATTGCTGTAGTTAAGGCTTGTCAGCATTTTATTATAAACTCCATTCTTCAGGTTTATAAAAACTTGCTTCAAGCTGAAACTTGGCATGTGAAATATCAACCCCACAGTAAATGTTCTTGGTCAAATTTGGCTTAAATTTAATTTGTAATTTTACAGTGTTGAGGGCAAACAAAATAGAGATTTGTCATCTCTGACCTTTCCTCTGTACCTATTACTCAAAAATAGTATTTTTTTTAAATCAACTCTTCAACACTGTCCACTGCGATATTTACTTTAAATGGTTGGTATACTCAGATATAAGAAGGGGGTACTGACTGTGCAGTTACGGCTATCAATGAGGGGTTTTATTTAGTAGTACTCGTACTGTTGTAATGTACAAACCTAGGACCTGATAGCAGTTGTCAAGTGTCACTGATTTTGTGACACACTTTTGGTAGCGTTATCATGCCTTTCCACAGTTTAGCTGAGACATCATAAATTCACACCAGGCTGCCGGAATATGGTTAGTGGCTACTTGAGGTCTCTGGCTGTGTCCTCACAGCATAGTAAACCTGGGTTTGTGGGATCCATGCTTGCAGAGTCGATGTTGCAAAGCCTGCACATGAGTGTGCACGTTGCATTGTAAACTCAGGCTTCTCAATCATGCCCATGTGTCCATACTGTGCTAGCCAGACTCGAGTCAGACCTTCTGCTTCTGGAGGTGTATCGTAGGGTTCCTAGCACCCCTTCCAGTTGTAGCTACTGTAGGGTCTGATTCATAGTAGATTGTGGAAGAACTTGTCTGTCCATTCTTCAGGACTCGACTAGGAGGGATTTGAATGGTTTGATCCCACTACTTCATTCAGCCAAGCCATTTTTGGGTTCATACATGCCTGGCAGCCAGAATTAGCAAAATGGATTCCAGCCTGGAGGAATAACTTCTCTAGCTCACAGTTTTACTCGTATTTCGCAAACTAGGCAGAGCATTTGTGAGATGCTGCTGGATGTTCCATCAGTGTTATTTGATTGATTAAAGGCACCTTTTGAATGAGGGTGCTGATGTGGCAGCTGTGATCCAGCTGATGCTGCTCAGGCCTGTTGCCAGAACTGCACATTCACTGTAAGAAGACTACTGCTTCTGGAGAAGGGCAACAAGCACAGACTGGTGGGATCTCATTGTCATGAGAACCTGGGACGACCAACATTGGCACCAGCACTTTTGCATGGAAGAAGCAGGTGTTCCTGGAGGTTTGTGATCAGCTTGCTGCCAGCTCCAGGATACTCAGGGAAACTGTGCTGGTCCAGAAGCGGGTCATTATAGTAATCTAGAGGCCAGCTTTCCCAGACAGCTCCGTTGTGGGAGTGATTATGGTAGAGGTTTGTGAGGTGATCAGGATGGTGATTTACCCAGAGATGGTGGGCATTAAAAATGTTCCTGAAATAACTGTTGGCTTTGAGAGAATGGGCTTTCGAAACTGTGCCAGGGCCATTGATGGGACTCACTTGCTCATAGTTAACCCTTAACAAGACACACATGAGTACATAAACATCATGCAGGTCCTGGCTGGCCACAGAGGCTTAAGAAACTGTACCCTGATTTCAGACAACCTAGCTAAGTGTCCTCGGCTATACACCCTATAGCTCTAGAATGGTGGTGGAACATGCATTTGGTAGATTGAAATCCTGGTGGTGCTGCCTTTGGAACCATTTGCATGTCAATGCTGTTAATGCTATCCACATTATTGTGGCCTGCTGTGTTCTGTATAGTGTCTGTGAGGACAAAGAAGAACCTTTTCATAGTTTCTCAAGAGACTTCTGGATTGCTATGCTGGTACACACAGCCAGAAAGTGTACCTGTCATTACTGGGGCTGGATCCACAAGCACAACACAAATCAGGATGCCTTGTGCACCCACATACTAGGTTTGGACATTCCCATGGACAAGGGGCAATGAAATAGTATTTGTAATTGTGCTGTTTCTGGATATGGGACAGCTGTGGAACATGTTGTTAATGAGTTAAATAATTTGTATTCTATATTATGAGTTTTGTAAACACTTAATGTACCTCTACACATAATATATTGCTCACTGTACTTCAGACCACAGCTACTGGATTACTGTGATTAAGTTCTACTTCATACATATAAAATTTGCTAAAGAAACTTGCCAAATTCAACACTTTATTTCAAACAGGTATTTAAAAACCTGGAAGGCAGACAAGCTGCCATCCAAACCTACAACACAGTAACCAAGTTCAGAGCGGACATAGTTAACTATTTCTGTGTGTCCCCTGTTCCTCGGTTCTCCTTGGCCTTCCTAGTGCATTTTGTGCATGTAGTCTGCAAGTGGACTGAGTGGAGGAATGCACAAGGTACATTTGACCGTTCCCTGTTCTAGTATTCATTCCCTGTGACATGGTCCAGCCAACCCCTGAAATGTCCAAAGACTGCGTAGTCTGCAGGACACAGTAGCATGGAGGGAATTCAGGGTGGAGCTGGAGAAGGAGTTGAGGGTGCTAGTGAAGCTGGGGCTGGAGCCTGCAGTCTGGTGGACAGGTGCAAAAGTAACCACTGAAAAAGCTCCTTCTGCTGTCCTCTCTTTCTTCTTCAACCTGCTGTCCTGCTATAAATGCTGATGCCAATTTCTCCTCGCACTATGCAATGCCCCCCTCTCTTCCCCCTTTCTTGCATCCTTATCTTTTTCGTACTCGCTGAGTGGCTTTCTCAAGAATCTCTCCCATCAACTCACTTTGGACTCTTTCTCCTTCCCTGTTGTTGGAGGGTCTGCTCCTCCGGGCTCTTTTTTCCTTTGTGTGCCTTGTGGAGGTGGAATGGCCTTGAAAGGAAAATGAAAACACATTATTGTCTCACTATAATAAAAAAAAATTACCTTTCTATTTTTTCATAGGGACTGCTTCAATCACAGGTCAATCTTTTTATCAATGGGCTTTATTTTATTCACACACATACACTGACTAGTTCAGACATCCTTTGTAGCACCACTCAAAAGCTATTGCACATCGTGGTAAGATATGCAGATGAAATTAAATTAAAATTAAATATAAATGCCTACCATATTTTCCATGGAGGGAAGAGATGTTCATATGAAGGTTCCTGTTACTAGCTATGGTTTTTCAATCCTTTCAGGCACAGAAAACTCTGGAGGATATTGTTGTTCTGGGATTCCTTGAGTGGAAGCGTGAACTTCTGTTACAGGCCAGTGGAGGACAGACATCTCTAAATAGAAAGGAGATTTTTAGATGTCTGGTGGCTGACCAGCACATCTTTGAATGGAGGGGACTTGTGAGCTGCAGTGGCTGCCCTAATATGTATACCCTGCCCATGGAATATAACCAGTCATCTGGATTTTCTACTCTGAGAAGTTTGCATTCATCACCAGCAGGAACGGATGAAAAATTGTGGTAAAGTCAGCAACAAGGGTCACCTAGTCTAACCCTTTGCCAAAATGCAGGATTTGTTGTGTATAAACCATGCAAGACAGATTGCTATGTAGCCTCCATTTGAAAACCTCCAGTGAAGGCGCTTCCATGATCTCCCTAGGCAGTCTGTTCCATTGTCCTACTGTTCTTACAGTTAGGAAGTTTTTTCCGAGATTTAATCTAAATTTGCTATGCTGTTTGAACCTATTGCTTCTTGTCCTGTCCTCTAGGGCAAGAGAAAACAATTTTTCTCCAGCTTTTTTATGTCAGCCTTTCAGGTATTTGAAGACCACTATTATGTCATCCCTTAATCTCCTCTTTTCCAAACTAAACTTACCCAGTTCCTTCAGCCTTTGCTCATGTGGCTTGCATTCCATCCCTTTGATCATTTTTATTGCTTGCCTCTGGATCATTTCCAGTTTCTCTACATCCTTTCTATACATTAGTGACCAAAATTGGACACAGTACTCCATCTGAGACCTAACCAGCACAGAGAAGAGCAGTACTATCACCTCCTGTGACTAACATGCTATGCCTCTATTAATACAACCTAAAATTGCATTTGGTTTTTTTGCAACAGCATTGCATTGCTGACTCATGTTGATGTGGTGATCCACTACAACTCCCAGATCCTTCTCAGCAATGCTGCTGCCAAGCCAGTTATTCCCCATTCCGTATGTATGCATTTGGCTTTTCTTCCCTAAGTGTAGCACCTTACCTTTATTTTTGTTGAATTTCATTTTGTGTTCTATAGCCCAGTTCTCCAATTTATCAAGATCCCTCTGAATTTTATCTCTATCCTCCAAAGTGTTTGCAGTCCCCCCAGCTTTGTGTCATTTGCAAATTTGATCAGTGTGCTCTCTTTCTACATTCAAGTCGTCAATAAGACATTAAACAACACCATACCCAGAACAGATCCCTGTGGAACCCCAATTCCTTCCAATCTGACATCATTCCATTAAGAGTCTCTCTTTGTGGTTGTTTAACCAATTATGTTTCCACTTAATGGTAATTCTGTCAATTCCACATTTCCCCAGCTTACTTATCAGAATGTCATGAGACTGTGTCAAAAGCCTTGTTGAAGTCCAGGTATATTATGTCCACCTTATCCTCCCCATCCACTAAACCAATTACCCTGTCGAAGAAAGAAATCTGCTCTCCTGCTGGATCACAGTACGGAAGGAGCAACAGCAATGGCAGAAGAGGTGAGGGGCCCAGTGCTTGTGTTAGGCTCCCCCAGCCCCTGCTTCCCTCTTGCCACAAGAGAGCCAGCTCCCTCAAACCTAAGCTTTTCCACAGCTGTTCAGCTCCCTCATAGATACCCTGCCACAGACACTCTGCCCACTAAGAAAGCTCTTCAGCCTCCAGCTTAACCCCAACCTCCTTAAATAGTACCCTCCCAAGTGCTTGTAGACACCCTATTCAGCCGAAGCTTCCCACCATGCTATTCAGTCACCTCTCAACAGTTTGACTCTCTTCACCACCCCTTTCATCTACTCAGCACCCCAGCTAGCTAGCGTTGTCTAGCACCTATCCATCCACACCTTCTGACTTCCTGACCCTCATTTGTACCGTAGCAGCCTACTAGACTCTTTCCTATCCCAGCCTCAGCTGCCAAGTTTTGTGCAGTTCCAGGGCAAATCCCCTTCACTACTTGGGGCAAGGTGTGTTAACCAAAAATTGAAGCTTATGGGTATGTGGAAATGCATTACAAATATGCACATTACATAATTTGTATGAAACACCACACATGGAGCTCTACAAAACTTGGAAGCTATGTATGAATATGTATATTTTATTAAATACGCATTTCCATTGATACTGTAAGCCATAATGCCTCCTGTAGATTTGATCATGTTACTAAGCTACAGAATAAAGGACTCTTAATGGTAATTCTGCCAACCCCACATTCTCCAGCTTACTTATCAGAATGTCACAATATGTCTGATAACTTGTGGATTAAGTAGTAGATACGCTTTTGCAGAGTTTTTGTTGCCTTTTTTTTTCTGACTTCCACGATCTTGTGTGACTTACTGATAGTCAGTTTTGCAATCTCTATTCCTAATTGCTGATTCAAAGGGATCTGTGTGGGCATACTCTTGCATCCACACAGAGTTCCTTTGAGATCAGTCCCTTTTCTGGACCAGTGCCTATTAAGCAATGACCCATAAATTTGGGCTAGAGCTTTTTACTGTCTCATTTGAATAACTGCATAGTTTGAATGAGTGCATTATAGATTATCTCAATGACAGATATTGACCCTCTACAGCAGTAGTGCCCAAACTTTTTACCTCCTGCCCCCCATTACTCCTGTCTGTACCCGTCTGCACCCACCCCAGAGCCGGAGCCAGGGCCACGAGAGAGGTCATGCCTCTGGAAGGGGAGGACGCAGACAGGGGTAAGAGGGGGTGGGAGCAGAGCCTAGGCCAGAGGCCGACGCCCCGAATGCGAGGTTGGCAGCCCTGACCAGAAGTGGAGCCTGGGGAATGGGATTGGCAGCTGGGGCAGGGTGGCGCTCTCTCCCTGTCCCTGTGGGAGCTGGCCCAGGCTCCAGCCACACTCCCCCCAAATGTTCCTCTGCATCCTCCTAGCGGAGCGTGCCCCACAGATTGGCCCCACTCTGCTCTAAAGTTTAGCTAAACCAAAATGTTACATTTTGAAACATCCTAAATTATAATAGTCAGTCCAAAGGGAAAATCAGAGTTCAGACTCTTCATTTAAACTCACATAACATATCTAGTGCCAAATGGGTGCACCTAATTCATATCATAGGCTAATAAAGCCAAATATGCCACAACACGATGTGGATTTCTGGGCTTTAAAAGCATGCCTCTTATGATGGACCTCTTATCTTCAGCTACTAATGCACAGCTGACACTGTTTACTGATAGTATCATGAGTCTCCTTCGTCTTATATGTAACTTGTTATGCAAACCTTTAAAGTCATTTTGGAAGGATGATTTTTATGCAATATGTTCTTTCACGCTGAGGAATAGTTCAGTGGAAGGCTAACTCAAAATACTAAAGAAAAGGTTCTAAACTCTTGGATGTGCTAGTTTATTAGTAGAGTCATTCTGTGATCTGACCTACAGGCAAAATGTTTTAAGTAGGTGTAACAGTACTGTAACTGCTAGTGCCAGTGACTTTTTTTTCATGTCATGCCACAAGATGAGTGTGGGGAAAAAATTGGAAATTTACTGGAAAATCATTAAGTGATTAAATGTGAGTGACTTTAACTTCAAGAAGAGGTGACAAATGAGATTTGAACCATTTTGAGGTTAATTTAGACTCTTGGGTGCAGGAAGATCATGGAAGTATTTAAAAAAAAAAGCATATCTGTTAAGGTAAAGACTTCAGCACCCTGTATTTTTCCCATGGCACTGGTAAGTGCTAAGAATCAAGATGAATAATCGTTTCTTCTCAAGACAAGGGCATAATGGAGGCACGGCAAGAAGAGCCATGCCTTCCTCCTGCAAAACCTTGCAAAGTGTACAGCAGGGAATATAAGATTGTAACTCTCCAACATAAGTGTGACAAGAAGCTACTTATTGGCATAAATACGGTTGAGCTTTAGGCTAAACTAAGCTCCTCTACATTGAGCTGAAGCAATTTTTCTGCTCCTGGCATATCCACTCTTTTACTTTCAAGAGCACAGGCTAAAACAGAGGGTTGAGAATAGACACTTTTGAGGAAGTACAGGACCAGATTCTCTGTTGAGGCAGAGATTTGCTCAATGTAGCAGAGATTGGGGGCACCCAGGGAGGTGGTTATGGCTTTCTGATTCTAAAATGGACCCAGCCTAGGATTAGAGCAGAGATCTACTGTAATCTGTGGTTTCAGAGTAGCAGCCGTGTTAGTCTGTATCCGGAAAAAAAAAGGAGTACTTGTGGCACCTTACAGACTAACAGATTTATTTGAGCATAAGCTTTCGTGCTCAAATAAATTTGTTAGTCTTTAAGGTGCCACAAGTACTCCTTTTCTTTTTACTGTAATCTGTGCCATCTGGTGCATGGTTCCTGCTGAAGATAGCTATATTTCAACCCTGGATGCCTCCCCTCATCGGTGGGTGCTATGGGCGAGAGTGGCATAAGAGTGAGATACACATGTTGTGGGCTCTCCCATGTTGGGAGAATCTTCAGCAGGGGAGATCAGGCCAGATTCAATCAGTGTGTCACAGAGGGGATGGGGCTGAGGAGAATGTTAGCAAATATTTGAGGCATATAGGTATACTTTTCCTCTTTGTCTTGGCTACTGTTCCTAGCTAGGAGTAACTTGGTGTTCTCACAGCTGCCCCATATAAATGCAGGATCAGGTTACCATTGCACTTCTGCTCATTCCTTTTTACTGATACTCTCTACCTCATATGTGCTGGGTTAAGTTTGTAGTGGTTGGTTATATGGATTGTGTTTCTCCCATCTGCATGTGAGACTTTATTAATATTTAGCAGCAGGAAAGGCTTTGTGCTAATTTATTTGGGGGTAGTTAAGGAAGGAGGAGAGATGATGGATCTCTTTATTTAAAACAAAATATATAAATGCAGACTGAAAAAGCAAAAGTTTGCTTCAATTTATCTTGAAAAATATGGGATCGGATCAGAACATGATTCAGACTAATGTCAATTTAAATTAGAACTTTCAGGCTAATGCAAGTAATGTGATCAGATGGCATAAGGAAAAAAAGAGGGGAATAAAAGGTTCAAAACAGATGTCTGGTGGCAGTTTTTCACACAAACAATCAAAAATGGGTGGAATGGCCTTTATTATGCATTATTATGCTATGCAAGCTTAAATTCTAAGTCATTCAGAAAAATTACATAGCGTCCTGAGGCATAACGGGCAAAATGAGCCTTAAAACTTGCTTATGCACATATATATTTGAAATATTGATTCAAAAAGCTAAATTAATTATTGGGCTGTGCATGATTTACATTGAGAGTCACCATTCTATACCAATAGGCTGAATACCCTTTTGTTTTTGTGAATAAACAGGAGGAACTGTGAAGGTATCTTGTTAAAATCTTTTGTTTTCTATTTATCTTTTCATTTACAGGTTGTTGCTGAAATTGTTACCCTGGGGTTGGCTGACTTCTTGCTCATGTACTTCTGTCCCACCATGCAATGGAATAGTGACATAGTGTATCACAGCTGCTCAGCACTGGAGAATGGAATCTTCCTATGATGAAAAGGTAGTTATCTCTCTCTTTTTTTTTAAATGGAACAGATCTATATGGAATATCAGTTTTATAACTTTCAGATCATGTCCTGAAAAATCTAAAATATTTTTGAGTTGTAGTAGCAAGAACCTGTTCTTAACTGGTAGGACTGTAACTATACCTGTGAGCGCTGCTTTGCATAAGCCAAACCTTATGTAGGGGGTAAAGGAAGTGACATAACGTGATTGTTGCTGGGAGTAGGAAAGTTTAAATTGGTGTGTCAATTAAACTTGGAACTTCAGAGACTTTCAGGTTTATGGTTTTGCTCCATATGTCTGATGATTAGGAGAGACCTGCACCAAAGGACAAATAGCTAATCTACCATTGTGCATTTGAGTTGTCTTAACCCCAAAATTGATCACATAGCTGTGCAATTCATCACATACGTATGCATGCATCACTTGTCCATTAACCATCTTCCAGAGACTTATTCTAACATTAGAAATCCTCAGCTGCTTTAAAAAACTGCCATTTAAATAAAAAATAAATTGCCACATAAATGTTTCCCTCTTCTTTCCCCCATCATGTGGAATTTATACCCCAAATTGCCCATACCCATGGCCCGGTGGGCAAGATTAATTTCTTGCCCAGTGACAGTTCTTCATACTTAAAAATATCATGGCTTTAAAGTCCATTATCTTATCACCCTGCAGGGCTAGAGATGTGAACTTGCGGCATGGGTTTTTTTAAAGGGACCCAATTTTTGCTCAGGATAACAGATCTTGAAGTCCATGATATTTTTATGTGGAGAAACTATTCAAGTCATTATTAGGTTTGTTCTGTATTTGTCAGTTTGCATTTTTTTTCCCCACTGAGCCTGGCAAAGTTGCACTCCATGATAGCTTAGGTACCTGTTCTTTATAGGCAGCAGGCTACAAGAAATATACCCAATAATAAAAATTAAACCAATATGCGACTTGATGCAGGAATTATTGGATAAGTTTTTGTAGCCTTTATGATGGGGGTTGTCAGGCAAGATGATTGTTATAGCTTATAATTAGGCTTGGCAGGATTTGCTTTAAATCAATAGATGTCAGTCATTGCTGATGTCAGCTAACACACTGAAATGGGTGGGAAAAAATATCCATTGGTGTGCGTACAGCATCCCCAGCAACTTGTGCTTGTAGGGATTGGGTCTCACTGTCCCTGCAGTGGTGTAGGGAGGCCTCTGCAGCACTGCTGTCATGGGAGTAGGAGAGTGGGGTTGTGACAGTGAAACAGCAGCCGGCTCCCTGCACTGCTGCAGGGCCAGAGAGACTGGATCCCTAGAGGTGCCAGGTGCAGGGCAAGCTGCGGCCCTGGTGCGGCACAGCAGAGATCCCCAACTGGGGTCACAAGCAGGATGACAAGCCTCCAGCTATGGGGAGGCCACCCCACTGCTGAGTGTCTCCATCACCAGCCATGCAGGAGGCCCTCTGCAGCTGTGCGATCACAGCCCCATTCACTCACCGGTCTGGTGTGTGGGAGCCATCCTGGGGCAGGAACTGTTTCGCAGTTGGGTGTCTTCCCTTATGGCTGGGGGCTGCTCCTTCTCCTCGCACCCCTGCTCAGGGTCTCTGCTCAATCAGGCCAGGATCGCAACTTGTCCTGTACCTTGCATCTGGGTGTCTGGGGCCCCTTGGCCAAGCAGAGAGCCCCCTGCAGCCCCACTTTCAGCACTGCCTTAACTCCAACCCAACCCCTCCCCTAATTTCCATAACTCTAAAAATAAATACAGTTAAAATTATAAAAATAAAAATGGATGTTAATAGTCAAAATAAAAAAATAAAATAAAATGGAATTCTTCCAAGTCTATCTATAAACTTCTGGTTTATAATCTATAATCATTTGAAAAAAAAACCCCTCTCAAACATTCATATAATTGTGTTTCTGTAAAAATATTTTGAATGTGCAGAATATATGATGATATGTAGGAATCACTGGCTTGTGTTTGTGATTATAAGCCTATTCTTCAGCTGTTCCACATTCACAACCGCTAAACCTTTATTGCCCTTCACACATATAGAAAAATATGTACAAGTGTGTGGCACATACCTACTGTTCAAATCTAGATTGTTGCATTAAAACAGCCTATTTTTCAGTAAAAATAGGCATTTGTACCAGAAAGAAGAATTCATCCTAACCTTCATAAAACACATGTACCAAATACTCCTGCGAATACTCTCAAACATAGACCTTTTAATGCTTTTTGTACTCCATCTTAATTTATTTTATTTTAGAAATGAACAACAAAAACATAGTAATATTGTCATGCTGATTGCATGGGAGCAACTGACAATGAAATGAAGATCGACTGTTCATTTATTGTCATGAGAACAGGAGGGAGTGGTGATCTTTTTGATTGCTCTATTGTGTAAAAATAATTGGCTTATTATCATAATCATATTCTTTTTCATGATATCAAGGTCAAGTGCAATAGTAGTAATAGTATGGGGACATATCAGTTTGCAGATGCTAGTAGGTATTAATTGAGGGAAATATGAGCTTCTATTACTTTTTATTGTGCTGATAAACATTACTATTGAAAAGAGACAGGTGAATATCAAACCCAGAGGACCTTTACAGTGACTGAAATTTCTTGCCATCTGTTTTTAAAACTCTAAATTCAGCCGAAGACTAGGAAGAGGCAGAATGTACTAATCAGTATTGTTCTTGTTTGCACCAAACACTGAGAGTTTTATTTTCTGAGTTGCTTCTTCAAAAATATGTTGTTCTCAAGATAATTACTGTATGCAGTCCCAAATCCCACATGATTTGCAAGTGTATTCCTGTGCCATGATGTAAAGAAACTGATCTTGGCTTCTTACGTATATTTCATTTTTGAATCACTGAAATCTTAATTTTTTGAGTACATTTTCCTTGGGCATCTCGAGTCTAGCGTCCTGCATAATGCAGGAACAGTACATTTTATCTTTTAAAATATTTTCTGGTAAAATGATGTCATAAAATGTGCTTGGATACTACAGTGCTGGGTGCTATAGAAAACCCAGAGATAAGGTTCACCGATGTTCAGTGGTCTGGAGGAGCTCAGACCAGTCCATACTATCTACCCAAATCATAGAGACATGGAGAAGAGCATATGCCAGTCACAGTTTACACAACTGCAGGCAAAGTGACAATTTGTGAAAGATTAAACTGCCCAGTGACCAAATAATTCTTTTTTTAAGATTCACAAAACAGAGCTGGGGCTGTGGCATCTAAAAAAGAAACTCTTTCCTGGGTACTCCAGTGACTTACACTGAAACATTGCATTCTTTTGCAGTGTCTCAGTTGTTGTGACTGATAGCAGCTGTATGTTGACAGAAAATGCATTTTTAAACTTGCATTTTTGAAAAAATGCACTGTTAAGCCCTGTTAACTAAGGAGCTATATGAGTGGCACTAACTAGTATCGTCTCATCACAGAAAAAGTGAGGCAATTTTTACTGCAATTATATTGTTTCCAGAAGTGCATCTGGTGAACATGTCCAGTGTTTGTTTTCATAGTCCATAATGCTTTACCCTGGTATGGATCTTTTCACTGTCGATTCATTATATAGTAAAGCATTGTGTAGCATTGTAAATAGGAGGGGTGATGCAACAGATTTGTTTTGAATATACAATCAGATGATGATAACTTGTTTCTGAAGTGCTTTTCTCTGATCCTCTGGTTGGATGTTGCCAACTACATTGAAGGAAGGAAGTGGTTCCCGGAATTGTCTAAATAGTAAATGAATGCTTTTAAATGACTGAAATAGTTATGTGGGAGATCTAAATTGACTACTAAGCACTGAAACACAGATAACATGTTATTTTAAACTAGATTAATTCTTTGAACTGGCAAGAAGAAAGCAGTTGTGCTCTAATCTTTAATGAGCTTCCCATGGCATAGCTATGAGCAGTGGTAATGGAACTGCTTCAGATTCAGGAAGACTACATTGTATTGAATCACATTGAGAAGATTTGCAACAAGGCCTAAGAACTTTATTTTTTAGTGAAAATTTCGATTCTGGTTTCAGAGTAGCAGCCGTGTTAGTCTGTATTCGAAAAAGAAAAGGAGTACTTGTGGCACCTTAGAGACTAACAAATTTATTAGAGCATAAGCTTTCATGAGCTACAGCTCACTTCATCGGATACATTTGGTGGAAAAAACAGGAGAGATTTATATACACACACACAGAGAACATGAAACAATGGGTTTATCATACACACTGTAAGGAGAGTGATCACTTAAGATAAGCCATCACCAGCAGCGGGGGGGGGGGGGGGAAGGAGGAAAACCTTTCATGGTGACAAGCAAGGTAGGCTAATTCCAGCAGTTAACAAGAATATCAGAGGAACAGTGGGGGGTGGGGTGGGAGGGAGAAATACCATGGGGAAATAGTTTTACTTTGTGTAATGACTCATCCATTCCCAGTCTCTTTTCAAGCCTAAGTTAATTGTATCCAGTTTGCAAATTAATTCCAATTCAGCAGTCTCTCGTTGGAGTCTGTTTTTGAAGCTTTTTTGTTGAAGTATAGCCACTCTTAGGTCTGTGATCGAGTGACCAGAGAGATTGAAGTGTTCTCCAACTGGTTTTTGAATGTTATAATTCTTGACGTCTGATTTGTGTCCATTCATTCTTTTGCGTAGAGACTGTCCAGTTTGGCCAATGTACATGGCAGAGGGGCATTGCTGGCACATGATGGCATATATCACATTGGTAGATGCGCAGGTGAACGAGTCTCTGATTGTGTGGCTGATGTGATTAGGCCCTATGATGGTATCCCCTGAATAGATATGTGGACAGAGTTGGCAACGGGCTTTGTTGCAAGGATAGGTTCCTGGGTTAGTGGTTCTGTTATGTGGTGTGTGGTTGCTGTTGAGTATTTGCTTCAGATTGGGGGGCTGTCTGTAAGCAAGGACTGGTCTGTCTCCCAAGATCTGTGAGAGTGATGGGTCGTCCTTCAGGATAGGTTGTAGATCCTTGATGATGCGTTGGAGAGGTTTTAGTTGGGGGCTGATGGTGATGGCTAGTGGCGTTCTGTTGTTTTCTTTGTTGGGCCTGTCCTGTAGTAGGTGACTTCTGGGTACTCTTCTGGCTCTGTCAATCTGTTTCTTCACTTCAGCAGGTGGGTATTGTAGTTGTAGGAATGCATGATAGAGATCTTGTAGGTGTTTGTCTCTGTCTGAGGGGTTGGAGCAAATGCGGTTATATCGTAGCGCTTGGCTGTAGACAATGGATCGAGTGGTATGATCTGGATGAAAGCTAGAGGCATGTAGGTAGGAATAGCGGTCAGTAGGTTTCCGATATAGGGTGGTGTTTATGTGACCATCGCTTATTAGCACCATAGTGTCCAGGAAGTGGATCTCTTGTGTGGACTGGTCCAGGCTGAGGTTGATGGTGGGATGGAAATTGTTGAAATCATGGTGGAATTCCTCAAGAGCTTCTTTTCCATGGGTCCAGATGATGAAGATGTCATCAATGTAGCGCAAGTAGAGTAGGGGCATTAGGGGACGAGAGCTGAGGAAGCGTTGTTCTAAGTCGGCCCCACAGTATGCCAACATTTTTATGGCTATGCGGGTACCCATCGCAGTGCCGCTGATTTGAAGGTATACATTGTCACCAAATGTGAAATAGTTATGGGTCAGGACAAAGTCACAAAGTTCAGCCACCAGGTTAGCCGTGACAGTATCGTGCTAATAAGCGATGGTCACATAAACACCACCCTATATCGGAAACCTACTGACCGCTGTTCCTACCTACATGCCTCTAGCTTTCATCCAGATCATACCACTCGATCCATTGTCTACAGCCAAGCGCTACGATATAACCGCATTTGCTCCAACCCCTCAGACAGAGACAAACACCTACAAGATCTCTATCATGCATTCCTACAACTACAATACCCACCTGCTGAAGTGAAGAAACAGATTGACAGAGCCAGAAGAGTACCCAGAAGTCACCTACTACAGGACAGGCCCAACAAAGAAAACAACAGAATGCCACTAGCCATCACCTTCAGCCCCCAACTAAAACCTCTCCAACGCATCATCAAGGATCTACAACCTATCCTGAAGGACGACCCATCACTCTCACAGATCTTGGGAGACAGACCAGTCCTTGCTTACAGACAGCCCCCCAATCTGAAGCAAATACTCACCAGCAACCACACACCACACAACAGAACCACTAACCCAGGAACCTATCCTTGCAACAAAGCCCGTTGCCAACTCTGTCCACATATCTATTCAGGGGACTCCATCATAGGGCCTAATCACATCAGCCACACAATCAGAGGCTCGTTCACCTGCGCATCTACCAATGTGATATATGCCATCATGTGCCAGCAATGCCCCTCTGCCATGTACATTGGCCAAACTGGACAGTCTCTACGTAAAAGAATGAATGGACACAAATCAGATGTCAAGAATTATAACATTCAAAAACCAGTTGGAGAACACTTCAATCTCTCTGGTCACTCGATCACAGACCTAAGAGTGGCTATCCTTCAACAAAAAAGCTTCAAAAACAGACTCCAACGAGAGACTGCTGAATTGGAATTAATTTGCAAACTGGATACAATTAATTTAGGCTTGAATAGAGACTGGGAATGGATGAGTCATTACACAAAGTAAAACTATTTCCCCATGTTATTTCTCGCCCCCATCCCCCCCACCCCACTGTTCCTCAGATATTCTTGTTAACTGCTGGAATTAGCCTACCTTGCTTGTCACCATGAAAGGTTTTCCTCCTTTCCCCCCCCTGCTGCTGGTGATGGCTTATCTTAAGTGATCACTCTCCTTACAGTGTGTATGATAAACCCATTGTTTCATGTTCTCTGTGTGTGTGTATATAAATCTCTCCTCTGTTTTTTCCACCAAATGCATCCGATGAAGTGAGCTGTAGCTCACGAAAGCTTATGCTCTAATAAATTTGTTAGTCTCTAAGGTGCCACAAGTACTCCTTTTCTTTTTTCGATTCTGGGTAAGACTTACTGGTCTGACTGAGATCAGAATATGGCACAACTATTTAAAGAACTGGAGGGAGAAAAAGGGTAAGTGGCGCTGCAATAAAACAGTGTATTTTTAAAATGGAAAGCGATAATATTATTGAACATGTAATTTATTACATACATTTAAGCATGAAAGCTGTTAGCCTCTCATCTTAGCTGTTAAAATATGTCTGTTGCTTTGAAGTGAAAGGAAGAGTTTTAGTCAGAACATAAAGAAATAACCTGTAGGGGAAAATTTATCCTTAGGAACAGCAGATCTCTTTGTTTGTTTGTTTGTTTGTTTGTTTTGTTGGGGATGGGGACGGGTTTGGATCTCAGTCACGGAAAAGGTTTAGATATAGATCCAACAAACAGATCATATTAGAAAAGTCAGATATAGGAGCAAAGGATTCAATTAAATGGTAAAAATTCCATTATCCATGACTTGTTTAAACAACCTGATTGTTTCAAACAGCAGTAATTTACAGATGCTGTTCTAATGAGAACTACAAAAAATATTTTCTGTTGTGCATATAGCTGTGAGCCATGCAATCATTTTAATGTGAATTTTCCATCTGTATCTGAGTTAAATATTTAAAACTCTTCAAAACTGAGATTGCTAAAAGGATCCTATTTTTTTGCTGCTAACTCATAGACTTTAAGGCCAGAAGGGACCAGCGTGATCATCTTGTCTGACCTCTTGCACATTTCAAGCCATAGAACCTGACCCACACACCCACTCATGTAGTAGGCCCATAACCTCTGGCTGAGTTACTGAAGTCCTCAAATCTTGATTTAATGACTTCAAATTAGAGAGAATCTACTGTTTTCTCTAGTTCAAACCAGCAAGCAACCCGTGTCCCTGCAGTAGAGGAAGGTAAAACCCCAGTAGGGTCTGTACCAGTCTGACTTGGGGGAAAATTCCATCCTAGCCCCAGATATGATGATCTGTTTAACCACCAAGCATGTGGGCGAGACCCACCAGCCAGACACTGAGGAAAAAAATTCTTTATGGTAGTTCAGAGCTGTCCCCATTTAGTGTTCCATCTCTGATAGTTGGAAATATTTGCTAATAGGCAATCTCATCATATCATCTCCATCATAAATTTATCAAACTCAGCCTTGAAGCCAGTTAGGATCTCCCTCCCTGCCCCACTTCAACTACTCTCCTTGGAAGACTGTTCCAGAATTTTGCTCCTCTGATGGTTTAAAAACCTGAGTTAGCACCTGATGTTTTAAAAAAAATGTTGATAGAGTTCTATTGCCACTATTCCATTGTGAGTATATTTGACACTTTGGCGTAGCTGCCAAGATTCATGCAGCTCCATGTATGACATTTTTGATTATGAGAAACAGTTCTTGATTTTCCCCTCAGGGTCACCCACAGCAGTTGGAGCAGGTGTGAGGAAGGCACACCCACATTCCTTGCACGCTTCAGAATCAGGAGTTTGGGAGTGGACAAATGTATTGAAGGAGATTGATTGCAGAGTTGGAGGAAGGGTGATGGGGGTGAAGGCAGGGAGCCCAGAAAAGGATTGTTACAGAGGGAGAGAGCCTGGGCAGGATATTGGTAAGGCAGGAGATCCTGATGCAGCCCACAAGAAAGGCTATGGATGGGCTGTTAGGATCTGTTGGTCTGTAGTGGGAGATGTAGATGGGTGATGGATGAGATGCTTGGGGAAGACACCATTTTAACAGCATCTAATTTTGTGACCCACACCCTTAATCTTTTCACCTTCCTGCCAGAAAATGCTTCCTCCTTCTTTTCAGTGCCAGTGCTCTATTCTAGAAGGGAGAGAAGACCATGGGAGAGGTGTCAGGCTTCTCTGTTGCCTGAAAACTAGGGCATTCCCCTGTAACCAGGGGGAGAAACTATAGCTGGTCACCTGCAGCCCTTTCAAGATCTGTTAGAGGCATAACAAGGCTACCAAATGTGTGAGTGTCATGCAAGATGTGTGATCCTTGCAAGTCTGAATAAGTATCATAAAGCTAGAATGTGCAACAAGTATTGGTATTTGCAGCTACTCTGAGATCTAGTTGTCCTCCTTGAAGGCTTTCCTGAACCTCAAGTGGAGTGGTAGTCTGATTGCCCTCTAAAATTTTTCATATTTGCCTGATGGTATTGATTACCATTTAAATTCTTGTCAATAATTTTTAAATTAACCATTGGGATCTGTCTTTGGGAGATGGAGGGTTCCATTTTCGAGGGGAGACAGAAGAAGGTTAGTCGAGTAAGACTTGGTCTACACTAGAAAATTAGGTCAGTTTAAGTACGTTATGGTCTGGGGTGTGAAAAATCCACCCTGAGTGGTATTGTTAAAATGACCTAAATCTCCATGTAGATAGCGCTAGATCAATGGAATAATTTTTGTGTCAACCTAGCTATCGTCTCTCAGGGAGGTGGCAGGAGAACCCACTGGCAGGAGAACGCCTTCGGTTGGCATTGGAGGTAATGTCTACACTGAAGCATTACTGCGGTGCAGCTGCAGTGGCTCAGCTGTGCCGCTGTAGCATTTTAAGTGTAGATATACCATAAAGCTATGGCTACACAAGACATTTCTGTCAGTGGCATGAAGAACATGTACTCGCGTAGCACTGCCTAGCATAGGTTTATGTAACCGCGTAGACAGTGGGGCATGGCTCAGGTGAGCAGAGTACACACATGCCTGAAGGGTGTGGGTATGTACCCAAGTATATACTCTACATGGCTCTATATTCACCCAAGCTGTGCCTTCAAATCTACACTGCTATATTTGTGCATGTGGTGTCCCATTGCCTGCCAGCTGCTGAAGCCTGTCCCCGCCTCAGGAAAAGACCCTGGTAGCAGGGCAATAAATTGGTGCTGGAGAAGGTCTCTAGCAGGCAGGATGCAGTGGGGATATTCTCAGCCTTTCCTTGCTGCCTCCTCCCTGCCCAGAGCCTTTCACTTGCATGGGTAGCTACATGCTGCAGTGTCAAAGCAGCTTGCTTTCCACTGCAGCATATAGCTACGCATACCCTACTCACCACTGAAAGTGGTGTGTAATGTAGACATAGCCTTAAAAAGAAAACTATGGCAGCTCTTTCTAAACCTCTTGCCTGCTTCACTGTTAGTGAGTCCGGAGCAGCTAGACTAGTGGTCAGAGTGCAGGTAAGGCTATAAAAGTTGCATGATGATTAATTTTATCCTATTGATACCCCTCTCTGTATGGTGTGCGTGTGTGTATATATATAGTTATGTATGTTTGCATATATATATGTACACCCATTTGTATGTTGCTGTATTCAATTTCAATTACAATTACAAATACAGATTAAGTCTGGGTTGAGATCCCAATGCCTAATGGGGCAAAAACATTGTCATGGGTGGTTCTGGGTACATGTCGTCAGGCCCTCCCTCCCTCCATGAAAGCAACGGCAGACAATTGTTTCATGCCTTTTTTCCCTGAGTAACCTGTGCAGATGCCATACCATAGCAAGCATGGAGCCCGCTCAGTTCACTGTCACTGTACGTCTCCTGGGTGCTGGCAGACGCAATACTGCATTGCTGCACAGCAGCAGCCCATTGCCTTGTGGCAGCAGATAGTGCAATAGGCATGATAACCATCGTCATGGTTATCCGAGGTGCTCCTGACCGCCTCGGTAAGGTTGGTCAGGAGCGCCTGGGCAGACATGGGTACAGGGAATAAAATAGGAGTTACTCAACCAGGTCATTCTTTTTAGTCCTGCTGGCAGTCCTACTGCACCGTCTTCTGCTAATCAGCCAGGAGATAAGGATGGCTAGCAGTCCTACTGCACTGTCTGCTGCCAGCCAAAGATGTAAAAGATAGATGAAGTGGATCAAAACAAGAAATACACCAGATTTGTTTTGTATTCATTTGTTCCCACCCCCTCGGTGAAATCAACATCCAACAATCGTTTCGGTGAGGTCTGTTGGGGCACCTTGAAAAATTTAATGGAGATTCAGTCCTGCCTGAAATACCAGGGGGAGGGATAGCTCAGTGGGTTGAGTATTGGGTTGAGCATTGGCCTGCTAAACCCAGGGTTTTGAGTTCAATCTTCATTCTGACAGGGGGTCATTCTGTGTGACAGCTGTTTTTGTTTCTCCTTGATGTAAAGCTACCCCCTTTGTTGATTTTTAATTCCCTGTAAGCCAATCCTGTAAGCCATGTCGTCAGTCACCCCTCCCTCTGTCAGAGCAACGCCAGACAATCGTTCCAGGCCTTTTTTCTGTGCAGACGCCTTACCATGGCAAGCATGGAGCCAGCTCAGATCACTCTGGCAATTAGGAGCACATTAAACACCATGCGCATTATCCAGCAGTATATGCAGCACCAGAACCTGGCAAAGCGAAACCGGCTGAGTAGGCGACGTTAGCGCGGTGACGAGAGTGATGAGGACATGGACACAAAGCACAGGCCCTGGCAATGTGGGCATCATGGTGCTAATGGGACAGGTTCATGCAGTGAAATGCCGATTCTGGGCCCGGGAAACAAGCACAGACCGGTGGGACTGCATAGTGTTGCAGGTCTGGAACAATTCCCAGTGGCTGTGAAGCTTTTGCATGCGTAAGGGCACTTTCATGGAACTTTGTGACTTGCTTTCCCCTGCCCTGAGGCGCAAGAATACTAAGATGAGAGCAGCCCTTACAGTATAGAAGCTAGTGGCAATAGCAGACAGCTACCGGTCAGTCGGGAATCAATTTGGAGTGGGCAAATCTACTGTGGGGGCTGCTGTGATGCAAGTGGCCAACACAATCAAAGATCTGCTGATATCAAAGGTAGTGACCCTGGGAAATGTGCAGGTCATAGTGGATGGCTTTGCTGCAATGGGATTCCCTAACTGTGGTGGGGCCATAGACGGAACCCATATCCCTATCTTGGCACCGGAGCACCAAGCCAGCGAGTACGTAAATCACAAGGGGTACTTTTCAATAGTGCTGCAAGGACTGGTGGATCACAAGGGACGTTTCACCAACATCAACGTGGGATGGCCGGGAACGGTACATGACGCTCACATCTTCAGGAACTCTGGTCTGTTTCAAAAGCTGCAGGAAGGGACTTTATTCCCAGACCAGAAAATAACCATTGGGGATGTTGAAATGCCTAGTTATCCTTGGGGACCAAGCCTACCCCTTAATGCGTGGCTCATGAAGCCATACACAGGCAGCCTGGACAGTAGTCAGGAGCTGTTCAACTACAGGCTGAGCAAGTGCAGAATGGTGGTAGAATGTGCATTTGGACGTTTAAAAGCGCACTGGCACAGTTTACTGACTCGGTTAGACCTCAGCGAGACCAATATTCCCACTGTTATTACTGCTTGCTGTGTGCTCCACACTATCTGTGAGAGTAAGGGGGAGATGTTTATGGCAGGGTGGGAGGTTGAGACAAATTGCCTGGCCACTGGTCACGCGCATCTAGACACCAGGACGGTTAGAAGAGCACAGGAGGGTGCGGTGCGCATCAGAGAAGCTTTGAAAACCAGTTTCATGACTGGCCAGGCTACGGTATGAAATTTCTGTTTGTTTCTCCTTGATGACACCCCTCCATCCCCCTTGGTTCACTCCACTTCCCTGTAAGCTAACCACCCTCCCCTCCTCCCTTTGATCACTGCTTGCAGAGGCAATAAAGTCATTGTTGCTTCACATTCATGCATTCTTTATTAATTCATCACACATACAGGGGGATAACTGCCAAGGTAGCCTGGGAGGGATGGTGGAGGAGGGAAGCACCAGGAGGGGTGATGGAGGAGGGAAGGACAAGGCCACACAGCACTTTAAAAGTTTAAAACTTTAAAACTTATTGAATGCCAGCCTTCTGTTACTTGGGCAATCCTCTGGGGTGGAGTGGCCGGCGGCCCCCCCCACCGTGTTCTGGGGCGTCTGGGTGAGACGGCTATGGAACTTGGGGAGGAGGGTGGTTGTTACGCAGGTGCTGTAGCGGCAGTCTGTGCTCCTGCTGCCTTTCCTGCAGCTCAGCCATATGCTGGAGCATATTAGTTTGATCCTCCAGCAGCCTCAGCATTGAATCCTGTCTCCTCTCATCACGCTGCCGCCACCTATCAGCTTCAGCCCTCTCTTCAGCATGCCACCCTCCTCCCGGTCATTTTGTGCTTTCCTACACTCTGACATTGTCTGCCTCCACGCATTTGTCTGTGCTCTGTCAGTGTGGGAGGACAGTATGAGGTCAGAAAACATTTCATCGCGAGTGTGTTTTTTTCCACCTTCTAATCTTCGCTAGCCTGGGAAGGAGAAGATCCTGTGATCCTTGAAACACATGCAGCTGGTGGAGGAAAAAAAAAAGGGACAGTGGTATTTAACAAGACACATTTTGTAGAACAATGGATACACTCTTTCACAGTAAACCTTGCTGTTAACATTACATACATAGCACATGTGCTTTTGTTACAAGGTCGAATTTTGCCTCCCCCCCACCGCGTGGCTAACAGCGGGGAACATTTTTGTTCAGCCACAGGAAAACAGCCCAGCAGAAACGGGCACCTCTGAACGTCCCCTTAAGAAAAGCATCCTATTTCCACCAGGTGACCATGAATGATATCACTCTCCTGAGGATAACACAGGGAGATAAAGAACGGATGTTGTTTGAATGCCAGCAAACATACACTGCAATGCTTTGTTCTACAATGATTCCCGACTACGTGCTACTGTCCTGGCATGGTAAAGTGTCCTACCATGGGGGACAGAATAAGGCTGCCCTCCCCAGAAACCTTTTGCAAAGGCTTTGAGAGTACATCCAGGAGAGCTTTATGGAGATGTCCCTGGAGAATTTCTGCTCCGTCCCCAGACACATTAACAGGCTTTTCCAGTAGCTGTATTGGCCGCGAATGCCAGGGCAAATTAATCATTAAACATGCTTGCTTTTAAACCATGTATGCTATTTAAAAAGATACACTCAGCAGAGGTCCCTTCTCTTCCTGGCGGGCCGGGAGGCAGCCTCGTTGGGTTCAGGGGGAACTGGCTCCAGGTCCAGGGTGAGAAACAGTTCCTGGCTGTCGGGAAAACTGGTTTCTTCACTTGCTTGCTGTCATCATCATCATCTTCCTCCTCCCCAAAACCTTCCATGTTGCCTCCATCTCCATTGAAGGAATCAAACAACACGGTTGGGGTAGTGGTGGCTGAACCCCCTAAAATGGCATGCAGCTCATCATAGGAGCGGCATGTTTTGGGCTCTGACCCAGAGCGGCTGTTTGCCTCTCTGGTTTTCTGGTAGGCTTGCCTCAGCTCCTGAAGTTTCACGTGGCACTGCTTTGGGTCCCTGTTATGGCCTCTGTCCTTCATGCCCTGGGAGATTTTGACAAATGTTTTGGCCTTTTGAAAACTGGAATGGAGTTCTGATAGCACGGATTCATCTCCCCATACAGCAATCGGCAATCAGCAATCGTACCTCCTGTTCAGTCCATGCTGGAGCTCTTTTGCGATTATTGGACTCCATCATGGTCACCTCTGCTGATGAGCTCTGCTCTCACCTGCAGCTTGCCATGCTGGCCAAACAGGAAATGAAATTCAAAAGTTCACGAGCCTTTTCCTGTCTACCTGCCCAGTGCATCTGAATTGAGAGTGCTGTCCAGAGCAGTCACAATGGAGCACTCTGGAATAGCTCCCGGAGGCCAATACTGTCTAATTGCGTCCACAGTACCCCAAATTCGACCTGGCAAGGCAGATTTCAGCACTAATCCCCTTGTCGGGGGTGGAGTAAAGAAATCGATTTTAAGAGCCCTTTAAGTCAAAAAAAGGGCTTCCTCGTGTGGACAGGTGCAGGGTTAAATCAATTTAACGCTGCTAAATTTGACCTCAACTCCTAGTGTAGACTACGGCTATCTTGGCTTAAAATTTTCATTGTAATCTTGGCTATACACTGGTCAAATTACCAAGGTGACATGGAAGACCAAAGATATTGGGTGTATATTTTACTAAACTATACGCATTTATCAACTGTGTGGTCAGAATGTGTTTCTCAGAAGCAGATGGTATAGATAGAATAACGTACGTTTTTTTTCCTGTATACACACATCTGCTATTTTTGGGAAGAGAGGGGGTGATGTTAAGGTAGATGGGAATATCTGTGATACATTTTTAGGCCATTACATAGTTTTTTGATATAGATACTAAATTTTAGATACCAACTCATTTTTGAGAGCAGTAGGTAATACTGGTATCAATTTGGTGACTAAATCCAGAAATCAGATAGGTAGCGTGGGTCAGCGGATTTGGAATTAGGCTGGGAGTCAAGAGACCTGGGCTGTATCTTTGGCTCTGTCAACCTTGGGCAAGTCACTTCACTTCTGTTTCCTTTTCCACCCTTTGCTCTTTGGGGAGGGACTGTCTCTTACTATGCCTTTGTGTAGTGTGTGGCACAATGGGACTCCAGTCTTGGTTGGGGCTGTTGGATGCTATTTTAATGCAAGTAGTAATAATCCCTTTTCTAGAGGCCTTGATACATTTTCTCTTTCTATTAACTCCAAAATAAAAGCAAATATTTTAATGTGCAGTGTACCAGAAAAGCCCTTGGCAGAATTAGAGCTGGTCAGGAATTTCTTACGGGAATAATTTTCTGACAGAAAACAAGAATATCTATTCCCTCATTATTAGCTGCATGCCATTTGGCAAAGACCATCTTCATGCTGCTCATTGCAGAACTGTCCTTTCTGTGGTGGAAGCACTATAGAGTGCCCAGCTTGCCTGACCATTGTGGTATAATAGTGGTAGCAAAGCATCTAAAACTCACACATCACATTCAGTAATGTACGTGATGGCTTGCAATTTTTTAAATGAACTGAACATTCATCTTCAATTTCAGAGAAATATCTATAGAGTGAGTTAGGAATGAAGGCACAGGAACACACTAAAACAAATTTAATTGCTTTCCTGTTCAAAATATGTACAATGAGAAGAGTTTCCAAATCACTTGCAGTACTTTCTGTAAGTTGAATAAAATTTTCAGCTACAAACTGTCTCCCTTAGAAATATCATAAAACCAGAAAAGCTCAAGGGCAAGTTAGTGTTTTGGTGACTGATGATGTGTCTATCTGGCAGCTCAGTCAATGTGAATAATAGATGTTTTTTATGAGATGTAGTACTAGAAAATGCAGAAATTATATGCAATGATAAAAATATTTCCATTAAGAAAGAAAGGAATCTGGTTAAATGGGAAAAGTTAATGTTCTATTAATTTTTTTTTGTTGGCTTTTCATTCTTTTCCCTTGCGGCTCTGGTGTATCTGCTGTTAGTGAATATGCAAAATCCCAACTTGCTTAATAGAGTCATTAAAACTAAGAAAGTTATGTAACAAATTCTTCTGAAGTGTAAAACAAATTATAGCCATATAACATTTTTTAAAAATTGTTTCCAATGGATGCAAATCCCATCAGATGCCACCTTTGAAGTAGTTCTTCTCTGAAAATGATTCCACATTCTTGTTTTTTTTATGATTCTCATCCATTTTATTGACTTTTTTCCATCTCCTTAACCTGTAATTCAAAGCTTTACATGCCATGACAGACACTGAACCGCCTTCCCTTCAGCTTGCTGTCTCTGACTTTCTTTTCAACCTCTAATGTGAACAGTGAACACACACAATCCCATGGGTTGGGTTTGTGGGTTGTGTTCAGTGCAAGCAAAGCTCACCCATAAGTCAATGGAATATTTTCTTATAAATGATTCAAGAGCTCCTTTAGTATTTATTTTATTTATTTATCATCAACAAGCATGCTACTGTTTCTACTTGGCATTTTGCCAAGTTAGTCTCGCTTTATGTATTTTGATTTATTCAAAAGTTTCCCACACCAGCACCTGGCTGCAAGGTCCATTCACATTCAATCAATAACTGATTATTGAGATCCCAGCTGTGCCTTCAGTTTGTAATCTGTAAAAATGTATAATCAATTTTACAGGTTCAAATTTACTAATAACTAAAGAGACCTCAGATAACCAAGCTTGATTGAGTTTTATTAAGCACTTGTTAGTAAGTGCATAACAGAAAAGGCAGACATGGCCAACATCTGTTAGAACTTATTTTGCAGCCTCATGAGACATCTGATTCCAGCCTGTTTGATTCTAATAATTTTCTAGACCTTGCTAAATTTATAATCAGGTTGTTTACAATCACTTTCGTTCTCCTTTTCATATCATGGATAAAAATATGTTCCAAGCACATGATTTGGACATCTGCCGCTTACTCGTGCCCTTGCCATTAGCATATTATATTTATATATGCTTTTGTTTATTGCAGTTAGACCATTGCTCATTAAATCAAAAGGACAGGGTACTATGTCAAAGGTTTTTATATTTTTCTTAACTACAGCAAGCTGGTATTTTTCCACTTCTTAGCATGGCTATTATTATAAATAGTGGTCCTTTTAGATTATTAATGGACAGAACGTCAAATTGTCAAGCTCAAGTTTGATTTATTAATCAAAGACTAGACATCTAAGATCAAACTACACAAACAGAATGGTGATACATACCAACAGATCTGGGGTACCAGGCCTGTCTACTTGTAATGGGTCCAATTTGGTTAACAAGGTCTTGCTTATACATTACTTGTTTTTTAATATTACAGTATGTGGCTAACTGCATAACTTGTTATCCTATCACTAGTAAAGGGCAGCTTGTTGACTACGTGGTTTAAAACATTCCACTATGCCTTATATTTCCATCCAAACAACGTTTGGCCAATACAACTGAACATACGTTGAAACCATGTTTTTGCCAACTACTTCATTTTGTGCTTTTGCATTTAGAATATTTTATATGCCTGCAAAACTTAGTCCTTTCTTGTGATTTTAGCATAGCACAAGTTAAAAATAGGTTGAGGTATATTATATACTTATGCTTTAAAACAATCTAGCTAGTATATTTCCTCTGTGTGCATGTCTCTCTCTCTCTCTCTCAGCATTACTTACAAGACTTTGTGGGAGTTCTTAAGCATAGCCATGATAAATGCTTAGGCTGTAGGCTTTATGTGTCAGCACTACAAATCGTTATGGATACTTTCACAAACAAGCTAATAGATCCTGTAGCAGTCTGACCTATAGGTCAACAGCAGGGAGTTGACTCCTTCACAGGTAAATAACATGATATATATATAATGCTTTTTCTCTGCAAACTGAATCCTAAGCCGCTTACATTAGCTAGACACCTTAAACTGTAAAAGGGTATTCTTCCTTCTTGACGTACATGTGCAGTGCTTGCAGAGAACGGGGAAAGCTGCTGGTGCTACTATTGAGGGGATTGCTTGGGTCTCTGCCATGGCTACCGCTGTTTCCACATGGTTGCTACAGGCCTGAGAAGCAAAAATGTATATTACAGGTGGTGCAGAACTGTCCTCCCACAGGTGGAACTTTAGGTAGGTGGTATTGAGCCACAGGCACCATAGTCCAATTTCTTGACTTGCTTGGAGAGTATGCATGCCCGCCACACCAGTTCCCAAGTGCTATTGTTGCTATTGTTTCTGTCCTTTGTGAGGTTTACAGAACAGGGAGGGGCTCCCATTCTAAGGCAATCTGGCTCTGTTTTTACCTCTGTGAATGTTTTCCTTTTGATATTCATGCAAACTATTCTCTTAATGTTGACCTCCTCATGTATTACGAGTTGGCAGTGTTTACTTTCTTTTATCTTGCGTTTCTCTACTTTGGGAAGAAGAAACAAATATCTGGAAGGAAGCATCAGAGCTTGTTCTTGTTCAGGTGTGTGTGTTATGTAGATGCATCAAGTGAATATTTAATTTTTCCTGTGGAATTTATAGATTTACTTTTTTCCACTTTAACAGCCAAAGGGCTGCCTTTGCTATTTAGAATCCTGTGAAGTTACATGAACCCTGCCTCAATTTCAGTGTTTGACTGCACGCGTGTATCCATTCAGTCATACATTTTCACTTAGTTAATGGTATGCAGAATATGCATCTATTTGGCTAAATAAAATTTAAAGAAGACGACTTTACTGGTCTGAATCCTTAAAATTCCTCCTGGCCTGCAGAAAGGGAGTTGCATTTTTTTGTTTTTGATTTTGTATCTGCAGAAACTCCATTTTATCCAGTGAAATTCACCCTGCAAGACAAATGAAATGGTAAAGCTCCAACAGGCAAAGCTCTGTTATGCACTGTTACATCAATTTGACACTGGTTAACTCCACTGAAGTAGAAAGTTGAGGAGTAATTCAATTGAGAATCATATCCCAGGACAGTAAACTCAGACAAGTTTTGTGACAACCTAAACCTAACCTAACATTTTCTAAAAATTCTTGATGGTTTTCCCCCTAGTAAAACTAGGTTAAAATTCTCAAACTTAAAATAATTGATTTGCTTTCAGAGGGAAGTAGCTACCATATTCATGCTAGGCACACATTATGACTGCTCTCTGATGCTATAAATATTTACTGCTGAGCGTAGTCCCACTGCAAGGCCCTTAGTTTATTTTGTGTGGTATTGTTATGTGGTGGTATACAGCAGAAATGTTTCATCCTAGAAAGAGATGCATCTCTGCGTATGCCGTGATTCCTGTTTGTAATAATGAAGTGTTCCAAGATCCTTTTAACCCAAAGGAGCAATATAATTCTAAAATTAAGCTTTGAATAATTTTTGATTTAAAAAAAAGTTTTTCTGCTTATTTAACTAATTCCTTAGATATGATTTTGTTCAAGTAATATCAGTGTTCTGTTTCTTATGAAATATTTTCTTTTTGTTCTGTATCTACACATTGTCTAGAACAGTGATGCCCAGATCTCAGTGGTTCAGGAGCCAAAGAGCTATCCTGAAGCTAGTACCAGTCTTGATAAGCAGCTTTTTATTATTATTATTTTATTTTATTACATTTTTCCATAGCTGAGAAAGCTGTATTGGATATCCTGTCACATGGGTGAAAATGTGTTTAAAAAAAAAAGGTGGGAGGGGCGCATGGTACAGAAGATTCAGTAGGCTCTGCAAATATGTAGCCATTGCCAGCCTGATAATCAGGAAGTGTCTCTTTGGTGCTTTTTACAAGAATATATATTCTTCACCCATTAGAGAATTCACCCTCCTAGTATTTGAAAGTCAAATGTTAGTACTAACATTTTTTTAATAAAGAATCTATCAACTTTTATGTGAAAACTTAAATGTTCAGAAACCTGATGATTTTATTCTGCATAAGGCTGACATGACATTATAAATGGTTAGCTGAGATTCAGTTTTGGGGTTTTTGGTCTTGTGGGATGATGGTGGTGGCTGCTTTTTTCTTTCAAAGATATTGATGTAAAAAAACTCACCTGGGGAGGTTTATTCCATTGTTTGGTATTTGTACATCACTATATTCTGTTTGTACCTACATTGTAATAAATATACCAGGACAGGATGTACATATTGTGATGCAGCATGGCCAGAAGGCAGCAGGAGAGTGTTAGAAAGGAGCCTTATTTCCTGTAGAGGGAAGAAAGTTTGCTTAGATTAATTAAAGCACCTGAAGCCAATTAGAGCACCTGAAGCCAGTCACCTGATAAAATCCCCCTGCTTCAATCGGGGAAGGAGTTGAAGCAGAGTGGATTGGTGTTGGAGCAGAGAGCAGTTTGGAGGTAAGCAAAGGAGAGTTTGGAGAAGTGCTGCGGTGGGCTAAGAAGACCAAGACCCGAGGTAAAGGGATACTTGGTTTGTGCAGAGGGAGGGCAGGAAGCCCCACAAGCTGAAGGGCAGAAGAGGGAAGTAGCCCAGGGGAAGGAACTGCTAGTTCAAGCAGTTTACCGCTAACCCTAGGACCCCTGGGCTGGGATCCGGAGTAGAGGGCGGGCCCAGGTCCCTCCCTCTCCACTTCCCTCCTCTAGGACACTAGTGGGGCAGTTAATACCCCAGTTCAGGGGCGAGAAATGGTGCCCTGAACCCTCCCCAATAAGAGAGAGTGCGAGACCCATCGAAGTAGTGCTGGCAATTTGCCACACATGGTGTTAGCAGTGGTATCTATGCGCTGGGGACTTAAACCAGGGTTAGCCAAAACCCTCCCATCCCTAAGACGGATGACGTGGTCAAGGCCCTAATACAAGCCACTGCAGCCCAGCAGGAGGCTACCCGGTCCAAGCAACCGCCCAACAGGAGGCGACTCGGATGCAGCAGGAGATTAATCATCTGTTGATGATTCAGGCTGCCCAGGACAGAGCCCTGCTGCAAGACCTGATGAACCAGGTGAAGGCCCTTATGGAGCTAAACCGCAACTGAGATGGGACCCGGACCATACGGGTTAGCCACTGCCTACAGAAAATGACATGGAAGGATGATGTGGAGGCATACCTCCTGGCTTTTGAAAGAGCAGCCCTGCGGGAGGCCTGGCCCTGAGATCAGTGGTCTGGTATCCTCATCCCGTTCCTGTGTGGGGAGGCCCAGAAGGTCTACTATGATATGGCCATGGAGACTGCAGCAGATGACCCCCAGCTGAAGGCAGAGATCCTGGCCAAATCCGGAGTCATGAAAGCTTTGGGAGCCCAGAGTTTCCATGAGTAGCAGTATATGGAGGACAAGACACCCTGATCGCAGTTTTGTGACCTGATCCACCTGACCCAGAAATGGCTGTGCCCCGAGGCTCTGAGAAGATGATGGAGCTCCTGGTACTGGACCAGTATATGAGGGGGCTACCACCAGGCCTCTGGGCTTGGGTTGACCAGAATGACTCCTCTGCCGATGATGAGTTGGTCTCATTCGTGGAAAGACAGCTGGCAGTCCGCGAACTATTCCAGACCCCAGGGGATGAGACACAGCAAACCAGGAAGCCAGTCCCAAACCCAAGGCCCCGGACTGTTGAAAACTCCAGAAGAACCATAACTGGGAGGAAAGACACCGAGGAATGGCCCGAGGCCACGAAAGGACCTTCGGGTTTGGGAAGAGAGGGTGGCTACCGGAATAAGTGGCAGTGTTACGAGTGTGGGGAATTGGGGCATATAGTAGCTCAATGCCCCAACAGGGAAGAGCCTATGCAATGTAATCTGGAGGATCATTGGGAGCAATGTGGCCTAATTGGCCTGATATGGGTCGTAGTGATCTCGCATGGGTATAGAAGATCAGTAAAAATGAATGGAATCGAAACCATAGCATTAGTAGATTTCAGGAGTGCTGTCACGCTGGTCTCAGGGAAGTTGGTGGGGCAAGACCAACTAACCTGAGCCAAAAACACAGATGTAACGTGCGTTCATGGCACTGTAAATTTCTACCCCACAATCCTGGTATGAATTGAGATCCAGGGGAATACTACAGGGTGACTGCAGGGGTGGTCCCCAGGCTCCCGTACCTGGTCTTAATTGGTAGGGACTTCTCCAGGTTTGAGAGCTTACTCCCCCCAGTAGAGCCAGGGGAGGGTAGCAACCCCCAGGCTGAGACGGAGGCACCTATAGATTCCCTCACCCCAATGTTTGCCGCATTTGCCCCAGAGTTATTCTCATCCCCTGGAAAACCCTGAAAGTCTAGGCAGGAAAGGAGGGCAGATAAAAGATTAGGGACCAGGATTCTAGCAGAGAATCAGAAAACCTCCCTTGTTGGTAGGTGAACCTGTTCAGGAGGCCAGGAGATAATTCAGGTCAGTGAGGACACGGAGGCGGTTCCTAGCCCAAGTAGGGGCAACCCAGAGGGCAGAGTAGGCCCCCTGGAGTTAGGTCAGATTGGTACCGCACGTGAGAATTTCAGGCAGGACCAGGCCAATTACTATATACTATATGCGAATGTGAGGGAGGAGGCAGTGGAAGTAAATGGCGTACCCGTGGTAGGAAAGACCAAAGGCCGAAGGCCATATTATGTGCTCAAACGTGATCTGTTGTACAGGATAGTGCAAATATGAGGGGAAGAAATAGAGCAACTCTTAGTCCCACGGAAACACACAAGGGCAGTACTAGAGTTAGCTCAGTTATCTGGGGTTATATGGGGAACCTCTAGGAGTAGACAAGACATTGGATAGAGTCCTAAGAAGGTTTTATTGGCCAGGAATACGTGCAGAGGTCCAGCACTATTTTCATAGATATTAAGGTCAGAAGGGACCATTATGATCATCTAGTCTGATCTCCTGCACAACACGGGCCACAGAATCTCACCCACCCACTCCTGCGAAAAACCTCTCACCTATGTCTGAGCTATTGAAGTCCTCAAATCGTGGTTTAAAGACTTCAAGGAGCAGAGAATCCTCCATCAAGTGACCTGTGCCCCATGCTAAAGAGGAAGGCGAAAACCCCCTAGGGCCTCTTCCAATCTGCCCTGGAGGAAAATTTCTTCCTGACCCCAAATATGGCGATCAACTAAACCCTGAGCATATGGGCAAGATTCACAAGCCAGATACCCAGCAAAGAATTCTCTGTAGTAACTCAGATCCGACCCCATCTAACATCCCATTACAGGCCATTGGGCCTATTTACCATGAATATTTAAAGATCAATTAATTGCCAAAATCACATTATCCCATCATACCATCTCCTCCATAAACTTAACGAGTTTAATTTTAAAGCAGATAGGTCTTTTGCCCCCACTGCTTCCCTTGGAAGGCTATTCCAAAACTTCACTCCTCTGATGGTTAGAAACCTTTGTCTAATTTCAAGTCTAAACTTCTGAATGACCAGTTTATATCCATTTGTTCTTGTGTCCACATTGGTACTGAGCTTAAATAATTCCTCTCCCTCTCCTGTATTTATCCCTCTGATATATTTATAGAGAGCAATCATATCTTCCCCTCAACCTTCTTTTAGTTAGGCTAAACAAGCCAAGCTCCTTAAGTCTCCTTTCATAAGACAGGTTTTCCATTCCTCGGATCATCCTAGTAGCCTTTCTCTGTACCTGTTCCAGTTTGAATTCATCCTTTTTAAACATGGGAGACCAGAACTGTACACAGTATTCCAGGTGAGGTCTCAGCAGTGCCTTGTATAAGGGTACTAAAACCTCCTTATCTCTACTGGAGATGCATCCCAAGACCGCATTAGCTTTTTTCATGGCCATATCACATTGGCAGCTCAGTCATACTACGATCAACCAATACTCCAAGGTCCTTCTCCTCCTCCGTAACTTCTAATTGATGCGTCCCCAACTTATAACTAAAATTCTTGTTATTAATCCCTAAATGCATGACCTTACGCTATTAAATTTCATCCTATTACTATTACTCCAGTTTATAAGATCATCCAAATCTTTCTGTATGATATCCCGGTCTCTCTCTAAATTGGCAATCCCTCCCAGCTTTGTATCATCCATAGACTTTATTAGCACACTTCCACTTTTTGTGTCGAGGTCAGTAATAAAAAGATTAAATAAGATTCGTCCCAAAACTGATCCCTGAGGAACTCCACTGGTAACCTCCCTCCAGCCTGACAATTCACCTTTCAGTAGGACCCGCTGTAGTCTCCCTGTTAATCATTTCCTTATCCATATTTCAATTTTCATAATGATCCCCATCTTTTTCAATTTAACTAATAATTCCCCATGTGGCATCGTATCAAACGCCTTACTGAAATTGAGGTAAATTAGATCCACTGCATTTCCTTTGTCTAAAAAATCTGTTACTTTCTCAAAGAAGGAGATCATGATCTACCTTTTGTAAAACCATGTTGTATTTTGTCCCATTTACCATTGACCTCAATGTCCTTAACTACTTTCTCCTTCAAAATTTTTCCAAGACCTTGCATACTACAGATGTCAAACTAACTGGCCTGTAGTTACCCGGATCACTTTTTTTCCTTTCATAAAAATAGGAACTATGTTAGCAATTCTCCAATCATACAGTACAACCCCTGAGTTTACAGATTCATTAAAAAATTTTGCTAATGGGCTTGCAATTTCATGTGCCAGTTCCTTTACTATTCTTGGATGAAGATTATCTGGGCCCCCCAATTTAGTCCGATTAAACTGTTCGAGTTTCGCTTCTACCTCAGATATGGTAATATCTACCTTCATATCTTCATTCCCATTGTCGTGCTACCATTATCCCTAAGATCCTCGTTAGCCTTATTAAAGACTAAGGCAAAGTATTTGTTTAGCTATTGGGCCATGCCTAGATTATCCTTGACCTCCACTCCATCCTCAGTGTTTAGCGGTCCCACTTCTTCTTTCTTAGTTTTCTTCTTATTTATATGGCTATAGAACCTTTTACTATTGGTTTTAATTCCCTTTGCAAGGTCCAACTCTACTTGACTTTTAGTCTGTCTCACTTTATCCCTACATGTTCTGACTTCAATGAGGTAGCTTTCCTTGCTGATCCCTCCCATCTTCCATTCCCTGTATGCTTTCTGCTTTTTCTTAATCGCCTCTCTGAGATGCTTGGTCTACAACTCCTGCCTATGAATTTTTTCTCCTTTCTTGGGATGCAGGCTTCTGATAGCTTCTTCAGTTTTGATTTAAAGTAATCCCAGGCCTCCTCTGCTTTTAGATCCATAAGTTCTTCAGTCCAATCCATTTTCCTAACTAATTTCCTTAATTTTTGAAAGTCAGCCCCATTTGAAATCAAAAACCCTAGTCGCAGATTTATTTTTGTTAATCCTTCCATTCAGTTTGAACTGAATTAGCTCATGATCACTAGAACCAAGGTTGTCCCCTACAACCATTTTTTCTTTGAGGTCCTCACTACTCACCAAAACCAAATCTAAAATGGCATCCTCTCTCGTTGGTTCAGCAACTATTTCATGAAGGAATCCATCAGCTATCACATCTAGGAAAATCTGAGCCCTATTATTATTACTAGCACTGGTCCTCCAGTCTATATCTGGGAAGTTAAAGTCTCCCATGATCACACAGTTTCCATTAATATTTACTTCATTAAAAACATAAAGAGGGCTCTATCCATATCCAAATTAGATCCCGGCCGTCTATAGTACTCCCCAAGCACTATCCCAGGGGAGGCTCTAGTAGTTTTCTTCCCCAGTGTAATTTTTGCCCAGATGGACTCTGTCTTGCCCATTTCATCACTTATTTCTTTACATTCTACCTCATCATTGATATACAATGCTACTCCACCACCTTTATCTTTATTTCTGTCTTTCCACATACCCTTCAATACCCGTAGTCCAGTCATGACTACTATTCCACCATGTTTCTGTTATCCCTATAATATCTGGTTTCACTTTCTGCACCAGTAGCTCTAGTTCCTTCATTTTGTTACCTAGGCTCCTCGCATTAGTGTACAAACATTTTTAATTTTTGCTGTTTGGCCTCACTCACATTCTGTATCCGATTAGGCATGGTCATTCTACAGCCGGTATCAACCTATCAGACTGGTATCCATGCTGCCCTTCTTCCTTGTATCCGTTCTCCTACCCACGGCTGTATCCTTTCTTACTTCATTTTCTTCCCTCTGTGCTAAAATGCAGCGTGGAGATTACCTGGACATCTCTCCCAAATTCCTAGTTTAAAGCTCTCTTAATCTGTTGTGCCAGCCTCCATCCTAGAAGTCTCTTTCCTTCCCTACTCAGATGAAGTCCATCCCGAGAGAACTGTCCTCTGTCCATGAATGCCTCCCAGTGGCCATACATCCCAAAGCCCTCCTTATAGCACCACTGTCTAAGCCATATAAGCAGAGTGGATTGGTGTTGGAGCACAGAGCAGTTTGGAGGGAAGAAGAGGAAAGTTTGGAGAAGTGCTGCAGTGGGCTAAGAAGACCAAGACCCAAGGAAAAGGGACACCTGGTTTGTGCAGAGGGAGGGTAGGAAGCCCCACAAGCTGAAGGGCAGGAAAGTAGCCCAGGGGAAGGAACCGCTAGTTCAAGCGGTTTACCACTATCCTTGGGGCCCCTGGGCTGGGACCAGGAGTAGAGGGCAGGCCTGGGTCCCTCCTTCTCCACTCCCCTTCTCTAGGACACTAGTGGGGAAGTTAATATCCCAATTCAGGGGCAAGAAATGGTGCCCTGAACCCTCCCCAAGAAGAGAGAGTGTGAGACCCATCAAAGTAGTGCCGGCAATTTGTCACAACATGCACGCGTGTCTGTACATAAAAAAACCTAGTCAGGTACAAATGTCAGATAATGGAATAGATGACTTCAACAGGCTTATTACCATAAGTGTTCTCTGGACCAACTTTACAATTGTTACTGCCCTTGAAAATAAGGGCAGTCAAAATTTTCTCAGTACCCGTCAATACTTCATTAACATGCATGTTTTCTTTTGCATTTTATATTAACTCCAACACTCCTGTTGTAGCTATGCTTACTATCACTTGCTTCTCAAGCATATCTAACCTTTATGAATATCTTTCCTTGTATTGTACTGGTTACTTTCTACTCTACTCACTGGAATTCTATAGCACTCTTGCAAATATAAGTCTAGCACATAGTAATAATCCACACAAACAACAAGCTTTTCTCTCTTGCCCACTCTCTCACACAGACATCATCTCAGATGTAGTCCACTTTTGAACTAATAATTAAACACACTGGGTCACAATCTCTCAACCATCTTTTTGAGCCCCTGAACTGGGTCCAGATGTCCCTTGATAAAATTAATTACAGCCCTTAGGTTCTCGCAGGGTTTGGTGTACTGGCTTGGGATCAGGTGGAACACTACACACTAGTCCTAAATATAATTGGAATGCAGGTGGCTACACTAGCTCTGTAGGTATGTTTATACTGGTGGTGTAATTTCCAGCTTGGGTAGACCTGCCCATGCTAGCTGTGATGGAGCTAGCAAGCTAAAAATAGCAGAACTGCAGCTGCACAGCTAACAAGATAGGCTAGCTGCCTTGAGTACAATTCTATCTGAAATCCTAGATAAGTAGTTTGGGTGGCTAGCCTGAGCCCCCACCCATGCAGTCATGGCTACACTGCTATTTTTAGCCCGCTAGCTCGATCAGAGCTAGTACAGGTATCTCTACTTAAGCTGAAAGTGTAGATACAGTAGATATACCCTATGCCATCCAAAAACTCACCTCTCTTGTCTCAGTGGCCCGTGTGTGTGTGTGAGAGAGAGAGATGAGACTAGTATATGTGTAAGTGGAGGAATAGTCCTGCTCTTGTGGGGAACTTTCCTGGCTTCTGCACTACCCCGGTGAAGTAGGCTAGCGAAAGGATCTGAGTCCTCATTCCCACTTCCTTTACCCAGTGGCCTCCCTGCCCTTGAGGACTCCCCTTCCACTCTCCTGTCTGGCAGAGTCCTCAAGGTTTGTAACCCCAACAAGGCTGGGCCCAGGATTCCTGGGAAGCTCGACCCCCAACCCTGCAGTGGTCACCTATGATAGGGGCTAGGGTGTCCCCACTCTGGGGTACTCTCTCTGCACTAGGAACTTCTCTGACCATTACATACAAGTTAAAGCAAATGCAAGTTATTTAATCAACAATTAATTTTAAAAAGAATAAGGGGAAATGGGAAAGGTTAAAGGAAACACATCAACCCGCTTTGTGGCAGGGAACATCACAAACAGCAACTCTGGAATGTCAGGGCAGTTCACAGTCTGTTCCTTGCAAGTCCCAGGCCTTCTTCTCAGGCCCTGGCTGTGCTGCACAGATGCTGCGGGTTGGACACTTGCTCTGGTTGTGGCCACACGCTCTCAGGCCCTGTCAAGGTTATGATCCAAGCCTGGCCTATAGAGCCTCTTGGCTGAGGCGTCTCCCTGTGCTGGGCCTGCTGCCCAGGGTCCCCCTCGATCTCCCCAGCTGCTCACCGCACCCAGCTCCAGATTGCTCCAGCCCCAGCTCCACCACTCTGTCTCTGCACTGCTGCTGCTCTGCCTCCAGCTCCCTGGGCTGCTTCTTTGGCCCCTCTGGCTCTGGTTGCTGCAGCTCTGCTCCCAGGACAGGTCTGCTTTGCAGGCTGCTTCTGTGACTCTGCTCCCAGCACTGACCTGCTTCCTGGGCTGTTTTACTGGCCCCTCTGGCTCTGGTAGCTGCAGCTCCCCTCCCAGGCTAAGTCTGCTCTCTCTGAGCTATGCCTCTGGCTTTGAGGCTGCAGGTCTGCTCTCTCTGGGCTGCTTTTCTGGTCCCTCTGGATCTGGCACAGCTCTGCTCCCCAGCTTAGCTCGGGGCCTTGCTTTTTCCTTAGTTCGGCCCCACTCTGTCTGACCCAGGCAAATCCAGCTCACATGGAGGACAGGACCTCCCTGGCCTCCTGACTCCCTGATTAGCCTGCTCGCCCTGTCATTCAGGCTGACGTGGAGTATTGGCCTCTCCCCATTGTTCCTGGGGGCTGTCAGTCTCAGGGTCCTGATTCCCCATTGACCCTTCCCCCTTTTTAGTACTGGGAGCTAGCAACTAAAACACTCCCACTGAATGTTAGTAAGGGGGCAACAGTCCCCTTGCATATGGGCGGGCAGGCAGGCTGAAGATGTGACTGGGGCCAGGTGCAAGAGCCATGTCTCTGAATTGAAAGCACAGGCGCTTAAGGGCTTCCACAACACTACTGCTTTAATTCCTGGGTGTTCCAAAATAGAAGCATGCAGAGCCCTTTAAGTGCCAGTCCATGAGTGGAAACATAATCCTTCAGTAGAGTTCTGCAGCCTTGCCTTTCTGGTGCTGTGAGTGGTGGAGGAGAGACGGTTAGGATTGAGAAGAAGAGCTGCTGAGTTGTTGAGTTACTTAACTGCTTATTTCCTTGCTTTGTACTGTTTGTTAGTGGGTAATATAGTGTAGCAACTTTGAGTTAACATTAATTAAAGTAACAAAATTTAACATTTGTGTGGGGACGAATATAAAAACTACATTTAAAGAACTTTATTATGGTGTCCATGTCAAGTACTCGAAAGTTAGGAAATGCCAGTATTAGGGAAATGCCCTTTGCAAGCCTTTTGCCCCTCTAACCATCTGTGGTACTTACCACACTGCATTATCTGAATTGCTCACAATCTTTGATGTTTTTATTTTCACAACACCCTTGTGAGGGGATGTATCCATACTCAGTGTAGATGGAATCTTCTAAACGAATTTAGTTACCCAACCCTAACGAGTCTCTACTTGAGTATATGCAAACAGATTTTAAAAGACTCGTGTGCCTAAATTAGTTCAGATTTACATGAGGCCATAAAAAGGCATATTCCTGACACTAAGGCAATTTCCCCACTGCCACCTCTTTGTCCCCTGCCAAATTTCAAGTCCCAGCTTCAAAGCTGGTAGGTTCTATTCAATGAAACAATTGTCAGAATGTTTTAACATGGGGGAAACAACACATTTCCCCTTAATTTTCTTCTCAGAAATTGCTGAACTTTTCTCAGGAATACTGAACTGAGTCAGAAACTCATTGCAAAAAGTTATAGCCTGAAGTCTGGCAAAGTTATAAGCAACAGAAAATGTGGTCTTCACAATGGAAAGTACTATAGTCATCCTTAAATATAAATATGCTATTTGCACCACCTATAACATTTATATTTAAATTTTTTAAAAATCTTCTCATGGTCAAGCCTTTTATGACTCTGTACCTCAGGTACTACACAACTAAAAACTTGTCAAATGCCAAGTTTTATTATATTTTATAGCCTCTTCAGTCAATTCTTCTCATATCTTCCTAAGAAATTCCTTTTTTTTATAAAAAGAAAAGGAGTACTTGTGGCACCTTAGAGACTAACAAATTTATTAGAGCATAAGCTTTCGTGAGCTACAGCTCACTTCATCGGATGCATTTGGTGGAAAAAACAGAGGAGAGATTTATATACACACACACACACACACAGAGAACATGAAACAATGGGTTTATCATACACACTGTAAGGAGAGTGATCACTTAAGATAAGCCATCACCAACAGCAGGGGGGGGAAGGAGGAAAACCTTTCATGGTGACAAGCAGGTAGGCTAATTTCAGCAGTTAACAAGAATATCAGAGGAACAGTGGGGGGTGGGGTGGGAGGGAGAAATACCATGGGGAAATAGTTTTACTTTGTGTAATGACTCATCCATTCCCAGTCTCTACAATTTCCATCCCACCATCAACCTCAGCCTGGACCAGTCCACACAAGAGATCCACTTCCTGGACACTACGGTGCTAATAAGCGATGGTCACATAAACACCACCCTATATCGGAAACCTACTGACCGCTATTCCTACCTACATGCCTCTAGCTTTCATCCAGATCATACCACTCGATCCATTGTCTACAGCCAAGCGCTACGATATAACCGCATTTGCTCCAACCCCTCAGACAGAGACAAACACCTACAAGATCTCTATCATGCATTCCTACAACTACAATACCCACCTGCTGAAGTGAAGAAACAGATTGACAGAGCCAGAAGAGTACCCAGAAGTCACCTACTACAGGACAGGCCCAACAAAGAAAACAACAGAACGCCACTAGCCATCACCTTCAGCCCCCAACTAAAACCTCTCCAGCGCATCATCAAGGATCTACAACCTATCCTGAAGGACGAGCCATCACTCTCTCAGATCTTGGGAGACAGACCAGTCCTTGCTTACAGACAGCCCCCCAATCTGAAGCAAATACTCACCAGCAACCACACACCACACAACAGAACCACTAACCCAGGAACCTATCCTTGCAACAAAGCCCGTTGCCAACTCTGTCCACATATCTATTCAGGGGACTCCATCATAGGGCCTAATCACATCAGCCACACTATCAGAGGCTCGTTCACCTGCGCATCTACCAATGTGATATATGCCATCATGTGCCAGCAATGCCTCTCTGCCATGTACATTGGCCAAACTGGACAGTCTCTACGTAAAAGAATGAATGGACACAAATCAGACGTCAAGAATTATAACATTCAAAAACCAGTTGGAGAACACTTCAATCTCTCTGGTCACTCGATCACAGACCTAAGAGTGGCTATCCTTCAGCAAAAAAGCTTCAAAAACAGACTCCAACGAGAGACTGCTGAATTGGAATTAATTTGCAAACTGGATACAATTAACTTAGGCTTGAATAGAGACTGGGAATGGATGAGTCATTACACAAAGTAAAACTATTTCCCCATGGTATTTCTCCCTCCCACCCCACCCCCCACTGTTCCTCTGATATTCTTGTTAACTGCTGGAATTAGCCTACCTGCTTGTCACCATGAAAGGTTTTCCTCCTTTCCCCCCCCTGCTGTTGGTGATGGCTTATCTTAAGTGATCACTCTCCTTACAGTGTGTATGATAAACCCATTGTTTCATGTTCTCTGTGTGTGTGTATAAAAATCTCTCCTCTGTTTTTTCCACCAAATGCATCCGATGAAGTGAGCTGTAGCTCACGAAAGCTTATGCTCTAATAAATTTGTTAGTCTCTAAGGTGCCACAAGTACTCCTTTTCTTTTTGCGAATACAGACTAACACGGCTGCTACTCTGAAACCTTTTTTTTATAGTAATGTCTAATTTATGTTTCAAAATGAGATCCTTGATTGATTTGTAGGTCACTTGTGTTTCCATTCTTTCCTACATACTTTGACACACTTCTGGAAAAGATTGTCTTTGTAAGTCTCAGATGGATCCTGTATAGCTATGCAGTCTTTCAGTCTTTAGACAGTTCTGGGTTTTGATCATTTGTTTTCATGTGATAGTGATTTCCTTTAGTACTTTTTTCTTCCTCCCCTGGGAAATTACATGTTGTTTTTTGGCTTCTGTTTCCCATTTTCTTTTATGAACTCTAAAGCTAAGATTCATTTATTTTTTAACATTCTCATGCTCTTGTTAGTAAATTACCTTTTAGTATGTCGTAGACCTAAGCATTTCCTTCACTGACCTTTTGTGTTTGAAACATTTTCTTATTTAGATAACCTCTTGGACACACTTTCTCTCATTTTTCCATTACAATATAGTAGCTGCTTAAAATATTAAGTGTCTTCATGTCTTCAAACCTGGATTCTTTTTCAGTTTGTTTTGGTTTCTTTAAAGTCATAATAAATTTTTAATGTTTTTGAAACTACTTTGTCTTGGAAATGATTTCACTGTTTGTTTTTTGCTCAAACTTTTGAAAAAAAAAATTGAGTGGAAAACTTCAGCCCTACAGGAAGTTTGTCAAAAATATAAAGAACTAAAACCAGAGAGGTTTGTGGTGGGAAGCGTAGGGAACCTTGACCCTAGGCATCACCACTGCTTTGTGTATAAGACATACAAATATGTACACTTCACAGCTTTTCATAGTATGTTTTCTCCTTGAAGGAAAAGTCATGCTACAATCAGAATTCTGAAAAGTGCTGTTTATCTTTCAATTTTCAGATTGCTGATCAGAGTAGAATGTGAGTACATTTTCTTTTGTTTCATAACACTCTGTAAGGGAGAACACCACAATAGAATCAAAATTTGCATGAAGGAGTTCCTCCTCCCAGAATCTGAGCAGACATATTCAGTCCATCCGACCACTGCCAATCCAAGAGACAAGGGCTGAGACTTGGGAACTGACCCAGGTCATATTAAATGGCAAATAACTTCATTAACACAGATTAACATTGTCTGGTGGCATCTCATGCCCTTCCAGAATCTCAAGTTCAAAACTCAAACTTCTAAAAACCAGGAAATAGAGTTAAGGTGCAGGCCCTTGCAACCTTTACTCTGCCTCCCCAGAGCTGGCAATAGCCGATGAGAGTTATCTGCATGTACTCTACCTGTGTTCACTGTTGGTGTAGCTGTATTGAATGGTGGAGGGATTAGCTGGAGCAGCTTGGAAGAGTTGTTTCGTGATATAAAGTGATTTGGTGGTGACTGTGCTCCTCAAAGCATGTGTGTCCCTCTCCCTGCCCCTGTGTATGTGATCACAGGAAAGAGGTACATGTGTACCTTGAGAGATCCAGAATGCCTCATTTCAGCACTGCATATAGGCTCTGTCAGTAATGAGGCACAGAGGTCTCCTTGCCATGGGGATCGTCAGCAGTGAGGTGGGAGATGTGTGGTGTGGTCTGAGTTTAATGAAGGTTGAGTGAAAGTACAGTGTTAAATTACATCACTTGCATAAGGGTGAAAGGGCTGTAAAATTTAGGAGACATGTTCTTGCTGTCGTGTAGGCTAAGTATTTGAGCGTAGGGCAGATGTAGGTAGCTCTTGTTGAATACAAGACAAAGGCAGAGTGTGAGTATATTTATAGAGTCATATTGGGGCATTGCTCAACGAAGGTAGATAGCTAAGGTTTCATGGGCATGTACTTTAATTTAACTTTGTATTTCCTAGCTTTCACAAATTTATTTTGCTGCACTTAGCTGTCTGGAAGGGCATGGGGAGCCACCAGGGAACCTTATGTCTGAGTTAACAAACTTTTTTGCCATATAATTTCCTAGTTTTTTGAAGAGAGAAAGAAACGTTCTTGGGAATTAATGGTCATCTAGGCAGTTGTAATGATCGTGTAGATGTGCAGGTCACATACTACTGTGGACAGGTAATGATGATAATACATAGCGCTTTCAACAATAGATCTCAAGGAGGGAAACATCATTATCCCCATAGTGCAGATGGAGAAACTGAGGCACAGAGTGGGAAAGCTGTTTGGCCAAAGTCAGCCCAGAGGCAAGTGGCAGAGCCAGGAATAGAGCCCTCAAGGTTTCTGAGTCCTAGTCCATTGTTCTGTACACTAGACCACACTGTTGCTACGTGATTGTCAAGTGCCCCGTCCCCTCAGCCACCTGCAGGCAGCAGGTTCAGAGAATGTGAAGTGACCTATTCATCTCAATGAGATGCTCAACTGAATGAGAACACCCCATGGAAATGAATACAGTCTGAAACAATAGCTCTGTGGTGTGTGTGTGATCTGCTCCATTCAGGTCAGTGAGTGTTCCCATTCCCCAATGCTGGACACCTTCAAGCATGCCCGTCTTCACCTCAGTGTCAGCAGTGTGTTCTTGGAGCATGCTCCCAGTGTACCTGTGCTCAGCTTCACACTCTTAGGGGCAGGTCTTCCCCAGATCCAGGCACAGATGGGAGGCAGGGAGAGGAGCTTAGACCCACCTATAGTGATAAGGACACCCAGATCTCATTTCACATGGGGGGGGGCAGGTGAGTTGCTCAGACCCCTGTAGATGGGTAGCCCCCCCAGCTCCTGGTGCATATGTGGTGGGGCAGGCAGAAGGACCCAGACACCCTCAGAGGGGCAGCTCTCCCCCCAATTCCCAGCTCATTTTAGAGAGGGCCCAGAGGGTGAGGTCTCTCCCATAAACAGCACACACATGGGGAAAGCAGGGAAAGGAGCTCAGACACCCCCAACCAGGCAAGCCTCCCTATACTGAAACTGGCTCATATGAGGGGGTAGGGAGGGGCTCAGACTCCTTAGAGGGGCAGTGCCCCCTCCAGATCCTTGCACACATGCGTAGGTAGGTCGGTAGGAAGAGGAGCTCAGATGCACCAAGGCAGGTAGCCAGCCCAGATCCTAATGCATACATGGGAGGGGAGATTGTGGGGTGACAGATATCCCATTTATGTCCTTCCCCAGATTGCCTGCCACTCACCTCCATGTTCCCCTTCCTTTTGTCCCACCCTGCCCCACAACCCCCTCATCTGAGTCCCCAACCCTACCATCGATCCCCATTTATTGCCCTCCCTTTGCTGCAGCCCCCTAACCTCTGTCTATTGACCCCGGCCTCCCTCCTTCCTAATTCCATTCCCCAATCCCAGAAAACATTTGCAATTAATTTTCTTTTCAAAAACAGTTTGAGCACTGTCTGAAGTTTCTGCTGCGCTCAAATTAAATTTCCCGAAAATAAATATAACAAACAAAAAAACCTCTTTGACAGAAGCAGATTGTAGCAATGTGCCTCTTTCAGATTTCTTCCTAGTTGAGCTCACAGTGCCTGTGTGGTGCTCAAGTTTGATGCCACAGTGGTTATTCAGAGCCACTCAGATCACGTGAATCAAAGCTGGTTTTTGACTCTCTGGCTGTCTCGCTTGCTGCACATGTTCAGTTTCAGGTGTGTGAGACTTAGGTGTGAGCCTAACTGCAGAAGTAAACTCTTTTGCAGGATTTTGCTACTGGGTGCCATGCTTCTTTCTGATGTAACCCTTAAGCAAGTGAGACCCTGATGCCAGGATCAAAGCTGTGATTTGATCCCTAGGTCTGGGCAAAAATACTTTGGAAGAATATCAATTTTAAGAAAAACTGTTTTTTAGGGGGCTGTATCTCATGGGAATCCTTCGTCAAATGGCCTCAAACTTTGCTCACTAAACCTAAGCAGTGCCCCCATGAACCATAACAAATTTCAAGGCAATCTGAGTAACTGTAAAAGGATTTTAATAATTTAGAAAAGTGAAGCTTTAAACAGAAAACTTGTTTTAATTTTGGTAGACCTGGCGGTCCAATATAATATACAGCAACACTGAGCACAAACCACTGATGGCAGGTGGGTGGTGAGTGGGGAGAAACAGTTTTCTGACAAGTATATTGTGGCCTGTTTATCTAGGCAGTCTTATTTTAAGGATGCTGACTGCTTCACCTGAACTTTCCGTTTGTCTTAAGCCTCAGTATGTATTCAAGGTAGGGGTTTAAATACTTATCTTTAGAAAAATGGTTTTAAAAGCACTATGAATATTTTGTGTTATTGCTAACTGACTGGCTGCAACATCAGCTGATATAGTTGGAACATATTATTCCTGTTGCATTTGTTGTTAAGGTTCCTTGATAGTAATTCAAGGCATTACATATTTTTATGGCCATTCTTCATCTCTCTTCTTCTCCTCTCATATTCCCCAAGAAACATTCCACAAATTTCAATGTTCTGTTTGTGTTTAATTTTTTATCAAGGAAATACCAGCATGTTCTATGAATTTGTATTAGCTTGGATAGTTAATTCTCTGGGCACATCATGCACTGGAGTAGTAGAGATTTTAGTGATATGTACCAATGACAATAAATTATGGAATTTTGATAGCTATTAAAAAGTATCAAGTTTTGGTGTCATCACATGAGCTGTAGATTTTCATAATTTATTTAAAGTATTTTGACCAACAGTGACAAAATTAATTTATTACCTTATATTTGAGAGATTTCACAATTGATGTTAAAACGGAGAAAATTTTCAAAAAAGGTTTTCCGCTGTTAGGCCTAGATAATTAAAAGGACACTTTTTTTTTTTTCTTTGCAGTCATATCAAACTATACAGATTGGTGTACACTGGCCTTTTTTAATGCCAAGAAGTAAAGTATATAATTAGAGATGAAGTTTTTTTTAAAAAGGATAGAACTAGTTGACAGAATGTAATGGTTTATTCATTAAAACTAAAAGATACAACACTGACAGAGTGGTTGGTGCTGTGAATTATTGAGCTCTCGGAATATACTGGGATTCCACTTATGGGATCTGTTTTTGAATTTCTTCCAGACACCAGTGATTGCAAATTTTCCAGACCAGATGGTAAAACAAAGAACTTTTAAAATTAAGAGATACTAGTTTATGTTGTCTTCTGCTCATTTGGTGATCAGAATAAAATAACTGGAATCCCAAATGATTTGGCGCTAATTGAATTAGTAATTTTTACCTTGGTGGACTTGCAAAATATCTCTTGCAACACTGTAGAGTTAGTTTTTTTGTGGTCTAAGATTGCAAATATTTTTCAGTATTTCTGTGTAGAAGTAAAGGATATTTTTAATAGAATCCCCATCATGCTATGAATTTTAAAGGATAACTCCCCCCATAGAAATCAATAGGAGTTCTGCTTAATTCATGGCATTTAATCCATGCTTGATAAAATTTAAATTCTGTTTGACGTTGATCAGAATAGGGGCATTTTCTTTGTTTATTTCAGGACAATTTCTTTAAATTAAATGCTCAGTTTAGTATGATTGTGTTAACTGTGTGGGTTCTTAATTATTCTGACCTCAGTATTCAAATATTGCTCTTAAATTTGAAGACTTTTGTGATAATTGGGTCAACAAGTTTACTGTAATTGTAGTTTACTGTACTTTAAAATGTTACAATAACCTGTAACTTCTGTACCTGGAAAGATAATAGTGCAAATAAGCAATCAATTTGCAAACATCTGGAAGATAATAAGATAAGTAACAGTCAGCATGGATTTGTCAAGAACAAATCATGTCAAACCAACCTGACAGCTTTCTTTGACAGGGTAATAAGCCTTGTGGATAGGGGGGAAGCGGTAGATATGGTATATTTTGATTTTAGTAAAGCTTTTGATACTGTCTCACATGACCTGCTCGTAAACAAACTAGGGAAATGCAACCTAGATGGTGCTACTATAAGGTGGATGCAAAACTGGTTGGAAAACCATTCTCAGAGAGTAGTTATCAGTGGCTCATAGTCATGCTGGAAGGGCATGGAAGGGTCCCATAGGGATCAGTTCTGGGTCCAGTTCTGTTCAATATTTTCATCATGATTTAGATAATGGCATACAGAGTACACTTAAAAAGTTTGCGGATGATACCAAGCTGGGAGGAGTTGCAAGTAGTGAACAAAATAATGAGGATGGACTATTCCAGCCACTATTCCCTTTTTGGATCCTTGAAGAGACTTTGGGGAGAAAAATTGTCTACTGGAGTGAACTTCATTATAGATGCCATACACACCATCTCCTGGGACCCCAGATCTTCTTCATTAATCCTGAGAGATGACAGTGAGGGTTATATTAACATCTCTGGGCCTCTATATTACATCTAAATTTAAAACAAGACCCATATTTGCTTGCTCCAGATTTTGAAAGAGAATTTGGAGCACCTAGAATTTTGAATACTGTAAAACTTGTGTGTAACCATGTAAGCATCACTTATGACCATAAATCTATTAGATTTCCATGCACAATCCTGTGTCTTGGGGGTGGGGAAGGTCTCAAAATTGGTGATAAACTTAGTATTTTAGTTGAGGTTACTTCGAAAAATTAGCTATGTAACGTATAGTATGAGTGAATCTAATCAGATTCAAATTTAGTAATTCATGAACAGAGTATGGCAAGAACAAGAAATACTGATTAGATTTGCTTGTCCATACTTAAATCTAGATTGTGACATCCTTACTCATGGTGACTTGTACCTAACCAAACAAGAGGTTTCTTCTGATATTATAATCTGACTGTAACTTCTATATTTTTCATGTGAGTCATGATCATTTTGCAACTTGCAAATAATACAGCTAAAGAACTTTTTCTTCATGATTTTTGCATTTCTCACTAATTTGAGGGGCTTTGTTTTAACTCCCAAAGGAAACAATTTGAAAGGAGTGCAGTTCTGAAGTATTAGTTCTGTTAGTGGATGTTAATAATTATGATGAGAGGTTTTATAGATGCCAGGGAGGAATCTTTCAGTTCTTCATGTAATTGTACCTTCTGAATTGGGTTTTGTCTTTTTTTTGTTTTTTCCTCGTAAACAGGGAATCCTTATAAAAAGCAAAATGCATTTGGTCCCTATACTTAGACCATTTTTAGCATAGACTTTTATTCACAGCATGGAAATCCCTGTTTTACATTCAGGTAGTACAGTATTTAGTGCATTTTGGGATGACTACGTAGATTCCTAATTTGCGGGATTACTGAATAATGTTCATATACTCAGAATCCTAAAATTAATGTGCTTTGGTAAACAGAAGCCATACAAATTTGGCTAGAAATTTAATCATATCCATAAAATGAGATTTTCCTGCCAAGTGTCATGTATCTCATGAGATACTCACGCCTTTGTTGCTCATTCTGAAAGTCCAGTTGAGATGCCATGTGTTCAGTGTGACTAGGGGAATGGCTTGCAGCTGTACCTCCCAGCCACTGGGGCTCGTGTGGAAATGTGTAGTCAGGTGGCTTCCCTAGCTGGGCTTGGGCAGTGGGGGAGCATGGTGTCAGCAGCAGTAACAGAAGGTTCTTTGAATGATTGTGCAGATATACATTCTACTGTAGGTTTACGTGTATAAAATGCACTTGAGTCAGAGACTTTTGCCATCCTTACCACCAGGCAGGGCATGGACCCCTGCTCTCTTTCTGCTCAGAGTCAGGGGCATGAAAGGAGTGTGGCCGTCACCTCCCTCTCTGTTCTTTGTTACTGTGCTTGGGGAGAGTTGGAGCTCCCTATTGCTCTCCAGTTTTGGCTAGCCATTCTCTAGAAACAGATTTCTCTGCTTGTACCTAGCTCTATTTCTGTTAGTTTAGTAGTTTAGTTTAGATAATTAGTCTTTTTATTTATGGATTTAGTACAAAAAGTCCCCATGATTCAAACAATGTACCATGTGCAGGGCTGAAATCCCTGTCTCAGATAGGCACCAAAGCTGCCTAATTTACCTAGGCTGTGAGGGACAAAAGTCCCATATAATGAGGATGAAGAAACAGATGAATTTCTGCTTCAGAGTCTAGGAGAAGAAGTAAGTTCCTCTTCAGAGCTCTGGCCCTGATCGTGAGAGGATGGATAACTCATGCACAAGGAGTGCCCCTCTGGCTGCCTTGGCTTCTAAGCCCAAGTCCTGCTAAAAAGGCTGCTCTTCTTCTCTGAGACCTCCTTAAAACAATCTATACCTTCTTCTGAGTCTGAGAGGCAGGCGAAGTCTAACTCTTCATCCACAGGAAAGCTTCAAAGAAGTTGTCTTGTGCTTACTCTAATAAACACCAACACGTCTGAGATGGCACCATCAAGTCTGGCTCTACAGGGCCATTGAGACCATTGTCTTCAGCGTTACCAGAAACATCCTTGTCTTTAGCACTGTTAGGTACAGTTACACTGCTACTGGCAGCAGAAAACATACTTCCAGTTTCAGTGCCACAGTGCTGCAAAGGACTCCAGGCCATTCTCATGTAGTTGGAGAATTTTCTTTCCTAGCGACCATGATGTCTCACTTCTTCAGTTATTCATGACCTTCACTCTCTTCTGTAATTCTATTGCTTTGATAGTGCTTAGTTGTAGCTTTTGTTGTAGTTCAATCATCTTATTTAATATCTACTTTTTCTTTATTCTTGCAAGAAGTAAAGCCAAAGGTGCATATGGTAATCACAATGTTGATTTTAAGCAAGTACTGTAGTCAAGGTTAAACCATGGGTAAATTGTCTACTCACTTCTTATTTGGGGAATATGGATTTTAGATTAGTTTACCCACTTCTTTTTCTTTTACGACTACATCACTGTATGAAGCTCTTCCAGGGCTTCTGTAGCAGTTAATTTCTTCATCATGAACACTGTTGCATTCAGCAGCGCCACTTTCTAGGGCTGTGAATTGGTTGGAGCACTGACAAAATCATTTGTTTTTGTTTTTCAGATCACTTGTGTCAAGGTGTTCTTCTTAAATATTTGTGTATATTCTGGCAGTGAATAGAAGGTAGAGTTTTGGACAGATTAGTCTGATCAGGGCAAAGAAAACAATTTCTTTGTACACGTGATGTTGTTGTCTTTGGTGTAGAATTTTGAGTTTTTTAGCATTTTTGCTAACTTTTATTATGATATCATTTAATTTTGTACCGTAATTTGTTGAGATGCTGGTGCTGGGGGGCGGTGCATATCGAATGTATGTAAGACCACAGGTGAAAAATCAACATTTATCAGTTGTGTTCTCATTTCAGATACAGGACAGCCGGCTATATACACAAGAGTGTGGATCTTTGGGCACAGTATTGTGTTTTGGGTGCATAGGCATGCATGCAGGTTTCCTGTGGGCTCCCAGCTGGGATTTGGTGGCGAAGCATTATTCACATGGAGGGGGATGTTATGGGATCAACTAATACTTTAAAGTGTGTTCTTTTATCCTGGAATGGGTTTGTTCATGCATATTGGCACTGTGTGAAGGAGGGCTGAGCCACAGAAGACCCACCTGATGAGGGTAACAGCTGATGGGGCGCCAGGAGCAGAGAACGAGTGAGTTCTGGTTCACACCCAACCAGTAAGAGGTATTCTTGAGAAGTGAGTGTCCCCCATCACACTCCCTCTGAGGAAGTGATGTTGGTGAGTAAGCTGTACTTTAAAATGAGATTTGAAAGGAAAGGTTGGGAGAATACTTATGCCCCAATGTTGTTGTAATTTGTAAGTAGCACTGATTTTTCTGCCTTCTATCTGCTGAACCTGTGCTGATTACATAAGAACCTTGATTAAATTTTCTTGTAATCTGGGTCATGAAAAGAAGCTACGGGACCGAAACATGGTATTTGAAAACAGTATGCCAATGACTTCGTGCGAAAGTCTCAAAAAATCCTATATTTCAACTTCTGGACAACATTTATATCATGGTATAATTATGGTTGGATACAGTGGATATTTCTGAACTCCCACAAGAACGGTTGCCTACTGATTTTGTAAGTACAGTTTTCAGCTCCAAGTCAGTTTTCTGACAGCTTGATTTCAGAAAGAAAACCCATGTTTTTGACCTTGGATGTATATCCAAATCAGTTTCTCCATTAGCTTAAAGTTTTGGTCCTGGGAAGACTATGCAGTCTTTTTATGTCTCAATAAATTTGGCTTTTATAATAATTATAAACCAGAAGTATCGTATAAATGACACTCTCACTTAATAGAATAACTGCAAAGTTATCACCCCCTTTCTTTTGTCTATTCTATCTAAAATTCCACAAAAACAAGGTTGCTCAGATTTTCTATAACTCCTCTTGTAGGTTGGAGAAACTGTCATATTCTTGATACATATTGAGTCCTAAAGTTTTATCTAAAGGATCTCCATTGAGTTGTGTGAAATTAGACTGTGTAGGATGAGGGGTGAACTACAAACCTATTCTCTTTGTCTTCATGGGTTCATAGCTCTTTGAGCTTGTTTTGCATTAGAACAAATCTCCAAGGAAATCCAGTGAAAAGTACCAAGTTTGCCTGGATTTGGGTTGAAGTGAGGCAAAATCATTGCGTTTCAGGTGGCTTCTATTTAAGAAATCCCATTCCACACAAACAAAACTATCAGCCAAAATTGACTTGAAACTTGTCTCCGGTTCATGCACATCACAAATCTCGGGGAACCAAACTCTAGTTTCATCTTGGAATTAAGACTTGTTAGTTTTGCATATTTTCTTATTTTATTATGAACTTTTTGCACAGTTTTAGTTTTGAAAGTCCAAAGGAAAAAGTTATGTGACACTAATTCTATCTAATGAATTGACATGTTTTTGTTTGTTGTAGGGTCTCGTTGAGGGCCTGAGACTGAAAACCCTAGGAGCCAGGGGACTCTTGCATGCACAATTGGACATTTGCATGCATAACAATTTTCAAATGTGCATACTCAAACATGGTTGATCTACACACAAATTAGCCAAGCAGTTACACATACATTTTGTGGAAGGCCATGAGTTTCTGAGGTTTTGAAAATCAGGTGATAAGGTCCAGATCCCTGGCCTGAGTAATGGTCCCTTTTTACCATTCTGGTATAGAGGAGGTAAACTGGTGTCCTAATTTGGCCACTGAGGATTCCCCCGACATGAGGGAATCTCTGGCTGGCATAGCTGGTGTCCAATCAGGTCCTCCTGATACCTTCCACTGCCAGATGTAGAGTGTGTGTTTTTTGAGACATGTCTCAGGGGAGAAGATGCAGCCAAACTGCATATTCAATCCTTTGTTGACACCATGTCCCCATGAGCGGCAGTACCAGATGGTGAAAGTTAAAGCAGTCGTGAGGCTACTCTAAACTATGCCTTGGGTCAAACTGGCTCTTGGCAATCCTGGGGATCTAAGAGCAGGACCTAACCATAAGCGGAAGCAGTCTGTAGTAGGTCTGCTTACTAGGATATATCAGGCTTATGGATGCAGTATTGAAGACATATGCAATCAGCTTTTGTGCAAATGATGATTTATTAGCCTTAAAATATGCGGTTAGTTATATAGAATGTCCATACTACTCAGAAACAACATGTGGGCATTGTCAGAGTAAATGCAGGTTTTTTTCTGTGGGCATTCAAAATAAATTACCATTATTATGCTGAAGACTACATATGTCACAATGTCTATTAACTATTGTAGTCTGTGGGTGAATCTTGGAGCTTGCCAGAGCATTATATTCTGTGGATGAATTCACGCAAAACCCTTGCCTCTGTTCTTCCCTCCCTCCTCCCTGATAGGGTTTCACAGATGGAGTAAATGGGGCTGTAAGTCCCATGGGTTTTTAAAAATTCACTGTCTTCGTTCAGAAATTGTGGCTGCATCATTACCTCACTACTGTAAATGTCTGATTCAGTCTGACATACTAGATGTAAAGCCTTGCTAGATTAAACTGATAGCTTTGCTTAAAATCTCTTTATGGATTGTTAATCACCAAAGCAGAGAATATAATGTATTGCAAAATATTTACTAGGCACAGGATTCTATATACAGCTGTGACCGGATAATCTGATCAGGATTTGAAAGGCAATTTCTTGTGAGCACAGTTCTGCTGAATTAAAATAGTCAACTAAAATATAAAATAACAATGGTTTGTCTTTATTTTATTAAATAACCATCTTTTCAATCTGGAAAAAAACATGTATCCTATTCTGCGTTAGAAAAACTAAAGCATATCCTTAATTCAAGAGGCTACAACATACACCTATATTGATATTCACTGAAAGATTCCTAGGGAAAAGTCTTACCTTGATGATACTTGAATGGCAAGTAAAGTAAACAAAAATGACATTCAGAAGAGTGACATTGTAGTTGACAATATTTCTTTTTATTTATGTACAGAACATTTTTAGTACACATAGAATTACATTTGAATTCAGTTCATCTAAACATATCTGCCATACATCTACCTTTCCTCCTATCCCATTGTTGGTCCTCCGCAAATGAATGTGTACATCTGTATATTTGATACATTTCAAGAACCCTGTTGAGAAATATTTTTTGCAGAGGGAATAGTGGGGGTTTTTATACTTTTTAAAAAAAAAAAAAAAAAGTCAGTCAACTTTGAAATTCTAGGCATCCCAAGTTTTATTTTAATTTGTGAGGAATTTGCCCCGAAGGATTTGATTTGAAAACCCAGACTTCCTCACACAAACCACGAAAGCTATACTCAAGAAGCTAATACTATGGGGAAATTCTCAAAAAGGAAACAAGAGCTATATCCCCGGCAGCAAATAAAAGCATTTATGGTAACAAAAAGGTAATTGAAAGCATTTCTATGGAGGACAAACTTATCTTCATAAAATCTCAACAGAGATCAAATCATTATCTCAAGAAGAAATAAAGATATTGCTATGCAATGTACGTAGGGAAATAAGTCAGTCATTCAGATCATTTGCAGACCACAGAATGGGTGATGAGCATGAAAATAAGTATATACTGATTAAAATAAACTCCTCAAGATGCAGCGTTTTCTTATATCCGCTTTTTCTAGAAGCATAGTGTCAAAGTATCAAATATAAAGGTATTCTTTGTACTTGTGTATCAGTTTAATCTCCCTAATAAAATAGTAGGCTGAGTTGTATAAATAAATGACAGGTATAGTTGGAACTGAATTTAAGAGGTAGTCTTTTTGACTTTGTATCATATGAGTAATTGCTCAGTTTGCTTAAAGTTAATATGAGGCATTTAATCAATCTTAGATGCCACTAACCTTCAAAACATTAGACATTATTGCTATTATATACAACAATCTGATGAGACTAGTAAATTAAACTCAACACTTTATTTAAAAAAGGCACTAGATATTGGTGACCTTCACATAATTCATCTTTGAGTTTTTTTGCATAATTCTTCAGCTGCTGATGTAGAAAGTACTTTTAATAATGGAAGCATTGATATAGTATCAGAAAAGTATTGTTTAATATATCATTTAGTGTCAACTTTAGGATCCTAGTACTCTTGTAAATATCAGATTAAGTGTAATCATAGAAATGTAGGGCTGGAAGAGCCCTTGAGAAGTCGTCATATCCAGCCCCCTGCATTGAGGCAGGACCAAGTAAACATAGAATATCCCTGAAAGGTATTTACCCAACCTGTTCTTAAAAACCTCTAATGATGGGGATTCCACAACCTCCCTTGAAAGTCCATTCTAGAATTTAACTACCCTTATAGTTAGAATTTTTTCCCTAATATCTAACCTAAATCTCCCTTATTGCAGACTAACCCCATTAATACTTGTCCTACCTTCAATGGGCACAGAAAACAATTGATCCCTGGACTCTTTATAACAGCCCTTAACATATGTGAAGACTATCCTGTTCACCCCACACACTTCTCTTTTCAAGACTAACCAAGCCCAGTTTTTTTAACCTTTCCTTATAGGGAAAGTTTTCTAAACCTTTTTTTATGTCCTCTGGACTCTCTCCAATTTTTCCACATTGTTCCTAAAGTTTGGCACCCATAATTGAACACAGTGCTTCTTCAAAGGCCTCACCAGGGCCTACTAGAGCAAGCTGTTACCTCCTTTGTCTTATATACAACATCCTGTTAATACACACTAGAATAATAGCCTTTTTTTGCAACTGCATCACAAAGTTGACTCATTTAATTTGTGATCCCCACAACCTTTTCAGCAGTACTACCACCTAACCAGTTATCCCCCATTTTGTATTTGTACATTTGATTTTTCTTTCCTTTAGTGAAGTACTTTGCACTTGGCTTTATTGAATTTCATCTTACTGACTTCAGACCAATTCTCCAGTTTGTCCAGGTTGTTTTGAATTCTAACCTGTCTTCCAAAGAGCTTGCAACCCCTCCCACTCTTATGTCATCTGCAAATTGTATAAGCATGTTCTCCACTCCATTATCCAAGTCATCAATAAAATATTGAATGGTACTGGACCTAGGACTGACCCCTGTAGGGTCCCAGTAGATTACATCCTCTGAGTTTGACAGTGAACCATTAATACATACTCTGAGTATTGTCTTTCAACCAGTTGTGCACCCACCTCATAATATTTTCATCTAGACTGCATTTCCCTAGTTCGCTTATGATAATGTCATATGGGACTGTGTCAAAAGCCTTATTAAAATCAAGGTACATCCTGTTCCCCTTTCCTTTAAACCAGTAACCCTGTCAAAGAAGGAAACTAGTTTGGTTTGGCCTGACTTGACAAATCCATGTTGGCAATTCCCTATAATCCTATTATCCACTAGGTTCTTACAAATGATTTGTAATGATTTACAAATGATTTACAATTATTTGTTCCAGTATTGTTCCAGGTATTGAAGTTAGGCTGACTGGTCTATAATTCCCCATGTCCTCTTTGTTCCCCCTTTTAAAGATAGGTACTATGTTTGCCCTTCTTCAGTCCTCTGGGACCTTACTTGTCCTCCATGAGATCTCAAAGAAAGTTGTTAAGGTTTCCAAGATTGCTTCAGCTAATTTCTTAAGTACCATAGAGTGAATTTCATCAGCCCCTTCTGACTTGAATATATCTAATTTATGTAAATATTCTTTAACCTGTTCTTTCCCTGTTTCGGCTTACATTCCCTCCCCCTTGTTGTTGTTAATATTAATTGAGTTGAGTGTCTGGTTACAAGAGAAATAAAGATAAAATTATTTCTAATGCTCCAACGTAACAAACTAGACTTGGATCAAGGCAAAATCCCTTACCACATATTCTCAGTAACATTGCTGACCAAATTCTCAGGCCAGGATCTGCTCCCAGAGTTTATAGGCAGTTTCTTTTGTTGTCTCAGGTGAAAGAGAGAGGGAAATGGATAGGGAAAATTTGCTTGGGGTGTTTTTGTCCTTCACTTAATAGTCCAGACCCCCTTTGAAGGCATTGTCTGGCTATGCTGAAAGAATGACAGGAGACATTAGATATGGGTTTAATCAGGCCACAACTTTATTTTTAGACGTCTGGGATTAACCTGGCAGATAAAATGTGCAGTGCAGGTGAAATCCCCACAATTAACTGGGGATTGGGGTGGCAGGGGGAGTGCTTTTTCCAGCCTCCCCTCCTCCCACCTTTCCTTTCATGTCCCTCTAGCAGATGCACTGCCGGGAACCTCCAATTCTGCGGGGGGGCTTCCACCAGTTCTCCCCCCAGTTCTCACTCCTTTTCATCCAGGTCCCTCCAGCAATTCCCTTGCTGGGACCTTACCCACTGCACCCCCCCCTTGTAGGAGGGGTTAAGGTGGACTATAATGATGAGGGTTTGGCTCCCTGCCATACCAATCAGAGGCGTCCCCAACTGGCCCCGGCTCGCTCAATTACTAGGCACCTCTCCTTAATTCCTTTTCCAAGCTATTTATTCATTCTTTTGGGCCTTAATTTATGGAATACCTGCACTGAACATCCGCCACAAGGAGGTTCTCCCCATTCTCAGCCGGGTTCCCAGACATCTTATAATGCCCTCTTTTATATCAGCCAAAAATATGACAGCCCCTGCACCACATCCTCCTGAAATAACTCTGGTACCCCATAGAATATGCCAGGATGTGAAATTACTGTCCCTGCCCCCCCAAGGGCAACAAGAATTTGGCCACATCCCTGTTCACATACTTCCTGGTTTTATCCACCCTGGCGGGGTTAATGGCTCCCCGCCAGACCCTGTGTTGAAGATATTTGACCAGACAATGTTAATGCCTGGAAAAATTGCCAGGATCTGCTTCTGGTTCGAAGCATTAACTCAACCCCTTTAAGTGTTCCCAGATCATTTTCTCCCAGGTGTATCACCAATATATCCGGTGGCCGCTGACATGCCCACACAGCATACAAAAGCAGTATCAGTTGATCCCATAACATGCCCCTCCGTGTGTGCCAACTGAATAATGCTTCGCCACCAAATCCCAGCTGGGAGCCCTCAGGAAACCTGCATGCATGCCTATGCACCCAAAACACAATACTGTGCCCAAAGATCCACACCCTTGTGTATATAGCCGGCTGTCCTGTATCTGAAATGAGAACACAACTGATAAATGTTGATTTTTCACCTGTGGTCTTACATACATTCGATATGCATTAGACTGCCAGTGTCCGATTGCCTGAATCGCCTCTGCTTCCAAACCTATCTGTGCTGCTGCTGTAACCGCCCCTATTCTGAATGAGGGGGAACCAAATTCATGGGCTGGCAGCACCAACCCCGTTAGCCCCCATCTCAACATGGTAATCAATTGATATGCTGTGAGGGGACTACTGTCTCCGTGTACAAAAAGGAGGCCTTCTTCCTTCCACCGCATTGCCATGTAGGCCCTCTGAATGGGGCAGACCCCAGGCTCGCCACCCTCCCATAGGGTAACGAATACACCCCGGCTCACTTGATCAGTCTTTGACTTTCGCAAGAATAATATTACTGGATGCTTGTGCCAATTTATATCATGAAATTCCAAAGCCCTTCCTGTAGAATCCCTGATGGACCCAGGCACTAGCTCACTGATCCTGAAAGCACAAAAAAATGCTGTCAAGAATGCTGCCCTGAATAGGCACACCTCCTGTGCGCTATGACATATGACATCGAGGATGTGAAGGAGGTCCCCGAGGGTGGAAACCCTGATGGGACGATGAGAATCCTCCCTGGGTCCACCGCTATGTGACCATCCCGCCAAAAACCTTTGAACTAAGAAACCCTCCCAAGGATCTGGGTAGCCATTTAGCCTACTGACAAATGTAATGGCCGAAAGGCGATTCGAGATTGTGGAGGATGCCAGTTGATGGGTTGCCAATGACAGCATGTACCGCAGCACCTGTTCCTCTGTAATGGGCCACATTGCCGACTGGCCTTCCTGCTCTTGAAATTGTCTGAATTCATTAAAACTTTTCTGATAGCTGGGCCATGTGTGTGGTGCCACTGATCTCTAGGCTACCCTGACAACTGTCCTACGCCAAAGTTCTCTTCCGTCAACAGTATTTGTCTGGGTTCGTGGATGGTGATCCCTGCCCCATGCTTCTACCATTGCTCTTGAAATCACCTGACTGGGATGACCTGGATCTGCGTGACCTGTCCTTTGCTTAATCATCCGGCCCCCTTTTGAAAGGCATTTTCTCGAGGTTAATAAAATTTATTCCCATTGTGATGAGATAAGGAGTCTCATGGTGAAAGAGGTTTCATGCTGTTGGCTAAGATGCAGATCTGTTTGTTCCTGTCCCCCTTCCTTGCCACAGAATGTCCACTTGATAGGTGATTGACCATCAACTTTGATGACACATGGCTACAGGCATCAGTTTGTCCTTTGTCTTTGAGAAAGGACTTGTCTGGTAAACACATTTCAGACCTAATCTCATCTTATGTTTACATCTTTACATATAGTATTCACACTTTTTTATCATTATATTATTGACCAGTGAGGAGTTAGTTTTCAAATGATACCTCACAAGCCATATTTTTTCAAAGATTATTACAGTAGTGTAAAGGGTTCAAATATAGGTGTCCGTATTTTACTTCTGCACTGATTAGCTTACTGGACTTTACTGTTGTAATTATTTTTATGACTGTTTTGTTTTGGGTGTCAGGTAGCCCTCTACTAGGGAAGGTGGGCCCTTTCATTCTTACTGCAGTATGCTGATTTCTTCTGTGACTCAGACCTGTGCTGCTCTCGAGAACCATTGTATCAGCTTTCCCTCTCACCCCACTGCCTGCATATGCAGCTTTTGCTAAAATCAGCATTTAAACTGTTCCAGTAATTGTTCTGGAGCGAGTGTGCAAAAATGGTAAAGTCAGCTTATCTAACTTTCAACAGATTAACTGTTCCACTGCTGGTTCCCACTCCTGTGCCACTTAATGTTCTAAAGTTATGTTGCAGTTACAGTGGAGATGTTAAACTCAGATGTGTATGAACACAATTCCTAACTAAAGGAATAGGAGTATCACAGTCATTCCCAGATGAGATTTTCCTATATGACAATGCCACTTTCTTTTCTGTGGTGCTAGCCTGCAACCAGCATTTTTCCACTTATATTTACAAGACTAGGAATGTAAAAATGATTTGCTTTAAGGTTATTAACTGTAAAAGACATATTTCTTAATTCTGAACACCATAAATACAACATAATATGTACAATAGTTTAGATTTCAAATTCTTATCATAATTTTGCATTTTTTTTCTTATTGCAGTATTATTGAATTTTGTGGAGAACCCAGTTCTCTTTCCACCTTTATTGAATCTGTCATGTTCATAGAAAGATTATGTATTTTTTGGTAATTCTTACTGAATAATCTCTTGTATTTTACACAGTCATGAATTCAACCATTGTCTATTTTCGTCATATAGTTTTTGTGTGTTTTTCATTCATATGCTGTATTTGTCTTTAGCTATAAACATTGTTATTTTTAATGTGCATATTTAGCTGCTTATCATAGCATTTCTGATTCCCTAAATTTTACATATGTCTTGTACACAAGCCTTGAATACCAATTGGGATTTAGTCATTTTTATTCTCAGATTATTGTGCCAAAAACTGTAAAAACAGAGTTGGATACTAAATCATCTTTACTGGAAGAATGAAACCAAATTGCTAGTTTTCATCCAAGGTCATACTATTGTTGTTTTATATAGCAAATATTGCTATTTTAAGAATGAGGTGCCACACATGGCTTTATTAATAAAAAATGAGGTGCCACACGTAGCTTCATGAATAAAAGGTAAGAAGTGAGCTGTAGACTGAGGTCCAGTATTAGAGCACGGATAGCTCAGTGGTTTGGGCATTGGCCTGCTAAAACCAGGGTTGTGAGTTTAATCCTATTTAGGGATCTGGGGCAAAAATTGGGGATTGGTCCTGCTTTGAGCAGGGGGTTGGACTAGATGACCTACTGAGGTCCCTTCCAACCCTGATATTCTATGATTCTATGATAAAGAATCAGGATTCTGGAATTCCATTCCTAATTCTGCCATTACTAGTTGTATGACTATATGTAAATTTCAAAACTGGCCTCAGCTTTAATCAACCCATCTGTAAAACATATAACAACAGATATTCAGAATGGTATGCTGTGAGGCTTTAAGAAGCTTTTTCACATCTTGGATAAAAGATATAAATAAATTGCTCCTACATTATTATATCAAAGGGGAGGAGCTGTTCTGGTAAAATATAAAAATGTTAAATATGACTATGAAGCAGATTTCATGTAATGCTGGTCCATCAGATAATCTTGAATTTGAATTTTGTAGTGAAAAAAAATTTGGTTATGTTACTAGACTAGTAACCAAAAAGTTATTTTCAATGCCTTTGGGATTTTAAATTTATAGCATTCTGAACTACATAAAGATTGGGAAAATGTATTTTATGCACATACTCAAACTTTAGTTGGCATATTTTTATTTCAGGTTGGTACAACTTTAACATAAATGTTGATTCTTTAAATTGTGTTGCTCCTTTCTGAGGCAGCAGCAATAAAGCAATGATTTCAAATATTATACTTGTTATATGTATGTATAGACCCAGATAGTTCAAGAAAAACTGAATAGATGGCTGGCTTCCACCACCTATGAACTTTTCCCTGTAGGATCATGGCCTTAATAGCCTTTGAATCCCTTGAAAAGTGTAGGAGTTGTGGGTGTTTTAGCACCTCTGAGAATTAGGCTATCTAATACTTGGGCAAAATTCTCTTTTAACATGTGCACGGTGGATCTCAGTTTCAATATTTTACTTTCCCTACGAACTCAGAACTGCTATTGCTGTCCGTTATGTAAATTGGAGTTCCAGGAATGTAAAGAGAACAGAATATCAGTCAGGATCTTCTGTGTGGATATGAGGAAAATTTTGTCCTTGAACAGTAGGCATGTGATATGGTATGTTGCAAGTAAGCATTTATCCATAAGCATCACTTGTACTGGTCTTATGCTCCTGAATTAAAAATGTTATAAGACATCTCTTGCTCTCTGCCAAAAAATGTGTCAGAAGAGTTAATACAGTAATAAGTATGAATTATACTACTTAGGCCAGATTATTCCTGACATTGAAACACTGACTTCAATGGAGAAACACCACACATTTGATCACACATTTAAATTGAACATAGAATCTTCTCATTATCCAAAGCATCCAAAACAATAAAAAATAAGCTGACAATGCAGAATTGAGTCTACTATTTTCTTTAGATGCCATTTCCATCCTAAATCCAGGTTTGTGTAAGTCCTATCGCCACAATTTAGGATCACACATTAATCGGTCAATTAGAATGTTGCTGCTTCTGTAATCTGCTACAATAGTAAATATATATGTCTTTTTTACTTCTTTCTAAAGTAATTAATAGTTTTAAAATGTGAAAGGATGGTTTTAAATGTGCAAGTGAACAATAAAGTTACATGAAACCTGGTGAGTGAGAAAGTGAACAATGGAGGCATGTTTTCATTAGATTAGAAATATTATTCCTTAGAACTCAAGGTACAAATTATGCTGTGCTATAATGTTTCTTTCAAGCACACAAGATAAAATTTGCATATCTAAATTGGATCAGCCTGAATGCGTTTCCCTGCTGTCTCATCCCCCCCAGCTGCAATCATTCTGCAATGTCCTGCAGGTGGATCCCAATAGTGTTTTTAAGTCCTTTTTAAAGAACCTCTCTCTAATAAATAATTATTTTAGCTTTATATTGATTTCTTGGAGTGAATGTCAGCAAAAATTCTCCCTATGTACTACATCCAAGGCCAATCTACATGATGATTAGAAGTTTAAATTTTACTCAGTTTTCACTGATTTTTAGGATAACAATTTCAACTAGCTTAATAAATATTTGAGTTTTGTAAATCAGTGCAGTAGTTTTATAGTTATAAAGTATGATCCGATTTTCCTTTCTGGAATGAATTTTTTTTCCTGTGCAGATTTGTAGTTTTTCTATTTTGGTAGTTTTGCAGTTAACAAAAATGGAAGGTAGATAGTAGGATACCACAATAAAATATTTATACAGTCTTAAAACTCAAATGCGCTGATTCTGTTTTATAAGTGAATCCCATGTGGCAAAATATTATTTTGAGTTTTAGAATAGAATTTCAACTTTTCTGTACTCTTTTTAATACCTTACCCTATTATATTACTCCTTTTATTCACAGAATTACGACACATCCTTGAATTAATAAAACTATTTTTCATAAAGAAGGAAATATATTTACTTTCACTGGAAACAAAATAAATTGTCTAACAAATACAAATGAAATATAGTTGGTAGCCTTTCTGAACTTAAGTTACCTGGTTTTATTAATGGCAGTCTGTATGGGTTTCTGCAAGATTTTCCAAATGAAATCTGTCTGTGAAGCCTAGAATCTTGAGCATATGCCACAATAAATATGAGTATACTAAAGTGCTTGGGAATTATCACTGAATAATAACAAAATAATTCTTCCCAATGAAGCAAAAAACCCATATCCCAATACCCTTTCCTTGAAGATATGCTGGAGGAATTCTCCATACCACACCGTAATTCCCTTCTTTGTCACATTCTGCCTCGTCAAGTCTTGTATGCCTAGAAAGCAGCACTTTTCTCTTATTGAAACTGACTTTTTTCTGTTGGTTAGCTAGCACCTCCTTTCTGATGAGTTAAGCTCTATCTGAAAAGTGCTGGGAGCATCTCTGAGTGATTGCCAAAAATCAGAACCTTTCAACATCATAAAGTTTAGGATGAATTGCAAAGCATTTCTGGTTACAGTCTCATTAAGATAACAATGCAGTTGTATTTTGCAAAGGAGTTTCTAAGGAAAAAGAGTTTGTATTGCAGTAAATAAAACAACTTACTTCAGCATAACAGGACGATTCTAATAAGTATCCAGATTTTTTTTCCGTTCAAAACCACTTTTTAGATTCATACTAGCTTTTATATATAAAATATATTTTAAAAATTCCCTTTTACTAAAGAGTGTATGGTAAATATCATACACTGGAGATGGCTGAGAATGCTGAGTACCTTTGGGCAAAAACAAGACCTATATGTAGACTTGATTCTGTTTTTTGAATTGAGATGTCCAAAACTATCAATATGTTAAAAATATAGAATAAAAGTAAATACCTACATTAAAATCAATGGAAAATGTACAAGTCTGGACCTTCCTGCCCTAGGAATGTATTACTAATTTAAGAGAAAGAATAGTGAAATCTCAGAACCTATTAACTTCCATAACTGTAGAAAACAAGAAGTTTGGGGCAGTTGCAGGTTTATGTCCATTTATGCAACTTTTTTTGACTGTGATTCATACAGTTAAAACAGTGCAATGTTTACTGTAAAAATAAAAAGTGTTTTAAAAGTTGTCACTTTAAACTTTTTCTAATGAAGTGCTTTTTGAAAATATCATAAAATAATGTTTCTGGCGCTTTCTAGGCTTAAAAAAAAATCTTATGGGATGCTGTCCATGGTGCTGATGCTGAAATCCACTTTAACAGTGCAGGTACTGTATTATAGGATGACATTTAAGCTTGAACAAAAGGCTAGCACTACTTAAATCCAGTACAGGCTCTTATAGTTGTTGAGAAGATGGTAGTGAAACAGCTTTTGTGTCATCTGGAGTCCTTCCTTTCCTGACCACATTTAATTTCGCCATTGGACTGGAATGGCAGATAGGCTACACGACCTACATGCCTCTAGCTTTCATCCAGATCATACAACTCGATCCATTGTCTACAGCCAAGCACTACGATATAACCGCATTTGCTCCAACCCCTCAGACAGAGACAAACACCTACAAGATCTCTATCATGCATTCCTACAACTACAATACCCACCTGCTGAAGTGAAGAAACAGATTGACAGAGCCAGAAGAGTACCCAGAAGTCACCTACTACAGGACAGGCCCAACAAAGAAAATAACAGAATGCCACTAGCCATCACCTTCAGCCCCCAACTAAAACCTCTCCAACGCATCATCAAGGATCTACAACCTATCCTGAAGGACGACCCATCACTCGCACAGATCTTGGGAGACAGGCCAGTCCTATCTTACAGATAGCCCCCCAATCTGAAGCAAATACTCACCAGCAACCACACACCACACAACAGAACCACTAACCCAGGAACCTATCCTTGCAACAAAGCCCGTTGCCAACTCTGTCCACATATCTATTCAGGGGATACCATCATAGGGCCTAATCACATCAGCCACACTATCAGAGGCTCGTTCACCTGCGCATCTACCAATGTGATATATGCCATCATGTGCCAGCAATGCCCCTCTGCCATGTACATTGGCCAAACTGGACAGTCTCTACGCAAAAGAATGAATGGACACAAATCAGACGTCAAGAATTATAACATTCAAAAACCAGTTGGAGAACACTTCAATCTCTCTGGTCACTCGATCAAAGACCTAAGAGTGGCTATCCTTCAACAAAAAAGCTTCAAAAACAGACTCCAACGAGAGACTGCTGAATTGGAATTAATTTGCAAACTGGATACAATTAACTTAGGCTTGAATAGAGACTGGGAATGGATGAGTCATTACACAAAGTAAAACTATTTCCCCATGGTATTTCTCCCCCCCACCCCAGCCCCCACTGTTCCTCTGATATTCTTGTTAACTGCTGGAATTAGCCTACCTTGCTTGTCACCATGAAAGGTTTTCCTCCTTTCCCCCCCCTGCTGCTAGTGATGGCTTATCTTAAGTGATCACTCTCCTTACAGTGTGTATGATAAACCCATTGTTTCATGTTCTCTGTGTGTGTGTGTATAAATCTCTCCTCTGTTTTTTCCACCAAATGCATCCGATGAAGTGAGCTGTAGCTCACGAAAGCTTATGCTCTAATAAATTTGTTAGTCTCTAAGGTGCCACAAGTACTCCTTTTCTTTTTGCGAATACAGACTAACACGGCTGCTACTCTGAAACTAGTTTTGTTGCTGCTTGTTCTTATAGCAGTGGTTAGAGGTCACATTCTTCCCCAGTTGCCTTTGATACATTTGGCACAAGATTTTGTTAACTTGCCTGAAGAATAGGCTACACTAGTTTTGTTGCTGCTTGTTCTTATAGCAGTGGTTAGAGGTCACATTCTTCCCCAGTTGCCTTTGATACATTTGGCACAAGATTTTGTTAACTTGCCTAAAGACTCTGACACAGAATAATCTTTTGGTGTTTCTGTTCTTTCCTCTCAGAGATTTCAGAAGGTTGTGTTAAGAGGCCTCCAGGCAAAGTAGTATGCACAAAGTTCTAGTCTATCACTTCTCTGATGTGAGGATGTTAAGGGGGATAAGGAGGTAATCTGGGCTGCGATGCCCATCAATATGTTGATATGAAGCTATATATTTCATTTTCCTCAAACTTGGATGGTGCTGTCTTTCTGGGGTCAGAATAGGTAGCATAGATGAGAGCTGATTGGCTGAGATTCTGCTGAAACAAGATGGAGGAGGAGATGAGTATTTACGGAAATGGTTAAAAACTGCATATGTGTCTTTCTCTGTTATGGGATTTTTTTCAAGAAAGCTTGCACTTTGAGGGTGCTTCTGAGAGTTGGCTGAACTTGATGTCAGAAACATTGTTTTCCATGTGTACCAGAGTAAGTGATTGTGTTAACTTTGGGAAGGGCTGTATCAGAGAGAAGTAATTTGTATCCCTCTGACCACAAGATTGGATTACTACATGCCCTCTGAATGAGGCTACAACTTGGCGCCCACTCAGAAATATAGAAACTTGTGCAAAATCCAGCTGCCTTCATACTTAGCATTGTTTGACATTAGGAGACTATTGCACCAGTTCTGTGAAGACTGTACTGACATCCTATTTGCTTCTGAATGAATCTATAAAACCCAGTGACTTAGCTGGCTGAGGGAGCTGTACTCTTAGCTATCAATATAATAAGAAAGATCCTGTGGTGCTTCTGTAAAGAGATCCTAGGTGTCAATTTGTGGGGGCTATGGACTGGAGAAAGGTATGGTCTGATGGAGGTCTCTTCACTCTAGAGATTGCTTCCCTTTCTGATTCAACAGAGTCAGAATGTGTTGACCTTCAGGGAATACGGTAAGGTCCACCTCTTACTCAGGCCTTTGCATGAGATGATAGTGTTTGATTATGAAGAATGTACTACACTGGCATTTTGAGAAGAGATTCTAGTTAAGTTGGATTTTATCAGCTGGTTATTTATTATTTTATATACATGTATTGTGACAAAGCTCTGTCCTTGCCTCCGTGGATCCCACGTTTCCTGGCAGATTTTGCTAGCCTCAGAGGCTCACTGTGACCCTGCACATAACCCTTCTCTCTCTAGAGACAAGGGTCACAGTCTACTGAGCCATTTTCATCATAAGCCAGTGAGGGAGGTGAGGAGAAGTTATCCTTCCTTGCACAGTCTCTGTTGTCTCCCAGTCTCAGTGATAAATCAGGGGGAAAAGGTGTGTGTGTTGGGGGGGGAGCCCGGGCCCACCTCTGCTCCGGGCTCCAGGTCAGGGACCTAATAGTATCAGCTATGGTAGCTGACCTTTTAGAGACATAACATGTATAATTCCCTGGGCTACTTTCCAGTAGCACCCCCCTCACGGATCCGGTGGAGATGTGTGGGAGGGTGAGAGCCTACTACGCAAGCCTTTTCTCCCCAGATCCGACCGATCCTAACGCTTGCAGAGTGCTTTGGGAGGAGCTCCCGACGGTCAGCGCGGGCGACCGAGACCGGCTAGAGCTGCCTCTCACTCTGGCCGAGTTCTTGGAAGCTGTCCGTCGCATGCCCACCAATAAATCTCCGGGCATGGACTGGCTGACCGTGGAGTTCTACCGCATGTGCTGGGATGTCCTGGGCCCAGACCTAGTCACCGTCTGGGCCCAGTCTTTGCAGAGCGGGGTCCTCCCTCTTTCGTGCAGGCGAGCCGTGCTGGCCTTATTGCCGAAGAAGGGGGACCTCCGCAATTTACGAAATTGGCATCCCGTCTCGCTCTTCAGCACGGACTACAAAGTCGTGGCAAAAGCCATCTCACTGCGGCTAGGGTCCGTGCTGGCGGATGTGGTCCACCCAGACCAGACCTACACCGTCCCGGGCCGCAGCATCTTCGACAACCTATATCTGATCCGGGACCTGTTGGAACTTGGGTGTAGGGATGGTCTATTGTTTGCCCTCCTGTCCTTAGATCAGGAGAAGGCGTTCGACAGGGTGGATCACGGGTATCTCCTGAGCACTCTGCAAGCGTTTGGCTTTGGACCCAGGTTTGTGAATTTTCTCCGGGTGCTGTACGCCTCCGCAGAGTGTTTGGTCAGGCTCAACTGGACCCTGACCGAACCGGTCAGCTTCGGGCGAGGAGTACGGCAGGGGTGCCCCCTCTCAGGCCAGCTGTACGCTCTGGCGATCGAGCCCTTCCTCTGTCTCCTCCGAAGGAGGTTGACAGGGTTGGTGCTGCGGGAGCCGGAGCTGCGGCTGGTCCTGTCGGCATACGCTGATGACGTGCTTTTCGTGGTCCAGGACCTGGGCGACTTGGTGCGGGTGGAGGCTTGCCAGGCCATCTATTCGGCAGCCTCCTCCACGCGTGTCAACTGGGTCAAGAGCTCTGGCTTGGTGGTAGGGGACTGGCGGCAGGCGAGCTCCCTCCCACCCGCGCTTCAGGCCATCCGGTGGAGCATGGGTCCGCTGCTCTATCTGGGCATTTACCTTTCTGCCACGCATCCCTCTCCACCGGAGAACTGGCAGAATTTAGAGGGCGGGGTGCTAGAGCGGCTCTGGAAATGGACAGGACTACTCCGGTGCCTCTCCCTTTGAGGGAGAGCGCTAGTGCTTAATCAACTAGTCCTGTCCATGCTCTGGTACCGGCTCAACTGGTCCTGGCCCTGGGTTTCCTGGCCAACCTCCGGACATCGATTCTGGAGTTCTTTTGGTCAGGACTGCACTGGGTCCCTGCAGGGGTTCTTCATTTACCTCTGGAGGAGGGAGGGCAGGGCCTAAAATGTCTGCTTACTCAGGTCCATGTCTTCTGCCTCCAGACCCTGCAGAGGCTCCTTTATGGTGCAGGTAGTCCGGCGTGGAGCATAGTAGCGCACGCCTTCCTGCGCTGCTTCCGAGGGCTCCGATATGACTGGCAGCTCCTTTATCTCCATCCGAGAGGTCTTCCGCGAGACATCTCTGGGCTGCTGGTCTTCTACCAGGACCTCCTCCGGACCTGGAAACTCTTTTCAACGACCAGGTCCGTGGCGGCCACCGAGGGAGCAGATCTTCTCGCGGAGCCCCTGCTACACAACCCCATGCTCCGTGTGCAGGTGGCGGAGTCCTGCTCGGTGCGCCAGAGGTTGGTCCTGGCAGAGGTCACAAGAGTTGGAGACCTCCTGGACTATGACCGGGGAGACTGACTGAATCCCCTGACGTTCGCTCAGCGCATGGGGCTTTCCAGAACTTGTACTCCCCGGTGCATACTTCAGGAGGTGAAGGCCGCTTTGCCACCCGCTGGTCGGTTTTTTCTCAACCGGATCCTACACGAGGGCACGCCCTGCCCACCCACTACCCCAGGCCCGCCGGACCTTTTAATTGGACCCCTGCCCTGTGGACCCAACCGACCCCTTCACCCCTTCACTGGAAGCTGGCTGCACGAGATGCAGCCGGTCTGCTTCTAAACCGCGCCAAGAAAACATCTATACACGCTCGTGCTCCACACCCTTCACACCCGCACCCTCGTGTCCCGCCCCGATACAAAATGGCAGGACCTCCTGCCACCTTTGGAGGGTGAGGAGCCCCGGTGGGCCAGCCTATATTCCACCTTAGTTCCAAGTTCCGCCTGGGATGTCAGTTGGCATCACGGAGCCATGAGCACGGGCGTGTACTTGGCGTGGTTCACCTCAATCCCAGACACCTGCCCCTTTTGCGGCGTGAGGGATACCCTGGCACATATATACTTGGAGTGTGCCAGGCTGCAGCCCCTATTCCGGCTCCTCACCAATATTTTATTACGTTTTTGGTTGCACTTCTCCCCTCACCTTCTCATTTATGCACTCCCTATCCGTGGCCCCACAAAGTCACGGGATCTCCTGGTCAACCTCCTCCTGGCCCTAGCTAAAATGGCCATCTATTAAACCAGAGTGAGGAGGTTGGCCAATGGAGTCTTCTGTGACTGTGTGGCCTATTTCCGATCCTCGGTCTGTTCACGTATCCGGGCAGAGTTCCTCTGGGCGGCATCCTCTGACTCCGTTGACGCCTTTGAGGAGCAGTGGGCGCTGTCTGGGGTTCTCTGCTCGGCGTCCCCATCCGGTTCCCTTTGTTTGACCCTGTGACCACACCCCTGTCCCTGTTATTTCATTAGTTGTCCCCTGAAGTTAATTGGAATCTAGGTCCTGTGGATCCCACTTCTAGGCTGGGGGGATCCTTTAGCGGTGGACGGGGTTTGCCCCCCCACTTCCCAGATTCCAAAAGGACTACTTTTCTATAGCCATCTGGCCTTGCCCCGTCACAGTATATTATCACAGAGATTGTGGTATGAGTACATTTTTGTAAATCTCTAGGTACATAAACAAAATAGCTTACATTGTTAGGAGATCAGCATAATAGTTAGTCACCATTTAGCAAATAATTGCATGTGATAAAGTAATATCTTTTTAAAATTCTGAATGACATTTTCTGCTTCGGGTAGGAAATCCCACTTAACAGATCATATTTGTCAACTGCAGCCAAGAATGCATCTTTGTTTTCATCTAAATTTATAATTTGAAACAAAATCCTGTTTTATTACATCACAAACTAATAAATTGAAGGCTCTTTAAATTGGGCTTACTGTTAATAGCATTGTTGAACTGATTCAGTATAGCAGATTGCTGCACAGAAAGTATCATTTTTTCCCCTCCTTAGAACTGTTGAAAAGCACTTGCTATCAGATAGTACATGGTCATTATGGTCATTTGGGAAATCAGTGTACAAAATAGTTTAATTAAAAATGAAATAGCTGCTTTACTGTAAGACATGAAATACCTTGCATGTTCTATGATTATCTTTGTTAAAAAGCAGTCTGTGTTTTTTTGCAAAGAAATCATTTTTTCTGCCATAGTGAAGCTAATTATTCTCAGCATGCACTATCTGTGTCAAAATGTAAAAGGCACATCCGACATTGCTGTCTGTTTCAGGAATTAAAACACAATTAGCTGAGATAATGAACTGCATGCAATGAATATGATCTCATTTTTGCAATGCAATAAAAATGAAAGCCATTTAAAGAAATGTTACAAAAATCATGATTTAGTAGGGAAAAAGCAAACAATAAAGCAAATGTTTACTATTTATTTTAATTACTTAATGCTTAGAGCTATACATTAGGTTTATTTATTGTTTGGTTTGAAATTCCTTTTTGAATGACTTAAGAATACAATGGCTAATGGTCCATTCTAATGCAATGCAATGCAATGGATGGTCTTCATTTTATGTAAAGCCAAGGAAACAACTCAAATTCTGTTGTGACAAAGAAACACATTTGGGGATGCTTCAATGTGATATTTCCTGGAAGGTGAGGAAGCTAGGAGGAAGAGGGGGATTAACCACATTATATTTAAAACAGAAGAGGATGGGGATTATGTTTATTCATGTAATAAGTATTTTAAATTTAATTATAATATTGGGACAGTGCAAGGAAAATGCCATTCCTTACTCATTTTTTAATTTCTCTGCATACTCTTTCATAGTATTCCTGGTGAATGATCTTGTTCACGATTTAATTTCTTTATTAACACTTGGAAAAGAGTGGAAATTACTTTATAATATCATCAACTGGTAGTGTGTTAACTGATCTTTTTCAATAATCGTTCTCTTGTTCTGGGGGTAGGATCAATTATACTTTTCTTCTGCAATGATCCAGAGTATATTCTCACCCCATCTACCAGGTATATGCATGCATATCAGCAACCTAGAAACAGAGGCAGCAGTTATATGACTCCAGCCATGGTAGGGATCTCACATCATGCTTGAACTATAGACCAATTTCATTAATTAATAGTTATGTGAACATACTGGCCAAAACTTAGTTCTCTTAGCACTCTTGTTCTGGAATAGGAGTGGTCAAATATGGCATTAATCAGAAGCAACTCCATGTGTGGACAAGCACTTGGAAACATTTGACTAAGGTACACCTCAGGGTCTAGTGGTTAGTCTAGACTTCCTTCCCCTTCCTCCTCCCCCTTGACTGTCCCCCTCACAATCTCTTCCCTCCTGCTTTCACATTTACCCTCCCTGCCTTGTCTGTGTAGTCCTCCTTTAGCTGTAAATTATTGATTTATTTGGTTTTATAGTTCAATAGTACGGTTGTTAAAATGGCTTTTGCATATATGTGTGTGTGTGCGTGTGTGTGCGCACGCGTGCACAAAAGGTATCCTGTGTATTAGAGATGTAATTTTAAGTTTAAAATGTTCCTTTTTGTCACTTTTTGTTTTGTGATGTTTGTATTGAAAAGTAAAAAAAATAATAAAAACCTTAATCCAAACAAGCAAACAAAAAGTCTCTGGCAGTGACAGCATCAGAAACATGAAGTTCCTCTTCATTACCCACTGGTCGAGGCTGCCCCTTGGGAGCAGGTTCCTGTGTAAAGTGTAATTTGCAGCTGATGATTGCATGCTTCCTTGGTACTGCTGAGCCAAGTGAGTCTGTACAACTGTGCTTGATATCTACAATAGAAATAGATGGTTATTCAAACTCTTTGCTCTGAGGCACACAGGTATTTTAGAACCTATAGGGACCCATTTATGAATATACTGTTTACTTAATAGATGGCATTTGATTAACATGTGAATGGTACTAGTTTTTAAGACTGTCCAAATATGTATTTACATGATAGATCATAATGATTTCTTTAGAAATTTCAAGAGGTAAATGTTCAGTGCAGCTCATAGGAAATTTAGCTTTGTATTTCCCATGAATTTTAATACCTGCATGCCATGAGTTTTGTGGAGGATGGAATTTAGCTCTCTGAAATTCTTTCTTTTCTTAAGCATGTAACTCCAAACTTTACTGTACTATTTTGTGATTTAATAATCATGTATCACTTTGCTCATGAGAATGTGTCTATTCAGCTGAATGTATTAATTTTACTCTCCCACCTCATTTATTCAACTGGCTAGATGGTCATGATGGGTTGGAGTCCAGACTTTTGTCTAATTGCTACTCAGCAAATTTGAGCATTTATTCCAGGAGTGTAGTGATCATTCTGACAATTCGGTATCCTTTCAATCTCTTCTGTACCACTGAAAAGGTTGTTTTTATGTTACTGACTAGCACTCCAAAGAATGTAACCATATCCTCAGTAAAAAGCATACAGGTGCAACTGTCATATGTCGAGACCAAGGTTAGCTTTCTGTATCTCAAGGGAGAAACTTTCAGAAATACCAGATCTGCCACTAACAATTAATTAGAAAGCTTTTCTTACAGTTTGCAGTTAGGGAAATATAATAGTGGTTTGAGAAAACCTATAATAATGCCTGTTGTCACTATAGGAAAGCACAGTTGTGCTAATTTAATGACATTCACTTCTATCGTAAAAGTGTCACATCTTCTTAAGCTTAGTTTGATCCCCATAGTGAAGCAGTGAATTTAATGTTTATTCTGGTAATTTACTAGAGATTTTTTTCTGTAACAAATGGAATGTGGTGTTAAGTACATTGCAGTCTACCAGCAGAAAATCCTATTTATGGTTGTGACATCACCATCAATTATGCAGATGTGGCCACCACCCCTTTTCCCCCCAGCCCAAAACTAGCTACTGAAACAGGATGGAATGCCACTGGTGAGAAAATCAGAGTGGAGGTAGAGTAGGCGGCGTCTGGAGCCTTCCCAGGGGAGAGGGCCACAGCACTGTGGGAGGAGGCAGAAGTCTGCACTAATGGGAACAAGGGTTTGAGAAGACATGACTCAATATTTTGGATCCATGTATTATATAAAATCCAAAAATAAACACCCAAATAGTTTAGCATGGGGTCAGAATTCAATCTTGTGATTTCGGCAACTTGAGCTTTGCACTCATGATTTATGCTCTCACTTCGATTTTATATCTGACTTTAAGGTTATGTTTTTGATAAGGAATTAAGGATGCCTATTTCTTCTTTTCAACTTTTATTTTAGAATAAATGATTTTATAGTGAAATCCATTGCAGTGGAATTCCACCCCGTACTCATAGGGTTACATATAGGCTCCATTAACTTCAGTGAGAGGTACTTTTATTCTGCAGCAGGAAAATCTGGCCTGGAATTTGGGGATTTGTTTTCTTTTGGTTCTTGGTGAAAGGCACACCTTCAGCACACTGAATGCAGTATCTAGATAATAGAAATGGGATATGTTAGAGTAGCTCCTTAAAGTTTTTTAATGGAAAATGTACAAAGAAAAATGGTTAATTCTCTGACATGATCTCTTGCCTCCCTTTTCAGACAGCTCGTACATCCTGAACAATAATGTGATATATCACAAAATTTAATTACTAATGCTGTAATGCAATCTCAAAGTTTTGGTTGTTTTGTAAATTACAATAAAACTCTTCTCACTAATTTAATATAGCCATGACAGTAAAATTTTTAAAGATAACTTCACATTAATTCACATCATAAAGTTATGAAGATATTTATATACTTTAAACTGTTTCCTAAAATTATTTTCCTCTTGTGGATTATTGATCTGTTGGAGTCACATATCAGTTCCTTTAGCCAGCCAAGATAAACCTCTAAGTAGTTAACAAATCATTGTACTTTGTCTTTTACTATATTGTGTCTGTCACTACTTCAGATCTCCCCCTTCTCTTAAAAATACTAAAGATATTGGCTGAGATATTTATGAGTAACAACAGAACAGGTTAGCTGTTTGGTCTGTCCATCCACAAAAGAAAGGATGCTTATTTTTAGGGCTGTCAAATATTTTTAAAGATTGTAGTTAATTGTGAGATTAAAAAAATAGTCACAATTAATAGCAGTTTTAATTTTACAATAATAGAATACCAATTTAAATTTTTTGAATGTTTTTCTTCATTTTCAAATATATTGATTTCAGTTACAACACAGAATCCAAGTGTACAGTTTTTGATGACAAATTTTTGCACTGTAAAAAAGATAAGAAAATAGTATTTTTCTATTCACCTCATACAAGTACTGTAGTGCAATCTCTTTATCATGAAAGTGCAACTTACAAATATAACATTATTTTTTTACATAACTGCACTCAAAAACAAAACAGTGTAAACTTTAGCTTCTATAAGTCGAAGCATGAAGCAGCATACGAATGTTTAGCGTATCTGGCACATAAATACCTTGCAACACTGGCTACAACAGTGCCATGCAAATGGCTGTTCTCACTTTCAGGTGACCTAGAAAATAAGAAACAGGAAGCATTATCTCCTGTAAATGTAAACAAACTTGCTTGTCTTAGCAATTAGCTGAACAAGAAGTAGGACTGAGTGGACTTGTAGGTCCTGCTTTATCAGAGTGATTTATATTTTCAAAAAATAGCTTCTGTTGTCTTTAGTTACAACTGTTAGAGACCCCTAAAATAAGGAACACAGTTAGTGACCGCCTTTGACTGTGGTTTGAGACTTGCCCAGCATCACATAGCAACTCTGTTGCAGAAACAGGGATAGAATGTAGTTCTTCAGGGCAAACTCAACTGTTTTAACCATATGATCATCTTTTTCTCTTCCTGAAGTCCCCTCCCACATTCACCACACACCTTCTAGGTTCTGCAAAAAATGAGGCAGGTTTCCTTCCGACAGCCTTATTCACTACACAACACTGATTCATTCCCAGAGCAGGGTCTGTCTTAAGCACTGAATGAGGCAGACATACTGTGGAAAAATAGTATTTGATCATGTAATTTAAAGACTGTATCACAATGCATATACATGGTGGGCGGGGGAGGAATTAAGCTTGTACAAGCAACCTTAATTCTGGTATTTCCTATCTCTTGAGTGTCTGACTTTTCAACCTTAATACTCATTTATTGTAGTTTCTTTTAAAAATTTAGGAAATTGCATACAAAGGAAAACTGAAGAACACAAATTCCTTCATGTGGATCCATGCTGATACTTACATGGGTCTTTAACAGGACTGAGACCTTTAGAACCACAATACAGACTACCACTTGAGCTAATGGAATAATGGATATCAGTAGTAGGTGGCTGTCCTCTATGTGGACCTGCCACTAGAGGTGGGTGAGACACTTTGTCACTTGGTTTCACAGATATTTATTGACAGCTCAGTATTAGCAAGACTTGGGAAACTTAAGTTACAGAACTGAGGTTCTGGAGTGGTGTGTGCTGTAGTGGTCACTGACCCTTTTAATTCTGTTCCTCCAGGGCCATACTCTTTCTGCACTACCTCCTCCAGCCTGCCCCTATGTCAACCTGTCTCTTCCCACCTCCTCCTCCCAGGCTCCTTGCCCAGCTACTTCCAGTCTCCCATTCTGGGCACTTCATCTGAGTCCCAGTCCTCTCCACATCCCAGCTCCCAATCTCAGACTCCCTCCCTGGGTTCCCTATTCCAGTCTTCCCCTAACTTTATGTCCCAGTCTTCCCCATCTCCACCACCATCTTCCAGTCCCATTCTTCCCCTGTACAAATTCCCCATCCCAGTCCTAGTCTCCTTGCCCAACCTATCCTGATGTTTCTTTCTCACTCCCAGGCTCCTTTTCCCCCATTTACTCCTTCCGTCTCCCTGCCACCCAGATCCTTAACTTTCTCCATTTCAGCCAGGTTGTTCCACCTCCTTCTTGCTGCCTGGGTACCAGCAGCAGGAACATTGACATGATATCTGGCCAGAGAAATTCTAAGACACACAGATTTCTCTCAACTTTTTCTTAATGTATTACCATAGACAGTAGTTGTCTATGAACTTAGTATTCTCTTCGATCAGAATTCTATGAACCCAACACATTTGGATTTATAATGAAAAATGCATACTACAAAACATCTCTAACCATACTGAAACCTGTGCCAGGGGATAGTGCATAAGAACTGTTTGAATTGATGATGGGTAGTTTGATTTCTCAGTATAACATGCTTGTTGATAGGTTGACCTTCAGCCTTTGACTGTCACTTGAAAAAGCAGTTCTCTTCATGTTTTCTGTTGCTGTTGCTGTTGTGGAGCACTGGAAAAGTACAGTGTTCATTCATAGATTCATAGTGTTTAGGGCTAGAAGTAACCATTAGATCATCTAGTTTGATCTCCTATATTGGGTCATTAAATTTCACACAGTTACCTCTGTATTGAGCGCAGTAACTTGTGGTTGGATAAAGCATATCTTCCAGAAAGACATCCAGTCTTGATTTTAAAACATCAAGAGGATTCTCCTCAGCTTTTCTTGGTACTTTGTTCCAGTGATTAATCACCATCATTATTTAAAAAATTGTGCCTAAATTCTAATTTGAATTTGTCTAGCTTCAGCTTCCAGCTATTGGTTCTTATTATGTCTTTCTCTGCTACACTAACTAGCCTTTTAGTACTCAGTATTTTCTCCCCATGGTCGTTACTTGCCAGGATTATTGATTATTACTTCACTACAATGTCAACCAAAAATCTAACTGCTGTTAGCAAGGGTACATTATTACAGTGGCTTAGGGACTACACAAAAATATATGTGTGTGTGTGTGTGTGTGTGTGTGTGTATAATATATATGGCATACATGTTCAGTTAGTGGAAAGGAGAAACTTAAAATGTGGATGGAAGTTGGAAGTTGGATGGAAGATAGTTTTTACTACAAAAAAGCGTCAGAGAAATTTCTTAAAGAACAATTCATTTATTCTTGTGAAAATATGACTTGTAATGTTAGTCAGATTTAGGTCTGTTGGCTCCCTATTGTATACTGTAATCATGTGAGTAAAATCTGCTTGTGAGCCTTGTAAACAAATACACTTAATATAATTCTACGTATTATAAAATATTTTGAAGGGACCATGAGGAGGTTATGTGTGGCTGAACTGGAGGAGCTAAGGGAGACAGAGAAGTACATAGATGAGATTTTCCAGGACACAGTAGAATGGTTCCACCTCCCTCCTGTGCTGTTGAGGAGGATGAAGGTCTCAGGGAAGGATAACATCCAACTGGAGCAGAGACAAACGATCCCATAGTTGGGCTGGTCCTGCCAGATGATGATGTGGTATACCTCTCTGGGGGAGGGAACTCAAGTTATTGGGAAGAGACAGATAATAGTTATGGGGGATTCGATCATTAGAAACATAGATAGTTGAGTTTGCGATGACAAGGAGAACCGCATGGTGACTTGCCTGCTTGGTGCAAAGGTTGCAGATCTCTTGAGACATCTAGGTAGACTTATGTGTAGTGCTGGGGAGGAGCTGGTTGTTGTGGTACAGAGGTGCCAGTTACATAGGGAAAGATAGGAGTGAGGTCCTGGAGGCCAAATTTCGGCAGCTAGGTAAGAGATTAAGTCCAGGACTTCCATGATAACATTCTCTGAAACACTTCCAGTTCCACGGGCAGGGCCAGGTAGACATGCAGAACTGCAGGATCTCAATGTCTGGATGAGATGATGGAGTAGGGAGGAGGATTTCAGATTTATTAGGAACTGGGGAAACTTTTGGGAAAGGGAGAGCCTATACAGGAAGAATAGGCTCCACCTAAACCAAAATGGAACCAGATTGCTGGCACTTAAAATTAAAAAGGTTGTGAGCAGTTTTTAATATAAGGGCTGGGGAAAAGCTGTCGGGTGCAGAGGAGCATATGGTTCAGACAATCCTTAGGGGAGGATCTATTAATGGAGACTCTCTATTTACCAGTAAGGAGAAGAGGATGGAAGATGATAAACTATGGGTTAGATCTGATGAGAAACAGAATGAAAAAGGGTCCCATTCAATTACATCATGTAATAGGAGACAGCTAAATAGTGACAATTTTTTAAAGTGCTTATATAGAAATACTAGAAGTCTAAATAATAAGATAGGGAACTAGAGTGCCTCGTATTAAATGAGGATATTGATATAATAGGCATCACAAAAACTTGGTGGAATGGGGATAATCAATGGGATACAGTTATACCAGGGTACAAAATATATCGGAAGGACAGAACAAGTCGTGATGGTGGGGTGGTACTCTATGTAAAAGAAAGCATAGAATCAAATGAAGTAAAAATCTTAAATGAACCAAACTGTACTTTAGAATCTCTATGGATAGTAATTCCATGCTTGAATAATAAGAACATAGCAATGGGGATATACTGCGACCACCTGACCAAGATGGCAATAGTGATTGCGAAATGCTCAGGGGGATTAGAGAGGCTGTAAAAATTAGAAAACCCTCAGTAATAATGGGTTTCAGAGTAGCAGCCGTGTTAGTCTGTATCCGCAAAAAGAAAAGGAGTACTTGTGGCACCTTAGAGACTAACACGAAAGCTTATGCTCAAATACATTTGTTAGTCTCTAAGGTGCCACAAGTACTCCTTTTCTTTCAGTAATAATGGGAGATTTTGGCTATCCTCATATTGACAGGGTACATGTCACCTCAGGACGGGATGCCTTAAATTACTGCTTCTTGGAGCAGCTAGTCCTGGAGTTCACAAGAGGAGAGGCAATTCTTGATTAAGTCCTAAGTGGAGCGCAGGATCTGATCCAAGAGGTACTAGACAAGACTGCTTGGTAATAGTGACCATAATATAATTAAATTTAACATCCCTGTGACAGGGAAAATACCACAGCAGCCCAACACTGTAGCATTTAATTTCAGAAATTGGGATTAATCAAAAATGAGGAAATTAGTTAAACAGACATGAAAAGGTATAGTGCCAAAAGTGAAATCCCTGAAAGCTGCATGGAACCATAATACACCATACTAGAGATTCAACTTAAATGTGTACCACAGATTAAAAAACATAGAGAATCAAAAAAGTGCTACCATGGCTAAACAAAAAAGAATTTGAAGAACAGCTAGCCAAAGACTCAAGTAATAATAGCAGAAAAAAATTTAAGTACATCAAAAGCAGGAAGCCTGCTAAACAACCAGAGGGGCCACTGGATGATTGAGATGCTAAAGGAGCACTCAAGGATGATATGGTCTTTGCAGAGAAACTAAATTAATTCTTTGCTTCGGTTTTCATGGCTGAGGATGTTAGGGAGATTCCCAAACCTGAGCCATTCTTTTTAGGTGACAAATCTGAAAAACTGTCCCAGATTGAGGTGTCATTAGAGAAGGTTTTGGAACAAATGGAAAACTAAACAGTAATAAGTCACCAGGACCAGATGGTATTCATCCAAGAGTTCTGAAGGAACTCAAATGTGAAATTACAGAACTACTAACTGTGGTTTGTAACCTATCATTTAAATCAGGTTCTGTACCAAATGACTTTAGGATAGCTAATATAATGCTAACTTTTAAAAAGGGCTCCAGAACCTGGCAATTACAGGTCGGTAAGCTTGATTTCAGAACCAGGCAAACTGATTGAAACTATAGTAAAGAACAGAATTGTCAGACACATAGATGAAGAGTATTTGTCGAGGAAGAGTCATCATGGTTTTTGTAAAGGGAAATCGTGTCTCACCAATCTACTACAATTTTTTGAGGGGATCAACAAGCATGTAGACAAGGGGGATCTAGTGGATCTAGTGTAGTTAGATTTTCAGAAAGTCTTTGACAAGGTCCCTCATCAAAGGCTCTTAAGTAAAGTAAGCTGTCATGGCCTAAGAGGGAAGATCCTCTCATGGATTGGTAACAGCCTAAAAACAAAGGAAAAAGGGTAGGAATAAATGGTCAGTTCTCAGAATGGAGAGAGGTAAATAGTAATATCCTCCAGAGGTCTGTACTGGGCCCAGTCCTATTTAACATATTCATAAATGATCTGGAAAAAGGGGTTAACAGTGAGGTGGTAAATTTTTGCAAATGATACAAAACTCCTCAAGATAATTAAGTCCAAAGCAGACTGTGAAGAGCTACAAAAAAGATCTCACAAACCTGGGTGTCTGGGCAACAAAATGGCAGATGAAATTCAATGCTGATAAATGCAAAGTAATGCATATTGGAAACCATAATCCCAACTATACATATAAAATGATGGGTTTTAAATTAACTGTCACCACTCAAGAAAGAGATCTTGGAGTCATTGTGGATAGTTCTTTGAAAACATCCACTCAATTACACAGCAGCAGTCAAAAAAGCAAACAGAATGTTGGGAATCATTAAGAAAGGGATAGATAAGATAGAAAATATCATATTACCTCTATATAAATCCATGGTACGCCCACATCTTGAATGCTCCGTCCAGACGTCCAGTCTCAAAAACATATATTGGAACTGGGAAAGGTTCAGAAAAGGGCAACGAGAGTGATTGGGGGTATGGAACAGCTTCCATATGATGAGAGATTAAAAAGACTGGGACTTTTCAGCTTGGAAAAGATACGACTAGAGGAGGGATATGATAGAGGTCTATAAAATCATGAGTGGTGTGGAGAAAGTAAACAAGGAAGTGTTATTTACTCCTTTTCAGAACACAAAAGGTAGGGATCACCAAATGAAATTAATAGGGAGCAGGTTTAAAACAAACAAAAGGAAGTATTTCTTCACACAGTGCATAGTCAACCTGTGGAACTCCTTGCCAGAGGATGTTGTGAAGGCCAAAACACTAACAGGGTTCAAAAAAGAACCAGATAAATTCATGGAGGATAGGTCCATCAATGGCTATTATCTAGGGTGGGCAGGGATGGTGTCCCTAGCCTCTGTTTGCCAGAAGCTGGGAATGGGTGACGGGGTGGATCACTTGATGATTACCTGTTCTGTTTGTTCCTTCTGAGGCACCTGGCAGTGGCCATTGTTGGAAGATGGGCTACTGGGCTAGCTGGACCTCTGAACCAGTATGGTTGTTCTTCTGTTTATGTACAAACTGATAATCTTTTCCTAACACTTCTTGGATGTGGTCATTCTTCCTTACCCCCTGCTATGCTGACCTACTCACCATATACCACTTCAGTTTCCTCAGATATTCACCAAGTTTAAGGTAGGAGAAAAGCAGGATCATGTAATTTAAACAAACATTGTGCTGTTGTGCTGCCTTTGTTTTTAACAACAAACACATACCTTTGTTATACAGGGCAAATTAAAACTGGGTGATGACAGTGTGAGAGAGGCAGCAGCTTGCCTTCTTTTTTAGCTGAAGAATTGAATAACAAGTTAGGGGAAAGGAAAATGCTAAATGCTACACTTTCAAAGGCAAAAAATGACATGGGCATTCCCCTTACCTGTCATGAAATAATGGGAAAACCCGTGAACAATTTACTCTGACCTAAATGTGGTCAAGTGTGACACCTAGAGGCCATGTACACTGTATCCCTCAAATAATACTTTTTGTCCATTTGGGTCACTATTTTTCTTTCTTTGGCCATGAGATTCAGACAACATGAATAGATTACATTTTAGACCTCAAAAATGGACCCTGACAGATTTTAAAAGATAACTGTTGCATAATTTTGTTAATATATGTTTGTCCACCTGTTCCACTTTCTCTGTTGTTTCACTCACTGGGCTAAATAACACTGATGGAAGACACATCATGCATACATTCCCACTGAGCAATGAATAGTGCTCAAAAGCCTGGAGCAAACCCCTAAGGGAGCACTGTATACAGCATTCTAGGATAAAGATATCAAAACAGTTTTTTTTATAGATCCTACTCTAGCAGATTCCCTTCTACACTAAAATATGTGCAACAGAGACAGACCTTCACCAAACACAGGAATAGAATGGGACTTGGACTATGCAACCACAAAAGGAAAGAAGGCAAACTCTTACTTAAACCGTTCTGTGGGCTACCTGGACTTGGGTCTGGACACATAAAATAAGCAAATGTTGCATACCTACTAACTTCCCTTCTCATCCCAAAAACACGTGGGCCAGAAGCTGGAGAAGGAACTTTGATTCCACACCATTACTTGCTGACCAACCTGGAGGGGTGGCATGTGTGGGCATCATCATTTGCTATTGATATTGGTCATCAGGAAATTACTACTATCTCCTAGCCGCCCAGGACAAGAGGGAAGCAGGGAGGCAGTTGTGTCGTGGGGGTGGTGGTGTCTGAAACAAAATGCCTCTCTGGGGTTGTGCAACTTATGTACTACATTTTGTTTAGGGTTGTCTCTAAAATTAAAAAAAAATCTAGCCCATTGAATCAGTCAGAGTGGAATACACAGAAGAATGGTTACATAATCAGTGTGATGTGGAGAGACTAAAATTGTAAGTAGTTTTCTACTCCATTGTTCAGAATATTATGAATACAGGAAAGACACAGTACTTCCCTTAATTGTGTCGGAAAATAAATAATTGCATGTTGAAAACTGAAGAAAAAATAATTATTTTGGGAGATGCAAAAGAAATAAAAGAATAGCCTCATCCGTAAGTGGCAACAGGCGGCCAGTTTAGAAATTAACGATATTACCAGATGGAGATATGATATACAAACACACTGCTACTGTGGAGCTCTTTTTAGTTGTACTTTATCATTGGCAGCACTTGTCCCTTTCACGCCATTCATGCCACTATGGTTTGTTTATTTAAAATGAAAATTGCTGCTTTTGGAAATAAATTAAACTGAAGCAAATGTGATTTGCGAAGGCAAGTCTAATGCTCAAGGTGCTATTTCCCATATGATTCAAGAAGGAAAGCAATTTTTATCCAAATGAGTTTCAATTATATTCTCGTCTTCTCCTACTTGTTGGTTCTGTCATATTGCCTGTGCATGTGTGCGTGTTTAATGTAAAGTGTGAGTGTGTATACATGCATGTATATAAATAATATCTTCAGGGGAGGGAAACTCTGAAGCTTTCACAAGCACATGCAGGATAATTCTTTGTACACCAGCTTTTCTTACCTGCTGGCTAAGAAATTTGTGTCTTGTGCTCACTTTCTAGGTTTGGCTCTCTACATAATTGCCACACAATGTGTGTTATAGTCTCTTATCTGGAGAGCTGCAGGGAGTAGGTAGGCTTCTGTAGGTAACCCTAGGTAAGGGGAAAAAACCCAGTTCAGGCAGATGTTACTCCCAGGCAGATGGCCTGTGGAATATAATTCTGCAGTGAGCAGGCTAGGGAGCAGAGAGACTCACTTTGACTCCTGGGGAGATCATCTGTAGACTGTAAGAACTGCAGGGAATAACTAAGGATATGCCTGCAGTTGGAGCTAGGTGTGATTCCTGGCTCATGTAGATGTACTTGTGCTAGTTCTCATGGAGCTAACATGCTAAAATAGTAGTGTAGCCACAGCGAGTGGCAGCACGAGCTCGCTGTTCTGAGTACAAACCCACCTGAACCTTGTGAGTACATACACAGTACAGCTAGCCACTGCTGCCCATGCCACCATGGTTACTCTTCTATTTTTAGTGTGGTAGCTCAATGAGAGCTAGCATGAGTATGTCTACGCAAGCTGGGAATCACAACCCTATTCACATGAAGACATAGCTACATAGACAACAGCTAACATTAGAATAGCAAATAGGGAGCAGGTGAAGGTATAATTTCCATGGGATTTTGTAAGAGGAAGTTTGGGAGCTTTGCTTTATAGGTACAGCTTCATCCCAGCAACAAAGATGGAGAGTCGTCAGCTATTTGTGACTTGTATTAGATGTGTCATGTTCTGCTTTCTGCCTGAAGGCAGAGGAGGTGTCTGTATGAAGTACAAGCTGGTAGTCCTGATGGAAAAGGTTTGTGGTCTTTAGAAACAGCTGACCACTTTGTGACATATAAGAAATGTAAATGATTTCCTGGATACACAGATCCAGTCAGTACCATAGTAGATCCCAGAGCAGTGGAGAAGACTGGAAATTTGTCATCTCCAAAAATAGGAGAAGGTGGAGGCTACGTTCAGAGCTGTAAGCACTGAATCACTTCCAGGCACTGAGTAACATAGAGAACAACCTGCAAGAACCAACCAGAGGAAAGGACAAGCAAGTGGAAGAAAGAACTGCTATGCAGCTCATACAAGATGGATAAACCCAAGAAAACGTTCACGACTGGTTAGTCCTGATTAGGGATTCCATGCTAAGAAGAGGGGACAGAACATTCTGCAAGGGATGGAAGGACAATGCTCAGCCTTGCACAAGTGAAGATGAAGGACATCGCTGCAAGACTAAATAGGATTGTGAGGTCAGCAGGAGCGACTCCTTTGGCCGCAATGACACCGTATCAGGCACCACTCCACAGATCCTGGAAGACCTCAAGGATCTGAGAATTGAGCTGAAGGAGAGGAATATGATTTCAGAAATCCTTCCTGTCCCTTGAGAGAAAAGAAGGTGAAGGTACTGGAGATGAACAGTTAGTTAAGTGGTGTAGGGGAAACACGGGGGACCTACTATGGAGAGAGGAGATTATATGGTTTTGAGGACCTCCATCTAAGTAATAGGGTACCCATCTCCTGGACGATAGACTAGGTGGGATCACTGTAAGGTCTTTAAACCAACCCAGGCAGGAGGAAAGTGATAGAGCGGCAATCATGGTACAAACATCCAAATATGCAAACTAACCTCAAGGCATCATGTATATGACAAATCCAAGCACTAAGGGGCATGTAAGGAACACAGTTTTAATGATCTATATACTAATGCTCGGAGCCTATTCAATAAACAAGTGGAGTATGTGATCATCATGTTTGAGAGTTAACATGATATGGTTGGTAATACTGAAGTTTGATTAGGATGGAAGACTGTTAAAATCAATTGCTACAACTTGTTTCATAAGAACAGAATTGGTAAAAGAGGAGGCAAATGCCATTTTACATTAAAGACTGACATCTAGATCTGTTAAAGAATCATAGACAATACAGAACCACAGGACCTCAAATATTTAAAGATTAAAGTTCAAATTAGTATATTTAAATATAGGGGCATAGGTGGTTATCTGTAACTGACCACCAAATCTCACTAGAGTAAAGGACAAACTGCTCTTTAGGTATCTGTCTAAGATATGTAGAAAGAAATGTGTTATCATGGGTTATCAATCTGAGGAACACTTGCTGTATATCTCACGGGGCCAGAAACAAAACTTCTTTAGAATATCTAAAACAATAGATGATTTCTTAATATAGAAAGTGCTGCATTCAACACAGGGTAATTTAATACTGAACCTCACTCTGACAGTAAAGAAGAGTTAATGGGTGACCTAAAAATTAGTGGTTGCCTTTATATCAGTGGGCATGATCTGGCTACATTTAATTTGTGCAAACAGACTATGGCACCAACCTGTAATGTGTATATTTGGAACTTCAGAAGGGTCAGTTTTCCAATGCTTAAAGTAGTTATTGGCATAACTGGTAACATAAATTTAAGTTGGAAGTGTTAACAAAAACTGGGACTTGTTCAAGGAAATCATACTGCGTGCCTAAACAGCCGTGATTCCACAGACATAAAAGAAGTTATGCTGGGCAGGGAGACATCCTAGTTAAAAGGAGATGTGGAAGTAATGATAAAAACATAAATAGAGAGAGAGAGATGGTAAATGTGGATTATAGTCATTGGAAAATTTAAAAAATGTAGGTGACCAGTAAGGTATGCCAAATGAATCAGTGAAATGTCAATGGCCAGTAGGGTGAAAGATGATAAAAAGGCATTTCATAAAAAGGCATTTCATGTTAGAAACAAGAAAAACCCTAAGAGAGGTATAGATCTATTGCTTGAGGCAGGTAGTAACATTTTAAATAGTGATATAGAAAAGGCAAAATGTTCAATAGATATTTTTGCTCTATATTTGGAACTAAGTAGGAGAATTTATCTATGCCATATGATGATGTAGATGGAACAGAAAGTTTAAAATCTGTCCTGGATAACTTGCATCCAAGAGTCTTAAGTAGGGTTGCCAATTTTGGTTGGACATATTCCTGGAGGTTCACAGAATATGAATCATAGAATATCAGGGTTGGAAGGGACCTCAGGAGGTCATCTAGTCCAACCCCCTGCTCAAAGTAGGACCAATCCCCAATTTTTGCTCCAGATCCCTAAATGGCCCCCTCATCACATGACATAATCTTTCATTAAAATTAATCTTTAATTCCTGGAGACATGGAAACCCTAGTCTTAAATGAACTAGCTGAGAAGCTCTGTGAACCACTGATGTTAATTTTTAACAGATCTTGGAAAATTGGGGATATTCTGAAGAATTGGAAGACTACTAATGTAGTTTCAGTATTTTAAAAGGGTGAAAGGGATGAGCCAGGTATTATAGTCTGGTTAGCCTGATATCTATCCCAGGTAAAATCCTGGAATGATTAATTTGGGACCCTATCAACAATAAATTGAGGCTAAAAACATAATTAATGCCAGTCAGCATAGTTTCATGCAAGGTAGGTCTTGTCACACAAACCTATTGTCTATTTTTGACAAGATTATAGATCTGTTTGATGTATGCAACTGTATTATATTATACTTGGATTTCTCCAAGGAATTTGACTTAGTATCAGATGACAGTTTGATTTTAAAAATCATGTTATTTGGAATTAACAGGGTTCGGATTAGATGAATTAAAAACTGGCTAAATGACAAATCTCAAAATCACTTGTTAATAGGGAGATATCAGTGAGTGGGCCCAGTACTAGTGGGCCCAGTCCCCCACTGATAAGTTCTTGGTTCAGTGCTTTTTAATAATTTTAGCAACAATCTAGGCAATGATATAAAATCTTTCCTGGTAAAGTTTGCAGGTGTCACAAAGATTAATGGGATAGTAAATAATGAGGAAGACAGGTTATTGTTAGTGATCTGAATCATCTGGTTAAATGGCCACTATCCAACAAAATGTGTTTTTAATACAGCCCTGTGCAAAGTAATATCTCTGGGAACCAATAACCTGGGTTATACTGATAGGGTGGGAGACACTGTCTTGGCAAGCAGTGACCCAGTAAAGGACTTAGGGCTTATTGTAGATCAGTGTACGTGCACCACTGGTGGGATGCAGAGGTCTTCCAGGGGGTACATCAACTCATCTAGATATTTGCCTAGTTTTACAACAGGCTACAAGCACTAGCAAAGTCGGCACAAACTAAAATTTCATACAGACAATGACTTGATTCTACTGCTCTATATATTATATACTGAAATGTAAGCATAATATTTATATTCCAATTGATTTATTTTATAATTATATGGTAAGAATGAGAAAGTAAGCAATTTTTCAGTAATAGTGTAGCTGTGATACTTTTGTATTTTTATGTCTGATTTTCTAAGAAAGTAGTTTTTAAGTGAGGTGAAACTTGGGGGTACACAAGACAAATCAGACTATTGAAAGGGGTACAGTAGTCTGAAGAGCTTGAGAGCCACTGTTGTAGATAACAGCTTCAACATGAAGTCTCAGTGCAATGCTGTGGCAAAAGGGTTAGTGCAATATTTGGATGTATATAAACGAGAATATCAAGTAGAGGTAGCAAAGTGATTTTGCCTTTGTATATACCATTGGTAAGACTGCTACTAGAATACTGTGATCAGTGCTGGTGTCCACACTTCACAAAGAATGTGAAAATACTGGCGCAAGTTCAAAGAAGACATAAAAATGATCGAGGGCCAAGCCTTACAATTTGAGGCCTAACAAAGTCAATGTAGCTTATCAAAGAGAACAGTAAGGGTATGTCTATGCTGCAATTAAACACCACCAGCTGGCCCGTGTCTGCTGACTTGGGCTCACGGGGACTCTTCCTCCTTGCGGAGTGCCAGAGCTTAGGCTCTAACTGGAGCCCAAACGTCTACACTGCATTTTGACAGCCCTGGCGTCTAAGTCTGAGTCAGCTGACATGCAGTGGTGGATTAATGCATGGGCCCATTGGGCCCTGTTAATCGGGTTTTTGCTGAACCAAAAGTTCTTGATAACTTTACTCTTTACAAGGTGGTGGCAGAAAATAAGTCAATGGGGACATGGCCGTCCGGTCGATAGTTGGTGCAAACAAAACAAAAGTGCTTTCATTCAAAGCTTCTACTTCATTTAGTATCAGCACTTACACACGTCTGCAGGAGGTTAGTAGAGCACCCCAGATTACCCCCAGAATCAGATTTACCCAGGGTCTTGAGGAGGTTTCAAGTGGATAACTGTAGATGTCCAGTGACCAGCCTTCTGTATGCAGGAGAAATTCAGAGGTGTCCAAGTGTCCATCAACCTCAGGTTTCTTCCTCTTTTTATATGCAGTTTGTTAGTATTACATAGCTTGTTCATCCAGATGTCCCCCCGCCCGCCCAAAAAACAAAAACACAAACAAAAAAAACCCTGCTGAGCAGAAGCTAAGGTAAGCGTGGAGTTTTCCACCCTGTAGTTTTCCACCAGTTAACCAGCTGTATTTCACATAGCAATAATTAACTATTGCCAGAATTTCCATCTTGCAAAACCACAAGCTTCAGAAAAAGTTCAAGTCAGGAGGGCACAAGGTTATGTTTACTCTTTTTGTGATCACTCACATCTCCCTCTCCTACTGGTATGTTAGTTGTGTTATGGCTACTACAAAGGCCTTACAGCTGCTTTGATCAATAAGCATAAAAATTGGTATTTCAGCTGCTGGGCAGTGGTTTAGGCATGTTACTGGGTTAGCAAAATTTCCTCCTTAAAGCCCATGCCCAGGATTTCTGGCCAATTTGGGGGATGCGGCAGGAGCGCCGGAACCTGTGTGGAAGTGAGGAGGCTACTGGTGCAGGATCTGTGGCCCTGCTCCTCCTCTTCTGCCTGGGACTCCGCCCTCTTCTCCTCTTCTTTCCACTGAAGCCCCGCCCCTTGGCCAGGCTGGAAGCCAGAGCCAGGCTATGGTAAGACCCGGCCAGGGCAGGTAGAGGAACCGGGGATCCCCACGGTGGCCTGGGATCCCTGAGTGGCTCTTACCACTTCCCAGCTCAAGCTTCTAGCCTGGTCATGAGGCATGGCCTCAGGGGAAAGAGGAGGAGCAGCGGGTGGATCCCCATGATGAGAGGGGGCTAAGGTCCATCTTAGTCCTCCCTCCCTCCCTCCCTCCCCTGCACTGGGAAGAAGCTGGTGCCACTAGCAGGGGCTGTGCTCACAACAGGAGAACTGATCACCTTATGTCCCCTGCCGCAAAGTGCAGCCCCAGCTGCCACTCTGCATTTCCCTGAGGCTACTTTGCCCAAGTTTAAAAGTGAGCAGGCATGGGCCTTCTACTTTTAAAGGGGGAGCATGGCCCCCAGGACTCCAGCCTTAGTTCCAGCACCCCTGGAGTTTAAGGGGCTCAAATGCTCTGTGTTCTTAATCCACCTCTGCTGACACAGGCCAGCTGGCAGCGTTTAATTGCTGTGTAGACGTATCTGGAGAGATTCTTTGATCACTGTGAATAGGAACTTACACTTAGAAATGCTATCTGATAGTGGTGTTTTTTAATCCTGCTGACAAATGCATAAGCACCAATGACTGGAAGATGAAGTTAGACAATTTCCACCTTGAAATAAGATATGATTTCCTAGCAGTAAGGCTAGTTAAACACTGGAAAATTCACCAAGGAAGGTGGTGGACTATCATCTGGCATTTTTAAAGTGAGATTAAATATCTTTGTGAAAGATATGATTTAATTCATTTTCTGGGAGAAATTCTACAGCCTGTGTGCACAGGCTAGATGATCATAGTGGACCCTTTTGGTCTTGGAATCTATTAACCTGTGAGTGAGTTCCCCTGTTCATTCCCATCATTCATAAGACATGGGGAGAACAGGATTGTTTGCATTTCCCTGTACATGCTCTTAACTCTTGCAGCTCTGCATTTAAAACAATGACCACAATCAAATCTCTGCTTCCGGGCTTTAAACAGTCAGTTGCAGAGGTCAGGAAGGAATTCCTCCCTCCCCCAGTGCACAACTGGCTTGATGTTTGAGAAATGGTGTGATTGTCTGTTTTTGTTTGTTGCCTTACTCTGAAGCATAAGGGATAGGCCACACAGCTGGATACCAGATGGAGTAACCCAGTGGTCTGTGGTGACATGACACCTCTTTCTCAGATTCTTAGTTGATTTATCTTGCTCACTTGCTCAGGGTCTTGGTGATTGCTAGATTTGGGAATTTTCCTGTAGGAAACGTATGTGTGTGCCTTCTTCTGCAGCAAAGCTCACCTGCTAGGATCATCTGGACATATCTCACCTTGTAGGGGCATTGGTGGCACCTCAATTTCTCTTGTTCTCTGCCTGTGGCACACAATCATTTGGTCTCCTCAGGACAGAAATGTTGTAGTCTAACTAAAATCATTGTTCTCAATATAGGATTATCTGGGTGAAATGTAATGGTCTGTGATATACAGGTGGTGAGACTAGATGAACTAATTGTTCCTTCTGGTCTTCAACTCTATGAAATCTTTATCATGCAACAATTTGTAATGTTTAATACATAAACTGCTTTTTATTTAAAAAAGCAATAACAAAGAAACAATGATCTAGCAGGATTGGCTAACTTTATGTGCCTTATTACGATGCTCTGTGGTTAAATTCTGCTATATTTTCATAAAAGGTTTTAACTTTAATCACATAGCTTTCTATAAAACAAAAGATTACTCCTCTAGTATCCTTTGTCAAGCATTTATCTGGAAAGTTTATAGAGGTTGCCCATATGGCTACTGTGTCTTGCACAAATGAATGTCTCTGAATATACATCCACCTTTTCTCCACTGGGACTCATAAGTTAGTGTCCTGAAGCGTGGTAATGACATTGTTATACTACTAGTGTGGAGGGTTGACAGAGACTAACATTTATGTGACTTTGTTTGTGTAACCTTGTCTTTTCTGGGTATATTTAAACATTTATTTTGGAACACCTAAAACATATGTAACTAAGACAAATTAAGTTTCTCATGTTCGTGTTAGACCATGAGTTCTTGACCTGGGGATTATGAACAAGTAGTGGGGGTCATGATCACCCTTGCCTTCCCATATTGCTAAATGGGAGGGCAGTCCCAACAAGATCCCAGCCAGATAGGAAGAGGGTTATGAGGTAAGGGGTGTCCTACTGTGGAAAAGATTGAGAACCCCTTAAAATGCAGTTTAATCTTAAAGGCAAAATCCATTATCACTAGTGCTTGAAGTTCTAATTTTTGGACTGTGGGCCAAGGTAGTGTGATTATTGGCCAATTTGTGAGCAATGACAAGATATGAAAGTGGTATTCATATTAGACAAAAGAACAAAATGATGGAAATGATAATTTTTATTAGGTTAATGAACAATAAAGTATTAAAGGCTTGACTTACCTCTTTTGAGCAGGAGAATGCAAAATCTGCTTGTCTGAGTCGAGACCATTGTGCCTAAAGAGCTTCTACCCGAGGGAGGGTAGCTAAACTGCACCTGTGACTGAGGTTGACCATGGATATGCTAAACCCTAATCCACGCTTCCTTCATTAGCATAACCCACTTTGGTACTCTATGTGGGTTAGCTACAGGTTTCTGCAGAGGACCAGAGGGTGCCAGCACTTTATGTAATTGGAGTACCCTTTTAGGTCAATTTTGCACTGTCAACGGCCTGTCTTTTAGGATATGAGAAGAAGTCTGTGTGTTTCAGAACTTAATCAAGACTTAATCCAATAAAAGAGATAATCTAAAATGTACTCTTTGACCTATAACAGTTAATTTGGTCATTTGACTATCTTAAATAAATTGGCAAATTACAATACCCATTCTAGTTTTACAAATACAAATGTTACATTCAGGTTATAACTGAAACAATTAAAAGTCAGCAATTCAAAAATTGCAGATCTTACAATATGAAGATTCTGCCAGATTGCACATACATATAAGAATAAAGGTTCAATTCCAAATAAAGTGTTGTAAACATACATCTCGGAGAGGGAAATTCTGTATCATTGGTTCTTTGAAGCAGACCTCAAAACTTAATGGAAATTTTTGGTGGTTATTTACCAAAAATATTTGAAACTAATGAGGATATTTTTGAGAGGAGCAAGAGGGAAGTATGTAGAAATATAGGATACAAACTTGTAAAGTTTCAACTTCTAAGGTTCCATAACACAAAAATGAGTGAAGACTAAGCATGGAAAATTTCAGCCAAAGAATCCCAAAAATAACATGTGATACAAGGGATTATGACAGAAGCCTGAATATAACCATAGCTTTACTAATTGACAAATGCTATAATGTACCTCCATAATATTTTTTTTTAACTATCAAGATATCATTTCATTGGTTCTGAATGGCTTTTGTCACAGTAACTGGGCTAGCTTAATTGTTGTCCCCTTCTAGTCTCTCTGTGTGTGCCCTCTTAGATATCCCCTGCCTTTACCTATCTTGGGGTGGAATTTTGCAATTCTCCCATTCTTAGGCCATATCTACACTTACTGGGGATTGATGCTGCTGCAATCAATGTAGCAGGTGTCGATTTAGCAGTGCTAGTGAGGACTTGCTAAATCAACCACAGAGCACTCTCTGGTTGACTCCAGTACTCCACCGGAATGAGAGGAGTAAGGTAAGTCGAAGGGAGAGTGTCTCATGTCAACGTAGCATAGTGTAGACACTGCAGTAAATTGATCTAAGGTATGTCGACTCCAGCTATGTGAATGATGTAGCTGAAGTAGCGTAACTTAGGTCAGCTTACTCTGATGGTATAGACAAGGCCTTAGACTGTGCCCTAGGCTGCAATACCCTGCAATATCCACGCTTCTTACAAAGCAGGTCTGTGTGAGTTCAGGCATGTGCTGTTCTTCCTTTCAGGAGTCTGTGACCAATGGAATACAGTGACTGGACAGTCATCTCAAAACCTAAGTATTGTTTGTTTTAGCAGTAGGAACAAAGCATATAGAGAAAAAGTATTTTAAAACAACATTCTGCATGCATGTCTGTCTTATCTAAAGAGTTACTATTCCCTGATGGTAGCATAGCAGGCCTATCTCGTTTATGTTAGAGCTGGGTGAATTTTTTTCAGCTGAGTCGTTTTTCAGCGCAAATGAAAAATTCGGTGATCCCTACACTTTTTGTGAATTTGTGCCTGTTTTGCCCAAATGTCTGTGTTTGAAAAAACAGACTAAAACAAAACAGATCCCCCCACCCCTCAAAAGTCATAATGTTGTTCATTTTGACATCTTTGAAATTGCCAATGAACCAAGTAATTCACACCACTCTACTTCAGGCACCCTCAGCAGGTGCCTGTTTCTCATTCTGGTTTCTCCCAAGCAACTACCCCCTCTCTTGAGAAGGCCCCTCTTGTAAGCTACCGATGTTCTTTTATGTTTGCCGGCCTTTTCCTGTCCTGGTTAAAACAGTTTTGTAGGCTGGCTGGAGAGGAGATGGAATCTTCAGATCCAATAGTTTGGGCATTTTCTCTTAAGAACCCTAAAGTGTTTATCTAGGGGTGACCTATCGGAAGCCATTTTTTTCTCTTCACCTTTGTGTTTGTTTTTTCCCCCAGACTATCTTCTGTTAAGTTAACCCAGTAAATTCATACATAAACATCCCCTAAACCAGATCTTTATATGGTACAGCTATTCATAAAGTATTACCAAACAGCTCCAAATCTATCCCAGCTAGACAAGACAAACTGAGAATATAATTATTTTTGCATATTAATTGTATTTTATGTGTTTTGTTTGCATATTTATATTTATACTCATGTTTATATTTTTGTTTGATAATTTGAAAAAAGTTGCAGTCATATTCAAAAGTGAAATCAGTATGCCACATTGGGGCTAATATGTCTTTCAGGAGTCTGTTTCTTGTAAATTTTGAGAAGCGTGTGACTGTATAATTATAGAGAAAGAAATATGACTTTGTAAACAACACACACACACACACACACACACTACAGATGTGTGTTTATATTAGAAACAATTCCAGACCCATTTGTTGTACGTGCCAACTGCATAGCTAGTCTGCGTCCCTAGGGTCATGTACAAAATTTGTATAGTGGTATTCTTACAAGATTCATATAAACTCAGGGTAAAATCTTCCATGCTCCATTAAATTTAGTGCCTTTGAAAAGGGACCCCTCTTGGCCTTGTAGCCCTGTAAATCTGACTTCTCCTCTGGCACAAACTTTGGCTATTAGCTGCCATTTTTACTTTTATTTTTCAAAGGACTGTGAAAGATAAACTATTTATCTACTTATATAATTAAAGTAGAACATAAACTACTGTCACAGATTCCTTGTTAAATATAAAAGGTATTTTCTCAAATAGAGAATCTATCCATAATCCTATTTCTAAATAAATTACATATAAATTTCAGGTTTCATAGTAGCAGCCGTGTTAGTCTGTATTCGCAAAAAGAAAAGGAGTACTTGTGGCACCTTAGAGACTAACAAATTGATTAGAGCATAAGCTTTCGTGAGCTATAGCTCACTTCATCCGATGAAGTGAGCTGTAGCTCACGAAAGCTTATGCTCTAATCAATTCGTTAGTCTCTAAGGTGCCACAAGTACTCCTTTTCTTTTTATATAAATTTCATTATGCCAAGTATACTTGTCCCCTAATGTAAATCATAAGATTTCCCTGTGAATCATAAGATTTCCCTGTGCTATACATTCAAAGGATTTCCCTGGTTTAAAGCAGCATTACATTTTGTTGCACCAAACAGCAAAAGTAAAGTGGTTCTGTGTGGTTTGTAAATGAACATACAGCACAGAAAGAAAAGGAGTACTTGTGGCACCTTAGAGACTAACAAATTTATTTGAGCATAAGCTTTCGTGAGCTACAGCTCACTTCACACAGCACAGAGTGAGGAAGAGAAATGAGTGTGATACATGCATTTTTTACTGTACCTTAGCTGTAATGCAAGTCCTGCATCAGGATGCTATACATTTATTAGGATCATGGATTTCTATGTATCCCTTATCAACCTATAATCTCCTGATTGTTGCCTGTTTTTCAAGAGCTGAAGAACAGTAATCCACACTTGCTTATCTCCCTTAATCACAGCCTCGCAGTGCTAGGACTCCCTTAGCCTTTAATTCCCTTTTACAGGCATAACAGAGTGGAAAGTAAACAAAGACAAATTTGCAACCTTCAATATTGCTAATTTGCTCTGATGTCAGAATATTTAAACAGGCAAGGATTTCGGAATTATTTGATCAAGGCTGCTTTTAATCTAATGCATGTGAAAAGGCTGAGTCTGGGAAGGTTCTGCAAAATGACAGGCATCCCACGAGAGACTTTCTGAAGGTTTCCTCTTTGAGCAGCAGTAGCTTCATCATTTAAAACTGTGTGGTTACTGTGGTGTTAGAATGCATTCATATAGTGTTGGTTTTTTTGGACCATTCTGGTGTGTGACGATCACTCTTCCTCTGAGAACATTTCTCTTTTTGCCTTTCAGTTTGTTGAAAACTAGGCCAACAGGCTTGTTGTTGTTTCAGTTCATTAGGGGATGAATTTTGTTTAAAAAGATCCCCACTGAAAAAGAAATAAAAGCTTTGTCACTTTCCACACTTCCCTATATCCCTTGCAGTCTGGTGTTGCCTTTAAATTTTAGATCAAAAGTCTTCAGTATAATTTAATTTCCTGTTTACAAACTCAGAGGTAACTGGGTCTTCAAAATACTTTGAATTACTTACAGTTTACATTTTGTGCATGCACATGTGTATGCATATCTATGTATATGCATGTTGACTAGATGGAAAAGGCGTGTGTGCGCGCACATGTGCCTGTGTAAATATATATTTATATCATGTGCATGTGTAAGATGTTTCTCCCACTCTCCCCGTATATATATATTAACAAAAAGAAAAACAGATGGCCAGCTATAATTAAAATAAAATTCTACAATTTAGTTTTTTCAGAAGATAGATTTTATAAGAACTTCATTGCTAATTGTTTTTAGATGTGCATATACGTGGTTTATTAAATTGTCAATAATTTTTAATTATCAGCTACTGTGATTTCTTATCTGTGTCTCTCACGCACACTAAACTCAGATACAACAAGGATAGGGCTGTTATAACCACCTATGTATACTCTTTTTACATTCCTTCAACAGGCTTCTTTATGTTATTACCTGAAACAGGTTCTTTTGAATAATATGCAGTAAAAAGGTTTTCATTGCTTCCTGAAGTCTTTTTGTGGGGTTTCAGTTTAGTGCATGTATAATCATTTATAAATATTTTGATTGTTTGGAAAATGATAAACACATCATATATATTGTTACCAAAATAAAATATGGCTCAAGTTCTATATTCTGAACTGCATCTATATCAGTGCAATTAAATAAAAAAATCCAGCATAGATTTTAATTAAAGCTTAAAAAATCATTGATTTTTAAGAGCTGTTACTTGTTTCTTAAGCGTGCCTGATGGTTTTTTATAAGTACGTGTCCTTGTGATATTCTAGACAGAGGTGTGCAGAAGGCAGCATTTTGCAGTGGCTATATGCAGTGCTATTACAGCATTGGGTTGTTTGTGTTTCACCTCATCTCTCTCTCATTCTCTCCAGCTGGTGTAAATGACTGCTGCTGCCTCCCAAGATAACCTGCTCAGTCAGCTGGAGCCCCCTGTGGACAGCTGTCTCTCTCAGCTGATGGAAAACTGCTACTAACCACTGAATGGAAGAGAGTGGAGCAACAACCACACTAGTAGCTGCAGCAGTAGCAGTAATAGCAGCAGCATCTGAGGTCTCTATTGTTCCTTGGTGTTAAACAGTTTTCCCTTTTCAGCTGACATGCACAATAGCTGGGAAGAGGTTTCCATTCTGCCCTCTCTATGAAGAAATTCTGAAGGGGAGAAAATTACTCAAACAAGGGTTACCCTTTGTGCTGCAGATTTTGACACTAAAGCAGCCTTCTGAAGGCATGGGGCTGAGAAAGGGAGGCACAGCTTTATTCGGTGGTCCAAGGGCTTCTGGTGTTTCAATCCGTAGTATTGGAGTTCTTGTGGTTCTTCTGTCTGGAATCTGGGAAGCTAAAGCACAAAGTGAATTTGAAACTTCATCTGTATATTTGTGGAAGACTGGTAAGTAAGGAAGCATGTCACATTAATATATTTTTATCACTTTTATTTCCAGTTGTGAATGTTACTATCTTATCCCAATATGTTTCTAATGGTAGAAAATCAATTTGTACCATTTATTGATGGACAGATTTGTGGGAAAACAAACTAGGTCATCTTTCTGGGTTCTGTTAAAAGGAATGTGACAATTTTATTTATTTTTTTTTAAAAAGTGGATCTTTGTACTGGTGGCTTTTTTTAAAAGCTCTGTATTGTATGTCAATAGAGTAGAACGGTACAGAACTGCACTTTCATAATGGAAGGTAAAAATTGTTACAGGAAGATTCAGCAGTGATAACAGGGTGCTAAAAATATTGATGTTTCACAAAGAAAGATGTAGTTCAGCATGTGTATTCACGTATGCTTTACACTGACATGTAATGCATTCAATGTGGTAATTGATGAGGAGTTGGGTTTGTTACATTTAGGTTTATATAGGACATGAAAGCTAATGATGGATTAGGTGAAATAATCCAAGTGATGCCAGATCTCATAACCAAAGAGCCAAAGGCAAATAGGCTATGTGGATTCAGAATCACACCAGACCGATTATTTCCTCTACTGGTACTAATGAGTTACGTGTCTCTTTTAAAGATTGAATAGTCATAACTATGCTCATTCTCAACATTTCATTAAAAATGAATTTTTTTTGTTAATGCGCTGTATAAATCCACAACACTAACAATGAGTAGTTATCACTAACTAGTGATATATTAGCACATCTTAGCACTTGAATATAACCTACTTCCTAATTTAGTAAACATAAAACTTAAAATATTTATAGCCTTGCAGTGATCAGGAGATGGGTCTTTTTTGTATAGTGTTGGGAACAAACCATCCATAAAGTACCATGATTCTTTCAGAAATGCTTTCTCATTAATAGGAAAATACTGTGGCTAGAGAAATTGAATATTAATCATTTGCCTGAAAAACAAGTTCGATGAGACTGGGTCTTTTTCCTGGATGAAGAGCGCCCCTGGCCTTCTGCCACAGAGACGGATCAATTTACAGTCACACTGATAGCCTGAATTTTTTAAGAGGCTGCATCTATCCAGCAGCTCAAGGAAGAGATTAAAGGGAAATTCATTTAAACTGGAAGATGAGCTCTCCAATAATACTAAAAGAGAGAAGTTTGAAGGGGGGGGAAATCCTTTGATACTGAAAGATAGGTTATAACTGTTGTTATGCATCATGATGCATTATTTTTTTAATTGACCCATTGACAAATTCAGAAGATTGTCTATCTAATTAAAATCAGAGGTTTTGGTCTTCTAGATTTTTTTAAGTGCACAGAACACCTATCCAAAAGCATAAAATAAATGCTTTTGTTTTTGTTTTGTGTTGTGGTTTTGCAAAACCACACTGGTAATTTCAGCTTTAAAAAGCTGATCACATTTGATTAAACTAATTGAAAGCAATCTGTAGAATATATTGTCTAGCATTTTATTATCCCTCCCCTTAGTATGCCAGTCCTTTAATTTAATAGCTAGTATTTAAAGCAGTTTTAAAAAAGCAGATAGACTGAAGATAGCAACAACTGTATTTAACAAATTGTTGATATGATTTTTTTATCACAAAGGACAATTAATTACAATTAGATAAGGAATAACCCCATTTATTTTTGCATACAGTACATGTGCTTTACTATTGTTTTGCTCAGGCAACAGAGAGGAAATAGTATTTTCTGACACAATTCTTTAAAAGCACATTCAAAAGCAGCATTAAAGCCATAAGAACTTTTTGTTCCAAGCAAGTATGTGACAAATTGCTATCATAGTATCTCATGAAAAGTTTAAGTCTTGCACTTACGTTTTGCCCCACTATAGTCTTGCCTTCAAATAACTTTACTTTGCACACATTCATGAACAGAATGAAAAGTAATAGCTTTATTTTTAATAATGTAACACTGATAATCTAACACTAAAATAAAATGGGAAAATCGCAATCTTGCTAATTCTAAGCAATATGCAGCAGGATTCAGAGGACAAGGCTGTAGTACTGAAAGTCAGGAGACCTGGATTTTATTTCCAGGTGGCTTCCTGTCTGATATTGCTCTCTTGACTCTTTGTACTAGTTTCAACGAGTGTGGGGGGAAAAAAAAGGGGGATAGTGGTACTCTGTAAAGTGCTTTGAGATCTGTAGATGAAAGGCACTGCATATTTTTCTTCTTACCCAGGGGAACAGGTGGTTGATAGCTTGGTGAATCTTAGGGGTCTCCATGCAGAAACAGCGTCAAATCTTTCAAGTTGTGATGAACTGTCTGTTTCCTTTCAGTCTGATTTGAACCTGTCTAGCTGCTTTCATAAGTGTAACTATATCTCTGGAGATGTGAATAGCCAGATTTCTCTGGCTGAATTTTAGGCCAGCTTTATTCTATAAAGCACTGAAGTCTCTCAGGGAAACTTTCTTGTGACATGTAAGAGGACCTTAGCTCCATGTGACTGGTATAGTCAGGTGAGGAGGAATTGGGTTCACTGTTGGTTGAGATTGTCCACATTCCCTGTTGGGGGAGTTGTGCCATTATCCACTATCTACCTCACTGTGTTCAGAAAGCACCATGGCCATTGGTATCAAAGTCTGCCAGCATCTGGAGATCAACAAAATATTTCCTGGTGCTGGCAGACTTGCCAGTTATTGCCCCATTTTCAATCTTTTTCCTTTTGTGGAGGAGATTATTGAAAAACAATAAGATAGCAACGCACATATGGAACATACTAGAATCCTCACATCCTGCATGCTTTTCAGTTGGGTTTTTTGACTTGAGCTTGGACAGACTGCCCATCTTTTCCTAGTAATACAAAGATCAGATACCTGTGCTGATTCTGCTATATCTATGAGCAGGTTTTGATACCAATGGTCATGATGCTTTCTGAACACAATGAGGTAGATGGTAATTCCTCTGGAGTGGTTCTATTATTTCTTCTTGGAGAGGTCCCAGATGGCGGGAAACAGCAGCTGCCCTTCTGTCCTGAGGGATCTCTAGTATGAGGTGCTATAAATTTTTTTTGTTTTGATACCCCTCCTATTAAAATTTTATGTATTACCATTTGAAGAGATAATAAAATTAATATGGGCAGTGGTGATTTCAGAGAACTTGCTTTCATCAAACCCAGATGGTCTGTGTCATAGCTTTCCCAGTGTCTGACTCAGATTGGAATGTGGATGAAAGCAAGCTGCCTGGATCTTAATTGGATAAGACAATGATGAAACTAGTGCATAGGAAGCCAGACCTCCTGGGGTCTCTTCCAACCCTAATCTTCTATGATTCTGTGATCTGGAGTGTATTGTTGTTGGTGGGGATTTTGACATCCATTATTGGGAGCGGTTTGTCCACTCTGCATCCAACAAGTTTGCTATTTTGGGGAGCTTTGCACTCCTGAAGATTCATTTGGCATCAGCGTTAAAGATGCTTTTTATCACTTATTTATTTGGACAGTTGAGACTTTGTCTCTCTCTGATCCAACCTTTTGTGGCTTCTAGATTGATTTATTGGTATGTGCCCTACATAGGGAGGCACTTGAAGACCACTCAAAAGGTACAGTTCTTGCAGAATGTGGCAGTCTGCTGGTTAGCTAGTATTAGCTGAGACAACATATTGCATTAGTTTTTCAGTAGCTGCATTAGTTTTCTATTCTTTTTCAATTGTAGTTCAAGGTATTCATGGCCTATACACCCCAAGTGGGACCTGGTTATTTGAGAGAATGGCTCTTCCTCTGTGCACCATCACAACAAATGAGGCCTGTTGGGTGCTCAAGTTAAGAGTTCTTTGATTTAATTGTCTGTGGGTTGCTGTCAGTGCTCTCAGATGTCAATTTCAACTTTCTGCTTGTGAAACATTGTCTGAATTTTACCTTCAGGGCATGGTGAAAATTTTCATTTTCTGTTTCAAGCTGTCACCGGATACAGAGTAGATGGGTTGGTGGATGTTTGTTTTTGGGTTTGCCATCTTTTATATAAATACTATTTTTAAAAGGGTTCTGTAATAGAACCTGTGTATTTAATGCAGTTATTAAAGATTTGGAGAAAAAAGGGGATAGCAAAGTCTGCTGATGAGTAAAGATGGACTCGAATTTTCATGTTCAGATTCAGCTCTAACCTTGGTCAAATTTGTGGGATATTCAGATCTGGAGTTTTTGGTTTGTCCTATTCTGAGATGGGGACCAGATGATGAATGTAGAATGAAATCCAAATTGGCACAAAATTCAAGGATATTCAGCTACCTAAGATATTAAGTTGCTTCATTTGGTAACAGTTATGCAAGATTATTGGGAAATCCAGATAGACATAAACACACTGGATAACATAGTGAAAGATGAAAATCACAGGTAGTAACGTATATTGGAAAAACATAGTCAACCTGACTCAGGCATGGTGATGAGCTTTGAATGACTGGAGAATAGGATCCATAGAGAACTTAGCCCTTTGAAGTAGCTGTGAAAATGACTGTTCACTGAAAGATATAGCTGAAATTGAAAGGTCCAGAGAAAAGATAACACAGATGTTTAGTGCCCTGGTGGAACATTATATGAGATAAAGGAGTGTAAAAACTAGGATTATAAAGGAAAGTAGAAGAAGTTCTCATTGAGGTACTCAACATTAAGAAGGGTATAGTGAAAGTTGATTAACTTTCTCCATTTTCTCTGAATATTTCCATGACCAATTGTTTTCATATTTGTAGCTAGGCAGACTAAGGATAATCAAATTCAATGCTTCAGAATGTAAATTTAGTTGTCTAGAGGATGAGGAAAATTTTTTTTGTGTCCATTGAACAATTGGTTAGATGCATTATAGAAGATATTCATTTTCCTCTGAAACATCTGCTAATAGCTGCTGCCACATATTGGATTTTATAGGTACCAGTGGACTCATCCATTATGGCAAATCCAATGGTTTTGTTCAGAGGTCAAAATTCATTGCCGTGATACCCAGCCTTGTCTGTGAAGATATTCTTGAGAAGTCCTCTTAAGTGTTAGCATGCATTTTATACTCCTATTCTAGCTGCAACAATATTAACCCCATTCTTTTTCACAGATACATAACTAGCCATTGTATTAAAGCCATTAGTCAATAAAAGCTGCTTCCAAAAATGCTTGTGGAGTGTTAAACTCTAGTAATTGCTCTCGTCCTTGGACAGGCTTGTTGGGGTGGGTTGTGAGGTTTTTTTTTTTTTTTTTTTTGGTTTTGTTTGTTTGGGGTTTTTTTGCATTTGAAGTATATTCTCCTTTACTGTGTTCAGAAGCCAGCGTTACAGTGCTGAACAATATATTCTGTTTGCTCTCCTCTAAAGTGCTTCAGGTACTGTTGTAGTTTTTCATCCTGGAGGTGGTTGCCATGTCAATATAGCGTCCAGTCTTCTGTCCCTCACAAGCTATAGTACATCAGATCATAGAACTCTTTCAGATCATAGACGTTAACTGGAGTCATAACTGACCTTGTTAGTGACAGAATGGGAAGTTTGCTGTTGGGAAAACATAAAGTGCTTCAGGATGTGGTGTTGTACCCATTACTATGTCTTTTCTGAACTGATGCCCTAACAAAATACTAACAAACTGGAGGTTCTGGAGAAGTTGCAAAATTGAGACCCTGATGTTTTGTGTTTCAAAATCCGAGGGCGATTTTTAAAAGATCAGGGATATTAATCCTTGTGCCTTGGGCAAATTTAATTTAATAAATTAGGTGGTGTTTGGCGTATATAACTAGATTCTTTTTTACAGTATTGCTGGTACATATAAATATCCACTTCATTCCACTGCAGAGAAGGTTATATTTTGCAGGGTTGAAAGTAATCCTTCAGTACTGGGCTAAATTCTGCCCTCAGCAAAGCCTAATATGGGTTTCACAGAGGACTGCATTTATCTGATAGTCTTTAGGCAGTTTGGAATGCTTCTAAATTAATGTTTCTCTGTTTAAGTTTATATGGTCAGAATAACACATTTTAGTCTAAGACTCCATTGTCTCTGTATTCTGTGTTGTAAACCAAATGTGAAAACTGCTGATTTTCAAGTAAAGATTGCTACATAGTAATCACAAATTCAGTCCCTTTTGTCTGAAACTGTCATCTTATAACAATACATTCATGCACACCATACTCCTATACAATTGAGTGAGTGTAGGCATTTCCTGCCAACATGAGAATTTTCCTTCAGTCTTCTCTACCTTGCGCTTCATTAGTTTTCGTTGGTCAGCTGACACTATGAACTGTGATGAGCCGTCAGTATCAGGCCAGATGCCTGTCTGCGAGTTGCTGGTATAATTACTGAAGAGATTCATGAAGATCAGTGAGGTTTGATCACATTGTAAAATCGCTTCCTCTGACGGTTTGGAGCAGTGAATATGCCCTTGATGTAGGAGAGTCACTGAATTGGACTGGGATTTCTGGAAGAAAATAAGTCATAACTATAGCCAAGGCACTGTCTGTGAGTTTTTTTTATTTGTTTATTTTTTATCTCTGTTAAAAGACTATGGATCAGAATTTCTGTTGTTGCAAACCAGCATAGCTCCACTGAATATAATCAAGCTATGCCAGTTTACATCACTTGAGGTTCTGGCCTTCTATGCAGTAATTTCAGTTGGATTTACTTCTGACACTTCATTTAAAAGATCAATGACTTGCCATACAGACTTTCTAACAGGCATACAGCAGCTAAGAAATTAATGCAGGATTTTTCTGTCAGCATTCTGAAGCTAAAAATACTGCTCTCTAAATTAATAGGTTTCAAATGTATTATAGGTAGGGTTACGTTTTAGTCACAGGTATTTTTAGTAAAAGTCACGGACGGGTCACAGGCAGTAAACAAAAATTCATGACACGTGACCTGTCCGTGACTTGTACTATATACCCCTAACTAAAACTTGGGTGCTCTGGGGCAGGGGTGGGCAGCTTCAGGGCTATAGATTGGCTGCACCTCATATACTACCAATAATTTTTGATTATTTTAAATAGTTTAGTCCCCATAGTTTCAAAAATGCAGTAGAGAAAAATGAGGAAAATATTTATTGGTTTTGTATGCAGGGCCATCCCTAAGGGGGTGTGGAGCTTGGGGACAACCCCTGCTTTCTCCAGCAAAGGCCCCGCCGCCACTCCACCCCTTCCCCCAAGCTTCCATCCTGCCTCTTTCCGACTTCCTCCCCCTCCTGCCGAGCAACGCCAGGAGCCGGCGGGGCAGAGTGGCAGGGTGGCGCTGGGTCGCTCGTTGCTGCTGGCACCAGGCCCCCCCGCTAAAGCCTTAGGCTGCCCTGGACCCTATTTCCCAAAGTGCGGGGCATGAGGCAGTTGCCCTGGTCCATCCTATGGAAGGGACAGCTCTGCTTGTATGTCTGTTTTGCCAACCAACAGTTGTGCGATGTAGGAGGTGGGTACGTATTTGGCAGGACCTTATTGTTAAAGTATCTAGCATCTTTATTTATAACACTCCCTTCCCCTTTTTTGGGGAAAAAAAGATTTTTAAATTAATCTCTCGTTTAACACGCATCAGCAGTATTGTTCTCACCCAATTCTAACTAAATGAAGTATGTCCTCATTTGGGGAAAAGAGGTTATAGTTTACTGTTAAGGATTTGTGAATTCATTTTAAAAAAACTCGTATAACCATTTTAGTTCTGCTGACCCTTGGTTATCTAATTCCAGGATGTCTTTTTCAAATATGAGATCTGACATAACATTCTCTTGAAGTGTAACAATACTGACAATAGAGTGTTGACCTTGGCAGCATCTGCCCTGTTGTAGTCTTTCTTCTTCATTATCTTTCTTTTTTAATGTATAAAGAGGCAAAATGAAATCTGCTGGTATCATGTTTGTCTATAGGCACCTGAGCTGTGATAATCTGTCTATATCTATATTTATATATAGATAGATAGTGAGACTTCTGTATAGATTACAGCTGTGGTATGAGTTAGTTGTTGTTATAAGAGGAAATAATAGAGTAAAAGTATTTTAAAGGAAGCACTTTGCAAAATACCAAAGCAGATATCAACAGGGAAACTTTTGACTTTTTCTTTGTGATTTACAGGTTTTTTTTGTTGCTCATTTGAAGGCAGTATTTTATACACCAAGAGCAAGTTGTAAAAGAGCTGAGGACTAGGATTTTCTGTTCTCAAGAACAGCATTTACCAAGGCTATATTACCCAGTGCTTCCATAGCTCTCATTTTCAGTTCACTTCGGCTACTGACATTCTTTAACTATGCTCTTTCTCCTTGTGAGTTTGTTTGTAAAGCACTCCCTCTTACAATTACTTATTGAGGACATAATGAACAATTGTCAGGAGCCTTAGGACTGTGCCTACTAGAATAGAGCAACAGCTAAATCCGTGCTGTCCGAATGGGGCAGTCTGATCTGGGCAGTCGCAGGAGCCTTCTTTGTTGGCTGCCTGGCTACATCAAGTTCATAGAACATTAGGGTTGGAAGAGACCTCAGGAGGTCATCTAGTCCAATCCCCTGCTCAAAATAGAACCAACCCCAACTAAATCACACCAGCCAGGGCTTTATCAAGCCGGGCCTTAAAAACCTCTAAGAATGGAGATTCCACCACCTCCCTAGGTAACCCATTCTAATGTTTCAACACTCTCTTAGTGAAATAGTTTTTCCTAATATCCAACCTAGACCTCCTCCACTGCCACTTGAGACCATTGCTCCTTGTTCTCTCATCTGCCACCCCTGAGACCAGCCTAGCTCCATCCTCTTTAGAACCCTCTTTCAGGTAGTTGAAGGCTACTATCAAATCCTCCTCACTCTTCTCTTCTGCGGACTAAACAAGCCCAGTTCCCTCAGCCTCTCCTTGTAAGTCATGTGCCCCAGCCCCCTGATTATTTTTGTTGCCCTCCACTGAATTCTCTCAAATTTGTCCACATCCTTTCTGTAGTGGGGGCCCCAAAACTGGACGTAGTATTCCAGATGTGGCCTCACCAGTGCTGAATAGAGGGGAATAATCACTTCCCTCGATCTGCTGGCAGTGCTCCTACCAATGCAGCCCAATATGCCGTTAGCCTTCTTGGCAGCAAGGGCACTCTGCTGACTCATATCCAATTTCTCATCCACTGTAATTCCCAGGTTCTTTTCTGCAGGACTGCTGCTTAGCCAGTCAGTCCCCAGCCTGTAGCAGTGCATGGGATTCTTCCATCCAGGACTCTCCACTTATCCTTGTTGAACCTCATCAGATTTCTTTTGGCCCAATCCTCCAATTTGTCTACGTAACTCTGGACCCTATCCCTACCCTCCAACGTATCTACCTCTCTCACAACTTAGTGTCATCTGCAAACTTGCTGAGGGTACAACCCATCCCATCATCCAGATCATTAATAAAGATGTTGAACAAAACCGGCCCCAGGACCGACCCCAGTCAACATCAAGATCTGTCAACATCAATGGTAGGAAAGAATAGGGCCCTTTACCATAATGTGATTGGAATATGTATAATGTAAAAGAAAGCATAGTCAAATACAGTTTGACTCATTTAAGATATTTCCATAGAGATTCTATAATATAGTAAAGAAATTCCATGCTTGAATAATAGGAGTATAGCAGTAGGAATATACTGTGGACCATCTGACCAGAATGGTGATTTGTGAAATTCTCAGGGAGATTAGAGAGGCTACAAACACAGACAACCCAATAATAATAGGGGATTTCAGGTATTTCAAAATGGCATGTGAAAGCAAACCATTTTGACTTCTTTAAAAAAAAAAAGTCCTAATTTGTATTCAACTAAAACAATTTGAATTTTCCCAAAATTTGTGAATAGTTTCAGTTGCACCAAAACTGTAGTTTGTTGCTTTTCAATTTCATTGAGGTATGCTCTTGACCCTACAACTGAAACACCAAACAAAAAGACACAATTACTGTATCTCCATTTTATTTGAAAACAATATCTCAATGAAAGCGACTTTGTTAGTTACACTAGGGAAGAGTTTGACCTGTTAGATCTAATTTGGGAACATTTTCAGAATTATTAGACAAACTGAAATAAGAAATGAAAATGGCTTTATTTTATTCTATACTAAACTAATGAGCTGATCAATTCGCCTTCCTCTGTAGCATGGGGCACGGGTCACTTGCTGGAGGATTCTCTGCACCTTGAAGTCTTTAAACCATGATTTGAGGACTTCAATAGCTCAGACATAGGTGAGAGGTTTATTGCAAGAGTGGGTGGGTGAGATTCTGTGGCCTGCATTGTGCAGGAGGTCAGACTAGATGATCATAATGGGCCCTTCTGACCTTAATATCTATGAATCTCTGTAAAATGTTTTTTCATGACACAGTTCATTGAGGTTTTATATAAAAACATAAAGCAATTTGCCTTCAGAGTGTAAGAAAGCTTCATGCTTTACCTTGATATAGTGCCTGTATTTCTTCAAGAGTTTCAGTGGTAACAATTATTTTAACACAAAAAACATAGCAGTAAAATAGATCTAAAAGGAATGTCAGTCTTGTATTAGGAGATTATTTTGTCAGAAACAGATCATTAAATATAATAAAATACAGCTACAAGGAGAATGCAGTCATCTTAAATGCATATTTTGTAACAATTTTGCTATTCTGAATTAAAAAATATATAATACTAAGCAACCGGAATTTCACATCCTGAACTGTGACACAAAATACAAAGAAGCACAAAAATTGAGAAGGATATGTTCTGCCATAATGCTGTAAAGTATAGTATAATGTGTGAGTAAATCTAGGCCCAGAGTTTCAGTGGGATCTGCTACTGAGGATTTTTGCACTATCACAGAATTCTATTGAAATCATTTTTGACTCTGTGTGGGTATGTGGGTCCATAGTTGCAAATCCTGTGGCAGGATCAGAACTCTAGTTCTCATTTATATATAACAAGAGGATAGTCTTGATTAGTGAAGAATAAAATAATAGGTATAAGAAATGCCTAATCGATCTGAAATGTCTGGTGTTCTATAAGTAGTATATAACCCTTTTGATTTCTTTATGGCTAACTCTTTCACGTTTCACAGGCCAGTCCTTGCTTACAGACAGCCCCCCAATCTGAAGCAAATACTCACCAGCAACCACACACCACACAACAGAACCACTAACCCAGGAACCTATCCTTGCAACAAAGCCCGTTGCCAACTCTGCCCACATATCTATTCAGGGGACACCATCATAGGGCCACATCAACCACACTATCAGAGGCTCGTTCACCTGCACATCTACTAATGTGATATATGCCATCATGTGCCAGCAATGCCCCTCTGCCATGTACATTGGTCAAACTGGACAGTCTCTACGTAAAAGAATGAATGGACACAAATCAGACGTCAAGAATTATAACATTCAAAAAGTGGAGAACACTTCAATCTCTCTGGTCACTCGATCACAGACCTGAGGGTGGCTATTCTTCAACAAAAAAGCTTCAAAAACAGACTCCAACGAGAGACTGCGGAATTGGAATTAATTTGCAAACTGGGATACAATTAACTTAGGTTTGAATAGAGACTGGGAATGGATGAGTCATTACACAAAGTAAAACTATTTCCCCATGGTATTTCTCCCCCCCACCCCACCTGCTACTGTTCCTCAGATGTTCTTGTTAACTGCTGGAAATAGCCTACCTTGCTTGTCACCATGAAAGGTTTTCCTCCCTCCCCCCCTGCTGCTGGTGATGGCTCATCTTAAGTGATCACTCTCCTTACGGTGTGTATGATAAAACTCATTGTTTCATGTTCTCTGTGTGTGTATATCAATCTCCCCTCTGTATTTTCCACCAAATGCATCTGATGAAGTGAGCTGTAGCTCACGAAAGCTTATGTTCAAATAAATTTGTTAGTCTCTAAGGTGCCACAAGTACTCCTTTTCTTTTTGTGAATACAGACTAACACGGCTGCTACTCTGAAATCTTTCACGTTGCTTTGTCTTGCGTTCATAAGGGATTAAGTGTTGTTTAAATAGCATTGTAAGTATGATATGCTTGAATGTCTTTATGTTTGTGCTAAACTTTGCTCTCCATATTGTGGACTGAGCATGGAACAAAAACATATACTATGGCATAAGGTGAGACAAAAGAACAACCTCTGAAAATTTTAGACTTAGTGTAGTAGCTATCCTCATAGTTTATTCTTAGAGCTCTATTAATTCTGTCAGCCCTATTTTGATGCTGTTTAGCTTGAACCCAGTCCACCTAAAAGTAGCTTTGCAGTCTGCCACTTTGACTGTGGTGGTTTCAGTTATAACGGGGGGAGGAGGGGTGTGAGAGAATAGTGTGACAGTGACAACCCAGTTGTGTGTGTCTAAAGAAGAGGATTTGAGCTAGCATAATGAGACAAGTTCAGACCTGTCGAGACTTCATTGACTTAAATGTAGCTGTGCCCATTTGCATGAGGCCTGAATTTGGCCCAATATGTACAAATAGATAATATGCCATTTCTGAATCATATTCATTGGAATTTAAAATTTAACGTTTTTTCACTTCAGAAATAACCACTTATTTTACATGGTCAAATAGGTTTTTGGTACCAGTGACAAGAGTTATGGTTTGACTAGAGTTGTGTTCATTTTACATCAATTTGTCCTGTTCATCACTCCATATAGGTTAACATATTTCTCTTCTATTTTTTTTTAAAAGTAATCAGAATGGATATTTGATTGCAGCAGAAATCAAGCCTACTTACAGCAATTGTAATCATAATCTTAAAGCCAATTTGAAGCAGTTAAGTTGGTTAATATGACATAACTTGTAAAAAAATATGAATATTTACCAGAATAAGTACTGTGCTTAACGTGGAAGAAGTTTTTGCTGCAGGTTTGCAACAAAATATTTAATTGGGGATGGGAGAGAAGTCATTTTTAAGAAGCTGCTTATAAGCTTTAATTAATAACCAATCATGATTTAAATCAATCAGCATTTATATTGGAAACTACTTTATTTAGGGATAAATGATCATACTGTTCCAGATTACTGTTGCCATTCCCAAAATTATTTCCCATTATAAACGTCCAATCTTGTGTGTTAAATTTGTTTTATATGGGAAGAAAGAATTCTTAGGACCACAAAAATAGGAGTGGTTGATGTTGCTATGAGCCTCTAATTAACATAACCAAGTAGCCTGCTTTGTGATGATAATTGACTTCACTTGCAGGATACTATTTTGGTTATGCCGCTAGAGCACTATAAAATGACAATTCACCATTATATTAGTGACTGAGATGTTTTTCAGACTGTTTTTAGCAAGTATCATGGGATGGCTATGCTGAGAAAAGACATGTTGTAAGGGAATCCATCAAAAAACATTCATTGTTTTGTACTTTGGTGGGTTGCTGCAGTGTTGTCATTGCCGCTGCACAGTCCATTAGCATCTCATACGTTTAAGGTTTATCTTTGAAGCTCCTAGGTGCCTAAGTATAGGTAGTTCATCCTTTTACCATCGTATCCACCCAGACACAGTCAGTCACATGGAAAAATCAACAAATGTCAGTCTGTGTCTTTTAATAAAAGAATCTTGTAATTAATGGCCAGCAAGCAGCATACAATGTAAGGTCACATTAATGCATCCGATGAAGTGAGCTGTAGCTCACGAAAGCTTATGCTCTAATAAATTTGTTAGTCTCTAAGGTGCCACAAGTACTCCTTTTCTTTTTGCGAATACAGACTAACACGGCTGCTACTCTGAAACCTGTCGGTATGAAATCAGATAGTCATATTAGTATGAATTGGAGCTTGGGGGACAATTTCTAACTTTTTATTCCACAAATTTAGTCTGTTTTTCTGTTTACAGAATACCCATGAGTAGACCACAATTTTCTTCAATTTATTTCTCTCTCTCTTGTCCTCTGCCTCCACGTGCAAGAAAAAAAAAAATCTTTCTCTGGCCCTACCTCCAATTCATTCTATGTCTTTCCTACTCCATGACTGTCTGAGTCTATGGAAACTGAGCAATAGTGTCCCTATCCTACCAATAAGGGGATAGAAAAGCATTGGGATTCATATGTGGTGGAAGCCTGACAAAAAAGTAGGCTTGATATGTGTGTTGTTTAGTTTTGAGTCATGGGGAGAAGCAATGGGCTGGCACAGCATAGGGTAGAAACCAGCAAGAGTGGCTTTTCTCATCTGCAGCTGCTGCTATGCAGTGGTGCAAGAGTGTAAAAGATGCCACTAAAGCAGAGCAAGGAATAGGCTAGACCAGTGTCCCAAGAAAGTGACAAGAATGAGAATTTTTTCGGATGCATTAAAACTTCTGTGTTTACTTGCTTTAATTTGTGAGCCAACATTAAAAGCGTCCATCTAAATTCTTTGAGTGCCCTAAAAATATTTTAAATGCATATTACCACGTAATCTCTGGTAATAAAATCACATCAAATAATGGACAATAGCCAGCACATACTTTCCATCTGCAAACTCCACTGTTAAGAAGCCTGTTCCCAAAGCTCTGTACCCTTCTCAACTCTATCCCCAAATGGGGCAGGACTTTCTATCTCTTTGGAAGGTTGGGTTCAGACAGACCAGTGAGGAGAGCAGATTCCAAAGCTGAGGGGGCCTCATGGAGAGCACCCTGTCCTTGGCTTCCATTCTTTTATCCTGAGGGAGCTCAATCTGATGCCTTCAGCTGTAAGCAGGAAAAAGCAGCCTCTCAATTAGCAAGGAGTAAAACCATTTAGGGATTAAAAAATGAATACTAATCCCAGAAATCCACCCAAAAGTCAGCAGGCAGCCAGAACAATTAATTGGGGCACTAGTGTAATGTGCTCTCTGTTCAACAACCCTTACCAAGCGGACAGATGCATTTTGATTTGGTTGAGGTTTCTGAGGTGTTTCAACGTGTAGATCCACATGGAGCACAGTCTCTGTTTTCTTGGAGGATTTTTGTTTTGTTTTGTTTTTTTCATGAACATGGCAGTGGCCCTGCCTCCTCTCCAAGGCACTTTTGTGTCCTGTTCCCCTGGGGCAGAGGAAACAGAACTGAGCAGTCTCTGTGATCCCAAAAGTGCAGGAACTGCTGTTCTCTTTAGTCCTTGTTCAGCCACAGAAGTGGGGATTTTCTTGCTTGCCCCATGTGCTCCATAATGGGGAAAGCTTGTAAAACCACCATAAACCTTCAAATCTGTACAAATATTGTAAGTTTTCTATGTGAGAGGGAGATAAGTTGTGAGAGATGATAAAGAATACCAATAATATAACTGCTTTTTTGCAGATTGGTTACATTGTGTAAAGCAATTTGGAGGACATTAAATGGCAACAGTTTATATATATATATATATACACATTACATTACATAGATATATAGCAAGAGACATTTTTACACATTAAAAAAGATTGATGAGGACTATTAGTCCAATAAGAATTTTCTTCTTTCTTTAATGAGATACATTATTAGTTTCTGTTTCCTGTGTTGTGCAAAGTGGCTTTATTAACTTAACATTAATATGTTTTTCCTAAAGCTGTTACAAAATGGGTTTATAGTTTTATTTAGCTGTGAATTGCAATAGAAGTAAAGAAGAAATCATTAGAGCTGATTGGAAATTTTTCAACAAAACATTTTTCATTTGAAAATGCTGTGGTGTAGAAATTGGTTGTTTTCACGGAAAATATCTGTTTTGACTAAACTTTCATCGAGCGGGTTTGCTAGGTTCAGGATGGAATTTGTAGGGATGGGGGTAGGAGACAGACAGACCTGAGAACAGCCAATTGCCCAGGGCACTCATCTGGGATGTTAGAAAACCAGGATCAAGTCCCTGCTCTGAATCAGGAGAAGCAGGGACTTTAGCCTGTGTCTGCTACATCTCAGTTGAATACCCTGGGTTTCTGGTTGTTTCGGGATGCTTGGGTCGCTCTCTTTTTTTTTTATTTTTTTCTTCTTCCAAATCCCTCCTCCCTTCCCCCCAAAATCAGTTTTGTCCTGATGCTGAACAAAAACAAATTTTTAAACCTCTACATTTTTCATTAAATTGGCACTCTGCAATCTCACCTACAAGTCATCCTAAAACAATATCAGTAAACAGGGCTCAGAATATTGTTGACAAAGTAGATGATAATAATCACTATTAATAGACTGAAAGTTCAAGAAACTTTCTAAGGGGCTATCCAAATAATTTTATAGCTGATATTTTGAATATTAGAGAATCAAGATACCATACTGTAAAGTAAGATCAAAAGGGAAAAAAGTTTGTTTCATAAAATGGGTAAGATGTGTAGCTTCTTGGATACATAGTAAAGGGCTCTAGTTCAAACTGTTTTGAAATGCAAGTATTGATGTTACTTTTCCTTTCTATTTTGAGGTGCATTCAGGCTGGTAAAAGAAGTATTATAAAGTGTCGACATTTTCAGAGATGCAGAAGACCAATCTTGCTCTTATTGAAGTCAGTGACAAAACTCCAGCTGATTTCAGTGAGAGCAGGCAAAGTTCATAGCTGTATGTATGTCAGTGAACTTTGCTGGATTCACATTTTACTAGTTGCTGAGTGAAGCATATAAAATTCTCTACTGTTAATCAAAACTTCTTTTATGCCACTTTCCTGTAGTTTGTGATATTTTAGAAGAAAATACCCTGAGAGGCAATGCAGCAGTGGAGGAGAAAGAATTTTAGGACTATTGCACTGTCTTGTCACAAATAATAATGAATGCTACTAATTAATATGAGTGGAGAGCCAACATGGCCCTCTGGATAGGGCACTGAACCAGGGAGTCAGATCACCTAGATTCTATTCCCAGCTCTGCAGCTGGTTTGCAATGTCATCTTACACCAGTTACTTCTCTCTGTGCCTCTGTTTCCTCATCTGAAGAATGAGGATAATGACAAGAGTCAGAGGTTTTTTTAGGTTTATAAATCAAAAGTACTATTTAAGAGCTAAGTATTATTTTTATCATCACTAATATTTTAATGGTTTCATTGTACTACATTTTTGTGAAATTTAGTTACCTAATGTTCTCCAAAACTTGATATGTGCTACATTTATATGGTGGTATAGGTATTAGGTATTTGGGAGGTAAAATAAGTGGGTGGAAGTGAAACAGTGGTTTGGAACCTAAGGACTCTGTGAGGCCCCATTGGATTGTTTGGAACCGCCCCAGAATATTTGGCAGTCAGTTGTTGGAGGAGGGAAAGCAAGGACTTCCCAGCTATAGCTGATGTGGTTCAAGCTGGATGAATTTGCCAAGAAAGGTCTCTCCATATGCCAAAGACAAGTCCATCAGGGTGACAGAGGTCTGGGCTACTGGGGGTGACACCAATTTGGAGAACATCCTTCTCCATGGTTTTTGAAAAGGAAGTCTGAACTGGACTATGAAATAAGACTTTCTGGATCTTGAAAAGGAAAGTGAACAGATGATCAGTCTCCAAGTTCTCTCATAGGTTTTAATTGTCAATAAATTACAAGTGCAGTAATTCACTATGGAATGGGGCTGTGGTATATGGGGATTTCTGCTGCAGACCTCAAAGAGCACATGCCATACTTATCAGGGGACCATCCTCCTATGGACAGGGTCCTTGTAACAAGGGAGCAGAGGGAGGGGTGCCACAAAGTAAAATTTTTGAGAGAGAAACTTGGTGGTGGCAGAAGGTAATCAAAATTGGGTGTTAGGAAACACAGGATCATGACAAATACGTATGGAGGAAAAAGAACAGCCTTGAAACAAGCATGCTGAGGAAATTTGAGAAAGAGAGAGTATGTAAGTGGGAGAGGAAGAAAGGGAAGTTGAGGGATGCTAGCTAGCTCTTTTTATCCTGACTAGTAATGTATGAAAGAGATGGTCCCTATATATCTTCAAATGTATTTTCCTTATTTTTTTAATCTTGTGTGTGATTTTTTTCAAAGACCATCTCCATTTGGGGGTGGGGGGGGGAATTAACATTGGTTTTGCAATATATCGGATATTTTCTACCTTAGTGTTTAAAGATCTATCCTGAATATGTTTGCTTTAGACATTTCCTGTAAGGTGCATATAATTCATTTATATCATACCAGTGATAAGTGAACTTCAGGGCTCTCCTGAAAACCGCAGTGGGGAAAGGTGCAGCACATGGGGCCACTGGGTGGCCCCACACTCACAGCTCCTCTGGCACGGTGGTACTGCTCGCAGTCTTGTCCTCTGGTGGGGCTGCTGTACAGATGGAGGAGACCCTGTGTGGAAGGGCTGAGAGTGGTACAGCTCCTCCTCTTTCCAGTACACTGTACCAGCTATAAATATCTTGCTGGTCGGTGTACCGTACCGCCCTACTTGCACTGCTGAATGGTTCTGAATCAAAGTCCGCTCCAAATTTGTGGGAGGCAGGGTAGTGAGGGGTGGGAGAAGAATTCCTTAAAGGCTGAAATGTCATGAAAACACCTTGTGTGGTTTTGGGCTCTGAAATGAAATGAAATTGTGTGGTCAGCATCAGTTTCTACGAAGCAGCCTTCAGAGGTAGGAGCCCAACCAAGCCTCCTAGAGAGTTTTTGGTGCTCTGGAGGACGATAATTAAAGATATCCCAAGGCAAAAGAGAATAAAAAGGGGAAGGGGGATAGAGTCATAAAGAAACGGAGCATGAGGTTGATTTTAGTCCTCAACCCATGGACAAGTGGCTCCCCATACATCAATCTGTTTTATGGACAGAAGCACCTCACTTGATAGATTGGAGACCTAGAATGAGAGAGAAGGGAGTGGACAGTGGTCCCCTCCCATTGGACTCAGGAGTCTTTGCATAGAGAGAGAGTAGGAGAATTATAAAGTACCATGCTCTAGCAGAGTGATCTGTTTCCTAGCAGCTAGTATACCAGAACAGTATGATTGATTTTGTCCATTCAGTAGCTTGACACATCCCTTTTCATTATGTTAGTGCCTATTTGTAAATGTTAATATTAATACTTTTCATTCTTTCTGTATATTGGATTCATTTATATATTAACTATTAACTATTCTTTGGATTCTTTATCTTCAACAAAGAATGTGTCTGAATTCTAAGGCCCAGAACATTCAGGAATTTATCTGTTATGCTATCTTTTAACAATCTTGGGCATCTACGTGTCTGTACAATTCCAGATATTCTTGGAAACCAACTCCTTAACATATATGTATATAATGCTGACCTAAACATATATAGACTTGGGAAACTATAAGGGATGATTGTCGCAGCAGATATTTTCTGTTGGGGAATCCACAGGGAAGAATGATTGTGGGGTAAGGAGGACCCACTGAGAGAGATTATCTTGAAGAATTGTTAGTCCCCTGAGCTGTAAATAATCACGCCTTCATGCATCAAATAAACTGAGAATGTGTAGAAATGACATCACAACATATGTTTCTGGGAAAATATTTTTGGCAATGAGGTTATAATGATACTGGTATGGGAACTTAGTGGAGGAAAGAAAACTGCATGTCCCTTCCAGATGCAGGAAAGACATCTATACAGCACTTAGTCTGACAGCAAAGCGTGGTAAGTATCCAATTTCTTTCTGTATTCTGTATAGTTCTGTACTAATCTCTAATTGATGATCTTAGATTAAATAATTCCAATTGAGCCTGTTGTTTTGACAATGTTGAGGTGGCTCAGATAAACACATATAGACTATTATTGCGTAAAGGGAACTATTTTTGGTTATTTAATGTTGCCAACCTTTTTGCTTTTCCTCTACAAGAGGAAAAAGTCTAGCCGCCTTTCTGTTCCTCTTGTTCTTTTGTTGTGGTCTAAATTCAGGTTACCTCAGGGCAGAAGTTAACTTACTGAGTGTATCTTTTGCATTACTGTTAAGTCAAGATTCTTTTTTTCCTCTTAGTTTTCAACTACTTTACACTTTATCAGGTGGTATATCCGTTTATATGATAGCTCTACCCATTTTTAGCCCAAGAAATCAGCAATTTTTTTTGTTCAAATGAGGCACTTGGTTTTTTGTTTTAACATTATCAAGTTGAACATTGATAACATCAATTTTTCCTTTTTACACATGCATACTGCTGAAGATTAACATTTGATAGGTTTTTATTGCTCTGAACATGAAGATATATCAGTAGAGTTATCTTTCCCTAAAAATGCTGAGGTGTGTCAGTAGATTTCCATAGCACTCTGTAATCATTCGTGGGTTCCCTCTCTGCTCTGCAGTTTCTTTATCAACATACAGCAGCAGTCTTTAAGGCCTTGATTTTCAAAAAATCAGATTACCAAGGTGTCACAGCTCTAATTGAGCATTCCCGCTTGGCCACTCACCGGACTGCTGTGAGGGGATCCAGCTGCTCGATCCCTGGGTGTTTTAAGCCCTTGGAGCCTGAACATTGCCAAGACACTGCCCCTGTCTTGGGGTCCCTAGCCATACTCTCGGGGTGTCTAGCTTCTCCTTCTTAGAGCTGGGACCGTGCACCCACTGCCTGGAATCAATGTTGAGCTCTCAGATTCTTCTCCTCACAACTTAAACGTACCCTCTCCCAGAACTCCAACCATGTGGGTGTTCTGGGTCCAAAATAGCTCTCTCCAAGGGTCATGTAGGTGGTAGTACATAAATGCACAGGCACTTTGCACTTTCTAAAACCATTGCTCTTTATTTACTCTTATGAAAAATACACAAATCTATTAAAAATCTACTACGTACATTTCCCTGTCTGTTTCCTCCAGCACTCCAGAGCATTCTTTGGGCTAAGGTCGCGGTTGTCTATGGCATCTAGAATCCTTCTGGTGCAGTGAATGGTTTGTGTTTTGAAACACGGAGCCTTCTCTTCCCAGCTCACCTTCTCTGACCTTGGCTGCTGTGTCGCCTTCCTCTCTCCAGCACAAAACTTCCTGTGAGACTTTTATGTCTTCTCCTCCTCTGTGGTTTATAAGGACTCAACACTTTGGCTTCTTTGTTCTGTGTTTGGGAAATTTTCCATTTCCCAAATATCAGCTCCCAGTTGAGGGAAGTTGAAGAGAACTAGCTTCTTGTAGGATGCATTTCAGAGTAGCAGCTGTGTTAGTCTGTATTCGCAAAAAGAAAAGGAGTACTTGTGGCACCTTAGAGACTAATGCTCAAACAAATTTGTTAGTCTCTAAGGTGCCACAAGTACTCCTTTTCTTTTTGTAGGATGCAGTTACACATTTTTTTATTCTCCCCAAGTAAGAGCTATGCAGGTACTGATAGCCTTAGTATTGTCCCAGGTCTGGGAGGGATAAGTTTCAAGGCTTGTCAGTAATGTTGGATACACAAATCTAAAGACATTTTAACAGCAATTTTTCATATTATTAGCTTCATAACATCAAACAGAATTCATAAGTTATATGGACAGATTCCCCAAATTATCATATCGGGCTCACGTTAATTTTAGTATTTGTGTGTACAAGTGGTAAATTTGGCATTTATTTGCATGTACAAATATTCAGTTTGTATGCATGATCTCAGTGATTGTTAACCCAATTGCACAAGTTCTTTTATGTCTGAGATTCTAAAAATCAGGCCTAATTTTTTTTTTCAAAAAAACTTGGCTGTGACTATATCCTGATCCTAACAAATTTATTAGAGCATAAGCTTTCGTGAGCTACAGCTCACTTCATCGGATGCATTATGCATCCGATGAAGTGAGCTGTAGCTCACGAAAGCTTATGCTCTAATAAATTTGTTAGTCTCTAAGGTGCCACAAGTACTCCTTTTCTTTTTGAGAATACAGACTAACACGGCTGCTACTCTGAAACCTATATCCTGATCATCACCTTTTAACTAGTAGAATGCAATTTGTTCATATTGGTGAGACTGCTTAATACATAATTTTTTTTTTTAGATTGGGAGTAAAACAGAAATGAAACAATAAGGAGTCTATTGTCTCTGTATGTCAAGAGGCAAGCCCTTATCTATAATCTTTGTCTATTGCCCATGTCTGATTCTGTCTATCTAAATCTAGCGTAATGTAATCTATATACATTTTGAAAGGATGGGATATAAGTAATGCCCAGAGAAATGGAGGGTAGGCACTAAATCCTGGTCCTGATTCTTGTTTCTGGAGACTGAAAGGAATAGTTATACCAACATGTTCAGAAGATCCATGTGGAAAAATCATTAAAAGTAGCTTACAATACAGGTGCGTATCTCTTGCAGATATTTTTTATCCCCAGAGTTATCTTTGACAATATCCCAAAGGTGGAATATTTTTGTACCACTGAGGGAATGATGTTCAGCTGTGCTCTACAGAGGATCATTAATAGCAGCTCCAGACAGAAATAATTCATTGAGTGGACTGAGGTGAGTTTGAGACTAAAAAAAGATTTCAACCAAATTAAAAACAAAATATTAAAAGAAACAGAAAAATCAGATGGCTTCATCTCAAATTATTACATGTTTTTAATTCATTTATTAAAAGGATCGAGACAATCTGATGCCCCTGTCCTTTTATAGAATATATTGAGTAATGTGGTTCAACTTTATAAGAAGTTTTTAATTTAAGAAATCAGTTCTTGACATTTTAACCATGTGTTGTCATTTGAGATACATTTCTTTTGGATAAGAAAGCATCTTGAAATATATGAAAAATGCAACTAAAAAAAAGATTCTCTATTTTAGGTAGAGTAAACAAAAGGTTGATGTATGAGACTTTTATGATTTTCATTGCTACATCAAAATTCTCTTTGATTGTGAGGGTAAAAAAGGAACAAGTTACCACTGGCTAAGGTTTTCTAAATCACTACAGAGCTACTGAAGCAGTTTGACCTATATAGATGTGTAATGTATTAATTTTATTTTCCTGAGGGGGAAAAACATGCAAAACATTCAAAATATGAAATTTAGCCCAACTATTAGAAACCAGTATCAATTAATTTTGTTATATGGGTCACCTCACCTCTAGTTGACACTTTGATTATATGTATATTGCACACCCCACCCTCAGTATGTGCTGTTCATTTCATTACAATTGGTTTTGAGCTAAGAATGTGTCACTGCTTTGTAGTATGATTTTTTAAAATAAAGATAGACAGGCTCCCTGCAAATAAGAAAAAGAGACACTCATTAAGGAAGCTAGGGGCTTTTTGAGAGTACTTTCTGTTCATTTTTTTAATATTTCTTAAAGAGCACACTCCAGCTTTTAATGAAATAATAATGCAGTTCATTAATCTGAATGAATTTCTGAAATTAGCTATGTTGCCACAGTATTCTGGAAATTTGTTTGAACGTAATTGGTTGGATGTCAGTATTAAAACACATGCTAATGAAAAAGGAAATGCTTAAACTTTTTGATACTGATGCACAGTTTAATGAGGCTGAATTATTATTGTCTCTCTCTTTTCCTTTCTATTCTGCATTGTCTCTCCCATGATCTGCTTTCATCCTCTAATTTTAAAAGTTCCAAGCAATGGGATTTCTATAATTTCCCTTGAGAAACTATATAACAACCTTCATATCTGAATATCGAGAAGTTTTTCCTAAGGGTCTACCTACATTTTATCTATTTTAATTTCATTTCATTGCATCTGTTTATCTCTTTGCACCAACCTAAACAATTCACCTCCCTTTTTGATGATTAGACACCCCAAAGTAGTTGTAGACTATTATCATGCCCCTCCGCTAGCACTTAACCAAACTATAGCTATTTAACTTTTGTACAGCCTTTATTGATAGATCAACCTATTCATGCTATGCCAAGTAACACAATATCTTCTATCTACATGATGGTTATCCAGAAAATAAGGTTTAAACTAGTTAACTTCCAGTTGAGCTTGAGAGTCACTCTCATCCTAAATCGTGATCATTAACATTAATATTTGACTTCAAACAATTAACTAGTCTTCAGACTTTCATTAATGAAGTCTGGTTTGCAGTGTGTTGGTGATGGAGCTTTCTTCATGACCACCTTGTATTAAAAAAAATTGGAATGGCAACAGAATTAATACTGCCTTTTTACAGATCTTTCCGCCAAACCAATACCAGCTGAACAGTAACTATTAATTTAATATGCTACACACCATGCATCTGCATAAATGTTTTGAACTTGAGATACAAACTGTGGTCCATTGCCGCCTCTTGTCTTTTCCGGCAGAGTACGACTCTGGCTGAATGTTTCATGCAACTTCTGGATAGCACATTTAGTGATTGAAGAGACAATCCCTCAGATCTGTGTCTACTGTCAGTAAGCAAAAGAATGGGTCCTTCAAAAGGATCAGCAAAAGCCACATGGGTATACTGCCGTGGATGCTTATGCCATGATAAGATGGGCAAGCGGGGATCCTGTTCTACTATATTATAGTTCAGCTCAAGGAACAAGGATTTGTTTTTGCTGTCTTTTTAATAACACAATGATACAGCCCATCAAATGTAACTTTGGGCAATTTCCTTCATACGCCCCACTGCTGTATCCACCATGAAGCTGATCCAGCCTCTGTTGTTTTATGGAATGATAGCATGTGAGCTCTTCTGATTTTTCAATGCAACACCAGGTCTAAACCTTGGGGGAATAATGGGTCTACTTATGCATATTTTCTTATTTATGAAGTTATTATGTGTATAATTTATGAACATATAATGTGTATGTTTTGGCTTATTTACAATTTTGAACGAGTAGCTCGTGAGGCTTAGGCTAAACACATAGGAAAGGTAATATTTAAAAATGGCACCTGTGTGGCCTTTCTGTACCGGATATTGCAGGTGGGCATGGATAGAACTAGCCTTCACGTTATTCTGGCACCTAGAGATTGAATGCTCATGCAAGGTCCAAAGGTATTATTGAGAGGGCAATGATTTATCTGATGAATGAATTTTATTCAGATGAAGATGAGAACTGTGGACTATGAAAATAAATGCTAATGCTTCCAGCTCAATTTTGGCAGTTCAAATTGTGCTTCCTGTTTTGCTTAGGGTCTTTGAAGCAAAGGCAAATAGGTTTTTTTCTTCCATGGTCATAATATGGGGCATGACTGCTGCCAATCTATACAAGAATTCATCGCTCTTAAACTGTATTGCCAAAATGGTTTATTAATTCCTCTGAGACTGGCAACAGCTCTTTGACCTTTAAAAATGCTTGGTACATTCATCTGGACAAATCCAAGTCTTTCGATCATCTAGAAAATCACAAAGATTCAGTTTTGTAGCCAGATGAGAAATGAAGCATCAATAGTAGTTCACTAATTGTAGAAAAGAACATACTTTACCATGTTTCCCAAAATTGAATTATCCACTTTGACTTTTGCTTTGTTTTGTGGAGCCTACTTACATAAATCAGACATAGTTGATGTACTTTATGTAACTGCATTTTTCCTTGCAGACTCTAAACATAATCTTCCAAGCTCTGTAAAGCTACATCTAAGTTATTGGTGAGTTCATTTTAATTCTTGCTTTCATTAGAAATATTGAAGTAGGTCTTTATGGGTTCCCCTTCCAACAATGGAATCACTCAGAACCTGGGCAAAGTCTGTGACAGAGAGAATAACTCAGAAGAATGAATAAACTTGCACATCCTTATTGTGTGTTTTTTCTACCTGTTCAGGGAATATCAGTCCATTTTCTTGCCATGTTTTATTCCCTGTTCACTAGTACCAGTGTTTTGCAGTCATTTTTTTCCCTTGAAGCATGTTCAGTTTTTATCATGCTGCCAGCATACTAGGGTTACATTTTCAAAAGTTCCTAACTGACTTAAGAAGAGCCTAAGTCATTTTTGAAAATGGTCACTTAAGAGTTTTTGAATTTTTTTTTTGTCCTAGATCTTTAAACCAGCACATGGATTTTGAATAACTTGTCGTGCCATAACATTCCCAATACCTGCAGTTTTCTTGAAAATCCTATTGCACTTCTGTAGATTAAGTCAATGCTTGAATGCCTTTGCAGTAATTTCCATAGAGTCTAATCTCACTGGCCTCCTAGAATTTCTCAAATAGACCATAAGTGGAAGAGTAGATGTTTCTGTAGTGCCTCACTGCTCAGGTGACAAGCAAGCCACATTGTCACAAAGGGTGTCAATTATACAAAAAGTAAATTCACAATAGTAAGTCACTTTATGTATGCCACAAATTGTAAAACTATGTGTCACTCTTCTTGGTTTATTTTATGAAACTGGAATCTCAGTATATGCTTAAGAGCAAAATGTGACTAAAGTCTATGTACAATCTAAGTCTAGCATTTTTTCTTGGTCTTGAATCAGACTACTTAAATGTATGAGTTTTACCACTTGTTTTGCTCAAGACAGTGGATAAAATTAAGTCTAACTTGAGAAGACATTTGCAGCTAAAAACATTCAAAACAGTCAGCATAGAAACCCCACTGCTGCACACTTTCATCAAAATGGCCCATACAGCCAGTTGTAACTGCCGTTGTGATGCCTTTTATTTTTATCTTCAATTGTGCACCAGAAGAATTCACCCATTTAGTCCCCCTCTGACTGCTCACGTTTGTTGGCATCCAAATGGGATTTCCTTGCACAGCAGTTTGGAGGGGAGGGGACTCTATGCTTGGCTGGCTGGCTAGTTTAACGACAGCTTACTGCTATTCCTTGGGGATGGGGGGGTTGCTTTTGTTTTTTGTTCTTTTTTTTTAAAGCCATACTCCTCCCCCCTCTCTTTCTGCTAGGGAATTTTTTTCTCTCTGTTTTTGAAACTCTCATTCTAGGGGTTCGGAAGGATTTGAAAATGCAGGCCAGCAAATTAGAATGGATTACCCCAACCAGACCCTTCTGCAGCTGGGAAGTTGGGTCTTTATGCTGAGATTTTCTCTTTCTGATTACACTGGCCACTCTTCTTGTCATTGTTTTCTTCATGATTATGTCACCCTTAGCAGCACAATTATGTTTGGAACTTAAACTCCCATTGAAGACAAATGTGCTCAGGTCAGCAAAAAAATTCTTCCTTTATTAAATAGTTTTAATACAATAATAATTCCTTTATTTTATTACTACCACCAGTTATTTTAATGGTAGTCATTCAATGGAAAAATCACATAAAATAACAGCATGTGCTAATATGGGGATAAATTTTGCTCTCAGTTATATGCAAACATCCTCATTGTTTTTGAGACCCTGATACAACCAGGGACTTAAACACACACTTGAGCAAGTGCGCTGCATGAATATATATTGTCTCAGAACATGTTTAATATCGAGCACTTGCTTAACTGCTTGGCTGAATTGGGGCTTAAGTAAAAAGGATAAAAGAGAGCAGAATTTGTCCCAGATCAATTTTAGGATTTTGTGGCAGAAATATTTGTCTAATAGTCTCATTTTTAACTCCAAGATAAATTTATTCTTCAGAGAAAATGCAATATATAAATGCAAATTCTTACTATGGGAGAGCAAGAGACCACCTTCTCCTCACAACTCCCCTAAAAGATCATTTCTCTGGCATGGCATAATTACATTTTCACGGATACAATTTAATTTTTTCGTTTTTCCATATATTTTTCTTTGGTCTATGTTTTCATTTTTCTCAAATATGTAGCTTACAGAGGTTTTGTGACTCCCAAACCTGTTTCACCAGTCAACACCAATTCTGTTGTTGAAGTAATTAGAAGTAGAATTTAATAAAGTTCACAAAACTGTAGGGTGTGGTTTTCCCCCCATTTTAGGATAAGCAGATTTTATCAACTCAGATTTACTCAAATTTAGGACTTAAGCCCCAATTCTTCAACTGTGACAGGCAGACCTCTGTGCCTGCACAGACCCCATTGGTTTCAGTTGTACTTCTACCCTGCAGCTGAGAGGTATGATTCCAGTGCCGATAGACCGTTTTGCAACTAGCAGTGTATATGTTGCAGCACTGGTGGCGTCTCGAGCTAGCTGCCCAAGCTCGGACCCAGGGGATCAGACAGGCTTAAACGCAGGCAGTTAGCCTGAGCCTTTGCCACTGCTGCAACATCCATGCTGCTGTTTATTAGCATGCTAGCTTTGAGATGAGCTAGTTTGAGCCTGTCTACCCATGCTGGAATCACACCTCCCCAGTGCAATATAAACATACCCAGTGGAGCTACATGTGTACACAAGGACGCCCAAGCAAGGCACTTTGCAGAATGAGAGCCTTAGAAAGCCAAAGCATAGTTTGAGCTTCAGACCATTTAGGGGAATTTGTATTAGTATGCATAGCATATTGCAGGAGGAAACATAAGAAAAGCTAAATATAGAGAAATTGATAGGACAAATAATGATCCCTAAACAAGCAGGGGACATGAAAATGCTTCTTAGAAATGGCCTAAAGCTCCAGTCCTGCAATTTCCAATGTATGGGTGAACTGCGGCACCCACATAGAGCCCCATTGACTTCAATCTGCCTTATAAATTAAAGGATCAGGGCCTACATAGGTAATTTTCTACTACATAAGGTAATTATAGATAAATACCAGTATAATACATTAATTTTAGAGCAGTTTAAAGTCAGTCTACTTTGAGCCTGTCAGGGATACTGTGTAGGAGGGGGAAAAAGCTGAAGGATGTCTGACTGGAGGCAGGCTTATGTTGACATTGAGTTGTAGCATTACTTTGCTTTCTCTTAGGTACCAGTCAGACCTGTTATTAATTTTCTGGGCTTAATCATGTTAAAAACAATCATGTTAAACACTACATTGAAAAATTATCCAAATCTTAATCTTGGCACGAGCCACTTTTCAGTAATGTCACTTCTTAGGTAATAGATCTGATAAAGATTGATCTAAGTTAAAGAATTACATCTAACCTCTTGAACTCAGAGACTGAGAGAAAGAGGGTGGGCAAACTAAACCAGGTGATGCTGTACTCTGTCTCTGGTCTTAGAAGAACCCATGAAGATATTATCTGGTGTCATTCTCCAGCTATGTGTATGTTCCTTAGGTCATCTGAGTACAGATTCATTCTTTATCCTAATACCATTATGGTCTTAGCAAGGGAGTCTATCGATCACGTCTATAAGCAGTGAGGGTTTCTGACAGAGGCTACAGTATACTTGAGGTAAATCTCACTTTCCAGCTGTAATGCAGTAATTTATTAGGCACACTTTTTTTTTTCCAACATGCACTCAAAGCTGCATTCTGTGGGCGGAATCCCATCTAAATCAATAAGAGTTTTGCCACTGACTTCAGTGGAGCCAGGATTTCACCCTATTTCTTGTGTATCATTAGATTTGCTAGGTTCATCTGGATATAGCTCACCAAACCAATTTCCTGCCATTGGAGGGGCCTCACACATTGGTGTATCTCACTCCTTACTTTTCTCTGCCTGTGGCACATGATAGTTTAGTCTCCTGAGGACTGAAATATGTTAGTCTAGTCCAGGTTATTGGGCTATACGCAGCAGTAATTGGACAGGGTTTGGTGGATGTAATGTGCAGGTGGTTCACTAAATGATCTGATGGTCCTTTCTGGCCTTAAATTCTATGGGTATGTTTACATTTAAAATGTTCTAGTAAGCACAGTTAGCAACTGTAGTGCTTCCCTGTAGACACTACCTATGCTGACAGGAGGAGTTCTCCCATTGGCATAGGTAATTCTATTCTGGGGGAAGGGATAGCTCAGTGATTTGAGCATTGGCCTGCTAAACCCGGAGTTGTGAGTTCAACCCTTAAGAGGGCCATTTAGGGATCTGGGGCAAAAATTGGGGATTGGTCCTGCTTTGAGCAGGGGATTGGATTAGATGACCTCCTGAGGTCACTTCCAATCCTGAGCTTCTATGATTCTAATCCACACCCCCAAAAAGTTGTAGCTAGGTCCATTGACCTAATATTGTCTCTACAGGGATTTAGGTTGTCTTAACACTGCCCAAGGGCATGGATTTTTTCACACACCTGACCGCCGTAGTTAAACCAACCTAATTTTGTAGCATGGACTAGGCCTATGATTCTATTAAAGTAGTTAATTAAGTTCCAGTTGCAGGGTCAATTTCTACTCCCAGTTAGATCTGTGCAAGCCTAGTAAAGACAATATATTTAATAATGGAAAAAGTTTTAACTTTTTCATGATTTTTAATAAGTATAGCCATCCTCAAGATCATGGTAAGTCTATGAACTTTTTAGCTTAAAGATCATGGAATTTTTTAAAAAAATAATACATTTGGTTGGTTTTTTTTGTTTTGTTTTTGTTTTAAATTGCCTTCTAGTTTCTGACATTTTAGGTTAAGCTCACTTTGTTTTCAGGTATTCTCCAGAATATTACAGTATTTTAGAAATGGCAAAAGCTGAGATTCTTACATGCAGACTTTGATCTGAACAGAAACATTAAGAAAAACATCAAATATTGAGACACAGTAAAATTTTGAGTTTGTCACCACTAAGTAAATAACTAGAGAGGATTACTTGTAGTTCTTCAAATAAGTGAATGAGTAGCATTCTTTATACAGAATAATGCTTTAGTAATTACAACATTATATTTTCCTTCCCTTTCCTCCACACCCGTATTTTGCAAAAGACTTGTGAGCTAAAAAGTTCATAGACTTACCAGGTCAAATATTCAATAATATTTTCATAAGAATAATTTCATTGTCTAATCCACTTGAAGATAGAGATTTTATTCAAACAATTGCATGTGTGACTGACCACACAGATGTGCTATGGGCTTTTTAAACCAGCTCAATTATTTATGGACAAATGTATCTGTTTTAAGAAAAGTACAGGAAAAATCTCTGCATTTGCAAAATTGTACGTGCCTATCTGAGAATCAGCAGAATATGACACAAATTTGGTTTGTTACAAAAATATTTTAACATTACCAACTCTTGCAATATTTGGTGTTTCTCTGAAAACCTCAGGTGATGGAGTTATGTGACTACATGAGACTCTCAGCTTGTATTTTAAAAACATTCATTTTAAATTTCACTGAAGAAAAAAAAAAGCTTCAAGCCCTCAAGTCTGCCTGTCACAGTTGAAGAATTAGGGCTTAAGTCCTAAATTTGAGTAAATCTGAGTTGATAAAATCAATATATTGATTTTAAACAGTCTAATTATCTTTTGGGATGTGACTCATGACTTTTGGACACTTGGGGATGGCAATTCTATTGTAGCATCATTTTCCTTCTTTATGAGCCACTCAGCATCTTACTTTTCTATGATATTGAGCCATATTTTTAAGAGGGAAAACTTGTATTTGCAACACTTAATCCTTAAGAATGTCCTCCAAAACAAGGATGGATTGTTTTAGGCACTTTTAGTAAAGACTTTACATATGAAATGTAATGGTAGCCATTGAGGAAAGAGAGAGAAAAGATAAATAGAATTCAAAGCTGGTCCTCTTATCTGCACCAGTTATTGAGCATCTCAGTCTTTTGTGCTAATAAAGATATGGAAATTACTTCTGGCAGCATAAAAACACTACCCATTTTAATTTAAAAAGTCATGCATTTACAGTATTTTCCGATATACTGGTAATTGAGTGATTAATTTCTGATAATTTTAGTCAGGCTTGCTTGATTTTGTTCAGTCTTAAGTTGATAATACGATATGTTTTAATTTTATATCTTCATTTAGGTCTTTGTTATAGCATAAGAAACTAGACATTTACTCTGAATTGCTGTAGGAATAGAGGGGCAGAGCAAAACCCGAGCAAAATGCATGACCTTTCAGTTTTATAAACTTCTTACATTGCATGGCTGGGCAGCTATTCAAGGTAGCTAATGCAATATCACTTATTTAATTGTTTGAATTTTGTTTACAAGCAAAGAATAGAAATGGGGCTTGGCAGAGCTGACTTATATACAGCATTTCTTTACAGGCCAACCAGATTGCTAATTTCTTGACTAGCTAAACTGTAAGCTGCTTAGTTTTACTTTATGCCTTCTTACTAATATACACTTTTGTAAAAAGGCATTTTGATAGGGTGGCATAGCACCTCCATATTTTTAGAATATTCATATACATTTCAGTAATTAAATACAGGGAAATACCTGGTCAGCTATAATGACACTATAGAATTATTTAATACAATTTTCAGGATTAAAAGATCTCTGGCTGTCCACTTCTGTCACTGTCAAGCTAATGATTTGAGACACCCTGACAGATTATTGTAATTTAGCAGATGGCCTCAGATTCTGTCTTTAATCAGGAGACTCAAACTGATGGCTTGGGTTTGCTGTCTTTTTCGTTCTTAGGTTTTGAATAGCAGTGAGAAGATGGATTCACTCCTACTAGCAAGTTACTATGTAGATACTACCTCTCTCTGGTGCAGTAAATGCCATTATAAATTATGCCAACTATTACTATAATTTTGGATTGTAGATACATTAATGTAGCTGCATTGTAAGAGTTTAAGTGTAAAAGAAAAGCCACATGAAAAATGCATTTTTATTTCTGTTTAGAGTAGGGTTTAGTTTACAGTTCTTATATCAATGGACTTGTAAAAAAAAAAAAGCTCCATTAATTTCTAGGCAACAAATATATGAGAATTAGGAGGATTTGCACTAAGAGATAAGGAGGGGGATATACTATGTGTTTAAATGTGCTGAACCTTTGGGTCAATGGCCATATGACATTTTCATTTTAACTTTGGACAATAATCTACTTTCAGTGTTTGTATTTAATTCTTGTTGAGGTCATTGGGAATTTTGGATGCAGAATCAAGGTAAAATACTGCCCTATGTAGTCTATTATTAGCATGTGAATAAATGCAGGGTCTTTGCTTTCCTTATTTAATATTAGTTCCACTATGTGTAGAGTATCCTGATTACTTGCTGGTAAATATTCATGAAAGTAGCGGAAACAGACAGTGGCAAAATATAGGCCCTTGAACAGACATTAACTTCTTGTTTCTGTGCTTCACATGCTGTTTAACTCTTTAATGATTTATAAAATAGGACATACGTAACACAAGTACGCTACATAGAGTTGTTGGTGTGAGAACACAGATTGTTTCAGAGGTCTCTCCGATATATACTTAAGCAATCAATTCAATACATATAATGAAGAAGTCTGTTGTTTTATATAGCATTTTATATAAATGCAGTCCATATCATTGTTAGTACCACTTTATTAGCATATACTTTTCATGTGACCTGTCTTGTTCACCTCAGTCTTCTCCCATTAGTTTACTATCTGACAATATAGTCTTTCAATTGCAACTCGAGGCATAATGATAAAACTGTGATCTCTGGGTATAATAGCTCTTCCCATCATTGCTATCTTCTGCTTTTACCTAGTAACAATAATCTTTGCCCCGTCATTCTGGTTCTCCGCCTCCCCCCCCCTTCTTCCTTAAGCAGAATTTATTTGCTTATTATGCAGTCTTGCACCTAAAATGCTCTGCCTTTCATGGATCCTTATAACAGCTGTCAGACTCTCAAACATCCTTTCTGACTTTATTTCTTAGGTTGCTCATTTATTTCCTGTAAAGTCATGATGATTTCAACTTTGGCTAAGAAAAAACATGCCTGCTGAAAACAAGGATTTGAAGGGACTGTGTGGCAGAGTTACAGCACTGTTTCTTCACTGTATTTATTTCATTGGCCACCACTTTTTAGGATGCTGTCAGAAGTTTGTTGAAAGTTTCAGTAGAATTGTAACTTCTCCAGTCTGATTATAACTGAACTTGGGTGACTGCATTTGACGAGTTTCATGACGAATCATTCATTTGTAGCTACTCAGAGCCAAATGGAGCTTTTCCTATGAACCAGCAGAAAGACCTGGCTTTTATTTATCGAAAATATGGATTATGGGGAAATTAACTCTTTGCAGAAGACCAGCAAAAGCCTATACCGTACTTAAATTCCACTTTAGCTCCCAGGGATAATCGAGGAAGTCACAGTAGTAATTTTTGAAAATATTTATAAAGCAAATAAATATAATTATACATCTGTGATCTGTATATGATCTGCCAGCAGCAGATATTCACCGCTTTTCTTTATTACTCCAGCCAGACTCAACAGTAGCAAAACCTTCTCAGAATGTGAAAGTGCAGTAAGCTTTGGAGACACTCGGAAAACAAGGGATTTATCCCATGACTATATGAGCTATGTAAAAATCCGTGTGCAAATCTGAGACATGGCACAATCCACATTTAAAAGGCATGCTAGGATTTCTAGTTATCTTTGCAAAGGCAATATCACTGGTTAAGTTGAGGATTTGACCAAGATATTCAGGCTAATATTTAAATTGGGTGCCTAAAGTACTGAGGAGGCCATGGTGTAAGCTATTTCAGGAGGACTTTGTATTTATCTCAAGTTGTTTTAATGGTCATTACATCAGCTGTAAAAGTATGTGAAGTAGGATTGCCAAACTTTGTTTGCTTTCATCACTTCAAGGAATAAGAGGAGACATACAAACATACACTACATCGCAAAATTCAGTACACACTCATCTAACAAACCCTATGGCATGCAGCAAACAGTTAAAGGAATACACATTGTAACTTAGGTTACTTATTGTACATTAAGTGGCATGGTACTGTGATGAATGCATTTTAGACATATCCGCTGCCTTCATCAGCTTAGAAAAACACATTTGCAAAACCTTGATTTTTTTTCATAATTTTTCCCACTTCACAATGTACAGTTAATTATGTATTTAAATGAAATTAGAATAAAGTGGATTCTATAGCTATGTTAAATTCTTCAGAAAGTGTGTGTTTCATGAGGTTCTCTCGCTAAAAAAAAATTCTTGGTAAATTGCTTAAAATGGAAATAAAACAAGCTTTAATACAGTTTATATCTTACTGACATGAAAAATTGCACAACAAAGACCCTCTGATTTGCCTTTGTCTATACAGCTAGTTTTATACTCAAATCCAAACCTACTCCATTGAAAGTGGATAATACATTCTCAAAAATGTAGTACTAATTCATAGATTCACGGATACTAAGGTCAGAAGGGACCATTATGATCATCTATTCCGACCTCCTGCACAGCGCAGGCCACAGAATCTCACCCACCCACTCCTACAAAAAACCTCACCTATGTCTGAGCTATTGAAGCACACACCTAGGAACCCCGCAGCCTGCCTGAGTAATGTAAAAGGGCCGGGGGCCCTCGGGCCCTTTTAAATCCCCTGGGCCTCTGGGCAATTGCCCCTTTTGCCCCCCCACTCTCTTGTCGACGGGCCTGATCAAGTCCTTGCTATCTACTAAATTGCATGTTTTTGCTCTATTTTGACTGCTCTACAAGACAGCCATTTTAACTATGTTAGTTCCCTCCATTCTTAAGGATCCTTAATTCAGCTCTACACACCACATTGCTGTTAAATAGTCTTTGCTTCCAAGTTTCAGCCATAAGGGACCAACATAAATGGTCTTTGACACAGTTGGCTAACCTAGTTACTGTGCATTTATACATCCAATTCTGAAAATATTTTCTAGCAACCCGAACTGCTATGTAAAATTTAGAGGGAAGTGGCATGCATTCCTAAGCTGAGTGTAGAGAATCACCACAACTGAAGCTGGACGAGTCAATCTGTTTTGAATGCTTCCACAGGTAAAGAGTTATTCCTGGTTACTTCTTCCCCTATTTTCCTCAGGTATTTTAGTGACCAGTGAATCAATCCTACAAAGTTGCCACTCTACATCAAGAGTCAGGACTGCTATGGATCCTGTTTGGACAGTAGATGCTCTCACTAGCTACTTCAAACCTAATGTCTGTTCATATCAGATGCCACTGAGTACAGACATTTCACTTTTTGTGGCAAATGAAGCTTAGTGGTATGTAGAAAGTTTTAGCACAAAAAAAAAAACTTCAGACATTTCCTTCTAATAGCTAGTGTCAAAGTTTAACACTAGCATACAGGCAAGCTCTTTTGTAACTCTTCCCAATAATCTTATATTCCAAGTGCTGAATATTCACATGTTCTGTTGGTTGTCCAAAGTAGTATGTCCCACCAGGAGTTACAGGATATTGATTCAAAGGCTTTTTTGAAAAAAAGTTTGTGATTAACATTAGGCTAGTGAGACTTCAGTTTCATTTATTTCCTTGATACTATTTCTCAGTCTGAGCAATGAAAGGACCAGCCAGTTTTACTTTGTGACTACAGGAGACATGCATACCATTCTCACACTCCAGGGTTTCCTAGGATGTACCACACCTTGAAAGCTCCAAGCTCGACTGCCCTTGTGCAATATCTCCATTTATATTCCATGTAAGCAACTCCTTTAGTCTAGAGTATTCAGTGTACTTCTAGCTGTCCTTAATACCATGTAATGTGTAAAGGCATTTTTAAGCTTACCAAAAAAAAAAAAAAGTTTTGGTCAGAAGGTAGTACAGATGTGAGTAAACTATGGACTGCAGGCCAGATCTGGCCGGCCAGCTGTTTTAAGCCGGCCCTCAAGCTCCCACTGGGGAGTGAGGTCTGGGGCTTGCCCTGCTCAGGGTTGGGGGTCACTCCATTCAGCTCCTGGAAGCTGTGGCATGGTGCCACCACCCTACCCCACGGCACTCCAGCTTGGGAGTAGGGTTGGGGGCTGCTCCACATGGCTCCCAAAAGCTATCCTTTTATACTGAACAGATTTTGATTAGCTTGAGGTCAAGCTTTCTCAGGAAACCACAATGTCAGTCTCCAAAAGCTAAAATAAATTGTCCCAAACTCTCATTTGTATATCTGTTTGGAAATGGCTCTTCTATTCTCATCCTCATTGCTGCATGTCTTCTGCATTTGTAATGGTAGATCTATCAACAGGAGTATGATTTGGCCCAAACAAAATGTGTCTGTACTGTCTGAGATTTCCTCAGTCTTCAGGCAAATATTTGAGTGTGAGTTACAGTTGGTCTCAGTAGGAATAATTTATGATTCTGAGCCTCTTTTACGTGTATCACCAGTAGGGACCAGTCTGGCTAAATCAGGTTTTACACATCTTTTGGCTAAATCACAGATTAAGATGCAAAATATAGCACTCGGGGACATCATGTTGATTTAAAAAGACTCTCTGGAACACTTGGGTCCAATGACTGGAATATACTTATCCATAAATAAGGGTTCTTCATCTGTGACGGGTATAATATTGGCAATATTCTTTATTTTATTTAATTGCTTCAGAGAGCTAGTCTGTCACAATGTAAGAGAGAGAAACAGAATGGAAGTTGCTAGAATCCAATGCAGCATTTATGCCATGCCTCTAAAAGAAGCAAAAGGTCACCTGTTAGCTTTTAGATTGTCAAGCCACTGCCAGCTTGTGATGATTTCCCAAGAAACTGGGCCAACACATAAAACTGTGCTGATGCATTCTAATGCTCAAAAGTGCTGGAGGAGAAAACCTTCTTTATGGAGCTTCCACTGACATGAATGTCTGCTATGCACTCTGCTATATATTAAACTGACTCAACAACATAGAAAGAAGGATATATACCATCTTAAAATTTGTTTGTGTTGTATCAGTAGTGTAAGACACCTAACCATTTCACTCCTGAAATCCTTGCCAAATGTGCTGCATACATAGATTTTTAGGGTTTGGGGGCAGGGGAGGGAACTCTTGCCAGCAATGATAATATCTTGCAAACTATATCAGTTTCTTCTCCCTTTTCCAATAACAATCTGCACAAGCTGAGTTTGGCCTTTTCCCCCATAACTTCAGCCTCTTGTTTCCTTGTACTTCTTTCATCCCTGTCAGCTGGACTTTGTAGTGTAATGAGCCCAAATCTATCTGCTTCCCAGCAACTGAACATAGATCAATATGGTCCAATACTCCTGTATACCAAGAAGGAAAATGCCTCTGTGGATCTCACTGTACTAGGACAGCTCTTGTACCTCCCAGAACCTCGGTGGACAACATATCCTATCACAGGGTTTAAGACTACAGTAAGGGAAATGAGTGGGAATAAATACAAAGTCATCAGGTTATAAGAGTATTATGATAATAAACTGAAAAGACAGTAAGATAGATAGATATTTTTTTCTCCTATGGTGGTTTTTAATTCAACTGATATATCAGGACCATGGTCCTCTATAATTATTTGCGCCATAAGCACTGATGTTATAGAACCATGTGAATTTCATGACAGTTGTGAAGGTACTGTTCTGTGTGTTTGATGTGGCAGTTGGTTTCTAAAATTTGCAGTTATTCTGGTTGGATGGGTTATTGACAGAATTGCTGTTCAGAGCTGATGACAATTTAATATAGCACACGATATCTAGACTGAACGACCTTTGCTGCAATTGATGTTGGCCTTTCTCCCTGTTAAGTGACCACTCAATTTATCTAACTTATAGGAAATATTGTGATTGCTGAATGAGCTGTCTTGGACAAAGATATCCACCATTCATCTTGAAAAGGTTCAGTGGGCACTAGTAATAAGAGAAGGTCAAAGAGCATGATTTTAGATTGTTTAAATTCACTGCTCTTTTTCAGATATAAAAAAGAACAATGTAACGACACATTTAAATATAATGGTGTTGACAGATAATGGTATAGAAAATGTTTATAAAGTGCTAAGCTATCTGAAGTAGCTGTTTTATATTTGTTACATTGTTTTCTTTTTCTAGATTTTACGTTTTACATGCATAATCCTGTTCAGCTCTATAATAAATTTATGAGAGGTCATCAGTGTCTTTGTGGGAGAATTGATGACACATTGGTCAGAGGGAAAAAAATTAGATGAAGTCTTTTTTTTTTTTTAGATGGATTTGCAGACATTTCTTTTCAGCTGTCAAAGAACTTATCTCAAAACTGAAATATGTTCCAATGTAAATGACCAAAAATTATAGTTGTAATATTTAGGGGAAAATATCATGAAGAAAAAGTAGGGGGAGAAAGCTATTGATATACATTTTTTTCTGTAGCATATGTGGATTTAATTTAATAAAATGAATTTTCAGTTTGATTTCTGTGAATCCTGCAGTAAAGTTGGTTTTGGTGGGTGCTCAATGTGGTCAACTTTTATGTTTTTGCCTTTTTACAAGTAGCTTGGTCTTTGCAATGCATAGCTAATGTATATTAAAGATATACTAGAACACTTGTGTATTTTCGCAAAGTATGGTAGATCTCTGAAAATGTACTATAAAATAGTGTTGTAGGAATCCATGTTTATGATCCCTCACTCTTTCCGTATCAAAGGTATTTGGTTTCAAGTAAAAAGTTGATGCCCTCTTCTCCTCCCCTCCCCATCCCAAAAGTTTCTGCCCTGCAAACTGTGGCCAGATTTAGAAGTCTGTTTTGATTCTTTCCTTCATGGACATCACCGCCAGAAATAAAGATTGTGCAATTTAAATTGTGCCCTCGGTGACACCTGTGCTACCTTACCATCTTCTGTTAGGCTTGCACACATGTAACAGATTGGAATTTAATAATTGATTTTGTAGGTGTTGTCCAGGGTGGAATAGAATCTAACTCCCTCACTCTCATCTATGTTGCTTCTGCAGGGTTAACCGAAATGCAGCTTGCCTTAGTCTGTAATCAGCTGAGAGTGAATACACACAGACAGCTGATCTGTTGAGTAACAAGGCACAATTTTTACATCTTGTAGTCACTTTCCAGAGCAGAAATGTGCTTTTGGTGTTAATCTTGCTGAAAGGGACAGATTAGAGCCTCAAAATATAATCTGATTTAAAGTTAATATTAAAATTCCTCCATCCTGAAAACTTCATCATATTTCCAATAGGAGAGCTGCAGCAGCGTAAAATCACAAACATTTCATTGGGTGACTGTCAAAGTATACCTGCCCTGTAGTGCCCACTGCTGCTGCAGCCTGCTTCAATTTCTTCATAACACCCCTTAAAAAGTCCACATAAATCAGATATTGAAAACATTCCCCCTTCTGAAGTCCAATTTATTAAGTCCGGCACAAAGCCTTTCTAAGGAAAACTCAAACATACAAAATTGTCATCTCAGTTTCTCTAGGTCCAGTCTTCCTTCCAAGAGTCTGTCCTCTCTTTAAAGTTCACTTCTTTTGCCCCAGTCCCAAGCTGGGCACAACCTCTCATCCCTGAGTTTAGCCTTCTCCACAAGCCTTCCCCAGTTCTGATTCAAGGCCCTGGAGAATCCTCCTTACTCCTTGCAGTGTCTGCAGGCATCTACCAACAATCACCTGCACCTTTATAAGGCCTGGGTGTGTGCCCTTAAGCCCCAGCTCCTCCTCCTGTATATTAAATGATGCTATTTCCCCTTTTTATGTACCCATCCACAGATCCTATTATCTATCCATCTTCCACACCCATTCTCCCTCGAAAGGGGTGAGACCAATGTAATTTTAAGGCCCTTGAGTGGGTGGTCTGTTGCCAGTGTCTTTGTTTCCCCTCCCTGATGCCCTCCCAATTGGGTGGGGAATTTTTTTTTTTTTTACACTTCACTGAAATCTCTCTGAAAAGTCACTATCACTTTTCCTTCCCAATTCTAAGGGTCTTATCGCCATATTTCTCTTTAATCTCTGTTACCTCACTATCGGCCACCCACTTCTTCTGGAGATTTACTTTTCTTTGAGCTCCTTTGACTCCATTGTTCTTTAGTTCTTCTATTTTTAAGACTGACCCTTCAGTTTTGCTGTTGATGAACTACCTGCCTCCTTTGTCTCCCCCTCCATCGTCTCTTGGTCTGTGTTTGTTCATCAAATACATTTATTCTCTCTACACTTACTTGGATCTTACTCTGGATTTGACGGAGTTAAAATAAAGAGTTAAACATACAAGTGATGTGCTCTCAATAATGTGCTGCTAAACAAGAAACTTTGTTCTCATTGTGACACGCTGCTGTACTGTTAAAAACGCTTTGTGTTGATGCTGACCAATGGCATTGCTGCATTTTGATTGTTCTCTCTCCCAAAGACACCAGGCATGTCTGCTATCAACTGGTTGATATCTGCTGGATATCAACCAAATCCTATCAGAACTGTGTCCTCTTTCCTCTGCATTCATTCTCCATTCTCTGGAGTAGTTTGGGCTCCGAAATTTACAAGAAAAAATTTCGTGGAGGTGGTGCATAAGTAAGAGCCTTCAGAGTAGCAGCCGTGTTAGTCTGTATTCACAAAAAGAAAAGGAGTACTTGTGGCACCTTAGAGGCTAACAAATTTATTAGAGCATAAGCTTTCGTGAGCTACAGCTCACTTCATTGGATGCATTACGATGAAGTGAGCTGTAGCTCACGAAAGCTTATGCTCTAATAAATTTGTTAGTCTCTAAGGTGCCACAAGTACTCCTTTTCTTTTTGCAAGTAAGAGCCTGTCACTATGTGACAACATGAATTTATGTATTCATACTACAAATCAGGACTTTCCTTAACAGGTTAGTTGGAATTACTTTTTGATTCAGTGATTCATGGTAATTTTGTGTTAATACATCAATTATCAAGTAATCTTTTATTTTATTTTAAATTTACATTGTTAAGAAAAGTTCAATTTTTATGACCGTGTAATAGTGTCACTGCATTGCTGAGCTGTGGAAAGAGACACACACTTGTATATATTTTTACCACCTGAGATTTGAGTTTTATTTGGATTGTCATGTTTAAACATCTACCTAAATCATGTACAGCAAGGATGTAGACATGTTCACCTTAGTTTTCCTTCCTTATATTTGCCTATATTATGAGGCCTCCTCCTAATATATAACATTTTTAAATCCATCATGTAGTTAGCTTGTTTTATTGTCCATAATATACCTACACTCATGAGATATGATTGTAACCAGAATTTCAATATCACACAGTGCAATTGGATCGAAATTTCATTGTGAACTTGTTAACACTGTCACAATAAAGAGATAATGTAGATTGTCTGTCTGGTTGTTAATTAGGTCCCATCAGCAAAATTATTAGCACAGTAGGCCAGAATTACTCTTGCTAAAGAAAGCTGTAATAATCAGTACTGAATGTAGGTCAAATAGAAGAGCAGCTGTAGATATTGTGCTTATGTGGGCCTGGGGAGAGGATGGAGGTGTGCAGTGCCAGAGTTGGACTCGCTCTGAAGCTGGAGATTTGGACTTGTTCCTGAATTCTTGTTATGATACCACATTGGACTTCAGCAGCAGTTGTGTTTCTTTGCTTATCACTGACACTATAAAATGCTGCTAATGGCCAAATGATCAAGCATGAGACAGTATCTTGCATAGTAATTTTTGAAGTATAGGAGGTTTGTGACTTAAGAGTACTGCTTACAAAATATTACACATAATAAATAAAACACAAAATATAAGCATTTTCACACTACAGAAAAAGTGTAGAATAAATTGTGGCTCTGATGTTTGTCTGGGAATACTGTAACGGAGAAGTTATTGGCAGAACTGGCAGTGAAGTCTACATTAAAATTTCCTAAAGCTTCTCATTATTCAACATTTTTTTTCAGTTTCATATACCTAAAATATATTTTAAATAAAATATGGAAGAGCTGCATATCCTGACCCAAAACCTGCTCTTTGTATCCATGGAGAGGCAATATGCAGTACAGGAGGCTTGGAACTGATTCTTATGGGAAGTGTTGGGCAACCCTAATTATAGGTATTGCTATTTGTGCCATCTATTATAGGAAAAGCTGGTATCACCGTTTATTATTACAGTTGCCTAACAGTTAAAGTTATGTTTTCAATTATGTTCATTATGTTCAGAACTTTGCCAAACTTTAACCATTTGGCTGTATTTTTCTATAGCGGGTGTCTGCATTTGACTGAATTTTGTGGAAAATTTCAGCCATTTCTGAAAACATAGCTAGGGAAAAACTCAGTAGTTTTGTCCATGTACAAAATTTCCTGAAATCTTTTCTTTGAAAGGCTGTAATGCCTCCATGCTTTTGTTAGTGTCTGTTAGTAATCCTTTTAGTCCTTTCTTTCTGTATATTTGATTCATTTATATATATCAACTATTCTTTAGAATCTTTGACATTAACAAAGAGTATGTTCAGTTCGAAGGCCCAGAACACTGGTCCTTGATCGATAAGTAGTCCTATTAAGGAATTTTATGTGTTAGAGGCACCTAGGATTATTATATGTAATCTATGTCCATAGAACTCCAGATAGTCTGTGAAACCATTCCCTAAATATATATATAATGCTTACATAAGCGCATATAAATTTGGGAAATCAATAAGAGATTATTATTATAGCCAATGTCTTCTATTGGGGAATCAACAGAAAAAAAATTGAGGGAAGTAAGAGCCAATGAAATATATTATATTATCTGGAAGAATTGTTACTTCTCTCAGTTGTAAATAATCATGTTTTCACACACAAATCAGATTATTTCTATACATTCTCAGTTTATATCCGAACATGTGTTTCTTTTGGCAAAGAGGTTTTCTTTGTTTGGATACCCTATGTAATGACATTGGCATGAGAACTTAGTTGGGGAATGAATCTGCTGCAGCCATACAGATACAGTGAAGGAAAGACACACAGCCAGCTCTTTATCATCATCGCATCAAAGGGTGGTACTGTATCTATTGTCTGTGTATTGTGTATAATGCTGTACTAATCTCAGATTGATAATCTTTGATTTAAATAATTCCAATTGAGCCTGTTATTTTACAATTTTGTTGTTAACTCAGACATGCAACACTTTTTGGAGCAGGGATTTGAAATTTGGCAGGGGGTAGCCTTTATTTCAAGGATGTGCCTTTTGCAATCCCCAGGAAAATATCCTCAAATTGTGCCAAGTTACATGCCTTTCAAAAAATGACAGTTCACATGATCAGTAGAGACCTGCTAAACTCTCCAAAGACTGCTTCTACCTGGGGCTGAGCAGGACTTTTTCTACATTGGCAACTCTGGGTTGCTGTGGCATGTGCAGGGTCTGGGCACCAGAACTTAGAACAGAGAGGCTGTGTCTCCTGTGCTCTCATTACACAGCCTGCTGGCACCCAAGCAATGGGGTGGAGGAAGTTGCTTAAACTTAATGCAGTGGGGACAAGAGCGGGATCTGAGGGTGAAGGGAGCAGATCTGGCCAAGGCGGCTGTGGGAAAGGTGGAAGAGAGAGTGGGACTGGAGGCTGGCGAGAGCAGGGGTGGGGAAAAGAAAAACTAATTGGAAGCTGGTGTACAGTGGGGGACTGAGACTGCCTGGATCAGAAGACTGGGGGTCGGGGGTGCTGAGAGAATTCAGACAGGCTGGGCAAGGAAATTGAGAGGAGACCAGGTCTGGCTGGGAAAGGAGACTGGGAGCCAGTTGGTGTGTGTGGTGGTGGGGAGGAGACTGAAGTTGGATGAGGAGCAAGAGGCAGGGGCAGACTAGAACTCTAGCTTAGCAAAGAGACTGGAACAATCAGCTGTGTACGCGGAGGGAGAACATAGATCAGATGAGAAATCAGGGGAGGGAAACTGGGATTGGGATAGGGACCGGGGTGTGGGGAGAGAGAGAGACCGATCCAAGGGACAGACAAGGAGCAAGGAGAAGTGGGACAAGCTGGCCAAGGACAAGGACGGGGTGGGAACAGAAGGGAAACAGACTGGCTGGGAAGGAGACTGGGACTTGGAGCAGAGGTGTGGGGCAGAAACTTGGACTTCGATGAGAAGCCTGCAGAGTGAAGACTGGGTTGAACAGGCTAGAAGAGAAGAATAAACTAGAACTGTTTATTAAAAGCTGAGGCAGGGACGAGACAGGAGTGGTACAGCAACAGGTTAGAAATGATAAAGCAGAAAAGCTTGAGGGAAATGAGCAGAGGAATCTGGGCCCACTCCTCTCCGAACTCCCTTTATTGTAAATATAATGGGATAAGCTCTGCCTTTTCATTTTGATTGCTGTAACTGAAGGTAGAATTCATATTGTACATTTAAAGTTGCACTACCTACATTTCCTTGCTTTGCCTATTTGCATCCACAGTTGGTACTTCTTGATTTCCCTGGAAAATACTGTCAGGTTGTATGGATGTGTCCAAGTGCAGAATTTGTCTCTGTGTGCATTTTCTACTGTAGGGCCAGGCATATCCTTTATCTGACAAGTGCATCACAAGAGATATCCAACTATTTATCAGCAAAGGTTGGTTTAATAGCCACAAATATAACCCAAACTATTTGGGAGTAATATCTTCTATATTAAAATTCAGGCCCAGGTGACAGTAGCTTATAACTTTGCCTAACTTTAACCACCTAGCGTGAAAATGTCCATTTTTGGGCACTGAATGAGGTAGGGGTCAGCTAGAAGAAATACTATGTGATCATGCAATTAAAGACTGTATCTCCTAATGCATACACACAAAGGGGGTATGTGCAACGTAAAATCTGGTAATTTGTGAATGCTTGACTTTGAACCTTAACCTTCTTTTAACGTAGCCTTTGTATGTTTATATATAAAACTTATCACCACTTCTTAGTACTCTTACTGTATATAATATAAACTTCATTTACTGTTCTGTAATTTTAATAAAAAAATTTATATCTTGGGGAGAAATTAGCTTGTTTTAGCTTTTTAAATAGATGTGTAAATCCCTTCCTGTAATAAGTCAAATCTGATCTAGTATTTAGAGAAAGGTGTTGGGTTTGAAACATAAAATACTTTTGACGCTGATGTTTCTTTTTTGTAATATCAGCATATCTCAGTAGAAATTATGAGCTCTGTGTCACAGTTTAAGAGTAACTACATCTATATCTCCCCATTTCTGGTCCAGTTCAGGAGTGTCCAGTGAAGTCTCGAGACTATGGTCAAAACCTACCTCTGGGCAGGAGGGACCCTTGTCCCATTTCCTTCTGACCAGGTTGTTTTCTGGCTCCCTACCTTATGCTATGATATCCCCAGCATGCCAGTCTGACTAAAGTGCCTGTGCTTTGCTTTCTGACTGAGCGCTGACTATGAAGAGCATATGAGCATCAGTTACAAGTTACCACACAGCTCTTTCTAAGTAAGCAAATTTCTTCTTTAGGTAAAAGTATTACAATATTAAAAAAGAAACCAGATTTAAAGACACACTAAACATAGCAGGAGTCACCCATCAATCTCATGGGGTTCTAGTGGGCAAAAATCTTTCCAACCCTTCCACAATGGGGGCAGGGGCATTCAACAGAAGGCCCTGTCCATTTGTTGGATCAGAAAGAAGCCCACAAGTCAATCCAACCTCATCCTTTTACACTTTAGAAAACCCAGTGAGAACCAGTATATGCAAACTACTCCAAGGAGTAGTACCTCTCCCAAGTTGTTTAGTCTCAGTGACTCACCTTAATCACTCCCCACTGTTTGCAGTTCCTTTAGAAACTCTAGTAACACTCACTATGAAATATAGAACACAATCACACATAAACCATTCATAATTTTAATACAATGGCCCCCAAAGATACTGCATGTGGTTGCAATCTGTCAAACCCTATTCTTAAATCTCTGCAGCTAAAATGATTAGTAGCTCATTATTTGCTCAAAAAGCCAAGAATTGCCTCCTGTAGTATTAACTTTAAATTCAGTAATAGTCAACAAATTCCTAAGTTAGAATTCTATAACCACTTTCAGAATCTTGTATAATGCACAAAACTTGTTTCATTTGCTGCATATGATTGAATAACTTTGAAAACATGTTGCCCTTCTCCTAGCACATGTTCACACTTTCTAAACCAACCAGTGCTGAAAAATGTGGATTGTTTATAATATAAATGAAAACTGATTACATCATAACTTTTCATAAAGGCTTAACATTGGATGTCCTCAGAAAATATGTTTTCCTAGTATTACAGTATCATTGGCATCAAAGGGAGTTGTGGCCTATTTATGCCAGGGCAGAATTTGGCTATTGCTGAGTGCATTGGTTGAAAGGGTTAATCACAGCTCGTCTTTCTCCATCTGCTTTCACAGGCAGGTCTATTAGGGTGGCTGCTTGGGAAACAGAAGAGAAGGGACAATGAGGTGGTCTTATCAAGGTCTCCTTAGAGGGCTGTGTTGAATTCCAAATTGGGAACTTTTCTGTTAATTTCCTATTTCTCTTAACTTATTTCCTTCCTTGTTATAAACAATAACTCTTGCGGAAAAGACTTCACTGTTCTTTTCTCTGCTGCATTTTTTCCCCTGGCTTTCTTTGGTCCATGTCGTATTTTTGGTTTCTGTTTTGACTGCTAACTGTATATCTTCACATACACAATGCTGCCAAACTTGAACATTTAAAATCATGAGTCAGGCCCCCCCCCAAAATTATGCGATTGGTTTAAAAATCATGAAGATTCTAAAAATAATACACAGTGCATGCTCTCTAATTTGTTTTCTGGTATTTGAGTGTTTAGTTCTCGGGTCATGTTTTCAAGGTTTTTCTGCAAAGCCAGGAAGATTCAAAATTTACTTTTTTTTATTTTATTTTTTTAAAAGAATATCTTAGCTTTCTTTCTTTCCTGTAATCACATTAATCTTGGAGCTGGAGCTTTAAGAAAAACACTGAAAGGCAAGAACTGGCAAACCCTAGATTCAGTTTGTGCACTATGGCCTAGTTATTCTAATTCTGTTCCCTCCTATTTGGGCTCTTACACTGCACCTGTTAGTTGTAGTGTGGGAATCTTAACTTTTGCATTTTCTGACTTGAGTTTAAATTTTCAATCCTAAATTTGCATTAGTTCAGGGTAGTTTTCTGCACATAATACTCACTTATCATTGGCTTTACATGTGTATTGTTGGTTATAGGTTTCAGTAAGGTATTATGGTCTGACTTCACACTACTAATATTTGCCAAATCTCTGTGAATAGCATCTCCTTTAATGAGTGCTAAATATGGATTTTTAGAGGATTTAGCAAATATAGAATGGAATTTCATTTAAATTGATAAATGCTGCATATTTAAGATAATACCTGCAAATACGGTTTTCCTTTAGAAATATTTTCTGTCATGGTCATCATGAGAGTTCCTGGGGTGTGCTTGATCTCCCCCACCTCTGACACAGGACCTGTGCCCGCTCCACCTCTTCCCCCAAACTCCCACCCAGCCCCCTTCTTCCCACCCCATTCCTCCCCCTCTCCCCACCTCTTCCTGCTCCCCTCTTCCCCCTCAGCACCTCCTGCATGCCATTGAACAGCTAATCACCAGGGGGTGGGAGGGGATGGGCGGGGGAAGGGAAAGGAGCTGATTGGTGGGGTCTGCTGGTAGGCAGGAGGTGCTGGGGAGGAACTGGCTGCTGGTGGGTGCTGAGTTTTTTCCGTGAGAACTCCAGCCCTGGAGCACCCATGGGGTCAGCGCCTATGATGATCATATTTTAATAAGCATATTTACAAATCTAAAAGATTTGTTTTTCAATATCAGGTAACATTGGGATACTTCCTGATTGCTTTTGCTTACCCCTACAAGAGCACCAGAATTGCCACTCTCAAGGCCTTGTGTTGCAGCAACAGTTCTTCTTCTCTCCGGAACCCACGAGCTCATTCTTCTACTAGCCAACAAGCTGGCATTGGGCAGTGAGACGCTTCATTCCCTTGATATGTTACACACATTCTTTCTCCTGTACTCTTCTTCTCTGCCGATGCTGGGCATCAAGCCAAAGTCTCCTAAATGACAGAATATTGCAACTGGGCTTGTCTAGCAGTGAATTTAGTTTAGTAAGCTTTGCCTTTGTAGATGCCAGCCTCACTTCCTTGTTGTTCAATTGAAATACCATGGTGGATGAGATATCTCTGAGGATTAGTAATATGAAATGGAGTTTTATAACTCTTGAGACATTGATTCGAATATAGCCCATGTAAAATCCCAATCCACACTAACTGGCATAAATTTATACTCTTGCAGACAGACTCGGCAACAAAGGTAAAAATGGAATGATTATGGATTACTCAAATAGCAGCTGTCAATGTGAAAATACAGGGAATATACTATAAAATAACAAAATATATTATAAAAATAACAAAAAAGGGAATAGCATAATAGTAAAAAATGGAAATTATCTTCTCTGAATACGGAAAATGGTAATTAATGTTTTTTTCCAAACTTTTCCACCCTTACACTTGGTCTTGAGCAACAAGAAACAATTAATTACATTTAAAAATGTGTTCTCCCAAGACTGATTTCAGTGTCCGAGGTCAAAGCACCCCAAATAGATTTTTAGTGTTTCCCACTTACATAAATTCTCAGTCAAGAATTAATACAACTTCAGAGGCTACTATGTGTCTGCTTGTCTTCTCTCAAGCTAATAAATTCAGGCCCATCTCTGCAATATTCCTGACAACATGTTAAAGACATGCACAGAAATCAGTTGGTTGGTTTATTGCATTCACTTTTTAAAAAAAAAAGATTTTTATAAAGTTGTTTTACCAGTGTGTGTGGGTGGGTGTTGGTCAATATCCATCCTATTGAAATACTACTTCTGGTTATAATTTTAGTCCATATGAAGATGTTCTGAACTTCATGAGAAAATGAGCTCTTTATCATTAGAAAGATTATTTGAAAGAAAACCTGAAAGGTACCTACCTCTCCATCCTATGGTTAAGGTCAAATCCTACCTTCACTCTGGCGACAATGCCAGTGATGACTGCCTTCTTATCCACTTCTCCCATAAGTGCCTTTGTGCTTTTCCCTATGTGGCTTTTACACATGGGAGAACAAACACCAATGTTTAGTCCATAAAAGCAACAGCTTGATGCATACAGAAAATTGCATACTGATAATGACTAAGCTGGTGGCAAACTGTGATTACTGTTAATGATTGCCTAAGAATTGTGTAAGCAGTTCATCTGTGCAAAAACATCCAATTAATTTTGTTACCACCACTTTATCTATCTCCTTCCCCCCCCCCCCATTTCCATCCAACTGGCTTGTTCCTATCATCCACTTGTATATATTGTTTTTAGTATTCCAAGCTGCTTGATGACAGAGACTGACATTTACTTTCTAAAGTGCCTAGTGCAATGGCCCTGACTAGAATCACACAAACTTTAAGATCAGAAGGGACTACCATGATCCTCTAGTCTGACCTCCTGCATCTCACTGGCCACAGAACCACACCCACCCGTAACCTCTGGCTGAGTTACTGAAGTCCTTAAATCATGATTTAAAGACTTCAAGTTACAGCAATCCACTACCTACTCTAATTTAAACCAGCAATTGACCTGGGCTCTGATCTGAAGAGGAATGCAAAAAAACTGTCAGGGTCTCTGCCAATCTGACCTGGGGGAAAATTCTTTCCCAACCCCATATACGCCGATCAGTTAGCCACTGAGCATGTTGGGGAAACCCGGCAACCAGACACCTGGGAAAGAATTGACTATAGTAAATAAAAGTCCTCCACATCTAGTGTCCTATCTCTGGCCACTGGAGATATTTGCTACTAGCAGCTGCAGATGGACCACATGCCACTGTAGACAATCTCATCATACCATCCCCCTCCATAAGCTTATGAAGCTCAACTTGAAACCAGTTAGGTTTGTTTGCCCTCACTGCTCCCCTTGGAAGGCTGTTCGAGAACATCACTCCCCTGATGGTTAGAAACCTTTGTCAAATTTCAAGCCTAAAGTTGTTGATGGCCAGTTTATATCCATTTGGTCTTGTGCCCTTCTCTGCACCTATTCCAGTTTGAATTCATCTTTCTTAAACATGGGAGACCAGAATTGCACACAGTATTACAGATGAGGTCTCACCAGTGCCTTGTATAATGATACTTACTCTTCCCTGTTTCTATTGAAATACCTCACGTGATGTATCCTAGTATTGCAGTAGCCTTTTTCTCAACTGCATCACATTGGCATCTTATAGTCATCCTATGATCAACCAATATAACAGCTCTTTTTCCCTCTCTGTCACTGCCAATTGATACATCCCCACCTTATTCTAAAAATTCTTGTTGTTAGTCCCTGAGTGTATGACCTTGAACATTGTTGCACTGTTAAATGTAATCCCATTTCTAGTACTCTAGTTTTCAAGGTTGTCCAGATCTTCTTGGGAGAATAATATTCTGATCCTCCTTGGTATTGGCAATACCTCCCAACTTTGTCATCTGAAAATTTTATTAGCACCCTCCCACTTTTTGTGCTAAGGTCATTAATGAAAATGTTAAAGAAATTTCATCCCAAGACCAATCCCTGAGAAACTCCAATAGTAACCTCTCTCCAGCCTGATGGTTCACCTTTCAGCATGACCCATTGTAGTCTCCCCTTTAACCAGTTCCTTATCCATCTTTCAGTTCTCATATTAATCTTTATCTTCGCTAGTTTAACTAATAATTTTCATTGTGAGACTGTATCAAAAGCCTTACTGATATCCAGGTCTATTATGTCAACTGATCTTTTAGAAAAAGCAAATGCAGTAATCTTCTCAATGAACGAGATCAGGTTGGTCTGGCATGATCTATCTTTTGTAAATCTGTATTTTATCCCAATTACCATTTGCCTCGATGTCCTTAACTACTTTCTCTTTCAAAATGTGTTCCAAAATCTTGCATACAGTTGAGGTCAAACTAATGGGCCTGTAGTTTCCTGAATCACGTTTTCCATTTTTTTAAAAATAGGTACTATGTTAGCAGTTCTCCAGTCAGAGGTCTGACACCCCACATTTACAGATTAATTAAAAATCCTTAGTATCGGACTTGCAATTTCACATGACAGTTCCTTTAATATTCTTGTATGGAGATTGTCCAGGACCCCCAATTTGGTTCCATTAAGCTGTTTGAGTTTGACTTCTGCCTCTGATGTGGTAAATTTTTGTTAAAGTTTGTCCTTTTGAAATCAAGGACCTTAGTTTCAGATCTATTTTTGTTTATCCTTCCATTTTATTTAAACTGAATTAATGTATTGTCACTTGAACTAAGGTTGTCCTCTATGACCAGTTCTTCTATGAGGTTTTCACTACTTACCAAAGTAGTACTAAATCTAAAAGGGCATCACCTCTTGTTGATTCAGTAACTATTTGGTGAAGAAATCTGTCTGCTATCACACCCAGGAATATCTGGGTTCTACCATTATTAGTAGCACTTGTCCTCCAGTCTCTATCAGGGAAATTAAAATCTCTCATAATCTCACAATTCCCAGTAATATTTCTTTCCTTAAAATATTAAAAAGTTCTCTATCCATATCAAATCAGATTCTAAGGGTCTGTAGCAAACTTCAATCACTACCCAATGGAGCCACTGTTAGCTTTCTTCCCAAAGTGATTTTGACCCAAACAGATTCAGTTTTGTACATTACATCACTTCTATTTTTTTAGTTTATCTTGTCATTAATATGCAATGCTGCTCCATCACCTTTACTTCTGTCTTTCCTGAACAGCACGTACCCTTCAATACCTGTACTCCTGTTACAACTACTATTCACCATGTTTCTGTAATCCCTATAATTTCTGGTTTCACTTCCTGAACCAGGAGTTCTAGTTCCCGCATTTTGTTACCTGGATGCATTGCATTAGTGTACGGATATATTCGTTGTTTCTGTTTTGGATTCATACAGATTCCTCACTGGTTTAGGTACAGTCATTCTACTGCCAGTATTACATACCAAGGATGCTATCTTTCCTCTTGATAACTATTCTCCTACACTCTGTTGTTCCTTTTATCCATTGTTGTATCCTCTTACTTAATTTTCCTCCTGCTCAATTATAGAATCAAGTGTGTCGATTACATTAGCATCTCCCAACTGTCTTCCCCCAAATCCCTAGTTTAAAGCTTTTTTTAATCAGTTGTACCAACCTCCATCCCAGAAGTCTATTTCCCTGTCTACTTGGGTGGAGTCCTTCCAATGAGAACAGTCCTCTGTCCATGAATGCCTTCCAGTGGTCATCCCAAATCTCTCCCAATAGCACCATTACCTGAGACATCTGTTGTTCATTATAATCTTCTCTCACGTTTACTCTCCTCCTCTAGGGACAAGTAGAATCCCACTGAAGATCACCTGAGCCTCCATTTCTTCAAGCATCTTCCACAGCCTCACATAGTCTCCCTGGGTGTGTTCCAGTTGTCTCATTTGTTCCCATGTGAAGGACAATCAGTGGAATTTTTTCCCTGCCCCCATTACAATCCTTTTCAGCCTCAGATCCACATCCCATATCTTAGCTCAGGGCAGACAGCACAGTTGTTCTCAGGATCAGCTCTGGTGACAGTCCTGTCCACTCTTCTTAGTAGGGAGTCCCTGATCACGTAGACCTATCTCTTCCTGGTGTTGATGCAAGTCTCTGGCCCTCCTCTTGTTCTTTGTGGCTGCAAGTTCTCTAATCTTCTGTTCTCACTTGTAATGTTCTGCAAGTCATCCTTTATCCTTCTGGGGTTGTGAGCTCTGGCTATCTCCATTGACGGACTCTTCCCCTCTTCTTGTAGGACTATTTACTCTTCTCCTCTTCCTTGCCTTCCACCTTCTGTTACTGCCTGCTGTGCCTCTTCTTCATTTTCCAACTCAGCAAACCTATTCCTCAGCTTTATTTTTCCTTCACTAGCCGGTCTTTTTCTCTGTCTGCTTCTCTTGGTCACATGCTTCCATGGGCCACTGTACTCATCCAGCAGTCTACCCTCACAATTCTCCAGTCCAGCTTGCATCTGCAAGTCTTGAGTTTTCCCTTCAGCTGCCTCCTTGCCTTCCCTCCATCATCTGCTTGAATCCCTTTCAAAACTCAACCATAGTTTCTATCTGCATCTTCAAACCTCACATCTTCCCTTCCATCAGATCTAGCAAGTGACACTTCATACCAAGAGAGCACCTTTCAGGTATGCGCTCCAACCAATGTACGTTCTGCAGCTTCCACATCTAGTCATCTTCATTGTCTCTTCCATTCCTTGGATCACTACTGCTGCTTTCTCTGTTGCTGTCATAGCTTTCCATCCTAAGTTTCTGTCAAGGAAAAAAACCCACACAGAACAAAAACAGAACTACATTACTCCCTCCTCCAAACTCGCACTAGGTCGAGGCATCTAGATAAGAGTACAAAATAAATGTTAAATGTAAACAATAATAATAATTTAGGGAATATCTTTTCTTCTGGCCTAATGCCAGATTGTCACAATTTTTTTCAGTTGGGATGTCATTCAGTTATTGCAGGCTCTTACATCTAATGTGTATACCTGGGAAGAAGAATCTATCCATCCAGTTTTCTGAAAATATTTTAATTGAGTTTAAAAAAACAAGGAATGTATTACTATGGCTTTTTCAGTCACTCCTCATATTGATATCTGCTCCAGGAGAACGTACATCCTGCAGTTTCCACATCCAGTCATATTCATTCTCTTCCATTCAAACCTCACATGTCACTACCACTGCTTCCTCTGTAGTTGTCATAGCTTTCTCTCCTAAACTCCTGTCAAGAAGAAAAAACATAAAAGAGCTAGTGTAGATTGTCTATTGACCTCCTAAAATTGCTGTGTGGTGTGGACCTTCACTCAGGCAGTATGGTGAAAATACAAGTGACTGCTTGGAGTCTTGTCTACACTAGCACTTGTATTGTTGTTATCACCAATGGTAACAATAATGGGAAATTATAGGAAAAACATCCTAGACAGTCAATTAGAGATTGGTGCTCTGGATCTGGGAAGGAAAAAAGTAAAATGAAGACATTTGTTCCTTGGAAAACATTCTTTGTTCCAGTTGTAATGTCTCAGTAATGCTGAAGGCATCACATGATTGATTATTTAATTCTATATTCTTCTTTCTTATGAAACTGAAATTTCCATATGAATTTTGTATGAAAGGGGCTTAACCCTACTTCAGGGACCATTTTGCAAGATAAGCCACTTATGCTCAAATTGGTGAGAACAAGAGAGCTTGAAAAATATAGACTATAGGACCCACTGCGGAAACCTGTTTCAGCAATGTTTCATATAGACTGGGCTATAAGTCCTTCTCTGCAGAGCCTTCATTCGTATCTAAAAAAACTGCTTTTATAGACATTATTTGCCCAGCATCCTATTAATCCAAGGATTAAAAACTCATAGGATAAAATCTGAATTATCACATTTCCCTTTGTTAATTTATATGATGCTCTATTAAATAAACACCATTAGCTTTCCAATGTGTGTGGTAATCTCTTTTTGATGAAGAATCAAACAATAAAAGTTGCTTCATTGTTACTGAAAAGGAAATAACTCCTAGCCTGTTCATTTTTAGTAACATTACCTATTTTTTGGTATCACAATCGACTGGGCTAGGTAAGAATAAAATGTAACACACTTCAGTTACTCCTTTATTACCGTGAAATGCAAAGAGTTTGTACATGACATCCTCCTGTTACTATCATCCTTGCTGATGCAGAAAGATCAGTATTCGAGTAATAGTGGCAGAGCATAGGTGAGGTAGATTAGTCCTCTGCCAGCCAGTAGACATTCGTAACTTGAAGGTCATGAAGAGTTCATTTTGCCTAAGGAAATTAAAGCTTAGAACTAAATATTTACAGCTTCTTTTTTCACTGCAGCAGTTGCTATAAAATATTATACAATGAAGTTACAGACCAGTGGACATAAACTTCTCCTGGCAGCAGGATTAGTTGGCAGTGGGTCAATATTAGATTTAATGATATAGCTAAAACAGGCGTTTTTAATCAGTCTAAACATAAAGTGAACTGCTGTGCCTTTTCATCAACTGTGAATATTTTCTACTCATTGCTGAATTATACAAGTAGTGACAAAAATATGATCAGTTTGTTGGACCTGCAGAAATCGCCCAACTTAGGCTGTATGTCATTATGCCCACCAAATATTTTTCTACATGTAAACTAGGTCAAACCTCAGTTAAATTACCTTCTAGATAACACACACCTTAATACCACATGCTGTAGTATTTCCCATGCAGAGGTCTGTTTATAAGGACATTTAAAATGAGTGTTTCTTTATTAATGTTCATTTCATTTTCCCTTGCATATCAAAGCATCAACCTGAACATTTTGTAACAAGGCAGTGGGAGAGTTATAAGGTTACCCTCAGGCAACTCTAAAATTAGCTCTAGTTTTTGTATTACCCGCTGGGGAAGGTGAAAGTGGTGGCAGCTGACGCTGTTTCATCTCTTATTGTTGCAATGTGAAAAATAACATAATTAGGTTTAGCTAGTGAAATCATGGTGAGCCCCTGTATTCTTCACTAATCAAAATGTTAATGCAGTTACATAAATATTACAAAATCAGAGAGAACTTGATCTATATGTGATGTGGTATGATAAAGGAAACACTTGTCAAAACATTTTTGTTCTTCTGCCACCATAATTTAAACCAATAACAATAATAATTATAAAATAATCCCTTGGAGAAGGTAAACTGTCAGGCAGAATAGATTTCCTCATTAATTGTTTTATTACCTCATTAGCATATGCATAATTTTTTATAGTTTATGAAATTTGGTGCAATTTGAGGTGGTGTGAATATGTCCTCTAACCTATTATATACCATCACTGTATTATATATTTCTGTTTTATGTTTTGAGAGCATTGTAACCTTAGGCAGACACGGGTATTGGTAGGGTAGAGCAAAGTTGCATTCAACCGCAAATGTAGTCATATTACTTAACATGATTACGTCGCCCCTCACTTTTAACCCTGCAAAACTTGGTTGAAATCATGGATCAGTTGGATGATATGATTTTGCTGTTGCTAATTGTGGGGGCAAATTTTTATGCAGTGGACTAGGTGCCTGGCAAGAAACTGGATGACACTTTCCTAGCATTGTCTTGCATGTTGAAGACGGCTGGCCTTGCGGTACAGTGAAGATTAATTTGTGTCACACTAGACAGATATGTTGAATGCTGGTACTGCTACAAAAAATCCATTTTTGTGCACCATCACTTTTGGTGCAGGATGAGTATCATGGTGTCGTGGGATCACATTGTCCTGCAGACCTAGGATGACCAGCAGTGGCTGCAGAACTTCCACATGAGGAAACAGATCTTCATGAAGATATATGAGGAGCTGGCACCACCTCAAGCACAAGAATACCCAATTCAGGGAAGCAATGGCAGTTGAGAATCGGGTTGGTATTGCCCCGTGAAAGCTGGCTTCTCCAGACAGTGGTAGGTACATGCAAACCCCTTTAGGGTGGAAAGTCTACTATTGGTTGAGGATGTTTGCGAGGCAGTTAACAGTGTGATGTATATATGGATGGTTAGGATAAGAAACATTTCAGAAATAATAGCTGGTTTTCAGATTATGGGATTCCCAAAATGTGCTGAGGCCATTAATGGCATAATTGTTCCAATAATTTGCCTGCCACAAGAGGCAAGTGAGTACATGAACCACAAAGGACACTATTCCATTGTCCTGCAAGGCTTCGTTGACCATCATGGCTCATGAATCTGTATCCTGATGTCCATGACTCTGGAAAACGGCAGTTCAGTTGCCAGACGGTGGTGGAATTGGCATTTGGTAGACTCAGATCTCATTGGTGGAGCCTATAGATCCATCTGGATACCAGCACGGTGAATACAGTTTTCATGATCATGTCCTGCTGCTCTCTACACAAAATCTGTGGGGTGAGCCAACTATTTCCATCCTAAGTAGACACAGGATGGTTCTGGATTGCAAACTCTGTACAGGCAACTGGAAACTATGCATGTGTATTACTGATCCTGGGTCCAGATGGGCCAGAAAAATTAGAGATGTCACCTATGCACACATCGTGGCAGTACAGGGAGGCAGAGGATTACATCTGCCTTGTGCAAAGTTTATTTTAAAGGGTTTGTTCTCATTTGATTTGCACTTGCAAAAGTTCTTTATCTGATTGTGCATCACATTGCACACCTGTTTAGGAGTGGAGGTTGCTGGCAGCTGTGGGATGATGCTTCCATTATTAAATGTGTATGTGCTTGTAATGGGGTGCACCCATCACTCATGAGTTCCCCCAGGTTGAGTGTGTGTGTGCCTGCAGTTTTTTCTCAATTTCCTTTGCTCATGGTGCCCTCTGTCGGCAGCTGCCCTTCTCAGGTGGATCTTTGGTGACTCAGCCTTCTAGCCAAGTCACACTCACTCCATGTGTGAAACAAACTCCATGCAGGGTACACAATCCAAAATATCCCCAATGTCCTGCAGCCCTCCCTGGGCTCAGTCTTCTAAAACAGTCCAACAGGGCCCATCACGGTACCCTCGGTTGGTGTGTCCTTCTCTGCAGCCCTGCCTGGGCTCAGTCTTTAACCAGTCCACCAGGGCCCATCATGGTACCCTCGCTTGGTCCAACTAAGTTGCCAGTCTCTTTCTCTGCAATTGAGCAGCATACTGAGGGCTTCTTCCCTGTGGACTCCTTGCCTCTACTTGATTCATCAGTAACCCCACCCTTTCTGCTGAGCCACCCTTCTTGGACTCAGTTCACTGACCACAGCTCCCTGCTGAGTCACTCCCAGTAACTACCTGCTTAGTCTCTTTCAGCTCCTGCAGCCAGCCAGGAGCACCTTTGGTCCCCCAGTTGCTGCAGGGAGACTGAACTCACTCTGGCCCTGTAGCTCCTCTTCTATGAGCCTGCTGGGCCTTGATAGGTGGCTTCCTGCCACCTCTTTCCTGATTGGCTGTGTCTCAGGCTTCTGGTCTAGGCAGCTTGGAGGACCTCTTTATTGCCCTTTTCTGGGGCAGGGTATGGCAGGGCCATGAGACCTCTAGCAGGGGGCCTAGGGGCCTAGTCCACCACATCACAGTGCTTCTTACTATTGATACCTGTATGTAAATCATCTAATCAACTATGTTGCACTGACGGGGCGGGTCTGCTAAGGGCAACCGATGAAGCCATTGTAACATGGCATGGCTTTTCACTTTGCATGTCCTTATCCCATTTTAAAGCTTTATAGGAAGATCCACTTAGCACAATGTATACAATAGTTTTAGGTTTCAGTTACCAGCTGCTAGGGATGTTGAATTTCTTCTGTGAACTATCATGTTTCAAAGCCCTTCACTGAACTGCAGGAGTAGCTGCTGATTGGAGTGCCTCTTCTCAGCACTCTTTGGAAGCTATTTATGGTGTAGGATTTATCTGGTGATGGAGACAAATGCTGCCACTGTGTGATCTAATTCATTTTGAGTGTCTTAAGTGTTTGCCACAATTCAAACTTGTTTTGAAACCCCTGTTATCAAGTAAACTTGAATGTTTTTAAGTTATGGGGTGGGACAACTATGGGGGAAGAATGCAGCCAATATGACACATTTTTGGCTTATCTTTGTCCCAGTGCTAACTGCCATTCATAGTTGTTTCACACCCACCTCTACAGGGCAGTTGCACAGTAAGTAAGGGGAGTCAGTGTGTGAATCCTAGTGTGTTGTTCCATGAAGTTTTATTTTTTAAATTCCACAATGTTCAACAAATAAATTAAGGCATTTAATTTATTTATTGCCATTTGCTGCCTGTGTGTTGGGCATCATCCTTTTGAAAAGTAGTAGTAGTTTTCTAGCACAGAAAACAGCCACAATTTTCACCATCCCTGCTGCGTATACTCCTAAAACTACAGATGATTATGAACTTTTACGGAGGTCTTAAAATATTTCCAAATTTATCACTGCAACATTTTTTTACACCATTCAATGAAATGAGGTAGACAACTTAGGGAACATTCCAGAATCAAAGGACATATTCAGCTCACCATGCACAGGAAAGAGAAAAAAGAGACAGTGAAATAAATAGACATATTTACTAAAACCAAGAGGTATATGGCAAACTTTTTGAAAAACTGCAACATCAAGAAGTGTGTGGGGGGGGGAAACGGTGTGAAAGTCAAACACAAGTAACACAGGACATCGGAGTACTGCACGTACACAGTACTGCTCACGTCCCACTGGCTGAAAAATAGTCTCAAGGTAAGATAAAGCAGAGCTGGGGTGGGGAAAACACAATTTCCCAAGTAGAATTTGGATTATAGTGATTTTCAGGCAAGAGTTTAGTCAACAAAAAAGTGGATCGAGAATTACACCCAAAATTTATTCCCTTGGAACATTTCTCCTCTTCCTCCTAAAATTGGGGGAATGGCAAGGCAGGATGGCTCTTAGACCAGTACAGGGGTTTCTATGAAAAAGGGGCTTCAGGGGCTGGCAACGCTTATTATGCTGCACTCATGCAGATCCAGCATTCTCCTCATGGCCAGTCGGTGTGGAGTGGTGGTGCTTTGACATGCAGATAGAGGAGAAGGAGCCATTTGATGAGCTGGTCCTGGTGCCTCTGCAGCAGCTGGATGCTGCACTCCATCAGATACCAGTCGAATTAGCCTTTACATTAGTGCATGTTCCTGGTTTTGATGCCTTGTTTCCTACTCCAAGAACTGGTCCAAAAGCCTCTCCTCCTGCTGGAGAGAGTGCTCTTCCCTTTCCCTCAGGAACTCAAATTGTTCTGGATTTCTTCCCTCTATCCCAGAGAGAAGGTTCTCCGTGGCTGATGCTGGTGGGCATTCACCGGATGCCACATTAATGAAAGAAATGGATGAAGCACCTGAGGTGCACGTACAAGGCGGCCAAAAACTTCAACAGTCACCTGGGAGGGCTTGTGCAACATGCCTCTTCTGCAAGGAGCACAATGGTCAACTGTAAAGGCCCTCAGCACTGAGCCTGCCATGGCTCACAATGTCCTTCTGAACCCAAGCGGGCTCACTGTCTGTCAGAAGAATGATGAATGTGAGGGCAAGGAGACATCAGGCCACATCGAGGACCCTCACAGAAGACTCAGAGGGTGAGGAAGAGGTTTCAGAATCTCCTGAAGATGATCTTCAGTTGGGACTGCCACTTCTGTAGGAACTAGAAACCCAGGCTAGTAAGTTCAAATCAACTCCCACTCCCCCGTGATACCTTTGACCCGATCACCGACGTAACAAAGGAAAGCTGGTAAGAAAATGAATTAGTTAGTGAATTGAAGAGCAAATTAGAGTGATATACATCTGAGAACATAAAGCATTCCCTCTTAATTGGTTAACGTTTGCAGAGAAATATTTGTCAGTGGTTATTTTGTAGGTAAAGTGTAGTAGTTATGAAAAATATTCAAGATAAATACAAACCGTAATAAAAAGATGTATCTTCTGTGCTTTTTAGCAGCCGTGTTAGTCTGTATTCGCAAAAAGAAAAGGAGTACTTGTGGCACCTTAGAGACTAACACATTTATTAGAGCATAAGCTTTCGTGAGCTTTTGTGACTGACAGGGTTCTTTCCAAATGACCAGTATTTTCAGATCAGAAAGATTAGACAACACTCTACTTGGAAAAATGAGCTTTGGTGTTGGTTTTTAAACACCTCAATTTTTCATCTTTGAACTGCTTTGTACATATAACATAAATTAATAACAAATTAGTAGGTGTGCGATCCATTAAAGCTATAAAAATATGACTAACCCTTCATAATTATTAACTGAGCAGAACAGCTAAACAAATGCTTTTAGGTCAGTATTTAAAATCACAGTATGGAATGTGATAATCTCTAGTCTAGTATTCTAAATAGTGAAATTCCATAATCCTTTATATGGTATGAGAAAAAAGCATGGAATATGATTTCTAGATTGTGCTGGAGGGAGATGGAAGAACAATGATTTCTAATTGCAGAGGTACATTTCTATACTTAATAGTTATGCCACTAAAGAATTAAATTTGAAAGCAGCAGTTTTTATTGTAAACCTGAATGAACTGATAATACCGTTATAGTCAGCCATTAATTAAATATGAATTACTATTTTTTAAGCAGCTGAGTGTAGAAGGAGAAATGCCACCTTGAATGAATGATTTCTTCTCTTCAATCTGACCTTCTCCCATTTAGATGGGAAAGTGATAAATCACTAACTGCAGCAACACCAGGGATCCTTATTAATAAAACAACCTTCAACATTCCTGGCAATCACTCCAAGTACAAATGGCACTGTACAAAGGTGGTTTAGGTTTTTTTGTTTTGTTTTGTTGGCTGAAAATATGTGAATTTTATGTTAGATCTTCTTGGCAATTATTGAAGTAGAATATCACTGTCCAAAGTGCTAAAGCCTCAACTATCTTGCACTGCAGAGACTCTTATAGAATATACCCTAACCTAGGAAGTGCTTGTCAGCATTGAGTTGGTCATGCTAATGAAACGGCTCATAACTTTAAGGTGCACTATATTCTTGAAATAAAGAAATGTTTTGTTTTTAGTTAAATGGGATGATTTACTGATGCACACTTAGAAACACCTAAGGGAAAATCAAATTTGGAGTGATAATGTGGTACATATTTCATGCCCTGTTCGGATCTTTTGGTGCATATGTATAAATGTATTTTTAGATAGTCCATGTCCTGGAATGCTTTATCTTCCTACCACTCTGTAGAGTGAACAGCAAATCTGAGCTTTTGTGTTACTTAATGTACTGGATTATGCTGCATATTTCTCCATTATGCATATTATGAGGCATCTCTCTGCAGATGGCTCTCTGGGGCATATACCACTTTAGTCTCATACCAAGAGCCTGATCTACAAGTTCAGCCTGTGCAGCAGACAGTATAATCAACCCCTTGTCTATTAAGTTATTTACATTCCTCTTTTTTTAATTGTTCTCTCCGGTAGGCAAGAAGAATGTCATTGAACTATGTAATATCTACTAGTATCAACATCTATTTTTTTTTCAACTAATATTTTCAAGGTATTGCTCAATAGGTCTTTACTCTTCATAATACAAATTGGAACTGGATGCAACAAAAGCACAATATTTTGGGAGGTTTCTTCGCACATAAAATGGTCACTCTTCATTCTTTTGGCCAGGCTTTCTATTTCTTTCCAGTTGGGTTTTATTTTTCTTTTGATAGAAAGTTAATGAAAAAGCCAGATGCCCAATATCTGAAAGTATACGGTCCTATTTGGATCATGTTTCTACTGTTCATACGTTACTTTTATTGATGATGAAGTTGATGGACCAGCTACATCATTGCTTGCTAATCCTGTCTTACACTCTAGGAAATCACTTTAGACCTTCAGATATTCTTCAGAGTCCAAGAAAATTAAAACTGAAATGGGGAAATGTAAGAAACCTAATCAAAACAAAGGAGGGTGATTGTGAGTAAGATATTGATAATTACTATTAATCAAGAAATAGAAGCTGAAACTTATGCCTGTGATAGACCTTCCTAGCACCCATTGTCTGAAATGTTGTGGCAAGTGGTTGATTCTCTGTATAAGGGATTTGTTTTGTGTTCAACTAGCACATACAATTGTACAGAGGAAGACCAGAAAGTGAAAGAGACAAATTTGAAGTAGAAGCAGGGACAAGTTAATAAAAGACATTTCAAAGAAGAAACCAAAATGTTCCATTATTGTAATTTATTAGGAAGAAAAAGAGAACAGGTCATGGTCTTCCAGAGAAGACTGCTTTCTCTTACTCTTCGGCTATGCTTTCTGCTCTTTAGAAAGACAGAAGATATTTCAAACTGAAGTGTAGGAGGCACCATGTTCTGTCAATTTCATTTGAAGGAGCCTCCAAATACAATGGGAAAGGGAGAAGCCCCAAGAACAGCCTGTGCAATGAGCAAATGACAGAAATTTAAGTGAACCATCTAGCTTTTTTGATAAATTCAGTCGTCTTGGCTTCTACATTTATCTTCTCCTAATCAACCTTACAATTTGAGAGGAAGTGCAACATGAGTATAATCTGTCATGTTAGAATTTTGGGGAAACTAGCAATGATATTAAAACCTTTCTTAACTCTCTACTACTGTTTAAGTGTGCTAAAAAAACTCATTGAATGTCTAAATACATTGAAGCGGAGCAGGCAGAAATGAAATGAGTAACATTGAGTCAAGAGAGAACTGAAAAATGAGCCATTCCTTGCTATCTCTGCAAAAGATCCCATGCTTTGGATGACGAAGCCACCAAAGTTTTTCTATATCACAGAAAGTGAATTACTTTGCTCTGACCTATGCTCCTGCTGATGAAAGAATAGATGTTTATTCAGTAGGTCTGAGATGGATCTCTAGTCTTAACCCCATATAAACTTGGAAGTTTGTCATTTCAAATTCATTCCACCAAATTCTATAGACCATCTTGTTCTTCTTATTCGCCTTTGCATTGTTGGAAACCTAAGTGTGGATCATTCATTAAAGTATAAAAATGCTTTAAGATCTATGGATAAAAAGAGCTTTATAAACACGGAATATTATTATTTTATTGGTTTGTCTTTGTTTCATTGTATCCTTACAATTTGACCTAAGCCTGTGTGTCCCCTCTACTTTATGTGCAGACTTTGTCAAGTAATACTGGATGTGTTTAAAACATATATGGGGATGCAAATCCTGTGCAAAGTTAAATGTATTCTACACATTTTAAAAAATTACTTTGTGATTCTGGTAATTGTATAGTTAGTCACCAAGATCACCTAATTGCACAGCATTTGCCAGCAATTTTGGGCAACGGTTAAGTGAATGAATATGATGTGAATGGGTCTGAGGCTCACAATTAGAACTACCTGGGTTTGGGGATATGATTTAACTTACATTCATCTGGGTTTTTTTTTATTTACTTTTTGTTTTCAGTGTTCAAACTTCAGGGATGAATATACAGTTTAATTTGTTCCTACTCCCATCCCATATGATTCCAGTTCCTTTTTGAAGGGTAGCCTATATTATTCTCCTACTCTGAAGGAATGGAAATGTTCCCTAGTTGCACACAATTTTGTGGACAGTAGAATACCAATTTCATTTAATTTTAAATGGCAGCTGCATAATGGGGCTGTCTTGTAAATTACACATATCTGCTCTGGTGGAGCATAAGTAAGGGAGGAATATCATCTTTCATACTTGAGAAACCAACAATAATATTGATGTAACACTGCTGTACACTTTTTTTGTAGTGATGATCTTTAATGATTATCAATCACTTAAAGTTAGTTTGTTTTCCTTTTATTTTATCTACATCTCTGTTGTACTCATGCTGTCATCATTGCACAAGAGAAGAGTGCAATGGAATGGAAGCCAACCAAAATGATTCTCAGCTTTTACAATATTTACTAAGGGGAAAGATTTAATAAAATTGAGTTGATTGGTTGTGGCAAGGAGATGTAAAGGTGACAAATTATCTGTGTGTGTGCATGCATGAGAAGCAGGGAAGGCTGATAAGCCTGAATAAGGATAAACCAATAATTCAAATGAAACTATTTAATTTCACTTGAAAACAAAGAGGGCCAAATAGATCCTTGATGTAATACCACTGAAATTACATCAGAGATGAATTTGGCCTTTGGAACAAATTGCAGCTTAAGGCTATTTAATTAAAGGAGGATATGAATAGGTTTAAATGGGAAATTTGCTTTTTAAGTCTGCCTGTGTTTAGCCCACAAATATCCAACCCATTGCCAAATTTTGTATAATATGGGAGAACTGGAATAATCTTATCCTTTCCCTCACCACCGCTAAAAGGGGCATACATACATGTCTGGTTATGTGTGTATATATATATTTACCTATCCTGACATCATATATCAAATGCTATAAAAAGTAGTTTTAAAATACACTTCAGCATTCTGCTTGTGCACATTCCACTCGCAGTTTATATTTATGCTAAGTGTAATAATAACTTGCTTGGGGGAGGGTACTGTGTAAATACCATTACTTGGTCCAGATGGACATGTATGTGTTTCCTTGATATTACTCAGAGAATCATGGAGAAATCTGTTTGACTTTTTGGAGGAAGTAGAATTTAAACCAACCAACTGACATTTTGCAATACTACTACTACTTGGCACATTCATTGCGACAAAAATATTGTTTTATACCCCATGCTTTAGAGCTACAGTCCTTAATGATGCTAGGGCTGGAATGATCAGATATGAAAGAAACCCTTCCAAGAGTTGTTTACAGACCTATCCTGCTGTATCATGCAATTTTTATTTTGCCCTGATGATATAGTTTAATGAAATGATGTCATAGCAGAAGTACTTTGCTCAAGGCAAGTGTTTCTCAGATTGATGTCAAATGTCACCCCCGAAATGGGATTGTTACTCATTTTGAAGGGCAGGTTGGACCTAATGTATTTGTGGTAAGGAAACACCTGAACTTTACTAAACTAGTAAGTCTCAGAGAGTACTGAGGCACACCTATGAATTGTCATCAGTTATGCAGAAAAGGAAATGCACACAGTTAGGTAATACAGAGAAGAACAATATCATGATTAATTTCAGGAGGCATTAAGAAGAACACACAGTTTCTGCAGAACTATAAATAGTTAATTAGGCATAAAAACAATTAGCTGTGGGACACTTCTCTGAAATATTTTCTTCCCAGAATGTATACAGGTCATGTAGAAAGCAGCATGTATTTTTTTAATATTATCACAGTCATTGTCCACTTTAGAGCAATTTGGAGCAAAAGGCTAGAGAGGGGAATCATTAGCACGCACGCACACACATTAAAAAGCAGTCTGAGGCATCTGTCTGCCAGCAGACCTCAGGCCAAAATAGATGAGGATCTAAAGTACTCAGAAGGGAAATCTTGTTTTTCATTATCAAATACTTTAGCACCGCCTCAGTTGTATGACTAATGAATCTTTCATTTTGAATCCATGTATTTTACAACTGCAGGTGATTCATTGTTTCACAATTACATTGTTAGAATAGGCAGAGATGGTTTAGGCAGAGATGTAACCATCAAATGATATGTGAATACAGATCCTCTTTCTGTGTCAGATAGATATAAACATGTACTTGTCAACAGTGAATGCTTGAATTCTGTCAAAAACCAGCAACAAAATCTGAATGCCAACTGTATGTAAGAGTGTCTTTAGCACCAACAGGTGCTAAAGATTTATTTCCTACAATGTATTGGCTCGTTATGTTCTTTCATTTCATCTAGTTGACTTATCTTATTAGAAGATGCCAGCATCATTTATATCTATATGGATAAATGTAATACATTCTGCACTATACTGTTAATTGATATGTAAAGTATTTATAATCAGACATTTAAAATAAATTATTTTTGATTGCTAAAAGAAAATTCTTAGTCAACTGTTCTTCAGAATATTTAATGCAATGCATTAATTTATGTAGTGTTAGTCACTAACACTTGTTCTTTAGCAGCTCTGACTGGTGGTGAAAATGTCATCTTTTGCTGCTTTCTATTTCCACCATTGTGTTCATTTCACTTGGTATTTAACCATTATTTTGTCCTACAGTAAGGCACACAGTAATGTAGACTAATATGAAAAGCAGGTTTTTAGCCAATGTAATGACTACACATTGTAATATTGTTTCAGATATTTCATTCATGTAAAGCTAGGTCAGTCAGTTCTGAGTATTTGAGTATTTATTTATTAAATGAAGTATGCCTGTTATGAAAGATGCTATGAAGGCCTATTATAAGTTACAAAACAGCCTCCATCATAACACCTTATTTTCACATGCTCATTATCTGTAGAAATATTCACCTTTTGAGCTGAGATTTTCCAGGCCTGGGTGAATTTTTTTGAAAAGTTAAAGTAAAAACCATCAGCCCTTTAAGTTACGTGCAGGTAGAAAATAAACCTAGGCACATTTCCTATTGTAAAATAATTCTGAACTACTAATTTTTGATTAAAAGCTACAGTATAAAGGTCTGATGTTTAAAATTTGGCAAAGATGCAAGGCCAGATTCTCTACTGGTATAAATTGTCATAGTTCCATTGCAGCCAGCGGAATAGCTGACCCTTTGTCTTCCCTGAAGGGAGAGTTGGTGGGGGGGCATTATATATAATACATTAAAAGTTATAGAATGGTGACAAGTCATTTCTGGGCATGATCATTGAACATCTAATATGAATTTTAGCAGGGCCTAATGGAGCCTTACTACTTTTGTGACAAATGTGATGGTGCTTTCTCTTGTCTTTTCTCACAGGGGAGTTCTGCTCTCTGGCTACTGCTGAGGCAGTATGGAATTAGGAAGATTGCAAATGTTTCATTGAAACACCATAGATACATTCCTATAAAACCCCTCCCTTTCCAAAAAAGCCCCAATAGAATACACAATTTTAGGATCTCTTCATAATGTTTGCTGCATTCTATGATAGTCTGCCACTTTTAGGCTTTCATTTAAAAATAAAAGTCCCATCTTCTTTCATTGTGAAGATGCAACTGTTACAAAATATGCACATAAACTGCTGCCCTCCTGTAACTAGACTTGCAGAAAATTGTATAATGAGATAAACAGCAGCAGCAAAGGTCACAATTTGCCACTTCACCCCTCCGCATTTCACCTCAGTTAGGAATTGCCAGAGCCAAGTTAAGTACATTTAACTTTAGTAACTACATGCAATTTCCCTATATCTTCTTAAACAATATGAAATAAAATATTACTGGCTAAATTATGCCTGCTGCAGTGCAGGAGAGCTAGAGAGGAGGGAAGATGTAAATAGGCCCTTTCTCTCATGCAGAGAATACTTACACAGAAAGCGACCATAATTTGGCTCCAAGCCACCCATTCCAGTGGGAATTGATTAACTTTGCCAGTTGTGCTGATCTGTATCAGAGAGGTGTGTCTGGGTCTAGCAGCTTCTCCCTCTGCTCCACATTGGTTGCAGTAGGTAGGGAACAGATTATACTTTTTAAAAGGTGTAGCAAGGGTATTTCTCATTGCATGCTCATAACACCCAAGAGACATTATGCCATACATAAGTAGAGTGCCTCCAGATACTGCTAGCCAGGCAACATGATGACTCATTTTCTCCTGTTCGGCTCAGGTGCATAGCCTGCATAATTTAGTCTTAAAGTTGAACAGTTAAGAATCACAAAAAAAATAAATAAGGTAATAAGGTAATGAACCTAATATTGTAACAACATTAACCCAAACATATTTTTATACATAGCTTTTTCTTTTATTTCTGGTTAAATGTGTAGTTCAACATATTACTCTTTTAGATGGATATGAAGTGAGCTGTAGCTCACGAAAGCTTATGCTCAAATAAATTTGTTAGTCTCTAAGGTGCCACTAGTCCTCCTTTTCTTTTTGCGGATACAGACTAACATGGCTGCTACTCTGAAATCTATATGGATATATGTATCTCATAAACTATACCAGATGCAACCACATTAATGTTCCTATTGGCAATATTTTCATTTTCTGATTAACTGTCCTAACTTTTGCAATAACACATTTTTTTAAAATAAATACAGTCGCATAAAACCAAAAGAAAATCTGTATATCCTATTAACAAAATGATGTTTGCTATTTCTGAACAGTGTGTAGCAGTTCTATTTAGTTCTAAGGAACTTGGTGTGAAATAATCCATATCCATGGACATTTAGGACATCTTAAAAGGCTATCTATTTATGGACTTTTTGAGGAGTGGAGGAGCATGGTAAACGTACTATTGGGGTGGGTTGAGCAATTTTGGTCTTTATTAATTTTTTGCTAAATTTTGGCTCTGTGGGTGAGGATAGGCTGGTTGGATTTGCAGATATCTATAAGGTTGTAGTTTTAAATTCTTCCAACAGCATCCAGAACACTTGCTTGGTGCTTTCAGTCTTTTTTTGGATGTATAAATCTAATGAATGTAAAAAGATAGCGAGAGAAGACTGGGATGAGATGAAATTGAAATGCTCTGTGTGCAAATGGTATAGTGGTATGCCAAAAGACACATTTTAAAGTGTGAAACAAATGGTGTTTGTATTCTTTTTACGGTCCTTCCATGACCTGAATTCTGTGTTTGGAATGTAGGTTAATAATATAGTACTCTCATGCCCGAAAAGAGTAAATGACATAACTAAAGAGCCAGAGGAAGGAAGTGCTAGTGGCAAGGAGAGAGGGAAATTCTTTACTAATAGAAATGTGAAAGGAATTGACAGACAGATTAAAATAAATGATTAACTCATTTAAGAAATGAGTAGCTTATACACATGAAGCCAAGTAGAAGACTGTTGCTGGTGATGTAAGAGGAAGGGAAGGATAATTTATTTTCATTAATCTGAAATCCTTATTTATAGTGCCTGGGGGCCGTTATAAACATTACTAATATGTATGAAAGTACTATCCTTAAGAGGTCATTTTAAGGTGTTTTTTTGGTCCGGGGGGGAGGGGAGGGGAGCGGTTATGTGTTTATTTTTGAGGAAAAGTGAAAATGGCCAAGATATTTTGTTGGTTTCTTTAAAGTATGTCTTTGAGTGAAATGTTTACAACTTGAGTGACTTTGTTCATCATAGATATATCATAATGAATACCAAACGGAAGAAAACAGCAACAAACTCTTTTTGTGCAAAGGATTTTGTATAGATCAGTTTATGATGTCACCACTTCCTTACATTGAGAGCTGTAAAGTACTCACTGTACATAACTTGATATATGAGTTTGATATTTTTATATCCCCATTCATAAGTGTAAATGTAATATTCTTGGCTTTTGTGTTACCCTTTAAAAAACAAGTCTCTCCTTTTTTTTGCATCAGTGTGTTCTAAGGTAGGTTAGATTTTTTTTAAACATATTCATCCAAGGAATAGGGCCTATGTAATCAGCTTTCAGCACTTCTGGAGTTAATATAATATACAGAAAATAACGGAAATCAACAGCAACAGAAAACCTGAAAATTATATCTGTGCTAAGACAGTGTTAACAATACATTGCATAAGAAAAGAAACTTTACAGATTTAAAATAAGGCCAAAGTTTTCGTACTCTAATACCTACAATTACTGTATAAGGGAAAATTTTCACAAGTGTTTAAATTACTTAGGAGACGAAGTCTCATTGAAAGACAATGGGACTTAAGCTCCTAAGACACTTAGGTACTTTTGAAAATTTTATTATTGATTCTGTATCTAGGAACCTAGCTGAGTCAGCAAGGCAGGTAAAGAAATGCCTAATTTCAATTTGACTAGTCCCATTGTCTTGATTTTCAGAGATAATTGAGCTCCAATTATCCTTAGTTTGGAGATGCAGGTGAACTGTAGCTATGATAAACAGGTGTCTAATTTAGATATCAGAATATGGATTTAGATGCCTAACTTTTAGGCATGTGTCTTTGACACTGTTGCCAATAAAATATGCAAGCAACATGTTCTGTTTGATAATAATTAATCACAACAGACTCCACCTCCTGCCTATGTTTCACAAATGGTATACTGCATAATTAAAGAGATACTTGAAACCAGAAGAGTAGTATAATTTATTTCTGAAAAACTATAATGAAAAAAGTCTAAACAATGGATAGTATAAAACTTTAAGGAGGACTTGTGGCACCTTAGAAACTAACATTTATTTGAGCATAAGCTTTCGTGAGCGACATCAGATGCATCTGATGAAGTGAGCTATCGCTCACAAAAGCTTATGCTCAAATAAATTTGTTAGTCTCTAAGGTGCCACAAGTCCTCCTTTTTCTTTTTGCAAATACAGACTAACACGGCTGCTACTCTGAAACCTATAAAACTTTAATGTGTGTTTCTGTATGTTGCACTGAATCTCAATCTTGGTTCTAAAGAATACACATCTCAGAATAATATGAACATTGAAATTAAAAACACCAATCCAAACATCTGTTGTTTATTTACAAATATCTGTATTTTAAACTTGCACTACAGCCATATTTAATAGGTATAATTAGCAGCATGATTTGTATATAATTACACTTATTGACCCTTACACTTTATGTTACAATAAAAGTAGAAATGTTACTATAAAACTAGAGGTTAAAGTTCCAGATTCCTCTGCTTTGGCCTGATAAAATCTCTCGGCAAGAATATGTCTGAATGCAATTTGGGATCTTGCTCAATACAGTATTAATTTCGCTAACTAGTTTAACCACTCTTCTTTAGCTCATTAAGTAAAATTAAATCTTTAAATCTAATATACTGGGAGATTTCAAGAACATTTTTCTCTTCTTGTAAGTATTTTGTCACACTCATCTCACCTTTTTCCTTTTCTGCCATATAATGGCCTGTAGCATTTCTATTATACTATTATCTGTAATGCTAAACTGACAGTGCTTTCTTTACTTTAGAGATCCCTGGAGAATTTCTCTCCGTATGTAATACAGGTAGTTCCAGTGCTACGTTCAGTGAAATATTTCTCCATCTTAGTTGGGATCAAATGTGTATGTATAAACACACACATATAAGTTCTTAATTTAATTTCTATTATTTGTTTTATAAGAGAGCACATTTTTTACAGAACAGCTTTTCCACAGATAAAATAACCAGTGTTCTAGTACAGCAAACGGTCTTTGCTCCATAATGCTAATTTCACAATGTTATCAGTGAGGAATAGTTTTGAAAAAGTTTGAAAGCTAACATCTGCTTGCTTTGAGATGTCCATGTGATAGCCTTGTTTATTTTCTTTATGGAGCAACTGCTCTGCAAAGGCTGGGGTTTTTTTAATTTAAGTAATTTTAAAAAGAATGTATACACTCCAGTATCCTTCATGTTTCTTCCAGGAATTGAATGGTTGGGAGTAGAGCCCATGGAATTATTGAAAATGAATAATTCATCTGATGCATTTAAGCAATTTAGCCAAATAAATTGTTCATGAATAATATTTCTACTATTTGATTTGCTATACAGATTGTCAAAATTCAACAAATGGCACTTTGTTGATATTTTGCATTAATCATCTAATAAATTTGCAAATAAGGGCTTTTATTATTTGAGCAGCACTAGTTTGGAAGCTCATCTAGAAGATCAGTTAATATTTTGGGTGTTTTCATCACTCCAACAACTTTATCTCCATTATGAGTCAAATATGCAGGTACCATTTTAGTGAAGTCAGTAGAGTTAAATCTTATTGTCCCCGCTTTAAAGATACAGAAACGGAGGTAGGGAGGGGGTCTTTGGAGAACAGAGATTGTGACTGAGGACTTTCTGGCACTTTCCCTGCTCTCAGGCAACTAGAAAACACTTCTCTCTCTCTCTCTCTCTCTCTTTCTCACAGCAATTCAGATGTTGGATCTCAGATTTTATAGGCTATACTATATTGTCTAGGATGTATGCATGTCAGATTTACACAAGAGTGTGCAATCATGTTGTGTTCTAGTGGCTACCCTCCAGAGCCTATAACTACTAATATTCCTGCAGCTAAAAGTTAATTGGTAGGAACTTGTGTTACTGGGGCAGTAGATTCTGTATTCTATCCTTTCTGACAACTGTGAAGTCCATCCAGGCATTTTATGTACATAGCATATGACCATATATTTCTGTGTAGCCATGGAAGGTATTGGTTAAAAGGTGTACTCTATCTAGGTTGGCCAGGTGCCTGGTTTTTCCAGAAAAGTCAGTTGAAAAGGGGACCTGACAGTGTCCGATCACTGCAAGCAGTGCAGGTGGGGGAGGCGCCACGTCATCACCCGTGCCAGCCACTAGTCAGCCACGGCCGTCTCCTACCTCTGTTGGGTGGCTGTAGCTCCCAGCCTCAGCAACACAAGCAAGTCCCGCCTCCCACCCCCAGGTCAGGGGAAAAGCAACGAGTGATGGGGGGGTGGGGGGAAGAGAAGTGGGTGGAGGTCGGGCCTCAGTGGAAGGGATGGGCCTCACGGGAAGAGGCGGGGTAGGGGAGGTTCCTTCAGGAGTGGTGGAGTGCTCCTTCAGCAGTGTCTGGTTTAGATAATTTTGATGCATTTTTAATTATTTGATTATATTTGGAGCTGGAAGATCTTAGGGCCCATATGCACAGAATTGTTGATCATGTTAGAGAATTGATTTTATAATTAGACTGCTATACCTGGGGAAGTCATATGGCTTCATTGATTGAGCACTAGACTGGGACTCAGGAGACCTGGTATCTATTCCCAGATCTGCAACTGGGAGGCTGGATGACCGAGGGGTCAATCATTTCACCTCACTGTGCCTCAGATTTACCATCTTTAAAATGGGAATAATGAAAAATGGGAATTGCATCTTTGTAAAGCTTTTTGAGGTCCGCTGATTAAAAGCTCTGTAAAAGTGCTAGATTGTATTATTATTAAGACATCAAAAGGCCAAAACGAAGAGTGAGGCCCATTGTGCTGAGTATTGTACAACAAGTGTGTGTGTGTGTGTGTGTGTGTGTGTGTGTGTGTGTGTGTGTGTGTATGTATATGTTGTGTATGTGCATGTATATGTGTATATATAAAAAAATCATACTGGGACATTAATTAACATAATTTGATCCTGCCTGTATAGATACAGTCACACTAAACAAAATCTTGTCCCTGGTTTGACCTTTGCAGGACTGTTCTGTGATTCTATAACATGCTGTGACAAGGGGACAACATGTCCCATCTACAAAGGCAAAATCAAACTCTTATCACATGACTGCATAATATTGTAAAATCTTTTCTGTAGATTGGTCTTTTGTGTACAGTGCTCTTACAGAAAGGACTTGCACCTTTTTGATTAGCAGTGAACCCGAAGAAATTGTGTGGTGCTAACTCAGAAGTAAAGAGAAGATGGTCAACAGCCTTTTTTCTTTTTTTGCTTGGCCTACTGCTGAAAAAAGCAGTTGTTAACATGCTGGCTGCAAATCAAATCAAACACACGGCGTTTACCAGAGAAGTTCTTTACTCTGGTCTCTGTTTTTCTTTAAAGCTATTTTACAGCCTCAGACAATTCTCATTAAATGCAAATTAATTCCTCCTCATCAAACACTATTTTTAGGTCATCTTTCGTCGTAAGTTGTAAAGAAAGAGTTAGGTCTGGCATTTGAATTCCCTTCTTGGATTGGCCTTAGAGTGGGAGATGACCCTGTAGTCTGGCAAACAGATGATGCATATTGCTCTGCAGTGAAATAAGCTTAGAAACTGCAAATTGGGTGGAGGGCACATGTTGGGCTGCCTCAGCAACCCTGACAATCGGGGTTTGTTTAGAGTCACCTCAGGAAGTCAATTTTCCATTGACAGGGGTTTGAGCCATCCAGATGGCTGCCCAAAACTGAGCCTGCACCTGGTGTCCCCTGCAGAGCAGCAGGCACTTTGTATCGTGTCCGATGGTGATGAAGCCTTGCAGGCCTTTTCTACAATGGCAGAATTGGCCATTTCTGCCAGTGGAAGTTTAGCCACTGGCTATTGCTGGGTAGTATCAGCACTCCAGATATCTGTGCGTAACTAATTTCAAGAAGAGGGCCACAGTAATTTGCCTAAGATACATGGATATGCTGGTGAGAAACGGCAAAAAAAATTTAATGTCGGTCATTAAAGACATTGCTGTCTTCCCTTTTCATTTTGTTGGCTTCGTTGTATTGTGGTCTGCTTGAAGAGTTCCTGAATTGACATCTTCACTTTGATTATATCTTTGAATAGCTCCTATAGTTGCTCTGTTAAACTTAAATAAACTCTGGTCTGACCAATTTGATCTTTAAGCCAGACCTTAGCAATGGTCAGTTCAGCCAAACTGTATTGTGACTACAATGAGTTCGGAAATGATCCGAAACAGTTTATCTACATTGATTTTAATACATGAATTCCTTAAGTCCTTGTTTATCATTTTTCTGTTTTTTAAAAGAAAAGCCCGTTTTTAAATGAAGAGCTGCTTACAATTAACTGAAAATAGGGGCAGCTGTTTGGTCAACGTGGCTGTTTGCCCTTAAGCCTTAGAGAAAAGAACTTGTGAAATGTCTTATTAGTTTCTTGCTGAACGATTGCAGGAGCTTGTTGAACTTCACAGAAATGTGACAATGCCTGCATTCTCCAGAGGTTGAAGTTATTAGTGGTAGCTGACCCTGCAGAATTGAGTGACCCTGTATGACCTTGCACTCTGCAAACTCTAAAACAAAGCGAGACTTTGCAACATAATATAACAGAGACAAAGGAGGATTTGTTTATATATGTGGTGAAAGCGAGAGTGAATAAGTATTGTGCCTTTGTTAGAAACTAAGAATAAATTCATCCTGTAATGCATGGAGAACAAGACTAGACTTTTACACGTAGGTTGAAGTTGTCTGCATGATAAAGAATGTTAAAGTTAGGGTTTCATTCTGACGGTTATAGATGTAACTGTCCTTACTATCATTTCTCAATTACCGTGTCATTCTGAAGTGCATGTTCATTTTGTTGCCAGAACATTCTAAACAATGCAATTACCATGTTCATAGATTTTAATTCAAATCCAAAAGTGCATTAGATTTTAAATTGGCAGACACTTATGGCATGATTTTTTCAGAAGGGCTGAGCACCTGCAGCTCTATTGGACTTCAGCAGGAGTTGCAGGTGCTTAGATATGCTTGCATTAAGGCCATTAGTATAAAATCCATCAATGATGGGAAGAAAGAATACATCTGTTTAATCATTGCTGCTCTCAGTTCACCCTAAAGGAACCAGATCATCTCCTTTTAATTTTATTACTTTATTTTTCATTCTTTTTAAAACTCTGACAGAAGCTTGAAACTAAAAACAAAACAAAAATACAAAAAAAAAAATCAGACCCCCAGAGCTGCTTGTTTACTGGAAAATGTTTTTATTCTAATTCAGAAGAAACCTCTGTCTCTTTGTTTCCATTTGTGTGCGTGCACATCCAATGTGTATATTCCTGCATAATCACAACATGCCAGTGGTGTTAGTAAGAGTGTGGACACTTCTTGGAACTCAGCAGCAATATGGTTTGCCTTTTGTTACCAGATTTGCCCGTTACTTCGGGGTATGCTCATTTATTAGGGTTACATTTCGGGGGGGGTGTTCTGTAATTCTATCAATATATTGCTTTTGTCACTTGTGTTCTCATATGGAGCTCTACTTCTCCCTGCTGCAAGTTCCCTCCCAATGGAGCTATCCTGCAGGACCTAGGTTCCCCAGGCCTGGGTTCTTGCAGCCCCAGAATCAGACGAACAGACACACATTAACAGAGCATGTCTGAGAGGACAGGGTTAATCAGCACTCGCAAGATGACCCTTAAATGTCCCTGGATTCAGCAGGCTGGGTCAAACAGCACCTCCAAGCTGTTACCCTCGTATGCCATGGGCATCGCATCAGAATAGAGTACGCCTGAGCAGGCTGGGTCGAGCAGCACTTTCAATCTGCTGCCCTCATATGCCCCAGGTTCAGCACGTCCCTGTCCCCAATTTCATGTTACATGTTACAATTGTTCTGGTAGTAACCCACTTGATGAGCAAACTCCACAGGATTTTTGGGCACTGCAGGGATTTTTAGCTTAGGTCTGAGGAGCCAGTGGCAGCCGTGATCGGCCGAACCTGTGGACGCGGCAGGTAAACAAACCAGCCCGGCTTGCCAGGGGCTTTCCCTGAACAAGCGGCATCCCAAGTTTGGGAAACACTGGCCTAGGTAGTGAATATAATGGTAGCCACAGCGTTACTGGACATTACTGTCTCATCCCTTTCTCAGGCCCTGCCTGTCATCCTGGAAATCAGGATCATGGGAATGTTGTAAGAGGATGCATGATTAGTGCATCTCTACATGTGTTAACTTAGAGCAGATTTCAGAGAGATGGGCTAAAATGCCACATGAGCTGAAAGTGTGGGTTCTCTCTGTAGCTTTCTGTTGCAGAGTTCAGACCATAAGAGAGAGATTTCCAACTTCTCTGATATTAGGGAATAGTTGGAAACTCAACTTCAGTGGAGCTATTTGTGTGAGGTTCTTTGACCAGATTCCTTAATGTGAAGTAAAGGAGGCAGTAGTGTATAATCTGTTGCTCCTTGGTGCCAGAGTAACTAGAGTTTGGGGATTTGCCACAGTATATGAAAGAACTTTTCAGTGTGTTGCATTAATTCCACTGTCTAGAAAGGCTAGAAATTATTACATGGTTTACTGTTTTAGATGCCTATGTCACATCTTCATTTGTGTCAGCTCAGTTTTTCTCAATGGCAGTAGATGCATAGCATTAAAAAGCTATGGAAATGCATAACTTAGCAAATCACTTAGGGAGGCACAGTATTGTTCAGTACTCTACTGGATAATCCATTACGGAATCCAATATTCAAAAGTTTCTTCTTTCTACTGTACTTTAAAGTGAGATGTGTAGCCTTTAAAGGGCTCCCTCAGTTTGATGGGAATAGGTTAAACTTCAGTGGAGCTGAATTTATGAAGTTCACTGAAACAGATTTCTTGATATGAAATAAATTAAAGCCTCCTTTATTCCAAATATTCTGCTACTTAGTGACATACATAAAAATGTTGATGAGATACACCATTTCTGAAAGTCCTGATTATTTATTTAAATATGTATATTTAGTCTCTATATATATGTATTATTTTCCATATATATTAGTCTCTCTGTCGCTAAATAAACCATCTCTCTCTCTGATAGGGTGCATGTTAATATTATGGTTCCAGTCTTCCACAGATCTTAAACTCACCTCCTTCCAGATGTCAATACATGCATTGTTTAAAGTTAAATAAGGCAAAACGGTTGTCATTTTTGAAGCCTGAGGCACTCTCATATTGAAATTGTCTGACTGGTCAAAGAGAAATGTCATCGTTCTTCTGACATTGAAAAATCTCAAGAGATTGCAGCATAAATCTCTCACTGGTTCACTATTGAATAATGCCCATCATGGTCTTTAGACCATTTAAACTGGGAGGCGTGTGAGAGGAAGGAGAATTTCATATTTAGGAATAAAGAAGTAAACATTTACCAGGCAGATTTTTTTGAAGGATAGATTAGTGGGCAGAATGCAGGTGAGATGTGCCTGATGCATGTAATTGATCACATGGCTCCAGAATTTCTCAGGGGGTCTCTAGACTAGACTTTTCTTTTAATTATCTGCTATTGCTATGACTGCTAAAGGTGCAAAGGTGCACAGTGGTGTAGAAGCAGGGAAAGCTCTAGTATTTATCAGCTGCTGGTAGGTTAACCTTGGTGTCATCTAACCTTGCTCAGAGCAGGTCTAGACAACACAGCAGTCAAATGCTGGTGAACAGTCTATTTCATGGATGGAGCCATAACAGTGGGCAATTTGTGGAAGCAGGGAGGTGTACTAGTGTACACAAGCCCATAAAGTTGTAAGGCTTCCCAATGTCATAGATTGTAAGGCTAACAGCTAGAAGGGACCATTGTGATCATCTAGTGTGACTTCCTGCATGAAACAGGTCATAGGACTTCCCTGAATTAATTCCTCTATAAACTATCTTTTAGAAAAACATTCAATCTTCATTTAAAAATTGGCAGTGATGGAGAATCTACAGCAAACCTTGGTAAATTGTTCTGTTGGTTAATTACCCTCACTATTAAAAATGTATACCATATTTCAAGTCTGAATTTTCAGTTTCTAGTCTTTGGACCAAGTTATACCTTTGATTGCTCGATTGAAAAGTCCATTATCAAAGTTTTGTTCCCTGTGTAGGTTCTTATGGACTGTGATTAAAACACCCCTTAACATTTTCTTGGTTAAGATAAACAGATTGAGGTCCTTGAGTCTATAGCTTTAAGGCATGTTTTCTAATCCTTTAATAATTCTTGACTCTTCTCTGAACCATCTCCAATTAATCAACATCCTTCTTGAATTGTGGACTCTTGAACTGGACATAGTATTTCAGTAGCAGTTGCACCAGTGTCAAATACAGAGGTAATATAACCTCCTTACTGCTGCTCAGTATCTGCATTCTTTGTTCCTAGATGTATAACTTTACATCTGGCAGAATTAAAATACATGTTGTTTCCTTGTGCCCAGGTTAACAAGCAATCCTGATTGCTCTATATCAGTGATCTGTTCACTACATTATTTGCCACTCTCCCAATCTTTGTTTCCTCTGCAAACTTTATTAGTGATTATTTTGTTTTCTTCCAGATGATTGATAAAAAATGTTTAATAGCGTAAATCAATTCTTGTGGGACCCAAATAGAAGCAAATCTTCTTTGATGATGATTTCCCATTTACAGTTACATTTTGAGACCTATCTGTTAGCCTGTTTTTAATTAATTTAATATGCACCATGTTAATTTGTTCAGATTCCTGAATCAAAATGCATGGTGCCAATTCAAGTGTGGGACCAACTCAAAGTACGGAAGTCTGAGTATAATACATTAACACTATTATCTTTCTGAACCAAAATTGTAATCTCATAAACAATCAAGTTAGTTTGACAAGATCTATTTTCCATAAATCAATGCTCATTTATATTAATTATATTACCCTCTCTTAATCCTTTATTAATCAAGTCCTGTATCAGCCGTTCCATTATTTTGCCTGGGATCTATGTCAGATTGACAGACCTATAATTGCTCAGGTTGTCCTGTTTACCCTTTTAAAATATTATTTTTCTGTCAGTCTTCTGGAACTTTCCCAGTATTCCACAAGTTATTGAAAATCAACTAATGCTCAATATATGCATTTATCCCATTCATAGCACCACCTGGTATGCGGTATGTGTTCCATGCATGTTCTCCATGTACAAAATGTCCACCAGTCAGATAGACCACCATTCTGCATATGGAAGTCTCACCTGATCAGGCTGCCAACCCCCACAAAATAAATATAGTGTATAAATAAATGTTTCTCCAATGGAGGAACAGGGACTTCATGCTCCCTGGGTATTCTTACTTTAATGCCATAGGACTTGATGTATCCATCTACCATATGTGTCTGCCCAACATAGTGACTACCATTTCTACAATACTTTTTACCAGAAAACAGCAAAACTTATTGTTTCAGTTTTTCATCATTTTAGTAATTGCGGGAGATCTTTGCTTACTTATTAGTGGTTATTTATTTTATACCAAAATCAAATTTGTGAGTTCTTAAGAAAACTCTCAAATCTCAGTTTGCACATAAGACATCTACTTTAAACTAGTGTATTTACAGTAATATGAATATCATACATTTTCCTCCTATAAACAATATACATAGATAGAATGAGGGTCACAGTTACAAGGTACAGGCACCCCTTCTGATGACTACAGACTAGACATCTGTCACCATTCTGCATATCAAAAGAACCTTAAAAGCATATAAAATAGCAAGTGATCATCATCTTCTATTATCTTTATTGGCATTTTGACATAGCTGTGTGCATGAGACCCTGTAGAACAGGGTTCTCAAACTGGAGGTTGGGACCCCTCGGGGTCGCAAGGTTATTACATGGGGGGGGGGGGTCACGAGCTGTTAGCCTCCACCCCAAGCTCCGCTTTGCCTCCAGCATTTATAATGGTGTTAAATATACAAAAAAGTGTTTTAAATTTATAAGGGGGTCGTACTCAGAGGCTTGCTGTGTGAAAGGGGTCACCAGTACATACATTTGAGACCCACTGTGAAGGACATGGTCTCCTGCCCCAATGAACTTTTCATTCTAAAAACTTCGTAATGTCCAAAGTTAACACACTGCAGGCCACTGGAGAATCATACATTTAAAAATCATGAAACAAAATACGACATTTTTTTCATTTGGGAAAAAAGTACTGAAATCAAATTAGCTGCTGGGTTTTTTTTTTTTTTCAAATGCTCATTTCTCTTTCAAGAGCAGCTTCAGCATAAACAGGATCATTTTCAAAGAGAGATCAAAGACACAAGAGAACTGCTGAAGAGAAAGTGCTGCTGAGCTGCAAGCTGCTGAAGGCTTAATGCTGGGATCCTTAGGCTGTTAAGGCCACTGGTGCTTGGGTATATATTTTAAATGAGTCAGATATAATGATCTCATGCCCTAAAGGTAGTGCTTAGTTGGGCAAATGATTGAGGTGCTGCTCGGTGCACAGATACAAGAGCTTGGAAGTAAACCCAGTTGGGTAATGTATAACATAACTCTCGTGGGGTACTGTTTATTAACAAATGACCAAATCTTTCTATGCTTTCCAGTCCCCAGAAGATGACCGATTCTGACTCTACAGAAGGCCAGCACACTCATCAGAAAGATAGGGCTGCTTGAGAAGCCAATGACTTGAATAAATAGCTTAATGGCTAAATGCTGTAGATCCAGCTAGAAAGTGGAGAGCTCCTAAAAATGGGCTCCCTCACCACACACACAGCAAGACAGACCCAATATGTTTAACGATCTTGAGTACAAATCTTCCTCCATTTGTGGCTATAATACATTGAGTGTTAATGCAGTGTGGTTGCAATATTGCTGATTACAGGCATTCAAAAATCTTCAGCCTTCCCCTGCAAAAAAATAATTTAAAATAAATATTTGAGGGTAATTTACATTTTCTTTCTGATTCCTGAATCTTTAGGTTATACTCAGGACAAGTTCTTGAGGTTTTTCTCTGCAATCATGAGGACTAGAAACTTACTTTTTTCCCCCCTGAAAGCTTGAATCTCATGCATTCTCTTGAGTCAGTCGAGATGCTTGGAATGAATAAGCATCAAATAGTGCAAATACTCATGATAAAATCATGAGAATAGGCAAAACTGAATGTGAACAGTGTCAGGGTTTAGTTACCTTTGTAGCACCATCCTCCTGCATTTCCCCCTCCCCACACATCACCCCTACTAGTGGGTGGTAAAATATGTTAAAAAAGTTAATTCTGCTTATGACTGCGTTAATCCAGAGACTATTCTGTGCTGTGGAATTCCTACCTCTCCTTCCCCTTACACAGTCTCTCTGTTTTCTCCTGTTTTTATCGTGGGGGTGAGATTGAAAGGGGGGTTCCAATTAGGTTGGCCAGGTGCCTGGTTTTCGACCAGAAAGTCTGGTTGAAAAGGGGACCTGACAGATCTACTGACCAGACACGCAAAATCCAGTTACCGTGGGCGAGGGAGGCAGGGGGGCACCAGGTCATCACCTGTGCCAGCCCCTACTCAGCCCCTACTCAGCTGCCTTCAACCTGCATTAGGCTGCCCCAGGTAGGCAAGAGATGGGAATAGCAGCGAGCGACGGGGAAAGAGGAGCAAATGGGGGGGGGGCGGGTGGGACCTTGCGGGGAAGAGGAGGGGAAGTGTTTTTAAATATTACGAAGTTGGCAACCCTAGTTCCAATGACAGGCGGAAGCCCTGTTGCTTGGGGAGCTTGTAGAGTTAGGACAGAAACTCAGAGCTTACATGCAGGTGGCGCTGTGCTTCCTATGATCCATGAGGTTTAGGTACTGAACGATTGTCCAGTTCATCTGGGAAGTCCCCATATCCTTTCCTCAAACAAAATCCTTTCTGAGGACATCTGATGGGTAAGTTTACATAGTTCTCTCTTTCTCTTGGTTTCAGAGTGGAAGCCGTGTTAGTCTATATCATCAAAAAAAAAAATCCAAAAAACAAGGAGTACTTGTGGCACCTTAGAGACTAACAAATTTATTTGGGCATAAGCTTTCATGGGCTAAAACCCACTTCATTGGTTGCATGCAGTAGAAAGTACATTGTACATTGGTCAAACTGGACAAACTCTACACCAAAAGAATAAATGGAAGCAAATCAGACGTCAAGAATTATAACATTCAAAAACCAGTCAGAGAACACTTCAATCTCCCTGGTCATTCAGTTTCAGACCTAAAAGCCGCAATTCTCCAACAAAAAAACTTCAAAAACAGACTCCAGTGAGAAACTGCAGAATTGGAATTAATTTGCAAACTGGACACTATTAAATTAGGCTTGAATAAAGACTGGGAGTGGAAGGTAAAAGTAAAAACTATTTCCCCATGCTAATTTTTCCCCTACTGTTACTCACACCATCTTGTCAACTGTTTGAAATGGGCCATCCTGATTATCACTACAAACGTTTTTTTTCCCTGCTGATAATAGCCCTTCTTAATTGATTAGTCTTGTTACAGTTGGTATGGCAACACACATTTTTTCATGCTCTCTGTGTATACATATCTTCCTACTATATTTTCTACTGCATGCATCTGATGAAGTGGCTTTAGCCCACGAAAGCTTAGGCGCAAATAAATTTGTTAGTCTCTAAGGTGCCACAAGTACTCCTCTTTTTTTCTTTCTCTTGGGTTGCCCTGCTATGGGAGATTTGCTCAAGTTAGGACTGCATAATTGGGCCCTGCATGATTAGAAGCCAGTCAGGCAGCTCTGTGTTTCTAACCTAATTTTCAAATGTATGTGAATAATTTAAAAACACTACAGCATTTGAGAAGATATTAACTATGCAAGTTTGATGAATGCTTACTATAGATATGTATATGTCCAATACCTTTTCTTTTGAATTTTAAGACTACCACAAGAAAATGTTTTGTGGAATGGGTTATTTTTCTCTTAGATGCCCTTCACATTGCACACAAGTAATTTGTAAGCAAAACAAGAGAGCTACCGTCAGTCATTCCTAATATATCAGTAGTCTTAAAAAGCCTTCAGCTGGAATCAGGCTTGATCTGGTTGCTGATGTATATCTACTGTATTTGGGTCACAGTATGGGCCTGATGAAGTCAAATTGTAAGATGATAGCGATAAGGGGAAGACTAATCACTTGCCTAAATACAATTGAAAAGATGGCTTACACGCAAGCCATTGGTTTTCTGTCCTTTTATAAATACATGTAGCTTTTTTTTTAATCCCAGGTTTAATCTGCTAATGGTCTTCTCAGAAGGTGATTACTTTTTAGCTTGGTACAGATTTGATTGGACCCATAAGCAACTGTGCTGAGCATGGCCTTTGGGATTGAATCAGTTGGTACATTTTGATTTAACAACTCTAACAGTCATCTTTTGGCATGTCTTTTTTTTTTTTAGTAACGGAAGTCTCTCTAATTAATACACTCATACAATCAGCCTGTGGTGCAGATTCAGTACAGTCTTGTCATAACCATAAGGGTAGCCTAAAATTCCCCCTTACCTGTAAGGGGTTAAGAAGCTCAAATAACCGGTTGGCACCTGACCAAAGGAACCAATGGGGCAAAAGATACTTTCAAATCTGGGGCGGGGGAAGGGGAGAGGGTTTGTTTTGGGTTCTTTGTTTCTGTGGCCATTCTCTCTTGGGACTGAGAGAGGCCGGCCAGAAATCCATCTTCTCCAACCCATCTTAATCTAAGTCTCCAATATTGCAACCAGTATAGGTAAGACAGGCAAGGCAGATTAGTTTATTTTTTGTTTTGCTTGTGAATTTTTCCTGTGCTAAGAGGGAGGTTTAGTCCTGTTTTCTGTAACTTGAATGTTCCTTGTGCTAAGATGGAGGTTTATTCCTGTTTTCTGTAACTTTAAGGTTTTGCCCAGAAGGGAATCCTCTATGTTTTAAATCTGAATACCCTGTAAAGTATTTTCCATCCTGATTTTACAGAGATGATTTTTACCTTTCTTTTTTTTAATAAAATCTTTCTTTTTCAGAACCTGACTGATTGTTCCATTGTTCCAAGACCCAGGGGTTGGGTCTTTGATCATTTTGTAACCAATTGGTTAGGATATTATTCTCAAGCCTCTCCAGGAAAGGGGGTGTAAGGGTTTGGGGGGATTGCTGGGGGAAGAGGAACTCTAAGTGGTCCTTTTCCCTGGTTCTTTGTTAAATCACTTGGTGGTGGCAGCATACCTCAGTCCAAGGACAAATAGTGATTTGTACCTTGGGGAAGTTTTTAACTTAAACTGGTAGAAATAAGCTTAGGGGGGTTTTCATGTGGGTCCCCACATCTGTACCTAGAGTTCAGAGTGGGGAGGGATCCCTGACAAGTCTTAAAGCTCGGAAATATCTATAGTTAGAAATAGGCAGGAGACTGCTGATCTCAATCTGAGACAGTTTATTAGAGAAAATGCATATATGCTTACAGAGCATAAGGTATCATGCACAACTCGGGTATAATCCCAGTACTGTTGAGTTTGTGAAACTACTTGCATAAGCATTTATCCAATGGATGAATATTTTTTCCCTGGTTCACCCCTCTGTTACGAAACCCAGGATTTTTAACTATATAACAAGCTCTTCTCTTTACCTTTTTAGTTTTGAATGTAATCTGCTGTAGATTTGCATTTTGATTGCCACACAGGGTACAGAATATGTTTGTGTCAAAGATTTAAATTAGGATAGTGAATAGCTGGCAATAGATGCAATCAACAATGTATAATAAGAAAAGAAATGCCAAAGGAAAATGCTACGTGCAAAGGAATGTATTTCCAGACGGCTCTTCTTTTATTTTGCCTTCTGGGTGTTATGTATTGATATTCTTTGTGGTTTTTCACTGAATGAGGATTCCAGAGTAATGGGCTACCTTTAAAATTATGAGATGGTTGCAGCCATTTTAGGTGCATATTCTCTGGAGCAAACCAAAAATAAAGAAAACTTGCTGTCCTGTAGCTGATGTTATTAAATTAAAATATAATTTTAAAAATTTAATCCAGGTACCAAAACTAACAGTGAGAGTTGCACATAGTGGAACCAATCCCAGGATCTCTACTCAGACAAAAATCCCATTACAGCCAATCAGAGTTTTCTCTGGGAAGGACAGTAATGTCAGGCTCAATAATTTTAGCTCAAGTGAAACTGGTCAGAAAAAAATAGTGGAAAATATTCCTTGTTTTTCATTGAAATTGTATGTCAGTGAAAACTTTCCGATTAGCTCTAATAGGTGGAAATCTTTTGTCTGCCATGGCCTGCTGGTGCAGAATTCACAAGTGGGGAACTAAAAGTGGCATTCTGCTTTGGGGTGTGGCTGTAGGTCTTGGAAGAACATGTTCTCATGTGGCAGCATCAGTAGTATAAGTGGATAAAGGCTACCATTCTTTCTTGCAATTCCCTTAAATTCAACAGGGCTTTGTTTATACAGAAATGATTAAGAAACATTTGTTTGTTGAGTCCCCACAGTAATTTATACTTACTCTGAGAGTGAAAGTTTGGAAATGTTATACCCACACTCTCATTCCCTGGAAAGTACAGTGTCATGGCTGGGGTCTGTGTATCATGGTCCTGTGTTGGATGAACTGCTCATAAATGTGAATCTGTACAGCCACAAGACAGACATTCTGTCTTTTGGCCAATCCAGATCTGTTGCTCCTTCTTTGACCCAAGTAGAGGTTTAGTTGTTTTTTATTTGTTTTGATTCTCAGACCCAAAGACAATGTTTCACTCTTGATGCTGCATGTATTGTACGTTGGTGGCATACAATGAGTACTGTATGTGGCCAGTATAGTCCCTTGTGGAGTGTGTACATTTATTAAGTGTGTTGAGTGCAAGAGGAAAAAGCAAGAGAGAGGGTCAGAAAGATGAAACCAACAGAAAAATAGAGCACAAAAGAGTGTTTTTTAGTTAAATGAATTAGGGATTAGCCACACCCATCTTTTCCCAAATTACAGTAAACTACACTATTTCTAGTTTTTATTATATGGTTAAAATATTACATAATTATTATGTTTGTATATAATTTATATTTTAATTATTTATGGAACATTTGGGTGATTGACCCATGAGACGCATCTCAGTTGCCAGTGCTGTCCTGAACTATACTTCCTTCTACTTGGTATGACCTTTTTCCCCACCCTGCTGACTGCCACAAACCCACTCCCACATGACCAGACTCCCAATGTGCCCTTTATCAGCACATTTTCCCCACCATCCCTGTTTGGACCTGCTCCCACCTTCAGCATGGGCAGAAGTCTGGCATACAGATAGAAGAAAGTATATCTAATTTAATAATCTAATATCTAAGTGCACTTACTGCACTCCTTTTATGCCTCCCTCCGCCCACCATACGCACACACTCTGTTCATTTACATTGTTGCTGCTCAGAGAGATGTTGAGTGTTTCTGTTTGTACATATCAGAAAGTCACTGCTCAGTGTCAGTTTTTTCTGATGGGGAGGACCAGGATGAGAATTGTATAGGGTGCTGAAAGGACATAGGCGGTATCTGCAATTAGCTGGATGCAAGCCAGAAACCTGTCCTTGGCCCACTTCTCTTTTCCCTCTTCATCCTTTCTTTGGGTAACCTTATCCACTCTCACAAATTCAACTCTTATCTAGGATGATCTCTCTTCACTCCTGACCTGTCTCCAGGCAGCCAATCCCACATTTCAGTTTCTCTCTGACATCTCTACCTGGATGATTTACCATTATTATACTATCAGTTTAAACTTCTCACCCTCTTCTGAGTCCCTCATCTGGTTCCTCCTTCCCCACTATGTTAAATATAGATTTCTAATCCTCTGAGACTCTTCACATATTAGTCCTTCCCTATTTATCTACTATTGTATCTCCCTCTTGTTGAGTTTTGCCTTAACATAGGGGCTAGGATTACCTTTTAGTCTTCATTTCTACAATGATTAACACAGTATTCTGATCGGGGGGGCACTAATCATTACTGTAACAGTAGATTATAATAATGAGGACTAAATTTATTTAGCATTCAATATATAAAGAATGTTATAGGTCCATGATATTTCATCATGTGATATGCCACAAAGGATGCCTTTTGTCATGACTCTTCCTTAGCAAAATGTCCTTAAACAACATTTTGTTCCAGTTATTACAATTAAAGGCTCTTGGGTTTATATGTCTAACTTCAGGTTGCATAACAACAGGAACAAATTGTCATATGAAAAAAAATCACATCTGTTGTTTGTGGTTTTTAAATCATAGTCTGAACAAGGTTAAGCATATAAAAAGTTTTGTGAAAAGAATTCTGTGTGTCAACAGACTTAAGGAGCTTTATAAATAAAAAGGAGCTTCATCCAGCTTCCCCATTAAATAGTTGTGCCTGGATTAAACATCAAGATTGTTTTATGGTTCAAAGCCACCACTAATTAAGTGATAACCTAATGCATTCTGAAATCTGTTTTGTTTGCTCTTCTAGTCTGTGACTATTGCCAATTATAGCCCAATTAGTTCCTTTTCACTGTCAAAAACCATTACATGAAGTGCTTTTAAAAAAAATAGTGTGAAGAAAAGAGGCCAATATGAATTTCATGGAATTTCTTATACTGTTTCAGCTTCCCTTTTCTTCCAATAACCAAAATAAATAAGAGTATGTTAACAATTTACCTTTTGTATTTCAATGATGCATCATTGACTCTAATAAGAAAGCTAACACTGCAAAATAATAGTTGGAGAAATATGAACTCAAAGGCCAAAAGTAAATGTGTTTCTTCTAAAATCCCATGTAGTAATAAGGGGGTAACCCTGCACCCCTTTACTCACATGAGAAGTCCCAGTGAAGCTTCAGGTTTGACCTAAAATCTTACAAAAGTTGCAATTGATCATGAACAGGTGCCTGGGATGGACCACGTTAAGGGCAGACTGGAAGAAATAGGGCAGACAATCCCCCAAACTGGTGGTTTATTCTATAATTAAATTCACCAAGCCAGTACCAAAAGAGTTTCTGTGATACTACACTGGTTAACCAGAAACCAAACACAGACCCCTTTAGGCATTCCAGTCCTTGTCTCCCATCCGGACAAACAGGTCTAATATAGTGAGACGTTATTGAAAACCCATTTCACCGTATGTGAGGTTCTTACTAATCCCAAAGGACTGGCCATTTACTCCTAGGTAAATATGGTCTTACCCATACACTATGCCGTTTTAATAAACTAACTAAAAATTTATTAATAAAAGGAAAGAAGAATTATAAATGGTATAGCAAAGTCCTTATATCAGTGATGGAATAGACTGCTGGCTTTCAAAAGTCTCTCTGATAACTTCCAAAAGATTAGAAGGTCCTTAGTCCATAATTCAATATACTTCTTTTAGTTGTAAATCCACAGTCCAGAGAATTTGGAGTAGGAAAGAGGCAAAATGATGATGTTTCAGGTATCTTTTTATATCCTCTGCCCTGTGCATGGAAAGTTACTGGCCCAAACAAAGCCCACAGCCCTTGGGTATGGAAAGTTACTGGCCCAAGATGGAGTCCAGGGTCACATGTCCACTTCACATGCCCTTACATGTTTTTCTGAATCACAGGGGCTGGCCATTGACTCCTTGCTGTCTGAAGCATCCACAGGAAGACCTACTGGCTAGGATGAGTTTCTTCAGTGACCCATTGTGAGAGTGGAGTGTTCTTAACGGGCCATCAATACCTGGCTATCTAGCCCTGATGTAAATCTATCGGGTGGGGAGAGGAGGAGGAGGGGTGTCACTTAGGAACACCATACATGTTTAAGATACAAGTACATAGCCAAAATTTATAACTTCAGATACAAAGATGGTACATACATTTAAACAAGATAAACAATTAGGGAGGAACTAAGAATTTGAGAATTTGAAAGTGGAAGGCAACTTGGGTGAAAGTGATCATGAAATGGTAGAGTTCATGATTCTAAGGAATGGTCAGAGGGAGAATACCACAATAAAGACAATGGATATCAAGAAGGCAGACTTTAGCAAACTCAGGGAGTTGGTAGGTAAAATCCCATGGGAAGCAAGTCTAAGGGGAAAAACAATAGAAGACAGTTGGCAGTTTTTCAAACCAACATTATGTGGCAAATTGCCAGTACAATTATGATAGATCCCATGCTTCCTCTTCTTGGGTGGGGGGGTTCAGGGTGCAGTTTCCTGCCCCTGAACTAGGATATTTACTGTCCCACTAATAACCCAGAGAAGGGTTGTGGAGAGGGAGGGACCCGGGCCCACCCTCTACTCCGGGTCCCAGCCCAGGGGCCCTAGGGATAGTGGTAAACCACTTGAACTAGTGCTTCCTTCCCCTGGGCTACTTTCCTCTCCTGCTCTTCAGCTTGTGGGGCTTCCTGCCCTCTCTCTCTCTGCACAAGCTGGATGTCTCTTTACCTAGGGTCTTGGTCTTCTAGCCAGCCATGGCACTTCTCCAAACTCTCCTCTGCTCTAACTCCTTCCCCTGGCTGATTGAAGCAGGGGGGTTTTATCAGGTGACTTGTTTCAGGTGCTTTTAATTAATCTATAGAAACCTTTCTTTCCTCTACAGGGAATAAGGCTTCTCCTCATCCTGAGACTTACATATATCACTATATCACTCTCCTGCTGCCTTCTGGCCATGCTGTATCACAATTATTAAGGGCACAAGAGCAAACTATCCCACTGCCTAGGAAAGATAGGAAGTATGGCAAGAGACCATCCTGGCTTAACCAGGAGATCTTCAATGATCTAAAACTAAAAAAAAAAAAGAGTCCCACAAAAAGTGGAAACTCGGTCAAATTACAAAGGATGAATATAAACAACACAAGTGTGTAGGGACAAAATTAGAAAAGTCAAGGCACAAAACGAGATCAAACTAGCTAAGGATGTAAAAGGAAACAAGAAAACATTCTACAAATACATTAGAAGCAAGAGGAAGACCAAGAACAGAGTAGCCCGTTACTCAATGAGTGGGGAATGACAGTAACAGAATATGTGGAAATGGCAGAGGTGCTTAATGTTTGTTTCGGTTTTCACAAAGAAGGTTGGCGACGATTGGATGTCTAACATAGTGAATGCCAGTGAAAATGAGGTAGGATCAGAGTCTAAAATAGGAAAAGAACAAGTAAAAAATTACTTTGAGTTAGATGTCTTCAAATCACCAGGGCCTGATGAAATGCATCCTAGAATACTCAAGGAGCTGACTGAGTAGATATGTGTCATTAACAATTATATTTGAAAAGTCATGGAAGATGGGAGACATTCCAGAAGACTGGAAAATGGCAAATATAGTGCCCATCTATAAAAAGGGGAACAAGGACAACCCGGGAAATTACAGACCAGTCAGCTTAGCTTCTGTATCCAGAAAGATAATGGAGCAAATAATTAACCAATCAATTTGCAAACACCTAGAAGAGAATAAGTGATAAATAACAGCATGGATTTGTCAAAAACAAATCATGTCAAACCAATCTGATAGCTTTCTTTGACAGGGTAACAAGCCTTGTAGATGGGGGAAAGCGATAGATGTGGTATATCTTGACTTTAGTAGGGTTTTTAATACTGTCTCACATGACCTTCTCAGAAACAAACTAGGGAAATATAACCTAGGTGGAGTTACTATGAGGTGGATGCATAACTGGTCGGAATATCATTCACAGAGAGTAGTTATCAGTGGTTCACAGTTATGCTGGAAGGGCATAACAGTAGGGTCCTGTGGGGATAGGTTCTGGATCCTGTTCTGTTCAATATGTTCATCAATTATTTAGATAATGACATAGAGAGTACACTTATAAAATTTGTGGATGATATCAAGCTGGAAGGGGTTGCAAGTGCTTTGGAGGATAGGATTAAAATTCCAAATGATCTGGACAAACTGGAGAAATGGTCTGAAGTAAATAGGATGAAATTCAATAAGGACAAATGCAAAGTACTCAACTTAGGAAGGAACAATCAGTTGCACACATACAAAATGGGAAATGACTGCCTAGGTAGGAGTACTGCAGAAAGGGATCTGGGGGTCATAGTGGATGACAAGCTAAATATGAGTCAACAGTGTAAAGCTGTTTCAAAAAAAGCAGACATCATTCTGGGATGTATTAGCCAGAGTATTGTAAGCAAGACACGAGAAGTAATTCTTCCACCTTACTCCATGCTGATTAGGCCTCAGCTGGAATATTGTGTCCAGTTCTGGGCACCACATTTCAGGAAAGATGCGGACAAATTGGAGAAAGTCCAGAGAAGAGCAACAAAAATGATTAAAGGTCTAGAAAACATGACCTGTGAGGGAAGATTGAAAAAATTGTGTTTGTTTAGTCTGGAGAAGAGAAGACTGAGAGGGGACATAACAGTTTTCAAGTACATAAAAGGTTGTTAGAAGGAGGAGGGAGAAAAATTGTTCTTCTTAACTTCTGAGTATAGGACAAGAAGCAATGGGCTTAAATTGCAGAAAGGGTGGTTTAGGTTGGACATAGAAAAAACTTCCTGTCAGAGTGGTTAACCACTGGAATAAATTTGCCCTGGGAGGTTGTGGAGTCTCCAACATTGGGGATTTTTAAGAGCAGGTTGGACAAACACCTGCCAGGGATGGTCTAGACCAGTGATTCTCAAACTAGGGCTGCTGCTTGTTCAGGGAAAGCCCCTGGCGGGCCAGGCCAGTTTGTTTACCTGCCACATCCGCAGGTTCAGCCGATCGTGGCTCCCACTGACCACGGTTCACCACTCCAGGCCAATGGAAGGGCGGCCAGCATATCCCTCGGTCCACGCTGCTTCCCACAGCCCCCATTGGCCTGGAGCAGTGAATCGCGGCCAGTGGGAGCCACGATCGGCCGAACCTGTGGACGCGGCAGGTAAACAAACTGGCCCGGCTCACCAGGGGCTTTCCCTGAACTAGCGGCAGCCCTAGTTTGAGAACCACTGGTCTAGATAATACTTAGAACTGCCTTGAGTGCAAAGGACTGGACTAGATGATCTGTTGAAGTCCCTTCCAGTTCTATGATTCTATGCTTAGCTATTCATAATTTTTCTTTTGATACTTTACATGACATACTTTATACCAGTTAAATTGTGTAATAGTGGTAATAACAGTGATATAAATGGTCACCTTTCTTATTCACAGCCTCACAGTGATGACATTCCTCCATTGCAGTTTGACATGTATTATTTCCTTGGAGGTCACATTTTCAACAACAGTAGATATTCACCAACCAATTGTATCATAATTCTGGAGAGGAATTATTATGATCTTTACATTACAATCCATATATAGCATGTTGTGATTTGTATTGCCATAGCACCTAGGAGACCCAGTCATGAAACAGGACCCCAGTGTGCTAGGCACTGTACAAACACAACAAAATGATGGTCCCTTCCCCCAAAAGCTGACAATCTAAGAGACAGACAGATAGGTGGGGGAGTACAAGGAACCGTTGAGACAATAATAGACAGCATGATAGGCTGTGGTCTCATCACCCCAGCATCCTTACCATTGCGAGGTTTTTAGTAGGCCTTACTGCAACTAAGAGTTTTAAGTTTTAATTTACTTTCTGTGCAGTATGGCTCAGATTCTCTTCTACACACCACTTTGCATTGCGTGAGTGTCAGAAGCATCTGTAAGAGACAAGAATATGGATCTTTATCTACAGTACGTAGTAAAATTTAATTCTTCAGATTCTCCCCCCCCCAGTTTCATTTATTGTAGTGACCAAGCTAGTGGAGCAGCATAGCAAATTATCTCTACCAAAATTATTAGTTTTATTTAATACAAAGGTTTTTTGTTTAAATGCAACTCCCACTAAACAAAAACCAAACAAAAAACCCCAAACAAACAAATTATTTCTAGGGCCAAATTCTGCCTTCTGTTACATTATGTAATCCTATTAACATCAAATAGGTCGCATGGTGTAACAAAGGACAGAATGTTGCCTATAATACCTTGTTAGACAGGGACTTTTAAATGGGTATGGATGTAGTGTGAATATTTTTTTAAACCTGTATACTTAGAAAGACACAGATTTCCAGAGATCACTTGCTAAAACTGATTTCTTCCTGTCAGTTTTCAGGATGATGTACAATAGTGTACATCTTCACTCTTCAAGACACAGTTGCATGGATTGAGAATTGGATAGTTCAGTGCACCCCATTTGGATGGTTCAGTGTGCACACGACTCATGCTCTTGAACTCATGCCCAGGCTTCACATGGTTGCCTGACATTAATGCTCTGGCTTTTTTTTTTATCCTTACGTTTTATGTCTGTGGTACTTCCTGTTTCTGTTGGTGTAGAGGATAGTCCTAAGCCTCTATTACCTTCCTCATGTCACTCTACATTAACTAATTATTACAGCCAGACACATCACAAGTGTGTGTTCTTCCTGCTGCACTTCAGCCAGCATCCTTTGTATCTTCTGTATGTTGAAATCATTATAACCTGCTTTAGCACTTGAAAAAATCTCTCCTTAAATATCATCAACCTAAACTTCCTGCTTGGATCTTTTTACACACTCTTCAAGGGAAGTCCTAACTGAAAAGTAGTTCTATCTATGCCGTTATAAAGCTAGTGAAGAATAGTCATATATACAGAAATAAAAACCTAAAGTGACTATTCCCTTTAAGTAGAAAGGAACAGAGCCAGATAGTCATAAAATGACACTGCCATTCAAACTAAAAAGTTCTCATTTTTCGGCATCTTTGTCAATCTCTTTAAACATAATGGACAAAAATATATTATGGCATTGCACATCACACGAACTTTGCACTGACATTCCAGTCACTTTGTAATCGCAGGGTAGTTACATAAGCAGTAACACACACTAGGGACTGACTAATGTGATAACCTCACACTCAGGTGCAAAGTCAGGTGTGAAGTGAAAGGCCAAATACTTGTAGCACCCACAAAGTGCAGTCAGTTAGCACATTCTGCAGTGAGTTCTTGTTTTCATAAAATGGAAGGCTTATTTTTCTCAAATTTATTTTATTTGTTTTAAGGATTTTGATCCTTGAGCATTTTTTGTATTTTCTCAGGAAATACAATTTTATGTTAGAGTGCTTATGTTATGGAGTCTTAAAACAGATATCTGACTCTAGGTAGATCAGAATCTGTTTCCCATTAATGGTTTGCTATGATTTTGTAACATTCTTCTATTCTCTGCCATTGAGTAAATCGGCTGCAGAATAAAAGTTGGCTGCATTGGTTGATTCTCTCCGCCCCTTCCAAAAATTTGTTTTTTTTTTTTGTTAGAAAATCAACAATGGCTATTAAACCACTTTATATGTGTGAGCAGTATATTAAACCACTTCATATGTGTAGAAATAATATATTGCAAATGCACCCAAACTTGGGAGCCTAAATCCTTTGGCAGTGTGAACACTACTTCCCCAGCCTATTTCATACAATTCATGCCCCTCCTACAGTCTGACACAATGACAATAAAACTAGTAGGGGTATATCTACAGCGCAACGAAAACCTGCGGCACCAAGTCTCAGAGCCCAGGTCAAAGGATAGTGGCTCACCAGGCTAAAAGTAGCAGTGTAGATGCTCGGGCTTGGGCTGGAACCTGTGATCTGAAACCCAGAGAGGAGGGAGTGTCTCGGAGACTAGGCTCCAGCCCAAGTGGGAACGTCCACATTGCTATTTTTAGCCCCATAGCCTGAGCCCCACAACCCTGAGTCAATTGACCCAAGGTCTGAGATTTGGTGCTGCAAGTGTAGACAAACCCTAAGTCTCCCATTTAAGCTGCTTTACTAGCTAGCTGGAGTTTAAAGAGACACTTACCTCAAACTAGAGAATTTTTATGTGTGTGGATGGGAGCTGTATTAGGAATAACATTTGAGTTGTAATTCAAACTCACTGTGCTGTGAAGTCACATCCTTACTTGCCATGGAGTATGCGTTAGAGTTTCATACAACTGTAGAGAAATCTCCTCCCATTCTAAGCATTCTCCTCAGCTGTGGTTTACCAACGTGTCCAAAACTCTCCGTGGAGACCCACAACTGGTCTGGCTTCTTTCCCAGTCTCTCTTCTCCTTATTAGTAAGACTTTCCACCAAGTTTTCTCTCTCTGTCTCCTAATTCAAGCAGCTCCTCTCCCTCCACATTCTCACCACATTAACAAAACTTATATCCTTTCTCCCTTTCCCCGCATGCACTGCTGTAAGACCTATAGTTCCAATGGGCCCTGGGAACCACCAGTCCCAGAATGCCTCTGTTCTGAATAGACAGCAGGATTAGCGCTGTGCAAGAGCATAAGTCTGCACAGAGAGCAAGGCACCACCACCCCATACCATGCATTAGTCATCCAGAATCTTGAACCTTTCATGAGGAGGCACAAAAACAAGGCAAAGGGGACTCTAGCTTCAACAGAAACCTGCTAGGAAAAGGGTAAGTCCATGATCTGCTTCCTATTTCCATCAACTAGCGTAGTTGGGCCAGCATGAGAAAGGATGTGGTGACAGCCATATGTGTGTTTGCCCTGGCACTTTTAGTAGCATGCATACACCTTATGGTGGCCATTGGCTTAATGCCATGATCTAGCATTTTAGCTAGGATCTGTGGTAATGTAATTCTATTTATAATGGGTGAATGATTTTTTGTTAATGAAAAATGTATGAGAAGAAGGTGACATTTGCAAGAGACTAGAAGTATGTTTTCTGAATGTGGACACACTGAGTCTTTGTATTTTATTTTCTGTACTATAAATGCTTTGGAAATGTTATGGCAAATATGCCGGACATGGCAGAACTGAAATAGAGTGTGTGTTACCTTCTAGGATTCAAGGATGCACTGAACTGGAACTCAAGAAGTCTACGTAAGAACCAAGAGCACTCATGACCATAGCCAAATTATTAACATCTGCATAACCCAATTCTCTGTCTTTAAAATGGGGACAGTAACACTTCCCTACCTCACATGAGTTTTGTAAGGTTAAATTTGATATTTGTCAAATGTTCTGATGATATGGTAGGTGAGTGGGATAGAAGGTCTGTAAGTAATAACAAATAACCAATTATAAGGAGTGGTTTAAATAGGAGGTGTTAAGTACCTCTAGATTACAAAGAGACTGTGTGTATTTAGGAGTAGCAGAAGTAATCTTGCTTCACTATTACTCATCATAGAGGATAGGTCCATCAATGGCTATTAGCCAGGATGGCAGGGATGGTGTCCTGCCTCTCTTTGCCAGAAGCTGGGAATGGGTGACAGGGGATGGATCACTTGATGATTATCTGTTCTGTTCATTCCCTCTGAAGCACCTGGCATTGGCCATTGTCAGATGATACTTGGCTAGATGAAACTTTGGTCTGACCCAGTATGGGCTTTCTTATGTTCTTATGGACTCACTTTACATTGAGTAAAGAGAGATTTTAGACCAGCCCTTTCAAATTTTAAAAGAAAGGAAGCTGTGCTACACATTACAAATAATTATTAATGCAGTAATGTATAGAGACAACAGTTAGGGATTGGTGTCCCTTTGTGGTAAATGCTGTGCAAACACATACAACACAGTCCCTGCCACTGGAGTTTACAATCTAATAAATTATAAATGTAGGTGATGATAAATTGGGTTTCTATTTTTGGTGGGAGTCTAATAGCCACTACTGCCCAAAATAGATGGTGGTGCTGAATGTCATGGATAGCTGCTTATTATGCTATGATAACAAAATATTCAAAGTGAAGAACCATGACCCCTACCTATCTAATGGAGTAGATAGTGCTCCAATGCCACGCCAATCATTGCTGATTCAGGGCGAAGATCCTCAATTGTCTCTTGCAGGCCCTTCAATCTCCGGTCCAGTACTCATTCATAGGCCTTCTCCATGACTGTATCTAGACCTTCAATACCAAGCTCTGCCTCGTCACACAGTACTCGTAGCTAGGAAGCCTTCTGTGCTTTCTCTGGTACTGCAGTCTCAACATAGATCCTGGCCCCAGTCTCTAAGGACTCCTCCTAGTACCTCACCACCCTGGCCTTCAGAGTACTTCTATTCCTTCTCACAGTCTAAAGCAGGTTCCTGGCTCTCTCATTTTAAGGAGTCCAAGGCTTTGTCCAGAACCCATTCCTGCTCTCACAGAAGACTCTCTGTCAAGAGCAGATCTAGGGCTTGGGAAACCTGGTCTAGGTACAACTGGCCATCGGTACCATATTAGCCACCTTATAGGTCATATTGGATGCCTTGGGGGATGCTGCTGGCATTTAGATTCACACCTCTGCTTCCTTACAGAAGCAGATCACCAAGAGGAGAGCCTTCCCTGTCTGCTACCAAGAGACACATTGATGACATCTTCATCATCTGGACCCATGGAAAAGAAGCCCTTGAGGAATTCCACCATGATTTCCACAATTTCCATTCCACCATCAACCTCAGCCTGTACCAGTCCACACAAGAGATCCACTTCCTGGACACTACGGTGCTAATAAGCAATGGTCACATAAACACCACCCTATACCAGAAACCTACTGACCGCTATTCCTACCTACAAGCCTCTAGCTTTCATCCAGATCACACCACACGATCAATAGTCTACAGCCAAGCTCTACGATATAACCGCATTTGCTCCAACCCCTCAGACAGAGACAAACACCTACAAGATCTCTATCATGCATTCTTACAACTACAACATCCACCTGCTGAAGTGAAGAAACAGATGGACAGAGCCAGGAGAGTACCCAGAAGTCACCTATTACAGGACAGGCCCAACAAAGAAAATAACAGAGCGCCACTAGCCATCACCTTCAGCCCCCAACTAAAACCTCTCCAACGCATCATCAAGGATCTACAACCTATCCTGAAGGATGACCCATCACTCTCACAGATCTTGGGAGACAGGCCAGTCCTTGCTTACAGACAGTCCCCCAACCTGAAGCAAATACTCACCAGCAACCACACACCACACAACAGAACCACTAACCCAGGAACCTATCCTTGCAACAAAGCTCGTTGCCAACTGTGTCCACATATCTATTCAGGGGACACCGTCATAGGGCCTAATCACATCAGCCACACTATCAGAGGCTCGTTCACCTGTGCATCTACCTATGTGATATATGCCATCATGTGCCAGCAATGCCCCTCTGCCATGTACATTGGTCAAACTGGACAGTCTCTACGTAAAAGAATGAATGGACACAAATCAGACATCAAGAATTATAACATTCAAAAACCAGTCGGAGAACACTTCAGTCTCTCCGGTCACTCGATTACAGACCTGAGAGCGGTTATCCTTCAACAAAAAAACTTCAAAAACAGACTCCAGTGAGAGACTGCTGAATTGGAATTAATTTGCAAACTGGATACAATTAACTTAGGCTTGAATAGAGACTGGGAATGGATGAGTCATTACACAAAGTAAAACTATTTCCCCATGGTATTTCTCCCTCCCACCCCACCCCCCACTGTTCCTCTGATATTCTTGTTAACTGCTGGAATTAGCCTACCTTGCTTGTCACCATGAAAGGTTTTTCTCCTTCCCCCCCCCCCTGCTGCTGGTGATGGCTCATCTTAAGTGATCACTCTCCTTACAGTGTGTATGATAAAACCCATTGTTTCATGTTCTCTGTGTGTGTATATAAATCTCCCCACTGTATTTTCCACCGAATGCATCCGATGAAGTGAGCTGTAGCTCACGAAAGCTTATGCTCAAATAAATTTGTTAGTCTCTAAGGTGCCACAAGTACTCCTTTTCTTTTTGCGAATACAGACTAACACGGCTGCTACTCTGAAACCTTTCCAACATAAGTGATCCTTAAACAGGACACGCTATCCCATCCCCTCTATTGCATATGTATACAGAAAAAACAAAAGTTACCTGTGAGATCTTTCCCCAACACTTTTGAGTTTAGTTTCACTTCACAATTATCCAACTTTTACACATATGCTATAAGAGCTTTTTGTCATTTAGTAACATTAGAATATTCTGGTTGAAACTGAGGCTTCACGATACTCCCCATCCAGTTAATACTGTCATCTTCGTTACTTTTGGGGCTAAAATTTCAAAGGACCTTCAGCCTGGCCTCTAATTTTGTGAATGCTCTGATCTGAATGCACAGTCATTTGCATGAACAACTCTATATGCACTGAGAGAGAAACTGATCATTAAAATTGCATTAGTGGGCACAAATACTGCCGATTTGAAAATGATTTAATGTGAATGCAGAGCTTGTAATATTTGCAGAATTGCATATCAAAGGAGTTTACACTTGGAAAACTTGTCCCTTAATTTGGTGATTTCTAAATCCAAGATTCCATGTAGATTGGCCACTTAGCAATTCTCACAGCCAACATTTTAGTATGCTCAGATGTTCATAGATCTTTTGTAAGACCAGAAAAACTTTTAGATCATCTTGTCTGACCTGCTGTGTAACATGGGTCAAAGAATTTCATTCAGACACTGTTGTATTGAACCCTGTAACTTGTATTTGGCCAAAAGTGTATCATCCAGAAACGCATCCAGTTTTGATGTGAAGACTTCAACTGATTGAGAATTCATCATTTCTCATGGTAGTTTGTTCCAATGGCTAACCACCCTCACTATTTTATTTTAAAAAATGCATTATTTCTCATTTGAATTTGTCTGGCTTTAATTTCCAGCATTGGTTCTTGCTAAAATATTACCATCTCACCAGATATTTGACAACCAGGATTCTATACTATTTTAAAACACTCTTATTTGATAACGGTAAGCTCATGTTTCCCAGCTCTTAGGAAATTCTGATCAACTGGCAAGAAATCTGTTTTCTTCCTGCTGTGGCCTCTTACACTAGCACAGTGCTTTCTCTTATAAAAGTTAGACGGGAATAAAAAGTGCAGAGATTACTAATTAGTCAAAAAGCAAAGGGATTTACATAGAATAATGTAGTACGTATGGCTGGATGTACATTTTATTGTTATTCCACACAGTTGGCTTTTTTTCTTTTGACAGTGTTATTGATGTGACTGTGGATATTTTTGGCCCCCATATGAGAGGTTTCTTGTAAGTAGCTTAAGGAAAGGAAAGAAACAAAGGTGACAATGGTTCAGTAGTAACGATTGCTGTAAGCATAACTAATCTGAACCACTGAATCTGATTTCATACGTGTGGTTTCCTCTTGGTTATTTTTCAGTTTGGTGCAAATGACTTCCATGCATCCACATTTTAACAGGGCGCAAGCTCTAACGTCTCCAGATTTATGATAAAATTAAATGGTAGAAGTCAAATAATAGGAACCTAATTTTACTTTGGGGTATAAACTTGAAGGATGCATGCATGCCCATCCTAGGGCAAAAGTTGGTCTGAAGTATTGTGCAATTGAAGATGAAAAAACACTGTGTCTTGGGCTTTTGCTATTAAATTATAGTCTGAGTAAATAAATAATAGTGTAGTTGTGCATGGAGGAGAGGGCCTGAGTGCCTGAGCTCTAGCCACAATGTCAAAGCAACATCTATAGTTATTTTTAATGTACTAGCACAAGTCTGTGGACCCAAGCTGGGAAGATTGCTCCCAGATGCAGTGAGCACTGTAAATTCCTTGGTGCCATTGAAAGTCCAATAATCCTTACTCTTTCTTTTTACTGCCCACTGAAAGCAGGGAATATTTTCATGCTGGTGTGTTACAGAAATTATTAGAAATGATTTTCAAGCCTCTCTTTTTTTTCTCTCTGTCACTAAAGAGTCTCCTTGAAACAAAGTGACCTTTCAGTTTTTCAGACTCTCTTGTTAAATTGAAGGTTTTCAGTATAATTCATGCTGATATGGATCTTTGAATCACCTATTTGGCAAGAAGGGCCGATGTTTCTTTGTCCAGCACTAACCTTGCCTTTCTACTTATCAGTGGTGAGGGTTGTTTTAATTGAACTCATCCCTTCTGAAAGATATCTTGTCCCTTCCGAAAGCCCAATTCACTATTGATTTTGAAGGATCTGACCTCTTACAATTTCCTTGGCAGTGAGTTAACCTTCTTGCCTGAAGGAGAATTGAAACAGAGAATGACATTTCTAATATCTTAAATGATGTAGCCAAAGAAGCTGCCTCAGAAGAACTACAGTGCTAGCTTTTGGTTTTTTTAAAAAAGATAACCTTTCCTGTTTAGTCTGGTGAGAACAAAAATCCTCCTTTTTTACCCCATAACATGAATCAAGAAGTGAAGGCTCTTCACTCATTTCCAGGAGGCTTTCTGAGTTCTTTCCTTAATGAATGTTGTAAGACCACTAAGGTGATACTGTCAAATTTGTCTCCCTTTGTTTAAATTCCTCTGTAAATTTAGATTTCAGTAATTCAGATCCAGTCGAATCAGGGGAATTGATGGACATGAAACATTTGCTTTATTGTACATGACTTCATGAGACACTCATTTAGTCTGCTAGTCTGACATCACAACTGACATTTCAGCAGTTTTCACCAATTGTTCCTAATTGCTCTGTAGACAAGTTTTCAAATAAATTGTTTCCTTTCTAACTCCAGCCACTGAAGCATCTTTGTACGTGTTCAGTGTCCTCAGGTTACTGCTGTGTGCATGCTAATAAATGACCAGTTACCCTACTCAGATGTGTATATCTCTTTCCATAGACATTCCTCTCATTGAAATTAAAATGTTGTAGAAAAGATCTGACCTTTCTGGGTGTGGAAAAGTAGTCTATAGTTTAACTGGTAATGTGTATCTCAAAGGAGAAGAAATAGTAAGCATTGAGCACTGTATGTATTGGTTTATGAAAATAAAGTTTAAAGAGGGAGAACAAAGTTTGGTGGGAATTTAATTATCAATCTCAATTAGCAACACAAGTCATTCCCTATATTCTCTCGACCCTTTTTAAAAAATAACTCTTACGTTTGATTCTGCAATTAATTTTGCTTTATGAATCCATTCATTTAAATTATAGTCTTTACAATATTTATTGGCGTAAAATGTGTGTTTTAGACCCATGGGCACATTTTAATAGATGAGTTAGTAAATCCTATCAATCACTTCCACAAGTAATTGTGTTTCCTGTTAATAGCAGTACAGAATTTCAGGCATGAAATTAAAAGGTGTCTTTTAAAAATTTGTTCCCTATTTTTTCCTTATTTCTTATGTCTTGATTATCATGGAAAGGTATGGACATTGTTTTGAATGACATATTTCATTAATCTAAATCCTTAACAAACAAACAAACAAAAAAAACCCTTGTTGGCTTCTTCCAAAGATTCCACCAACTTGTAAGCTCATATATCAAATCTTTCAGTCCTTGTGTGATTAATTTCTAGATAATGCAGTTAGAGTGCTTTGTGTAGTTGGGGGAGTTAACTTTGGAAAACCAACTGAGAACCTGGAAAATTTGTAATAAACCCCTCATATCTTAGCCCAGCACCAAGTAGAATTTGTTATATTTAAATTTCCTTTCCAGTTGCAACTAGATACGATGCTCTTCACAGCAGTTCTGTACTATTTCTTGTTGGCGTACCATGGTAAAATGTTGTACTGTTCAGTACAAGAGAAGACTATATTTCATGACGTTCCTAAGTGGCCAACATCAATGAGAATTTTTTGTCACAAAGACTATAGGGTTAGCTAATAGTTTGTAATGGGATCTTCCAGCGACCTCTGTGAATTCAGCCCTGTTGGCCAGAAGCTGCAGGGTCCCGGTGGCCGTGGGTGCCATGGGCCCCCCCGGAGTTCCCAGCTGCCATGGTCAGTGGGGCCACAATTTGTGGCCACAGCAGGTGGGGGGGGGAACCTTGCAGCTCCCCGTGGCCACAGGTGCCGGGGGTCCCCAGAGTTCCTGGCCACCATTGACAGCGGGGCCGTAGTCCCTGGCCACAGCAGGCGGCAGGGGCCCCCCATAGCTGCAGGTGGATGCAAGTGGCAAGACCACAACCCCCGGGGAGTGGGGGGCCTCCCAGAGCTCCCACCTGCCGCGGGGAGCGGAGGTACCCTGGAACTCTGCATCGCTGAGGGCGGCGGGGCCTTCAAAGCTCCCAGTTGCTGCAGGTGAAGGGGGTATCCCAGAGCTCCAAGCCATGGAACCCGGGAGCTAACAGTCCCCTTCCACACACACATTCTGATGGGTGACCTACTCTCCCCTCTGATGTCTTTAAGGGGTTAGCAGGTAGAGCCTCAACTATTCTCAAATCCTGGATGCTTTTTTGGAGGGTGAAGGGGCCAATAAATGGCTAGCTTCTTCCCTGCTTATGCCTACTATACCAAAAAGCACCACAGAGGCACTCCTTTCTGCTTGTTGCCATATTTTATGCTTCTTCATGCAAAGATTCAGAGGTCTGTTACAAATACTTCAACCTGCTTGGAGTTGGGAGGCAGAACTAGACCTGTCAGTCACTTGCAGTAGGCGAATGCCCACTTCTTGAAGTTCCCTCCAGTTTTTCTGCCTCCACAGCAGCCAGCTGCTCAATCAGATCTCTGTGCTGCAGATCTTTTCTAAGAATTCTAAACTTTAATTTTTTTTAAAATAAACTATTAATTTTGTTAATAGTATGTCCCCTGTTTAATTCTCAGTCATATCCCAGGACTGCATTTGATTTTGTGGGGAGATTGTCCCCTCAGTTCTGCTTCCCCTTCTGAGATGTTTCTAGCAGCTGGTACCCTGGCAGGCTTCAGGAGTGAGCTAGGCCAGGAAGAGCCAGAGGGAAAAGGAAAATCTGGCTCCTGCTCTCCCTTTGTTTAATGTCATGTTGGGGTGTTCAGCAGGATCTGTGGGCGGGATGTTCTGTACAGAGCAAAAGTTGAAGCAAACACAAAGAGATATACGCTTCCTTGTGCATCTTGGATTTAGGACAAGTATAGACACGTGGTGTCTGGGGAAACGTCAGCACAGGCATATCATTTGTTTAATCTCAGGTGTAAAGTCTCATTTTAGAAGAACGTTAACAGCAAATGAACATAGTGGAGAACAAGGGTTGTGTCAGAAACAAAAATCCAGTTCTTATTGAAGCCTATTTGGAATTATGATTTTACATAGGCATCCAGAGTTCATAAGATACCTATCCTCTCAACATCTCACCATATCTCATATGTTGGCAAGATCAGGTCCAATTGTAAATTCTCAACTCCCACAACTGAAAAATGCAGAGAATCAGATTTTTTTTAAGGGATCTTCTGGACTCAGTTCAGGGATACCAGAAAGAGAGAGAGAGAGCAGAGCATCCACCAGATGAAGCACAATGATTAAACTGAGGACTTGGAGCACTGCTCCTTCTATGAATAACAGACCTGTTCAGGTCATGACAGTCAACATCTCTGCTATCGTTTTCAGAATAACTGGGGAGAACATGATCAGTCCTACCACATTAGAATGGCCATATTGGGTCAGACCAATAGTCCATTTAGCCCAGAATCCTCTTCCTGACAGTGGCCAATGCCAGATGCTTCAGAGGGAATGAACAGAACAGGACAATTATTGAGTGATCCATCTCTTGGCATACATTTCCAATTTCTGGCAGTTAGAAGATTAGGACACCCTGATCGTGGGGTTGCATCCCTGACCTTGGCTAATAGCCATTGATGGACCTATTCTGCATAAACTTATCTAATTCCTTTTTGAACCCAGTTATAATTTTGGCCTTCACAACATCCCCTGGCAGTGAGTTTCACAGGTTGACTGTGCTTTGTGTGAAATAGTACGTCCTTTTTGTTTGCTTTAAACCTGCAAATTTCTGTTAATTTCATTGGGTGATCATTAGGTGAGTTTATGTGAAGGGATAAATAATACTTCCTTATTCACTTTCTCCATACCATTCATGATTTTATAGACCTCTATCATATATCCCCTTAGTAGTCTCTTTTCCAAGCTGAATAGTTCCGGTATTTTTAATCTTTCCTCATATGGAAGCTGTTCCATACCCATAATCACTTTTGTTGCCCTTCTCTGTATTTTTTTGCCCAGTTCTAATATATCTCTTTTGAGATGGGGTGACCAGAATGGCATACAGTATTCAAGGTGTGGGCATATCGACCTGGATTAGATTTACCCCTTACCAACATAACTATGTTAAACAAAGGCCCCAGAGATGATACGGTTATAATATAGTATATAAGTTAAAGTATAGCTTATTTTTTTCTGAGAACTGGTGTAAACTATACACTATATGGCTCTTTTGCCAATATAAACTTGTCTCGATTAGGAGGGTTTGCCAGTATAGCTGTACTGGCATAACTATCCCAACAAACCCTTTCTAGTGTACACAAATCCTGAGACCTTTACAATTCTGTTTGGTTATCCCTTAAGGATATGTCTGCCAAATTAGGAGGTGCCAGTTTCCATTTGGTCCCTCTGAAAGGCACCTACTTTGTATGGGAGTAACCCTGTGGAGTAACTTCCAAAATTGGGGCCAAAGTTAGTACGAACAATGAAACATACACTTCCCTAGGCTAACAGGAAAGAATAAATCAGAAGCATATTGCTGCGGTCCTCTTTTTAAGAAATTACAGGTTACCTCCAAGAGGTTTCTCGGATCTAAGTATTCCTGTAATGATGCACATTGAACTGTTTTGTATTTATAGTTTTGGTGTTGATGACCTAGTAGTCTCCTTTTTAATAAGTCTTCCCGACTCTTGTAATAAAACCAAGATTGATAATGAAGGACCAGATCACACGATCCATTTTTAAGCAGAACGACAGTGGAGGCTAATATTCAGTTCTGTTTAAAAACTGGTACGAAGATATGGGCTAAGATGTCAAGACAGCTGGCTGCATTAATATTTTATGACTTTTTTTTATAAAACAAAGTAAGCTCTTTGGCAAAGAAAGGTGAAATAAACAGGTCTATTTTTATGCATGCCATCAAAAATTAGACAAAGGAATACTTATACTCTCATGTTAATATCATTAGTATATGTTCATCAGAAGGAAAAGAGCAATGTAATTGAATTTATGGAGATAATTCATTATCTCAGTTATGACTGCAATTAAAATGTGTGTTTATGCTGTACTCATATGAAATTATTACACACGATACAGTGAATGGCTTTACACTGTTGTCCTGATGAGACCTTGAAATGAATGTAAATCTATCCTAGTCTGAGCCACCGTGATGCCTCTATTTATATATATTAGCATGGATTAGAAGCCTTTCCTTTCCATCTCTTTAATTTGAGTACTATATCTATATGATAAAACAGCATGATTTTAGGTGGAAAGTTGTCATCAAAAAACTGAAAATAGGTTTCACAGGAATTCGGGAAACTAGAGATGCTCATGAATAATAAATGGGTGGAGGATGTGCTTGGGAGAATGTTTCTCAGGCAGATATAAAGTCTTAGTGCACTTCAAAAGATTTATGACTGGAATGTTATTTCACTGTAACACTTAGACAATCTCAGTAATGAAATATTTAGCAGTAAATGATCAAAAAATAAAAACTTCAGCTTTATTTAATGTTCTATAATCAGAATAAGCAATTTTACAAAACTGGCAAGTAAGGTAGAGAGCACTCTCTCTGTTCAGATAAACTACTAGAAAGGACAAGGGCAGTTCCAGATTTTTATCAAAGCTATATTCATTAGGTTCCAGTCTTCCTTTGGAGATTTTTATACCAGAGGCCTCAGAGAACCAACCACAAAGCATTTACTCCTTTCTTCCTCTAATTGCTGCTGATTTTTGAAGGTCTGTCTTACCTCCTCAGGAAAACAGGAGGGGAGCTGGGAAGAGGCTTTAGTCATTGATGAGTTATAAAGGTGCAATGCTTTACCAACGTTGACAATTAGGAACAGTTATTTTCTGGGACTCCTGCTCCCTTGTTCTAAAGTACATTCTGGTACATTTGGGAGTTGTGGTGAATTTCTGGTCCCCTGCAGAAAATACAAAGGAAAAGACTGTGTGAGGAAAATATGTGCTGGCAGGGGCAATGAAACAGGACACTGAGTTCTATTTACTAGTAACAGTAAATCTGACCCTTAATTCTAATGCACAAAGATACTGCTCATGAACTGAATGTCTGGCATTACCGGGCTATTTGAATACGATCATAAAAACTGTAGTAGTGAATTTCTTGATGTCTCAGCTGAGACTGTTTATGACTAGTTTGATCTTGGGTTTCTGTAAACACCAAGACTGGGATTATAAACCATTAGGCATTATTGAAGAGTTGTTTGTGTTGACTGATGTACCCTGTGGTAGTGTCACTCTCACAACAGCTAGCCGTAATTGCTGTCAGCATGCTGGCAAGGAATTGAGCGGACAGGAAGGAAAGAAATGCAAGCACAGAAAACTGGACAGAGGCACGAAATAAAAACCACTCATTTGAAGAGTTTGTTTCTAATTGAGACAAGTATTTTCACCTCTTTATTCAATATATTGGGCTGTTTTTACTTTTTTAAGAAAATCATGGTTAGCATACCATAAAGTCACAAAATATTCTTCAACATGAGTAGTAGCTAGAAATGTGCAAAATTTTAACAATGAAACATAAAACCAAGGAAATGTATGTGGGTTTAGGTTTCATTACAAGGATTCATAACAAGGCTGAGTACATTGAGTACCAATTAGACCCAATTTAGGAAACAGTGGCCAGTAATTAGTGTAGCTGCACAAGTTCTGATCACTAAGTGAAAAGAGGGCAAACCAGTGCTATACCAATTGAGCTAATTGGCGTTTACCCTGTTTACAAGTTAGCTGAATTAGTGCAAACACTTGCATTTCTATGTATACTCATAGAGATCAGTACCAGTGCAGCTTCCATGATGTCTGGTCACCGTTTGGTATATTTAGGTTTTTCTCAGTTGTAAACAAGGCCTCTGGTTCATGAGTAGGGTTGCCAACTTTCTAATCACACAAAACTGAACACCTCTACCCCACCCCTTCCCTCTAGGCCTGACCCCTGCCCCTCCCTTCTCTGAGACCCCGCCCCCTGCTTGATCCATTCACCCTCTTGCCGTTGCTTGCTCTCCCACCCTTCACTTGCACTGGGCTGGGACTGGGGGTTGTGGTGTGGGAGGGGAGTGAGGGCTCTAGCTGGGCGTGTGGGCTCTGGGGTGGGGCTAGGGATGGGGGTTTGGAATGCAGGAGAGGGCTCTGTGCTGGGGCAGGATGTTGGGGTTCAGGAGGGGGTATGGCTCTGTGCTGGGGGTGCAGGCTCTAGGTGGGGCCAGAAATGAGGGGTTCAGGATGTGGGAGGGTGAGAGCCCCAGCTCTGGGTGCAGGCTCTGGGGTGGGGCTGGGGATGAGGGGTTTTGGGGTGCAGTAGGGGGCTCTAGGCTAGGGCCAACGGGTTCGGAGTGCAGGCTCCAGCTGGAGGTGTGGGCTCTGGGGTGGGGACAGGGATTAAGGGTTTGGGTTGCAGGACAGGACTCCAGGTTGGGGCAACGGGTTGCGGTGCAGGAGGAGGTTCAGGGTGTGGGGTCCCAGTGGTGCTTACCACAGCTCCCAGGAAGTGGCAGCCCCTAGGAACATGGGTGGAAAGGGAGGCTCTGTGCGCTGCCCTTGTGCCCTCAGGCACTGCCCCTGTAGCTCCCATTGATCGTGGGTCCTGGCCAATGGGAGCTGCAGAGCCGACACTTGGGGCGGGGCAGTATGCAGAGCCTCCCTGCCCACTCATGCACCTAGGGGCCACAGAGACCTGGCGGCCACTTCCAGGAGCCGCACAGAGCCAAAGCAAGCAGAGAGCCTGCCTTAATCCTGGGCCCTCACTGCACCGCTGTCCGGACTTTTAACAGCCTAGTCGTCCGTGCCGACTGGAGCCGCCAGGGTCCCTTTTCGACTGGATGTTCTGGTAAAAAACTGGATGCCTGGCATTCCTATTCATGAAGCTCTTGATCTATCTGGAACCTGTTTTCAGTGTATCAGGCCTGATTAAATGGAAATCATGCAAAATAATTGGTTTTCTATTATGGAAATCTGGTGAAATTTGGAACTTTCTACTGAATTTTGCTTTGAGGTTTGAGTTAGTTTGAATACAAAATTCATGGTTGAAGGCAGTGAAAACATATAACTCAAAACCAAGAAAAAAGTTCTTATAAATCCCTACAAAGCAAATCATAGCCTCTATGATGCACAGTGGGTCTTGAAGAGGGCTTTCCAAAACTTTCCGTCCCCTAAAGAAGCGAACTACTTCAGTTCTGCTGCCACCAACATTGAATTGAGTCAAGGGGTTTGTTCTCACTGCTAAGAATTATTGTAATGGAGCTTTAGTTGAAACTGCAACTGGTTAGTCAAGATCAGAACTGTCATAATTATTAGAATTATTTCAAACTTGCATAAATAGGCTCAGTTAACCAAAGTGACTTTGTTCCACCTTTGCAGTACTGAAGAAAAATTGCTACATATCGTAGTACATTATCTACTCTTTGTTCTCAGTAGCCCTGCAAAGAGAACAGTCCATCATCAAACTAATGAGTTTCTAATGTTTCTAAAGCTGACCTTAATAGTAATGTTGATATACAATGATTCACTATTTACCTATGTATCACAGCCTAAAATGGGTGGGCAAAATACGGCCTGCGGGCCAGATCCAGCCCATCTAACATTTCTGTCTGGCCCACCAGGATCTTTGGCTGTCCCTTCGCGATTTTTGGGCAGCTAAAAGTCCTGTGGCACAGCGGGGCGTCAGGCAGGCTCCCTGCCTGCTGTGGCCTCACACCGCTCCCAGAAGTGGCCGACTGCTGCTGGCATGTCTCTGCGCTCCCCCAGTGATGGGGGAGGTGGCTCCGTGCAGTGCCCTGGCTCCCAGCACCATCCTCACAGCTTCCATTGGCTGGCAACCAGGGGCTGGCAACCAGATGCAGGGGCCATCCGCAGCTGCTTCCGGGAGCAGTGTGGGGCCATGGCATGCAGGCAGCCTGCCTGAGCCTTGCTGCGCAGCCGGCTGGGACCCATCTGTGGAAGCATCTCCCAGCTAGAGCCTGCACCTCGCACTCCCTCCTGCACCCCAACCCCCATCCCAGGTCAGAACCCCCTCCTGCACCCAAATTCCCTCACAGATCCTGCACTTCCTCCTGCACTCCAATCCCCTTCCTGGAGCCCTCTTCTGCATCAAATTCCCTCCCAGACACTGCACCCCCTCCGTTAATATAGTAGAAATGTGCGGCCTGTAACAACTTACCAAAATTCATGGAGTGGCCCCCTGCAAAAATTATTGCCCACCCCAGCCTAAAATATTCAAGGTGCTGTATTGCATTAGGAGGAGACCGTCCCTGCTTCAGAGTATTTGACAATTAGAAATGATAAAATCAGCTGAAGGGTGGGAGAAGGGGATTCAAGCAAAGCAATTGAATAATAATTCAATTGGGGTAATAAAGCCCTACAGCCTAGTTACTAAATTCTCAAAAGTGTCTACTGTGTACTGGAAGCAACTTTTTTGTTTGTTTGTTTTTTTTAAGAGAGAAATGTTAGTGTTTTTTCAGTCAACTTTTCAACGTAAAAGAGGGGCACTTTATTAATGCATTAATATGCTTTAACACCATCTCTAACTAAACCAAGAAAGGTTTGGATTTAGCTTTCTGTGAAAACAGACCAAAAGAGAAAAATATGTTTTCAATATCTCACAAATCAAGAGTATTTATTACAGTGTCACTAGAAACTCAAAGCCATGTAATTACTTTGCAAAATTTAGAAAGCTCGGTCTCTTTTTAAACTATACACTCAAATTAAGTATTCCTTTCTTGTATGCATTCAATTTTCATTTTGGCTGCTGCTCCTAGGCTACATTTTATGGTAGAAAATATATATAGTTAGAGGATACAAATCCATGCTAAATAAAAAGCTTCTGAGGAAGGAACGTTTAAGAAGTTGAATATTATTTTTATTGAGAACCAGCTTATGGTATAGCAAACCAAAAGGAACAGGTTGTGACAAAAAAGCTAAACCTCATCATTTTTCAAAATGAGCTGTCTGTCAGTCTTTTATTTATATATACACACAGTAGCAAATGCACTAAATTATAGCATTGCACCAACCATTCTGGAGGCTGTCAGTGTTTTCACTATAAATACTTATTGTCACAGTTTTTTATCTCTGTAAATTCAAATTATGGGCAGAAATGTAATATACAAATTGTCAGTTCTGATGTAGTTTGTTTAAAAATTGCAATCAGTTCAACCAAAGCAGTGACATAAAAATTATAAACAAAAAATATATAAACTTATAAGGGGTTTTGATGCTCTTCCCCCTCCCCCCCCCAAGTTCTGAACCAGTTAGTTTTCAGATTTTTCAGGCAGAAGAACAAGGAATTGGCATTATATATTTTAAAAGAAATATTAAGCATGCAGATACGTTCTGTATTATGTTTATACTGATTATAATGATGTATTACAGATTACGTTCTGTATTATGTTTATACTGATGATAATACAAATTATACTCCACACTCTGTCAAAACTTGTAATCAGTGAGAGAATCATTCAGTGCCCGTTGTAAAGCAATATCAGTGTAAGTTACTATATTATTTAATCAGTGAAGGAAATTAAACATAAGATGTTATAAGATGGGAGTTAAAGCTCTCTTACACTCTGTGCGCCTAGGTACTGCAGCAGTGATGATTCTCCACTGGAGAATATTGTAACTATAAATTATGTATCATGGGACACATTTTTCTTGACTTATTCACACAAGTGATCCAATTAAAAACTGGAGGACTACTCATGAGTTTGGTGAGCAAATTATGGGCCCATTGCTGCTCCAGTAGTTAGGAGCTTAATAAGGGAAACATTATCTGAGAACATCTTTGTTTTTATGTCAAATGTTAACAATTACTGTGTTTATATTTTATTTTTATGTAACTTTTTTTGAGGTTAGAAGAGTTCAACAGACAGGTCTGTCAATTTATAGGCTCAGTAGGATTAGGATCAACAGGATTAGGAATAGATATACCCAGAGGACACTAGAAGACTCTTTTGGCCCAGATTTTAAAAGTGAATGGGGTAAGATCCATGATCCATATTTGTCATCTGATAAAGTAGTTTTTCAAACAATCTCAGGAATTCAGTGCCACTAATAATGGTTCACTGGCAAGAAATAAATCTTTTTTGGTATGAATCAGCTTATTTCTGAAGCCTTCAGTTCTCCTTAAAACCAAAGTAATCAGTTGTATTGAAAATGTGTACGTTTACATCTCTCTGTAGTTGTGGCTAGTAAAAAAAAATCTACATGACCTTTTACATGTGCGTACTTATTTAAGTGTGCAATTTCACACACATTGTTTTTCATTGACCAACTTGGTCAGACTTTTAAAAAAATATAGCCATTAGAGTCCAGGAGGAATCGTCAGTTTGGAGGGCCAGCTAAATCAATAACTGCTGCATCTTTATCTGAACTAGTTTTCAATCATATTTTCTTTGTCATCTAGAGAACCAGGATCATCGTGTTCTTCAAGTTTTAGAATAATTTAAACTGTAACATTGATTACATCCTCAACCCCACATCATGGTGAAAGGAGTGTCAGTGTGCAAGCACAATACATTCAGCAAATGATGGCATATCCAGAGGATTCTGGGAAGGATGAGAAAGATGAAAAAAATTAAACATTTATCTATCAATCAGGCCTTATTACCTGGACTTTCATCATAGCAGGTTTCTTAGATGCCATGTTAAAAATGTGCTATAGAAGTCGTCAGTGGAATTGTATGATACAAATGCTTAAAAAAATACACACTTTATATATAAAGGGAAATACAGCCAGCACCATTATGGGGCTAGTGGTATCTCTGTACCCTTTCTGGTCTTTCTGAATGTAGCTCTCTCAGGTATTAGGCCTCTTCCCCTACTTGTATGAGGGTTGATCTCACAATTCTCCCTCTCTTAGACCAGAACCTGGCTACAGCATCCCCTGTATACCAATCACCATCACCCTGCACACCTGACTAGCTTTCAGGCACCAGTGTTTCCTCCCTTCAGGAACCTGTGACCAGCAATATACTGACCAATAAAATTCTTAAAATATTTTTTATATATCCGTTGGAACAAAGAATTAGTGTAAAGAGGATGTTAAAACAACCTGTACACATGTCTGTTTTTTAACCCAAAGTTCTGCTGTCCCATAATGGTGACCTGAATATACTTGTCTCTTTCCGACACCCCCGATCGGTCCTCTATCTCTGTGTCTGTCTGGTTCACCCCCTACACGCTCAAGAAAGTGTCCTTTTAAAGCCCAGATGTGTTCTTTGTTTTCCTGCAGTCTTCTTCAAGTGTTAGTGGCTTTAGCCCCTCCTTTTCAAACCACAGAAGTGGGCTGTCTGGGTAACTGAGTCAGTGTTGTCAGAGCTAATAGTTCTGGCAGTGCCCCTTAACTGCCCTTAAGTGGAAGCTGGTAGGTAACCATAATTAGCCATCTTCATTCCAGACGGTCCCTTATTGGCGAGCATTTAATCAAAAAATTTGTACAGAAACACCAGCTAGTGAGAGATCCCCAAACAGGATTAACTTTTATTAAACAGCACCCTTATATTTATCACAACATTATTCTGCTGTGCCCATTTTGGCAACATAGCAAATTCTGTGTAAATGAACTATCAAGAATATATCCAGCATTTAGGCATTTTGCTAGCATCCCTCATCATATTGTGGTATACAATGTACATACATTGTTGATACCCAGAAGCTTTCCCTTTTTTATCTTTCACATTCTGCTAATGTCACAAAAGTACTTGGTCCCAAATAACATTCATTCTTCATTATCACCATAAATATTTAAAATAAATCTAGATAGTATAAATACATTACAATATACCCATGCTTACTTTACTACAGTTTCACATACCAGATCTATACCTGATTTGGCTGCTGCTCTGATACTAGATATTTCATTCTCTGCTGCCTGCTATTTATTCTGTTGCTTGACTGGTTCAGCTATCAGGGGCTGCACTTTATATTCTGAATTGTGTCTCCCGAGTCCTTCAGCGACTCTTTGATCTGTGGCTTTTTGACTCCTCTTGAGATTTGCTGCTTGGCCTAAAATTGTAACCTCTGACTTTTGTCCTGGATCTTTCTGACTTTACCCAGCTCATCCCCGCCTCACCTCAGTCCACCCCATCCCCTTGCTCTTCTCTGCAGGCTTCCAATAAAGCTAAGAGAAAAGGAGTACCCGTGGCACCTTAGAGACTAACAAATTTATTAGAGCATAAGCTTTCGTGAGCTACAGCTCACTTAACACGGCTGCTACTCTGAAATAAAGCTAAGAATAGTCTAAGTCTGCAATATTTTTTTTAAGGTTCATAGTCACTTCCCTCTAAACTCAAGGAAAGTAGATTTCTACTAATCGGTCTTCCAGAAGGCTCACTAGATACATTCCCTTTTAAATACTAAAAATTCAATAATAACTTGGCTGCTCACTATTTTGTTCAGTCCAGATCTCAGTTTCTGATGATAAACCTAGATCCCTAATCAAAAATACAGTATGGGTCCAAACCTGTTCCCATTGAAGTCAATGGCAAAATTTTCATTCATCTGAATGGGAATAAGATTAGGCCCTATACTTTAAGATTTACAAATTACAAAAAAGATGCACAAATTTTTCTTAAAAATGAAAAGCAGCTGAAAACTTTCATCTTCCTTCACTTACTATCCAGGATTTGAGTTTGTGGGTCCATGTTTCTCCTTTAACTGCTGATCACATTAACACCTAAAGCAGTGTAAGGAATGTAGTAGTTTGCTCTATTTTCAATAGTTGTGAATGCCATTCTCACCCTAATGGTATGACTAGACTCTACACTGGCTGGGAGCAGGCGTCTCAGCTCAGGTTGACAGACATATACAAGCTCTCCTCGAGCTAGCATACTACAAATTGCAGTGTAGCTGCGGATGGTGCAGATGGTGGCACAGGTTATCTGCTTGAGTACATACCTGGAGGTCTAGGCAGGTTTGTACTCAGCTAGCTTGCCTAAGCTACTGCCCGTGCTTCCCCCAGCTATATTGCTGTTTTAGCGCGATAGCTCGTGCAGAGGTGGTGCATGTCAATCTACTCAAGCTGGAAAACACAATCCCAAAGCATTAGGGACATACCCTAACAAATTATTGTATCTACAAATCATTTTGCCGTCAGCCTGGGGTGTCTTTATCTTGGAGCTTTGTCTTCATTGTAACAGTTCCCTAAAAGTTCAGAATAAACTTCCATTAAGGTTAATTCACCTAACTCCCTCTTCCCTAACAAAAATAAATATTAATCCTCCCGCAGCTTAGAGAGAATCTTAACTATTGTCTTCTGCAGAGATTACTGTAAAAAAGCAAAGCATCACAAATGACAAAATTATGTTGTAAAATCACTACAGTTACAATGAAGAGTTTCATGTAAATAAATTCTACCAAGCTCCTGTCTGATTCTCGGTTTACAACATGAAATGAACTGATTGCATAACAAATTAGGGCACGTTAATGCTTTTGTGCTTTTGTGACCTGTTCATGACACGTTCATCTCAATGTGGTAAAACGACTCTGGTTGAAGTGTGTCCAAAAGCAGCAATTTTCTTCCTAATACAAAAATGTTCGTGCCCACAAACAGCACATTGCCTCAACCATGATCAGTGCAATCTGGACAGCTACCCCATACTACCTCAGCAGGGCATCGAGTGCCGAAAGACTCTACACAAAGAGCAGCTCCAATAACATGTAGGACAATGTTCTCTGAAGCTTGGCTGTGCTAGACATATTTTCTTAAAATTCCCCACCACTGTTGTTGTTGGTCCAAGTAATAGCAATGGTGGCAGCTTAGGCCAATCTCCTAGAATTTTCATCACTATAATATCTGAACTTGTTCTGAGCAGGAGTCTGGACTCCCATTTAAATTGTTACTTTGATTACTTTCATTTCTAGGTTTCATTTCAAATGATGCCACGTGGTCTAGCTCCTACTGCATTAATTAGCAGAAAGCTGTATTTTACTAATTTCATTTTTCTACAAATGTCTATAATTTATTTTAAAGCTAAATTAGTTTCCTGCAGCTGTCTGTATATCACTTGTTCATTTTATATTGCAGTCCTCCTTATTCATATGTTTGATCTTACAACATTAAATCAGTCATGTGAAGTATGTAGAATTATTGTCTTTGACTATGATTACAAAGGCCTCTCATAAGTAATTTTTTTTTACTGGAGTTATGGTACTTCTGAGGCTAATTCACAGTCTATGCCAAATTTTCTATATCTTCTTCCTCCTCTCATGTAAAAAGTACCTGCAGTGCTGCTTGGCTCATCATGCAAAGAAACACTATAGCATGCACTTTACGTGTTATCTCTTCAGTCTCTTTGGCTAGGTGTTAATTCTGGCATTTACTAGCTTGGCTTCACATCCTTAATAAAGTTCTTTGAATGTTGTTGTTTTTGTAATCTTGTTCTCTCTCACATATATTATACAATTTAGATTAGTAGTTACATAAATAAATATAGATTATTAGATTTTTAACCTGTAATCCTAAAACATACATGCTTTACATCCAATTACCAGGAGGAGGTTGCCATAGCTAACAGACCAACAAAATTTGAATTAAATGCATGAGAACTCCTAAATAGTCAGATGCCCACTTTTTTTCCCTCTGATCATCTGTTTGGCTTTTGTCCCCTTACTGTGATGAATATGGTTATAGAGCTGTTCTATCAGTCTTTTTCATACATTATTAAAGTTTATTCCTACTGCTGTAAATTGACTTTTGGCAATTCAGCTTCAATATGGTCTTCATTCAGGTGGCAGGAATATTATCTGCTGCTCTGGCTTCCAAGAAGGATGGCAAGATAACCAAGGTTGCCTTAAGTATAATGTGATTTAATACAATTACAGCACAAGTAGTCATTCAATATGACACTTGCCAGATACAACAATATATTATGATACATTGTGAATAATACACATCAAAATGGTTACCAGAGCATATGAATTATGTTATAAAATTGTAACAAAAATGCACATTTTATCTATTTTTTGTGTCTGTGGTATTTCTAGTTAACTCATCACTATGATACTTGGACTATGAGATCTTGACTTAGAAGTCCCGTAGATGTGATGAAATAAATTGATTCATTCTCTTTCATCTTATGAGACAATTTTCTAAAAACAAACTCTGTTTACATTCCTTCAAACTCACTTTTGCATGCAGAAAATGTGGTTTACCTGTTATTTACAGAATTGTGCATCTACAAATTCTATTTGTATGTGCTAATATGAGGTTTTAGTCACATAGAATTAAAAGTACACATTTAGAAACAAGTTTTGAGTTACTAAAGACACTCAAAATACCAGAATAGCATGTAACTGAAAATAGGTCAGTGTGCTGAAATAAGGAGGGTACCAGAAATTACTTTCAAAAGAAAAGTAATGTTTTACTATTTCTCTCATAATTGTTTCTGCCATAGGATTCCTTATAAGGTTAGAAATATATTTGAAATGATTACTTCCACATTAAGTTTGAGTTTAAAAATTAACAAAGTAACAAAACCAAAATTAGACCCACTGAGACACCAATTTTTCAGGATTAACTGTGGAACTAACCTTATAGTAACTCTCACTGAGGCATGGTCAGTAAATGCTTGTGAAATGAGTCATCTGGTTGAAGTTCACCTAGCTCTAAATTAATACTACCTGTTAAATTTACTAATGATTAGTAAATTTACTGTATTTAAAATAGTATGTTTTCTTTTCACAGACCAAAAGAGGAATGTATTGCTATAATGAGCTATCAGGTTTGTATCCTTTAGTTCCAATGGATGTAAAGTGACAATTTTACAACAAAGTGCCAATTTCAGCTGCCAAATAGACACATACCATACATCTCACATTCCAGACAGATGAATAGTGCACAGGTTGCTTTCTTTGGCTTTGGTCCTGCAATGAGCTGTGCACGGCAGATCCCCTACACTAGCATAGAGGACCTCTGAAGTCATGCAGGATCAGGACCTCAGTATACATTATTTGGGGTTATTATTTATTAAAGAGATTCCAAAACTAAAATTTCTAATACAATATATGCTATCCAATGTGGTCTATCTAATAAATAAACTGATATAATTTTTGAATAAAACTAACTACATATTTATGAGCGATTGTAAAGTTTTCCAAAGGTTGGTAATACTCTCTAAGCCAAAAATACATTAGAACATTTCTAATGCAGGTTTTCAAATATATATATGTAGATAGCAGGCAGTCTGTACATTAATTGTAATAAAAAGAAATAACTTTCACATACATTCCTCTAGTAACAGACCATTAATCCCTTATATTTTCAAATAGGAAAGTGTAAATTTTAGACATTGGTTTGTGACACAAATGCCTTTAGTTTTCTACATTGAAAATGATCACGAAAACTTCAGAAGTCATAAAAATTCATACTTTAACCTATAACCTTTGCCCTTTGATCATTTAAATTCTTGGTTCTTTTACATAACAATCCAAATGCATAAGATTTCTAGGAAGCTTTGGGGTTTGATGGTTTCCCTGCTACCAGTGGACATCATGCTGGGAAAGCCTGACTTCCTGTTTCAGATTCTGAATTTTAACAAGAGAGAAGGGGGAGTGCAAAGAAGCCCTTTCAAGCCTCCCTCCCCAATCCTGTAGATGGTCCCTCAGATAGATTAGAGTAGCCTTGGAGATGCTTTAAATCAGGGATCGGCAACCTTTGGCGGCCAGCACATCCCTCGGCCCTCACCGCTTCCCGCAGCCCCAGTTGGCCTGGCATGGCAAACTGCAGCCAGTAGGAGCTGTGATCGGCTGAACCTGCGAACACTGCAGGTAAACAAACCATCCCAGCCGGCTAGCAGCTTTCCCTGACAGGCCGCATGCAAAAGGTTGCCAATCCCTGCTCTAAATTATATCTCCGGCTAGTAATCCCAGGGATTATTCCAGCATCTGGAGGCTGCCACAGCACAGAAACACATTTATTCCAGCCCTTTTTCTCCCTGACACTTCCCCTATGCTGGGTGCCAGAATCATAGCATAAGAACATAGATTTTTGCCAGCAGAGGATTCTCCAACTCAGGGAAATGCCTCATGGACCAGATTCACTGCATCTAATTGGATGCACCATTTGGGCACCCTAATTTGAAAAGATTCATGACAAAATTTCAAATCACTTCACCTCCCTATCCCACAGTTTCATCCTCTGTAAACTGTACTGCCCCTCCTAAAGTGCTTTCAGATCTATGCATGAAAAGTGCTGTATTAGTGAATTATTTATTTGCAGTGTAATAAACTGGGGCAGGTGTGTGTGTGGGGAGGTCCATACATACAGTAAGCAGTTACCTGATTCCCTCATGAGTCATTTATATGCTCCAAGAGATTTTCATAGCAGCTGTAACCTCACACTGTGGTATGTGTTGGGGCATAAAATTGGAATGGGAGCCAGCCAGCCATTGTAGGGATGGAAATTATCAGACTTGTACAAATTAATAGATTAGGTGCGCTTTCAGCAGCAATGTGCTGATTGCCTCTCCCAACCTAGCACTGTCCTGTGGGTGCTCCACAAACAAATTTACTATCCACTTAAATGGGATTCCCACACACAGAGCGCTTTCTGCCCCATTACCCTACTGAAATTTCGTACCTTTTGTGCCAAACAGCACTCAAGATCACATTTATTCAAAACATATTAATATATAAAATGTATATTAATGTAAAAATGAATTAAACCAATAATCTGCAATATTAACTTCAGTATTGATCCATTTATTATACAACCATGTTTCAGCAGGCACATGTCCTGTACAAGATGTTCCCTAATATGGATCATTATTACCTTGCATTTATTGTTAATGTAGTGCCAATATTTTCAGTAAATTTAGTCATAAATGTCCTATGTGTGAATATAAGCACTAGGTTGGTTGAAACAACAATGCTATGTATCTAACCTTTATTGTTCTGTACATTACTGTGTCCTGGTGCAAAAGAACATTGGTAAAATGACCCAAATTCATCCCTGGAATAATTCCATTAAAGCCAATTATGTTACACCTGAGATGAAACTAGTCTAACATTTAAATATGGTATTTTCTCACTCTTGTTTGAGACAATTCTTTGGAATCTATATCATTAAAACTATTTCTGTTTTTTAAATTTCATCTATCTCAAAAGCCACACAAGTTTGTGATTTTAGTCTGTTTTTTTTCTACTGCAATATTTTTTTTAAATGTATAAAGAATTCCATGAACTTTGCCAACAGATGCAAGTAAAACACATAGGTCAAATTTGCCACCATTCTTAAGTGTCCTTTGACTTCATGATCCAAAACACACTCAAAAGCAGTTCTGCTCAGCGGTTCACATAAATATGATTGGTTGGTATTCAGCAGCAATCCATTTATAAAATTGTATGTTACTTCAGAGTGAAAGGAGAAAAGTGCAGTTCAGCAAATTATGCTACAGAACATTACTAAGTGATTGGTTTGTGCAGCTCATGGTTCTTTTGCACTGGGGATTTTCAGTTCTATAAACAACCCTGTTTTAATCCAGTAGGGGAAAACAAAGGAGCTTATTTAAAGGATGTAGACATATTTTACAGTCAAGCTTATTTTAAGAGATAGGAATGAATGCCTACCAGTTATTGTTTGCATAATTTGGTTTTGGAACTATTTTATAGTTTCTTTTTTACATGGCTCATTTGTTGGTGCTAAAACCACCCATCAGAACAAGAAATGGACAAGCAGGCTTTTACAAAAAGAAAAGCTCTGTCTTGAGATTATTTTGGAGGTAGGTAGAGTAAAAGGCAGAATTATAAATCAACAGAATAAGGCTTTGGAACCCACAGAAGATCACAGTACGAGTGTGCAATGCTAATATTCCATCTGTTCTCAGGGAATTTCCTACCTTGCAGGGTGAATTCTGTGGGGGAGGAGGAGACTCCTTCCTGAATAAGAAGTGGCTGTGAAGTCCACCGAACTGTATTTAGTAAGCATAAATAATGAGGGGATAGATTTACATTATATATAAGAATAGTATTGTGCTAAAACTCATGCTTCAAGATGTAAGATGATTACTGGAGGGGTGGGATCTGGAAGGAGCACTCGTCTTGTAGAGGATGGCATACTTCGAGCTTGATCCTCAAACATGATGAGAAACTAACTCCCCCTGCCATCATACAAACAGAAAATGAATATAAGACAAAGGAATACTTCCCCCACCACCATGAAATATAATTGTGATGTTGCACTCCATATGTTTTATTGAAATATGTTTATAAATGTGAATATGATATAACTGGAATATGCTTCATGCAAAAGGTCTCTTGTAAGGTATCACTACAAAGCTTATAATCTACTGGGTGTGTTCATCCTATTTGTATGAATGTATCATTCTTGTATCTAAAACTAGAAATATGAAGTATTACTTGGAGGTCTTATTGTAACTATGCAAAGTGTGGGCCATTAATAGTGGCTTGGGATCTTAATGGCTCCCGTAAACTGGAACAATTGTTTGTAAATGGCTCTGTTTATTTCTAAGCCTTTCTGTATACGTTGGTGCCAGCCAGTGGGTAATGAAGTCTCACAGGATATGTGAACATGTCACATGATACTGAAATCCATCTTAAACCTGGTGCTTTTCCATTTAGAAGGGAGGGTGGGAACCCAAAGTGAGACACAGGATTCCCGCCAGGTGCCAAAGATATAAAAGGGGTGGAAAAGAAGGGAGTGGCCAATCGTGAGAATCCCCTAGTTACCACCTGAGCTGGAACTAACGAGAACTTTACTGGGGAAAGGATTGGGCCCAGACTAAGAAGGAGTCTAGTTGGTGAAAGAAGCTTATTAGAATATCTCTGAGTGTGAGAGTTACCTGTATTCAGTTTCTTAAATGTATTCGGCTTAAACTTGCATTTTTTGTTTTATTTTTCTTGGTAACATACTTTGTTCTCAGAGTAGCAGCCGTGTTAGTCTGTTTTCACAAAAGAAAAGGAGTACTTGTGGCACCTTAGAGACTAACAAATTTATTAGAGCATAAGCTTTCGTGAGCTACAGCTCACTTCATCGGATGCATTTGGTGGAAAAAACAGAGCCCCTCAGAGGGTCATCACAGGATGATCACAGGATGACTATGAGCCACTACGATGATGTGAAAAAGGCTAACACAGCCCTAGGAAACATCAGGCAAGGTATTTCCAATAGAGACAGGGAAGTATTAGTATTGTTATATAAGGCACTGGTCAGATCTCATCTGGAAAACTGTGTGCAATTCTGGTCTCCATTGTTTAAGAAAGATGAATTCAAACTGGAACAGGTGCAGAGAAGGGCTACTAGGATGATCTGAGGAATGGAAAACCTACCTTATGTGATGAGACTCAAGGAGCTTGGCCTGTTTTAGCCTAACCAAAAGAAGACTGAGGGGATATGATTGCACTCTATAAATAAATCAGAGGGATAAATACTAGGGCAGGAGAGGAGTTATTTAAGTTAAGCACCAATGTGGACACAAGAACAAATGGATATAAACTGGCCATCAACAAGTTTATTTTTGAAATTAGATGAAGCTTTCTAACCATCAGAGGAGTGAAGTTCTGGGACAACCCTTCCAAGAGGGACAGTGGGGGGCAAAGAAACCTAAGTGGCTTCAAGACTGAGTTTGATAAGTTTATGGAGGGGATAGTATCATGGGACTGCCTACAATGGCATGTGGCCAGTCTGCGACTGCTAGCAAATATCTCCAATGGCCTGTAATGGTACAGTAGATGGTGGGGCCGTGGGGGGCAGGGGAGCTCTGAGATGCTACAGATAATTCTTTCCCAGGTGTCTGCCTGGATGGTCTTGCCCACATGCTCAGGGTCTAGCTGATCGCCATATTTGGGTTTGGTGGGAAATTTTCCCCAGTTCAGATTTTCAGAGACCCTGGGGTTTTTTCATCTTCCTCTGCAGCATAGAGCACAAGTCACTTGCAGGTTTAAACTAGTGTAAATGGTGGATTCTCTGTAACTTGTAGTCTTTAAATCATGATTTGAGGATTTCAGTAACTCAGCCAGAGGTTATGGGTCTGTTAAAGGAGTGGGTGGGGGAGATCCTGTGGCCTGCAATGTGCAGGAGGTCAGACTCAATGATCATAATGGTGTATCAGCCAGTATTTTTAAAAAATATTAATAAAAATACTATATATCGAGTTCTCATGGTTGTAGAGTAAAGCTTATAAATGTGAATTTTAAAGGCTTATAAACCAGAGACCCAAATTTATTATTTTTAAAATCTCATGATTTGGAGGACCTGATTCATTATTTTTGTTCATATGATTCTTCTCTCTCCCCTTCCGTTGAGATTTTGTATTTTTCTTCCCCTTCAGACATAATTAAGGCCTAAAATTGATAGGTAGGTAGATAAACACGGGTAAAAAGTCACCATTTCACCTACAAGAAAATTAGTGAAACTTCTTGTGGTGGATATTTACAGATTTAGGAAGTTTTGAAGGCAGTTGCCCTCAGATACAATTCATTTGCAAAAAATTACAACATTTTTTCCTTGGCCAAATTAATACATTCTCATGAAAGCCGGCAGAAATATTGGCCCGTGCAGTTGAATATTGAGGAGATGAAATTTACAAGGGTTCCCCTCCTGCAAACATTGTGCAGTGCTTCACTTGAAGTATGTGAGTAGTCTCTTTGGTTCTCACCCACTTGATGAAGTTAAAACTTTCAAACATTCATTTTTAAAAGGAAGCCATTTTCAATTTTATAACTCCCACCCACCCCCAAAAAACCCCCACACAGAACTAATACATTTCCCATTTGTCTTATATGCTTAGAACTTTTAAAAATAGACAAGGGATTCTGTGTTGTTTTTTGTTTTGTTTTAATATTCTTTTATTCTAACTCCTTTTGTGCCATCTTTTATCCGACAGCAGATTTTATGGCTGTGTTAAAACCATTGACATCATAGCAGTGCTAGAAGGTGCAGCTAAAATTGTGGAGTTAGTTCATACTGTGCCACAGATAAATGCAGAGCCCATTTATCACCTTCCAATACAGCATTTTTACCATTTTTCACATTTACATTATTGCAGTTTGTGTTTAATGACCTAACTACAATTTTTAGCAGTTAGATTAGTATGAACATGAGATTTATATGGGACAGCAATGCTCAGCTGTCAGGAACAATTTTTAGATATGGTGCACTCTCTCTTGAATACTTGATTATTTCAAGGCTCAAATGAATGCCAAAATAGTGACCCTTCATCTGGAGTTTAGTGACAAAGATCTGATCTTTAAAAGAGTTTATCTTAATTGAACACATATGGTATGTACAAGGTGCAGTGATGTGATAAGACAGGAGTTTCCAGTCTGCAAGTTGAATGAGTTAGGTTTATGTTCAGTTGTGATTATATTACTATCCTTGCTTTAGTTGGTGATTATATGCAGGTTTTTATTCTTTTCCTTTAGACTTGGTTGGTGTTCTTAAATAGAACTCCATGCAATTTTCTGAGGAAATGCAATTGCTTTGTGCTCAATGTAAATATATTTAGAATAAAATGAATACAATGATGATTATGTCATTTGTGGATGGCTGGTTAGAGATAAACTAAGGTAATCTTACTGAAATGGAAACAGAAATGTATTTGTACTTTAAAACATACATTTATTTTTCTGGGTATCTAGCTAAACCTTGGAAACCCTCATTCAAACTTAATCTGCAGAAAACAGTACAGGAGTTTTCATGTGCTGAATCCATCTGCCAGCTGGCATTGCTATCATATATGTATGTAATGCTCAGGTTTTAATATCCATAAGCAAACTGTTCAACTACAGTGCCTCTTCTGCAGTGTACTGTAATCAAGAGTCTGTTTAAAAGTACACTAGCAAGGGCTATGGAGACTAAGCCCATATCTTACCAGAAAGCCTGCTCCAAAATTCCCACTGAAGTTAATGTTAGAATCACAGGCAACATTCCCAGTGGAAGTTTTTGAAGTCTGTGGGAGTCTCCAAACTCCTGCCAGTCACTAAATGAAACGATGTTTAAAATTATTTCACTGTCACAAGGGCTCAACCTTGCAAATCCTACAATTTTACTCATGGAAATAGTCCCATTATGATCAGTGGAGTCATTCAGATAAATAAAGATTGCATTGTCTGGCCTCCAGTGTGTGTGTGGACACTGGAACTTCTCTGTCAAAGAAAGGACTTCTTAGTTAGTCATCTGGTTTTATAAGGTTTGTGTTTAGTGGTGGATATTTGTACTATGGAGAAATTGTGATTGTAATTTTGCTACACAGTTGACTTTCTCCTCTTCCACAGTGGAGTGAAACAAAAATTAAAAACAGCGTTTTACTGAGTACATAGGAAAACTTATGAGAACATAAGTAAATGCACACTAAGGTCAGTATTTTTTTTCAGCTTTTCAACAGAAAGTTAGCTGGATTATATTTTCTTTCTTTGCTCTCCAACGTAGAGTAAATGGGCATCAATGATTTAATAGAGAACACTAAATTCAGCACAGGTTTATTTTTTAGTTGTAATATAATCTTGTGCATCTTTCATACTTTGTTTTAGAAAGACACCTATACAAAAAGTCTGACTTTCATTTTGTGACTATAACAATAAAGTCATAGCTGAGAATGTATATACCTGAATATCATAATATTTCACCCTTAGTTCAGATTTGCAATTTTGGCAGACAGAAATGGCATCTTTTCACTTTTGATCAATTTGTAAAACTCAGGAAAATAACAGGCAGTGACTTTCATAATAAACACAGTGACAGTCCTTCCCTTATGTAACTTGTGGATTTTTTGTAAATTTGCTCTGTTGAATATTGTGCCTGTTTTTAAAACGACAGAAACTGTTTACACTGTGAACTTTAAAATCCATGATAATTCTAATGGTTTTGTTATTAGTCTAAACAAGTATGCCCATTGCAGACCTACTGTCTCTGTTTCATCACTTATTTCTATTGTTCTGTAAATTGCCAGGAACTGGTAAGACGTCATCTCTGAATATATATTGCACTAGGATTCTTCATGAGTTACTCAGAACAAAGGCTTACTTATTCTGCTTCTTTTATTTTTTTAGTAGTTCGGGGAGGAGTTAAAAGTTGGCAAAATAGGTCTCGCATCATCTGCAATGACCACTGTTTTTCAGATCTTTTTTTATATTAATCTCTTTATTTGACACAATTTAGAAAAACAAGAACTATATAGCATGTGACTATGAAGTTGGATTGCATTGGAAAAGCTAGACAGAAAACCAAAATCTGATCTCCAGAAGAGTTTGCTTGTAGGTTGGAGCTGAGATTATTTATACATACCGTGGGGAAGCTTTTCTCCTGGCAAAACAAATTTTGACAAATAAATTGTATAATGTCTTAATTCTGATGTGATCAATCCCTGATGAACTCCAAGAGCAGAAATATTTTAATTATTCAACATGAAAAGAAAACTATGTAGTAAAATCCATGCATAATCACAAAAAAGACCAGAAAACAGATGGATAACCCCTCAGTTGTTCTGTTATGTAGGCTCTCTAAGATTGTACTCTATAATAGGTGAAAATCAATAACTTTTCTTTCCTTCAGATCATACGAAGACCCTACTTTGTAGGGCTATTGGGAAAGAATACACTCTTGATTCTTGTGCTTTCTCGCTGTATCTTGAATTTAATAATGAAGCAGTAATTAAATGTAAAATATTACAGTGGCTTTCATCTTGTTTCCTAGGTCCATGGGGAAGATGTATGGGAGATGAATGTGGTCCAGGTGGTATCCATACACGGGCAGTATGGTGTGCTCACGTGGAAGGATGGACAACACTGCCCACAAATTGTAAACAGACAGAGAGGCCTGAGAACCAACAGAACTGTTTCAGGGTTTGTGACTGGCACAAAGAACTGTATGATTGGCAGTTGGGCAATTGGAATCAGTGCCAGCCAGTTATTTCAAGGAATCTTGAAAAACCAGTGGAATGCATCAAAGGAGAAGAAGGAATCCAGATGAGAGACGTAACTTGTGTCCAAAAATCAAATGGGGTTTCTGCTGAGGATGTCATATGCGAGTACTTTGAGCCAAAGCCACGCCTGGAACAGGCATGCCTCATCCCTTGCCGTCAGGACTGTATTGTGGTAGAGTTCTCCCCCTGGTCAGAATGTTCCAAGACCTGTGGCAATGGGCTTCAGCATCGAACTCGTCACATTGTTGCTCCACCTCAGTTTGGTGGCTCTGCCTGCCCTAACCTGACTGAATTTCAGATCTGTCACTCTATCCCATGTATTATTGAAGAAAGCATGCATAGCCTGAATGTGGGATCCTGGAGTACCTGCTCAGTGCCCCACTCAAGACATATAAGGCAAGCAAGGAAACGAGGGAAGAACAAAGAAAAGGAGAAGGACAGAGAAAAAGGAGTACGGGATCCTGAAGCTCGGGAGCTTATTAAGAAAAAGAGGAATCGAAATAGACAGAACAGACAAGAGAACAAATATTGGGACATACAGATTGGATATCAGACCCGGCAGGTTACATGTACTCACAAAAATGGAAAAACTGCTGCCTTGAGGTAATCACTGTTTATTAACTTGAACATCTGTGTGTCTGTTTGTGTAGTTGGAACTTTAAGAAAAGAATGAAGAATCTCCTAATAATTGTACTGTTGTATACACTTTTATATCAGCATAACGCGATCTATTTCTAACTCTACCTTACCCTGTCAAGTTTAAGATTTTTCCATAATACATTTGAAAAAACATAGCACAAGTGGTGTTGATCATACGAAATATCACTTAAACATGCCCTATTAAGCATTATACATCATCTATCCTTTGTTTGTCTAAATATGTATCCCAGAAGGCTCACTGAAAGCCTGAGGTTATTCATCAAATGTGCATTCTGGTTTTCTGGCATTTTGGCACATTTTTCCTCCATACCAAGTGAAGCATGGTTGAGAACAGGTGATGTCTGCATTATTGTATTTAAAGCTTTGGGAGTACACAGTAATAGGGCTGGAATGTGAATGTCTAATAGATGCTAGAAAAGGATCTATAAAAAGTCAACATATATTTATTCCAGAATTTTTTGTTTTTGAAATGCAAATGTGTGAAGTACTGTTTCCCCTTTACACAATCAGTTTCTGTTACTGATTTTGTTTCCTATGGCTAAGCTCCTGAAAAAGATACTTCTCGCAAAAATGTGTATTTTACTTCCAAATATTTTAATTCTCTTTTTCCTCCTTTTGCCTTTTTTCTGTATTTCGGGACACAAAAACTATGCTTTTTAATATAGTCAAATGTAAAGATATGTATCTTGGAGCAAACAATATGGGTCACACTTACAGGATGGGGATGGAAGCAGTGACCCTGAAAAAGATGTTCAGGTTTTGCTGAATAATCAGCTAAACATGAGTTTCGGGGTCAGTGCTGTGGCCAACAGGACTAATGAAATCTTTGGATGTATAAAGAGGGCAATATGAACTGGGAGTTGGGAGGCTCTGTTTCCATCTCTGCATTTGACACTGGTGCAACTGCTATTGGATTACTGTTTTTGTTCTGGTGTCCACAATTCAAGAAGGATGTTGATAAATTGGGAGACTGAGAAGAGCCATGAGAACGACTAAAGGATTAGAAAACATCCCTTATAGTGATAGATTCCAGGAGCTCAATCTATTTAGCTTAACAGAGAAGAAGGTTAAGGGTTGCTTCATCACAGTTTGTAAGCACTTACATGGGGAACAAATGTTCTAAAATAGCCTCTTCAATCTAGCAGATAAAGGTTTAATGAAATCCAGTGGCTGGAAGTTGAAGCTAGACAAATTCAGACTTGAAATAAGGTATGCATTTTTAAGTGAGGATAATGAGCCATTGGAACAACTTATCAAAAGTTGTGGTGGATTCTCCACCACTGTCAATTCTTAAATCAAGATTGGATGTTTTTCTAAAAGTTATGCTCTAGTTCAAAGAGGAATTAATTCAGGGAAGTCCTATGACCTATGTTATACAGGAGGTCAGACTAGATGATCAAAATTGTCCCTTCTGGCCTTATAATCTATGAATCTATTCTTTCTTTTTTCTGTGACTTTCTCTCCTCCAATGTTAAATTTCTTTCTCTCTTTGAGATCTTCATTCTTATTCTTTTCCCCCCTAGATTTTGACCATTCCTTCTTATCCTCATATTCCCTTCCATTCTGTTCTGCCTCCTGGGCCTCCCTCTCCAATTGGTACTTTCCCTTCCCAAGTCCCTCAGCATGTTTTCCTTCATTTTAATTCTTCTCCCTTCCCTCCATGATCTCTTCTATTTTTTGCCTTCTGTCATCTGATCCTCCCCACTTTCTTCGCTCAAGTATAGCAGGTGATTAACTAATATGACTCCTACTGTTATATGAATGACCCTGCTACCTGAATTAACTTGTCACCCACTGCCATTAGGTTAACTTGTACTGTGGATATTTCATTTGAATTTTCACTTTGTCATTTAACTCTTCATTCAGTTTTTAAAAGTGTAATTAGTTCAACCATTCCCTCAGGGCAGCATTTAATACCACCCTTCCAATTATGTAAGGTTTTCAGACATGCAACACAAAAGTTCAAAAAATATTTTAAATCAATTCTTTATTGCATTATATCTATGTCTAGTTACAAGAACCCTCCCAAATATCAGTTACAATAATAAGGTCCATCATTCCTATTACTACTACTTAGTATTACATAACAGTTTTCATTTGCAGATCGCAATGCTATCCAAAAGTGGTTACGTTTCTTTATCCCTAATTTACAGAAGAGGAGAAAAAACAAAACTGAAGGTCCCTTGGGTGTTCTGCTTGAGAAGACATCTAAGGCCTGATTCTCAGGTATACTTATCAGCTGCAGTTCCCCACCTGTTTTGAACTAAGCATCCAAAATGGAGATAACCAAATTTGATGGACACTTAGAAATTTTATCAGAAGTGTCTTACTGAAAGTGAGTCAAGAGTAGAGCTGACAATATAATTCAGGTCTCTGGATCCCAGACTAGTGGCCTGTCCACCAGACTATGATGCCTCCCTTTTAAATGGTCTAAAGACTTGAAAATCTATCATACGGCAAGGAAGAGCAAGTGTTTGTAGTGATAGTTCTCAGTGCCATCTTTCAGAAGCAGTACTACAGTAAAAGATGGAACCATGGCATTATCCTTCAAACAGTACACATACCTGTACTGAAAGGTCACTTACTTCTGGGTTTTAAAAGTACACAAATCTTTGCAGGAGTAACCCAAAACATCTAAATTAGCATATATTATAAAGAATTTTAAAATAAAAAGGAGGCAGAAACTCACAAAGAAACAGTTAATTAAACAAACAAGGATTTGACATAAATAGCAAAGGAAAGAAAATGTACAATAAGCAGTCAATAGCATACCTTACCTCGACTTCTCCAAAGATGCCTGATGTATACAGTAAGTGGAAACACTTGCACTTGAGTATACCCAAATCTCAGGCCCATCAGCGTTGTATGCATGCATGTACATCAGGCTATAGAATACTGGAAACAAAGGGAAGGGTGATTATGTGATTTTTATGTAGGATATACTGGCAATTGAACTTCAGCTTTTAAGTTGTCTGTCTGCCTGTCTATGCATACATACTGCCCTCTTCACAGTGCTGTCTGATTGTATCCCATGATTTCCATTCCAGCATAGATTTATAGCTTCCAGTGCCAAAAGGAACCATTGTGACCATCTATTCTGACCTTCTGTATAACACAGGCCATAGAAGATCCCCCAGAATAATCACTAAGAGTGTATCTTTTAGAAAAAAACATTCAATCTTGATTTTAAAATTGCCCATGATGGAGAATCCACTAGGACCCTTGGTAGATTGTTCCAGTGGTTAATTACCTTCACTTACCCTCATGCATCCGATGAAGTGAGATGTAGCTCACGAAACTTATGCTTATGCTTCTTAGTCTCTAAGGTGCCACAAGTACTCCTTTTCTTTTTGTGAATACAGACTAACATGGCTGCTACTCTGAAAACTGTTAAATATGCGCACCTTATTTCCAGTCTGAATTTGTATAGCTTCAACTTCCAGCCATTGAATTGTGTTATACCTTTGCTAGACTGAAGAGCCCTTTAACCTTCTCTTCTTAAGCTAAATAGATGGAGCTCCTTGAATCAATAACTATAAGGCATGTTTTCTAATCCTTTAGTCATTCTTGTGGTTCTTTTCTGACCCATCTTCAGTTTTTCAACATCCTTCTTAAATTGTGGGCACCAGAACTGGATATAGTAATCCAGCAGCAGTCGCAGCTGAGCCAAATATAGAGGTAAAATAACCTCTCTATTCATACTTGATATTCCCCTGTTTATGCATAACATTAGCTTTTTTGGCACCAGCCCAAACTGGGAGCTCATGTTCAGCTGATTATCCACCATGACCCGACCCCCAAATCTTTTTCAGAGTCACTGCTTCCAGGATAAAGAAAAGGAGTACTTGTGGCACCTTAGAGACTAACAAATTTATTAGAGCATAAGCTTTCGTGAGCTACAGCTCACTTCATCGGATGCATTTGGTGGAAAAAACAGAGGAGAGATTTATATACACACACACAGAGAACATGAAACAATGGGTTTATCATACACACTGTAAGGAGAGTGATCACTTAAGATAAGCCATCACCAACAGCAGGGGGGGGAAAGGAGGAAAATCTTTCATGGTGACAAGCAGGTAGGCTAATTCCAGCAGTTAACAAGAATATCAGAGGAACAGTGGGGGGTGGGGTGGGAGGGAGAAATACCATGGGGAAATAGTTTTACTTTGTGTAATGACTCATCCATTCCCAGTCTCTATTCAAGCCTAAGTTAATTGTATCCAGTTTGCAAATTAATTCCAATTCAGCAGTCTCTCGTTGGAGTCTGTTTTTGAAGCTTTTTTGTTGAAGTATAGCCACTCTTAGGTCTGTGATCGAGTGACCAGAGAGATTGAAGTGTTCTCCAACTGGTTTTTGAATGTTATAATTCTTGACGTCTGATTTGTGTCCATTCATTCTTTTACGTAGAGACTGTCCAGTTTGGCCAATGTACATGGCAGAGGGGCATTGCTGGCACATGATGGCATATATCACATTGGTAGATGCGCAGGTGAACGAGCCTCTGATAGTGTGGCTGATGTGATTAGGCCCTATGATGGTATCCCCTGAATAGATATGTGGACAGAGTTGGCAACGGGCTTTGTTGCAAGGATAGGTTCCTGGGTTAGTGGTTCTGTTGTGTGGTGTGTGGTTGCTGGTGAGTATTTGCTTCAGATTGGGGGGCTGTCTGTAAGCAAGGACTGGTCTGTCTCCCAAGATCTGAGAGAGCGATGGCTCGTCCTTCAGGATAGGTTGTAGATCCTTGATGATGCGTTGGAGGGGTTTTAGTTGGGGGCTGAAGGTGATGGCTAGTGGCGTTCTGTTGTTTTCTTTGTTGGGCCTGTCCTGTAGTAGGTGACTTCTGGGTACTCTTCTGGCTCTGTCAATCTGTTTCTTCACTTCAGCAGGTGGGTACTGTAGTTGTAGGAATGCATGATAGAGATCTTGTAGGTGTTTGTCTCTGTCTGAGGGGTTGGAGCAAATGCGGTTATATCGTAGCGCTTGGCTGTAGACAATGGATCGAGTGGTATGATCTGGATGAAAGCTAGAGGCATGTAGGTAGGAATAGCGGTCAGTAGGTTTCCGATATAGGGTGGTGTTTATGTGACCATCGCTTATTAGCACCGTAGTGTCCAGGAAGTGGATCTCTTGTGTGGACTGGTCCAGGCTGAGGTTGATGGTGGGATGGAAATTGTTGAAATCATGGTGGAATTCCTCAAGAGCTTCTTTTCCATGGGTCCAGATGATGAAGATGTCATCAATGTAGCGCAAGTAGAGTAGGGGCATTAGGGAACGAGAGCTGAGGAAGCGTTGTTCTAAGTCAGCCATAAAAATGTTGGCATACTGTGGGGCCATGCGGGTACCCATCGCAGTGCCGCTGATTTGAAGGTATACATTGTCACCAAATGTGAAATAGTTATGGGTCAGGACAAAGTCACAAAGTTCTGCCACCAGGTTAGCCGTGACAGTATCGGGGATACTGTTCCTGACGGCTTGTAGTCCATCTTTGTGTGGAATGTTGGTGTAGAGGGCTTCTACATCCATAGTGGCTAGGATGGTGTTTTTAGGAAGATCACCAATGGACTGTAGTTTCCTCAGGAAATCGGTGGTGTCTCGAAGATAGCTGGGAGTGCTGGTAACGAAGGGCCTGAGGAGGGAGTCTAGATAGCCAGACAATCCTGCTGTCAGGGTGCCAATGCCTGAGATGATGGGGCGTCCAGGATTTCCAGGTTTATGGATCTTGGGTAGCAGATAGAATACCCCAGGTCCTGGCTCCAGGGGTGTGTCTGTGCGGATTTGTTCTTGTGCTTTTTCAGGGAGTTTCTTGAGCAAATGCTGTAGTTTCTTTTGGTAACTCTCAGTGGGATCAGAGGGTAATGGCTTGTAGAAAGTGGTGTTGGAGAGCTGTCTAGTAGCCTCTTGTTCATACTCTGACCTATTCATGATGACGACAGCACCTCCTTTGTCAGCCTTTTTGATTATGATGTCAGAGTTGTTTCTGAGGCTGTGGATGGCACTGTGTTCTGCATGGCTGAGGTTATGGGGTAAGCGATGCTGCTTTTCCACAATTTCAGCTCGTGCACGTCGGCGGAAGCAGTCTATGTAGAAATCCAGGCTGCTGTTTCGACCTTCAGGAGGAGTCCACCCAGAATCCTTCTTTTTGTAGTGTTGGCAGGAAGGTCTCTGTGGGTTAATATGTTGGTCAGAGGTGTGTTGGAAATATTCCTTGAGTCTGAGACGTCGAAAATAGGATTCTAGGTCACCACAGAACTGTATCATGTTCGTGGGGGTGGAGGGGCAAAAGGAGAGGCCCCGAGATAGGACAGATTCTTCCGCTGGGCTAAGAGTATAGTTGGATAGATTAACAATATTGCTGGGTGGGTTACGGGAACCATTGTTGTGGCCCCTTGTGGCATGTAGTAGTTTAGATAGCTTAGTGTCCTTTTTCTTTTGTAGAGAATCAAAGTGTGTTTTGTAAATGGCTTGTCTAGTTTTTGTAAAGTCCAGCCATGAGGAAGATTGTGTGGAAGGTTGGTTCTTTATGAGAGTATCCAGTTTTGAGAGCTCATTCTTAATCTTTCCCTGTTTGCTGTAGAGGATGTTGATCAGGTGGTTCCGCAGTTTCCTTGAGAGTGTGTGGCACAAGCTGTCAGCATAGTCTGTGTGGTATGTAGATTGTAATGGATTTTTTACCTTCAGTCCTTTCGGTATGATGTCCATCTGTTTGCATTTGGAGAGGAAGATGATGTCTGTCTGTATCTGTGCGAGTTTTTTCATGAAGTTGACAGATTTCCACTCTATACGGCTAAATTCAGTGCCTTGCATAATCACAGGTTTCAGAGTAGCAGCCGTGTTAGTCTGTATTCGCAAAAAGAAAAGGAGTACTTGTGGCACCTTAGAGACTAACAAATTTATTAGAGCATAAGCTTTCGTGAGCTACAGCTCACTTCATCGGATGCATTTGGTGGAAAAAACAGAGGAGAGATTTATATACACACACACAGAGAACATGAAAGAATGGGTTTATCATACACACTGTAAGGAGAGTGATCACTTAAGATAAGCCATCACCAACAGCAGGGGGGGGAAAGGAGGAAAACCTTTCATGGTGACAAGCAGGTAGGCTAATTCCAGCAGTTAACAAGAATATCAGAGGAACAGTGGGGGGTGGGGTGGGAGGGAGAAAGACCATGGGGAAATAGTTTTACTTTGTGTAATGACTCATCCATTCCCAGTCTCTATTCAAGCCTAAGTTAATTGTATCCAGTTTGCAAATTAATTCCAATTCAGCAGTCTCTCGTTGGAGTCTGTTTTTGAAGCTTTTTTGTTGAAGTATAGCCACTCTTAGGTCTGTGATCGAGTGACCAGAGAGATTGAAGTGTTCTCCAACTGACCTAAGAGTGGCTATACTTCAACAAAAAAGCTTCAAAAACAGACTCCAACGAGAGACTGCTGAATTGGAATTAATTTGCAAACTGGATACAATTAACTTAGGCTTGAATAGAGACTGGGAATGGATGAGTCATTACACAAAGTAAAACTATTTCCCCATGGTATTTCTCCCTCCCACCCCACCCCCCACTGTTCCTCTGATATTCTTGTTAACTGCTGGAATTAGCCTACCTGCTTGTCACCATGAAAGGTTTTCCTCCTTTCCCCCCCCTGCTGTTGGTGATGGCTTATCTTAAGTGATCACTCTCCTTACAGTGTGTATGATAAACCCATTGTTTCATGTTCTCTGTGTGTGTGTATATAAATCTCTCCTCTGTTTTTTCCACCAAATGCATCCGATGAAGTGAGCTGTAGCTCACGAAAGCTTATGCTCTAATAAATTTGTTAGTCTCTAAGGTGCCACAAGTACTCCTTTTCTTTTTGCGAATACAGACTAACACGGCTGCTACTCTGAAACCTGCTTCCAGGATAGAGTCCTCCAATCCTGTAAGTATGGCCTACATTTGTTGTTTCTAGCTGTATACCTTTACATTTTGCCATATTAAAACACACATTATTTACTTGCACCCAGTTTTCCAAGTGATCAATTTGCTCTGTATGAGTGACCTGTCCTCTTCATTATTTATCACTCCTCCAATTTTTGTTTTTTCTTCCAGGTCATTGATAAAAATGTTAACTAGCATAGGGCCAAGAATCGATCTTTGTGGGATGCCACTGGAAATGCACCCACTTGATGATGATTTCCCCTTTACAGTTACATTTTGAGACCGATCAGGTAGCCAGTTGTTAATCTGTTTAATGTGTGCCATATCAATTTTTATCAATCTGATTTTTTAATCAAAATCTTGTGCAGTACCAAGTCAAATTCCTTACCGAAGTCTAAGTATATTATAACAACACTATTACCTTTGTCAACCAAACCTGTAATCTCATAAAAAATATCAGGTTAGTTAGGCAGGGTCCTTTTTTCATAAATCCCATGTTGATTTGCATTAATTACATTACCCTTCTTTAATTCTTTTTTAATCAAGTCCCATATCCTCTGCTCCATTATCTTGCCTGGGATGAATATCAGACTGACAGACCTATACTTAACTGGGTCATCCCGTTTACCCATTTTAAAAATTGGCACAACATTAGTTTTCATTCAATCTTCTGGAACTTCCTCAGTGCTCCAAGACTTATTGAAAATCAGTATTAACAGTTCAGCAAGCTCCTCAACCAGGTCTTTTAAAACTCTTGGAGACAAGTTATCTGGACCTGTTGATTTAAAAAGTCTAACTTTTCTTCTGGTTACACAGAGCAGTGGTTCCCCCCCCCCTCTCTGGGGTTGAGGGTCGCTATCAGCAAGGACTATCTGGAAATAACTCCAGAGGCAGCCACAGCACTAGTAAAGAGCACATGCAGCAGTGGGCAGCTTAGTGGCAGCAACAGCAGCCCAGGGACCAGGCCCCTTAGACACAACAGGACCAAGAGCTTTTCCCTTGCAGGGGTTAAATGAAACCTGCTTGCCCTGGAAAGAAGCAGAGGAGGATGGCATTGGGTGCAGGAGATCACCCTCAGTGGAGGTTTCTCCTTGGTAAGCGATGTGCGAGTGGGCCCTGTGGGGGTGGGAGGAGGCAGGGTGGATACCATGGTTGAGCCCCCCCTCAGAGTAGAGAACTGGTAGGAAGGAGAAGTGGGTAAAGGCAGGGACTCTTCCAGAGGTTGAAATCACTCACCTATGGGAGGGCCACAAAGTCCATTCTCAGAGAATTTGGGAAGTGGTGTGAAGCTGTGGTGCCCATAAACTTTCTTTTGGGTAAGGGACTCCTCTGTACGTGGATTGAGCATTAGAAGGGTTTTCTTCAGGCACTGAAGTGTAAGCTTCACATGCTGCTAGCAGCTGGACCACCAACCTTGGATGGGATAGTGGATTTCCTGGGTCCTAGTTCCAAGACATTAGAGGGTAGGCAAGGCAACCTCCCTATGGTGGAATTTGGGCATTGGCCCCTGCCTGGGTGCAGGATCAAAATGGCAGTAGACAACAGGGTGTGGGTCTTTCCAGCAGGCAGAATGTTATAGAACAAACAGCTTTGATCCAGTTCAGAGATGAAAGTATGGCAAGAGGGGTCAATGCCATTGAGACTTCCTGCATGGGGGACTGCACATGGTGTGGTGAGTGCCTCCACAGTAACCGTCACAGGAAGGCAGGCTTAATCATGGTACACCTTCCCAAAGCCAATAGAGAAAATATGTAAAGGGCAATACATGCCATAATGAGATTATTTCTATGAGGAACTCATGATGGAAGATTGGGAAGAGAGGGATGGTGATGACATAGCCTTGTCAAAGTATAGCAAATTAGTCTGTCAGGCCCACAGTGCTTTTAGGGCTGTCCATGGGCCCATGCTGAGAAACTTTGGCTGCAGTATGCATGGAAATGAAGTGGGCCCAGGTTGATATTGAAATATGATTAGAATAGATGACTTTGGTTCATTTGTCATCATCATTTGTACTGATGATGGCTTATAGGTTCCACGGCAGGCAAGCTGGAGACCTACAACTATGCTGGGCATTCACTGAGGGAAATTACACAGATTTTATGCAAATACAAAATCTGAGCAGTTCCTGAAGGTTCTACCCAGAGGGGCTCAGAGCTGGGTAAGGCTCTTCAAGATGGCCTCAGTGGGGGAAACAGTGAAGTGAGCTGAAGCCTTCTTTGAGGCGGAAGGAGGCGATCAGTATGGACACTACGGTAAACTGAAAGGAGTTCGCCAGGGGGTGGCCCAGGGAAGCCTCAAGGGGGAAAGACCTAGAGTGTCCTAAATCAGGGGGTGCACAGCACCTACAAGGGACCTGGGGAGCCCTGCAGTCTATTGCAAATAGTAGTGGGAGGGGACCAGGGATCCTCATGGTTTGCTTCAGGTGTGGCCAGTCAAGGCATATTAACAAAAAATTGCCCGATTATGGAATGTGACTACCTAAACCATTTCTACAGTGGGACCAAAGAGGGGTATGGTTTGGGGGGCTAGGAATTAAGTTAAGACTGTGTTCTGGTTGTTTGTTAACCTTTGTTATAAAAATCAACCCCCTTGACTGAGACTGAGCATGGCAACACAGGCTTGGAGCAGAGGAGCAGAGGCAGCTCCCAGTTACAGTGGCATATCTTCTTCAGAAGAGTGTTCAGGATGATCAGAGAAATGGATGGCCTATCATATGAGAGGAGACTAAATGAGCTTGGCTTATTTATCCTAGCAAAAAGAAGACTGAGAGTGAATATGGTTGCTCTATGTAAATACATCAAGGGGATAAATACCAGGGATGGTGAGGCCCCATTTAAGTTAAAGGACAATGTTGGCACAAGAACAGATGGATATGAGCTGGCCATTAATAAATTTAGGGTGGAAATTAGGAGAAGGTTTCTAGCCATAAGAGGCGTGAGGCTCACAATAGGTGGTTGTGGGGGCAAACAACTTAAAACTAATTAAGGGAGAGCTTGACAAATTTGAGTGTATGAGTACTGGATGAAGGGTTTCTTCTGATGGACAAGGTGGGCCAGTCCTTTCAAGTGTGATACTGAAAATTCTGTGTCTCAGGTGCTTGGCTAGTGAGCCTTTCTCATGTGCTAAGGGTCTAACTCTTTGCCATATGTGGGGTCAGGAAGGAATTTTCCCTCAGGAGAGATTGATTTCGGGGCCTTTTTTGCCTTCCTCTGCAGCATGGGGCACAGGTCGTTTGCCAGGACCATCCAGGTATATCTCCCTTCATCAGTTCCCCACCATTGCAGGGACCTTGGGCATTGGCGTGCCTCAGTCTCTCCTATTCTCTGTCTGTGGCACATAATACTGTGGGTTCCACTTATTAGCAATCTCTTGCTTCCCAGCAAAAAGTTGGTATTATCCAAAAGTTGCCCAAGGCAGGCTTGCAGGACTGTAGCCTGGCAAGGAAGCAGTGAGATGTGCCTCTTCTGGCTGCAGTCTCGCAAACCTGCCTATGGGACTACCAACAAGAAAGGAAGTATTGGGTTGTGCTCAACCCGCGCCCCCAGTGCCAGGGTAGGATGCAGCTTGGAGAATGCAAGTAGAGGTATTGTGCAGCTCTGTGGGCCCCCAATGCCCCTGTTCCTTATAGAAAGCCCCATTATCTGGGCTGCAGACCCCTTCCTGCTGTTGCCCTGCTCACAGTCTCCCTTCCCAACCTCCTTTCCCAGCCCACAGTACTGGGACTCTGGCAGGGGTTCTCATGTTGGGCAAGTCCCAGGCTGCAGGCAGGTTTGTGGGGCTGCATCTAGGCAAGGAAGAACTGGCACATGCCAAGCACTAGCCTCAGACAGGTTTCTGGGGCTGCCATCAGGGAAGGCACATCCCAGAGCTTCCTTCCCTGGCTGCAGCCCTGCAAACCTTGCAGCTGGGACCTTTCTTCCAATAAAAAATTGTTACTAAGCATCATGTCTGTTGCCGATATCTGAATCCTATTTACATAAAGTCAATAGAATGGGATCATTTTGCAGCAAGATGTTACTATTAAGTGTATTAAGCTTTATTGGGATTGCTGTTAAGCGGCATCCACTGTAGTTTAGTCTCCTGAGGGCTGTAATACTTTGGTTTAATTTTGGTTATTGAGTTTACTGTGGGTACTAGGGGCTAGTTGTGGCCTGTCATGTACAGGAGGTCAGGCACATCATGACATGACACAGAATAGCTATGTTATATATTATTATGGAGGGTTTTGGTCTAGCTGGGTATTTTAGTTTACAGTGAATACTGTTAAGCATTTGTCTGTTTAGGACCTTATCTACTGTAGTGTTGGGATTCCCTCCAAGACCTCTTTCCACTTGGCTTCCCAGGAACTCAGTTTGACTCCAGCCTTCATCAGTCAGGTATCTTTATTTGGCATACAGCAGTGTTATGCTGAGTTGGTCAGACTCAAACACAAGGGGGATGGATGCAGGGTAAATTACAGCTCTAAAGAACCTTCTCCCTTTATACACATTTCACATGTCATTTCATTTACTATACATTGCATCACACATTTTTGGATTGGCTGGTTAGTTTGCAGAAACGAATCCCTCTGCAGCATGCACTATCCATGCTTCGATTTCCTCTTTATCTCATCTCTACATTCTTAATTTATTTTGTCCCTTGTTATCTAGTTCATAGCAGATAGTTCCCTGGTGTACTTGCTCAGACATTCTGTCTTCATAGCCTACAGACCTATTTACTTATCTTATATAGCACAAACATTCTGTTTTCAACCTGATCATTTCCTTCACTACTTCTGTCTTCCAAAAAATGAGACTTCCCTCCATGTGTTAATTACTCATGTTGGACCAGGCCTGAGCTACATTCTTCTGCTTCCATCTTTCTTTTTATATTAGCATTTGTTTCATTTCCTGTATTTCTGTGCTTTCTCTTTCAAATTTATTTCCCAAAAGCATATTCCCAAGGCCATAGTGGTGGTAATCATTTGAACCGCTATCAATATTAGGCTTAAAGTACGAACCAGGGGGAATGCAAGCTCACCTCATCTGGTATAGCCCACAATGGTGTTTCCATTGCCTGAACAATATCATTCCCAATTGCTTAGTGCTTAGCTGTTAGTTAGGCAATGGTCACCAATTGCTCTATTTTCCTTTGTATCAAATCAGCGGTGTTAACGGACGAGGATGGTACGGGTGTAAAGAGATGGGTCACCAATTATTCTCATTCATTGTTGTCTGTCACAGCCTCTGTCATGTTCTCCTTCATCTGTATGTTTGGCGATAGGGTATGGGTCACAATCTGAATCAGAGAGGTGAGGTTCAAACAAAACCCATCCAGACTCCCTTGGCATGGTATCCCCACTGAAAAGTTGTGATATTCCAGAACACAAACTGTATACCCACACTGTACTACCTCCTTCGCTCTCTTTTTAAAGGCTAATCATGCCCAACCTCACTCTGTTGGTCTCAAGTTGCAGTGGGGGCAGTTTAGCTTGGATATTAGGAAAGTATTTTTCATTAGGAGGGTGGTGAAGCACTGGAATGCGTTACCTAGGGAGGTGGTGAAATATCCTTCCTTTGAGGTTTTTAAGGTCAGGCTTGACAAAGCCCTGACTGGGATGATTTAGTTGGGGATTGAATCATAGATCACCAGGGTTGTAAGGGACCTCAGGAGGTCATCTAGTCCAACCCCCTGCTCAAAGCAGGGCCAATCCCCAATTTTTGCCTCGGATCTCTAAATGGCCCCCTCAAGGATTGAACTCACAGCCCTAGGTTTAAGAGGCCAATACTCAAACCACTGAGCTATCCCTCTCCTGGTCCTGCTTTGAGAGGGGGTTGGACTAGATGACCTCCTGAGGTCCCTTACAATCCTGATATTCTATAATTCTATTGTGGTCAGGTTCATTCAGGCTGAGCACTCACAGAACCATCTGTGCTAGATTTGTTTACAGCAGGCTGTGTTTATTTCATCTCCTCCTTGTGTTGCCATTTTCACACTGAGATGATGCTGATTATAGGTCCAATTCTTTATTTTACCTATACTGTTGACATATGCCAGTTCTCTAGGAGTCCCTGTCCATCTACAAACAACAATCATAATTGTCATAGTTGAATTATTAATTGGACCCTGTGCCCAAGGTCCAGAATCTTCTACCCTTTCAAATTGCAAATTTTCTTTCCCAATATTATGAATTTCTTTTTCCACTAGTGTGGTTTAGATATGTTTGCTGTTTAATAACCTTCATCATTCCACCTATTTTATTTCTTTTATTCCATGCATTAGATGCATAATACATTTGTTCCCATATATGCAGCACTCAATTGCCTTAGAAACATTGATATTATTTAATAAATTAATTACAGTATTTCTAGATATCAGTGAGTTAATTTTAACATTTAATTCCTTAATGTTTGCCGAATTTTATTGGGAGACCCCAACTTCTGTGCCACGTAGTATTGCTGCCACTGTGTCCCCTCTGGCTCTATGTTTCTGTAGAGTATCTTAAAAAAAAATGTATGGTTGAGGTGCTTACTTTGGACTGGTGCAGGGTGTTGTGTTATTTATTATTTGCCACCAAAACAGCTGTTCTATTTACATGCACGTTCACCAATTATTTTGGGCCTACCAAAGTACAATTATTTTGCCTTGAAAACCCCCAGCCTTGCTTATTTTCCGCAACATTTAGCACCTTTTGAATAATGTATTATCGACCCATAGACTCAATCAGCTGTTTTTCTGTTGTTCTGTATTGTGTCTTTAATCCTCAATGGTGAATTTCCTTGCATTTGACAGTCTGACATAGCCTATACATTTTTAATATGTATGGTTTTAGGAGACTAATGTAATTTAAGCATGGGTGCCCATAGCATTATTCAGTCAGAGTTCATTTCTGTTCTAAGTACCAGCTTCATCATTGTACTGAGGCTGCAGTTATGACACTCGCCTTTCAATATTACTGAACTCTTGACAAATCGTACCCAAATCTGGATTTAAGATGGAAATGTACACCCTGCATTGAATAACTGAAACACTAGCACTGAACCTTTTCTCTCCCCAACATCCTATTTGTTTAAGACTTTTCAAATGCTGAAAGAGTGTTTTGTTCTTTGAATGTATGCACAAACAAATCAAAACCAAATGCCTTTATGGAAGATATGCTTTAGCCAAACACAAATGATTGGTCTAAGTGCATGGGTAACTGTAAATTTAATGGTCTGTGCTATACGGGAGGTTAGACTAGATGATCTAATGGTCCTTTCTGACCTTAATCTCTATGAAAGTTGAGTACCCAGTGCTCTCTTAACTTCAGCATAAGATGAGGATCCTCATCAATACACAGGATTGGGCCTAGGATCTTTAGCACAGATTTTTCCACCCCTTCAGGCATCTTTTTGAATATATCGCCAGAGAATTTCTATCAACTCGTCTTAACAAGAGTGCTGAACAGTTAAATAACTCAAAAATTTTAAAGTGTGAGATTGTATCTGAGATTTAGAATTCATTGTATTTATGCCATGTAACTACTCTGTAACTATTCATGTAACTTCTGGTTCTTCTTTGAGTAGTGTCCCTATGGGTGTTCCACTGTATGTCTGTCTGTGTCCCTGTACTGCTGATTGTAGAACTTCAGTAGCAGTGTCCGTTGGCCCCACACATGTGCTGTCTTTCCTCATGCTGCACCACGAAGCTAGTCAGCGCACATACAGGCTAACTCTCCTCAGTTCCTTCTCAACAGCCCCTGGCTAGAGATGGAGCCATTAGCAGTCCTTAAATGCTACTGCTCTTTTGTTTGCTTTTCACAGTTAGGTATTTGTTTCCTAGTTGTAGTCTAGTTGTTGTTCTTCTGTTCTTTCTACCCTTAAAAAAATATTATTTTTCTCCCGCCTTTTTTCCCACTGGGGACCCTTCCCCTTAGCAGGGTCTGTCTAGCTCTCCGGGCTTCACGAAATGCTGCACTTGCAACAAGTCGATCCTACTCATGGATAAGCACTCTCAGTGCATCCACTGTCTCAGTGAGGGCCACATACAATAAAATGCACCCTCTGCTAGCAGCTCTGGCCAAGATCGCACAAGGACAGAGAGTTTTGCCAGATTATCTTCATGGAGGCAGGTCTCTGACCTCAGTCTCCCAGAGGACGTGAGTCTTCCCCACAACCTTCAACTTCTAAGGGAAATGGGTCAAAGAAACAGACTAGGGACTCCTCTCACAAGACCTCCATGAAGAGTGTGGGAAGTCCCCTAAGGGAGCCTAGAGACAATCACAAGTGATCACGATCTCACTCGGTATCCTCCGCACTGCTGGCACAGAGACCAAGGTCTGGCACCGATGCATGACCACTGTTTGCTACTGTCATAAATATAAAGGGAAGGGTAACAACCTTCCTGTATACAGTATTATAAAATCCCTCCTGGCCAGAGGCACAAAATCCTTTTACCTGTAAAGGATTAAGAAGCTCAGATAACCTGACTGGCACCTGACCAAAAGGACCAATAAGGGGACAAGATACTTTCAAATCCGGTGGGGGGGAGTAGGGGAAAAGGTTTTGGTCTGTCTGTTCTGAGTGTTTGCCGGACCAGATCAAGGAAGCAAGCAATCCAACTCCATTAAAATCAGTAAGTACTAGCAAGAGAATGCGTTAGCTTATTTTTGTTTTGGCTTGTGATTTCTCTGTGCTGAGAGGAAGGTGTATTCCTGATTTTCTTTTTGTAACTTTAAAGTTTGGCCTAGAGGGAAATCCTCTGTGTTTTTTGAATCTGATTGTCCTGTAAAATTACCTTCCATCCTGATTTTACAGAGGTGCGTCTTTTACTTTTTTTCCCCCCTTATAATAAAGTTCTGTTTTTTAAGAATATGATTGGGTTTTTAGTGTCCTACAAACCCAAGGGTATGGTTTGTGCTCACCTTGTTTATTTTTCAAGCCTCCCCAGGAAAGGGTGTGTAGGCTTGGGGGATATTTTGTTGGAATAGGATCCCCAAGTGGTCCTTTCCCTGATTCTTTGTCTAAATCACTTGGTGGTGGCAGCATACCTCAGTCCAAGGACAAATAGAGATTTGTGCCTTGTGGAAGTTTTTAACCTAAGTTGGTAGAAATAAGCTTAGGGGGTCTTTCATGCAGGTCCCCACATCTGTACATTAGAGTTCAGACTGGGGAGGGGACCCTGACAGCTACAGGTACCACTGTCAGACCCATGGACCCTATGGGCATGGGCTCTGACTCTTCGATACCGAGAGAGAAGAGTAAGCAAAAGAAGATGCTCCCAGTTTGCAAGTCCACCTTGGTATAGCCAGCGGCAGCTCACCCAGCACTGAAGAGACCGGTACAGACAAGGTCTTTGTCTCCCTCAGCACCGCCGCCAACACTGGGACGTTCAGAATTCCACCACACCAGCAGAATTCCACCACACCAGAGACCTTGGCGTATGGGATGTACCCCAGCCCCCACCTCTCGGTACTGACATCGTGGCTCCAAGCTTTTGCTGGGCACAGAGGATATCGCCCCCCCCCAGCCAGCCATGTCCCTCTGCTATCTAGTGAGTGTTTGGACAGTGAACCAGAGGAGGTGGTCTCACTGTACTCCTCCCCAGCTCCATATGAGAGCCACTACCCGCAGAGTCCAAGATCGTACCCACAGATGGCTCCACCACCACCTCCATCTTGGTATGGCTACCCATGGGCACCCCCCATCAGGCCCTATGCCACAATGGCAGTATTGGAACTCTTGGGTGGCACACCAACAGCCTGCCTCGCAGGCTTCAAGCCTTGCCTGAGAGCCTGCTAAGCATACTCCCTCAGTGACAGCACCTAGGGCCTTAGAACCACCTCAGGAGATGGAGAAATCTGGTATGGAGGAGAATATAACACCAAAGACCATCTCCTCCTTCTCTGAAGCTGTCATGCCTTCCCCCACATCCCCGGCAGATGACTTCCGCCTTTTCCAGGAGCTGGTGAAAAGGGTGGCGGACATCCTCCACATACCGTTAGAGGAGGTCAAGGACATGCACTATCAGCTCCTTGATATCCTCTACTCTTCTACATTCTCAAGGATTGCCCTTCCAAGTAATTAGGCCATTTTAGAACCAGCCAAAACAGTATGGCAAATCCTGGCATTGGTGGCACCAACTTGTAAATGGGCGAACAAAAAATATTATGTCTCCACAAAGGAATCAAAGTTCCTTTTTTCCTTCCTGCCACCAAATTCCATCATGGTGGATGCTGTCAGTTCCCACAGTCGATATCACCGGTCCAGGGCTACACCGTATGATAGGAATTGGAAGCCCCTTGATCTTTTTGGCAGAAAGGCATATTCCTCGGCCATTTTACAGTTCTGTATTGTGAGCTATCAGGCACTCACAGCCAAAAATTACAACAAACTTATTTATTAGAGCATAAGCTTTCGTGAGCTACAGCTCACTTCATCGGATGCATTTGGTGGAAAAAACAGGAGAGATTTATATACACACACACGGAGAACATGAAACAATGGGTTTATCATACACACTGTAAGGAGAGTGATCACTTAAGATAAGCCATCACCCACAGCAGGGGGGGGAAAGGAGGAAAACCTTCCATGGTGACAAGCAGGTAGGCTAATTCCAGCAGTTAACAAGAATATCAGAGGAACAGTGGGGGGTGGGGTGGGGGGGAGAAATACCATGGGGAAATAGTTTTACTTTGTGTAATGACTCATCCATTCCCAGTCTCTATTCAAGCCTAAGTTAATTGTATCCAGTTTGCAAATTAATTCCAATTCAGCAGTCTCTCGTTGGAGTCTGTTTTTGAAGCTTTTTTGTTGAAGTATAGCCACTCTTAGGTCTGTGATCGAGTGACCGGAGAGATTGAAGTGTTCTCCAACTGGTTTTTGAATGTTATAATTCTTGATGTCTGATTTGTGTCCATTCATTCTTTTACGTAGAGACTGTCCAGTTTGGCCAATGTACATGGCAGAGGGGCATTGCTGGCACATGATGGCATATATCACATTGGTAGATGCGCAGGTGAATGAGCCTCTGATAGTGTGGCTGATGTGATTAGGCCCTATGATGGTATCCCCTGAATAGATATGTGGACAGAGTTGGCAACGGGCTTTGTTGCAAGGATAGGTTCCTGGGTTAGTGGTTCTGTTGTGTGGTGTGTGGTTGCTGGTGAGTATTTGCTTCAGATTGGGGGGCTGTCTGTAAGCAAGGACTGGTCTATCTCCCAAGATCTGAGAGAGCGATGGCTCGTCCTTCAGGATAGGTTGTAGATCCTTGATGATGCGTTGGAGAGGTTTTAGTTGGGGGCTGAAGGTGATGGCTAGTGGCGTTCTGTTGTTTTCTTTGTTGGGCCTGTCCTGTAGTAGGTGACTTCTGGGTACTCTTCTGGCTCTGTCAATCTGTTTCTTCACTTCAGCAGGTGGGTATTGTAGTTGTAGGAATGCATGATAGAGATCTTGTAGGTGTTTGTCTCTGTCTGAGGGGTTGGAGCAAATGCGGTTATATCGTAGCGCTTGGCTGTAGACAATGGATCGAGTGGTATGATCTGGATGAAAGCTAGAGGCATGTAGGTAGGAATAGCGGTCAGTAGGTTTCCGATATCCACACACCACACAACAGAACCACTAACCCAGGAACCTATCCTTGCAACAAAGCCCGTTGCCAACTCTGTCCACATATCTATTCAGGGGATACCATCATAGGGCCTAATCACATCAGCCACACTATCAGAGGCTCGTTCACCTGCGCATCTACCAATGTGATATATGCCATCATGTGCCAGCAATGCCCCTCTGCCATGTACATTGGCCAAACTGGACAGTCTCTACGTAAAAGAACGAATGGACACAAATCAGACATCAAGAATTATAACATTCAAAAACCAGTTGGAGAACACTTCAATCTCTCCGGTCACTCGATCACAGACCTAAGAGTGGCTATACTTCAACAAAAAAGCTTCAAAAACAGACTCCAACGAGAGACTGCTGAATTGGAATTAATTTGCAAACTGGATACAATTAACTTAGGCTTGAATAGAGACTGGGAATGGATGAGTCATTACACAAAGTAAAACTATTTCCCCATGGTATTTCTCCCCCCCCACCCCACCCCCCACTGTTCCTCTGATATTCTTGTTAACTGCTGGAATTAGCCTACCTGCTTGTCACCATGGAAGGTTTTCCTCCTTTCCCCCCCCTGCTGTGGGTGATGGCTTATCTTAAGTGATCACTCTCCTTACAGTGTGTATGATAAACCCATTGTTTCATGTTCTCCGTGTGTGTGTATATAAATCTCTCCTGATTTTTCCACCAAATGCATCCGATGAAGTGAGCTGTAGCTCACGAAAGCTTATGCTCTAATAAATTTGTTAGTCTCTAAGGTGCCACAAGTACTCCTTTTCTTTTTGCGAATACAGACTAACACGGCTGCTACTCTGAAACAAACTTATTGATTTTATTGACAAACTGCCAGAGGCACATTGGGAGTCCTTTAGGCCATCATACAGGAGTTCAATTAGTAGCAAAAATATTTCTACAATTGGCTCTCAACACCACTGACATGGCAACTAGGTCCATCTCCATGGTGGTAGTGATGTGACTGGAGTCATGGCTCCACTTGTCGGGATTCCCAAAAGAGATGCAGTCCACAGTAGAACATCTTCCTTCTGAGGGTGCAAAGATCTTCACTGAAAAGACTGACGCCTCCCTTCATATCCTAAAGGATTCTTGTGCTACCCTCAGGTTGCTAGGAATCTATACACTGGGGCAAAAGAGACGTTTTAGTCTCCAGAATAGGCTGTACTCAGCTCCAACTTCAGCGCCATTATGAACCGAAAAGGAAGAAAGAGAAAATTCCTGAAGCACAGGCCATCTGGTTTGCAAACCTCATCCCAACATCCTACATCTAAGAACCACCTTTGATGGGCAGGTCAAGGCGCTGCAAAACCGCTTCCCATGACTGACACAAACGACCATGGTTGTATATCGATTGACTGTGTTCCACAATGCCTAGAAACGCATAATGATGGGTCTTAGAGATTGTCCAATCCAAGTACTCCATCCATTTCACCTCTATACCCCCTCCACAACACCCTTCTCCATCCTTCTTCAGGGACCCTTCTCATGAGAGTTTACTATGACAGGAGATAGATCACCTCCCCCAGCTAGGAGCCATAGAACCAATACCTCAACATCTATGAGGCCAGGGGTCTATCCTCATTATTTCCTAATAACCAAAGAAAACCCATACTGGACCTCAAAGCTCTCAACATGTTTGTCAAGGCTCAGAAGTTCCAGATGGTCACCTTATCAATGATTATTCCAAAATCGGAACAGGGAGATTGGTTTTCGGCCCTTGACCTTCAGGACACATACTTTCACATCTCAATCCTACCAGCTCATAGGCAATTTCTCAGGATCACTCTGGGACGCAACCATTATCAATACAGAGTCAGCCCCTTCAGGCTCTCATCAGCACCAAGAGTATTTTCTAAAGTTCTCTCAGTAGCAGCCACTCATGTACATTCGCAAGGGATAATGATTTACCCATAACTGAATGACTCTCCTCGGAGCCCGATCGCTCCAGGAGGCTGAACGAACTGTCAACACTATGATACACTTGTTCACAGAACTGGCTTTACAGCTCAATACCCAGAAGTCAACCCACACTCCAGTGCAATGCCTGGAATTCATAGGGACTGACCAAATGCTCTACAGGCCAAAGCCCTCCTACCTCAACACAGATTCCTATCCCTCGTTTCACTCATAGACACCATTCTGTGCAGTCCACAGATACCAGCCAGACACTGCCTCCAACTTTTGGGATACATGGCAACAAACACGGCGATGATACCACATGCCGGACCCACATGCAATGCCTCCATCTATGATTCAGTTCAGTTTACAGAGTGAATAGGGACAGGCTGGACAAACCCCTGTCACTGCCCACTAGGATCAAAAACTCCTTAAACTGATGAAAGGACTGGGTCAATGTGTGCAAAGGGATCCCTTTCTCACACACATTACCATTGTACTCCTTACCACCAACGCATCACTCAGATTGTGGGGCACGTATTTAAACTGCCTCACAACACAATGATTTATTCACATGGTAGGGAACACTGTCTACAGAACTGTTTGCCGCTTACCAGAACAAGAAATGTCTACGCTACTGCTACAGAGCAGGGATGGGATAGAATTCTCTGGATGATACTCTTCTTCTCCCCTGTACAAGGACCTTCTTTACCCCTTTCCTCCGTTTCCTCTACTGCTGAAGGTCCTGCTAAAAACAAAAATGGAAGGAGCTCATATCATCTTGATTGCTTGTACTTGGCTGAGACAGACCTGGTACGCTCACCTGACACAGCTTGTGATGTGCCTGCCGATCTCCCTCCCAGCCATTCCACACCTCTTCTCGCAGGACAAAGGGTGTACCCTACATCCCAACTTGGGGATTCTCCACCTCAAAGCATGGCACTTGCTTGGTTCCAGCACCCATAAAGTTCATGCTCAAAGGAAGTACAAGAGTAGAAAGTCCTCCACACATTGTACTTGCCTCCAGAAATGGTCCAGTTTTCAGACTTGATGTACATCTCAACAAATCTCACCAATTTCAGCAACTCTTCCACACATCCTAGACTATGCTTTGATCCTTAAAAAGTCAGGATTATTCCTAAGCTCTCTTAGGGTCCATCTAGCAGTGAAAACAGTCTTTCGCCAACCTGATACTTGGATGCTATCATACCAAACCACTAAATGGTACCTTAAAGGTATAAAAAGCCTCTTCCCTCAACCTTGACTTCCTATCCCCATGTGGGACTTAAACCTGGTACTGAAAGGGCTGACTAGGCCTCCCTTTGAACCCATGGCCACCTGTTCACTAACATACCTATCTGTGAAAATGGCCTTCTTTAGCAACTACCTCAGCCAGAAGAATAGGAGAGAGAGCAGCTCTGATGGCACATCCCCTTACACAATATTCTTTCCAGACAAAGTTATGCTCAGGCCGCATCCAAAATTCATCCCTAAAGTAACCTTCCTGTTTCACGTGAATCAATTGATTCACCTTCCAAACATCTACCTAAGCCTCCCCAAGACAACAGGGAGGCTATACTTCATGCCCTAGATGTCAGGAGAGACCTGGCCTTCTACGTTGATAGGACAAGGGCCTTCAGGAAGTCCCCTAGACTTTACCTCTCTGTTGCAGAAAAATCCAAGGGTTCAGCAATATCAACCCAAAGACTGTCTAAGTGGGTCTTGAATTGCATCAGAAAGTGCTATCAAATTTGCAATATGACCCCTCCAGATTTGACCCATACATACCCCATCTCAGAGATCTGTAGAGCAGAAATGTGGACATCCTTTACAGAACATTATGCAATCACTGTGGATTCTGCTTCTGATGCCATCTTCGGCTCCACAGTACTGTCATCCATAACCGACCCGACTCTAAAGTTCCAGCTCTCCAGAAGGGGTACTGCTCAGGAGTGCAGTGAGGCGGTGTGGCCTCCCTCCAACCCAGAAGGGGAGGAACAACCCTCTGTGCCCAAGTGGATGGAGCCAGACTGGCCTCATCTCTCCCACCAGAAGTTGGTAAGCAGAACAGGAATATAAAGGGGAGAGCCTCCAGCTCAGTTGGGACTGAGACACCAAGGGAGGCAGACGTATCCTGCTCACACCAGGCTGCTGATTCTGCTGCCAAGCCCAGCAACGCCTTGCTCACCGGCGAACCTGTGTCTGCCATGGACTTGCTGGAGCTGCCACTAACCACCTACCTGGAGAAGATGGAGGATGCCCCGTTGGTCCAGGTACACCCTGAGGGGAGGAAGGGAAGTGGCCCAGGGACAGCCGACTTCAGTCTGGCTGCAGAGCTGCCTGAAGCACAGTCAGTGTGTTGCAGCTGGATTCCCTGCTGACCCAGAGGCAGAATACTCTGCCACTGTTAGGGCCCTGAATCAGGGCCTGGTGGAGTATGTTGAGCCTGGTCCCCCCTGCCACTCCATCCCTGGGGTGGCAGTCTCCCCTCTCCAGATCAAGAGGCCTGTGTTTGTCTGCTGGAGCTAGGATGCCTGACTACCAGGATTTGCTCTGCCCTGGTTTGTCTGAAGGGCCCAGAGGTAATTGACTACTGGGTTTGTTCTGCCCCTGCATCGAGGGCACAGAGCTAATTGACTGCTGTGTCGGCTCTGCCCCTGCCTAGGGGGCTCCCCAGATTCACTCACTGTGTCTCCTCTGCCCTTGCCTAGAGGGCTCAGAGCCTACATGCTCATGTGTTCGTTCTGCCCCTGCTTAAAGGGCCCAGAACGTATAGATGACTGTGCTTGCTCTGCCCCTGCATAAAGGGTGCAGAGTTTATAGAGTGCTGGGTTTGCTTAGGCCCCTGCCTAGTGTACCCAGAGCCTACAGAATTCGGTGTCTCCTCTGGCCCCTGCCAAAAGGGCCCAGAGACCATAGACTTTGGTGTTAGCTGGGCCTGTGCTTAAAGGACACAGGGGCTATAGACTGTTGGCTGCTCAGCCCCAGCCTAAGGGCAGAGCATATGGACTCCTGGATGACCTTCTTTTTTGCCTAAGGGCCAGAACCACTTGGCTACTGGGGGGATTCAATCTCGTTGGACTGGTCAGGACACTAACGCCTAACTTGCTAATTCCCCTCATATTAGGCAGCAATCCCAATGGAATAGTGAGGCGGTGTGGCCTCCTTTCAACCCAGAGGGGGAGGGACGACTGCCACACCACTACAGGGAGTCATCTACAGTGAAATACCCATAAGGACACTACGCGAAGAAGTTACTCTTCTTGTGCAGTTACCATGGTTCTTCAAGATGCGTGTCCAGTGTCCCTATGGATGCTTCACAACCCATCCTTCTCCCCTCTGCTTCAAAGTTCTTGTCTATGACTCTGCGGTAGAGAAGCAACTGAGGAAGGTTAGCCTGCATGCGCTGACTAGCCTCTTGCGCTGTCTCTCCTTGTTCCGCACCGTGTGTAGCCCCAACAGACACTGCTACAGAAGTTCTCCAATTAGCAGCATAGGGACGCAGATAAACCTATGGTGGAGCACCCTGAGGAACACAGATCTTGAAGAATCATCATTAGTAACTTCTTCTTAGCTCTCTATCACTGTGTTTACTTAGCCATAAGGTACTCCCTTATCCTCCTGTGTGAGCTACATGCCACAAGTGTCACAGTGTGTGGAGTAAGGGGTACTACCAGCTTCCACAGGACTGCTTCTCCCACTTCTGTTCAGGGGTGAGGGAATGGACAGGCAGAGATGGGAAATGGTTGGTGCTCCAGTGCTTTGGTCAGCAGAGCACACAGGGTCACACTTCCCTTCCAGATCTGCTTCTGAGGAAATATACCATCCACTTTTCTTACTATGGACCAAGAGTAAACTCTCAATCTAGCTCTTAATGTTTAACCCTTTTCCTGTTGCACATGTAGACTCACTCTTACACTGTTCATGTTGACACAAATATGTGTTAACATATATGGGGTACAACTTTACAAGTAACATACAAACCAACCACTAGCATGATGATGATCATTTTCATAGTTTTTTTAACTTGAATTTTGGGCAAGTTTTGCCATTTTGCTCATGAAATGTTTTAAACAATAAACATTCCTTATATAACTCATTTAGAACTCTGTTAAACTGTTAAATTTTGTAATATTTTTGAAGCAGTGTTTGTAATAAGTTTGTTCAGTTACTTCTACAATATTGGGCCTAGACAGTTTGCATGCTATTTCCACATAGGTTTACTTTAGTGCATATAACAACTATGTACGTATATGCTTCTTTATATAGTAAATACATATATACTCTTGTAAATAAATCCTTACATATACAGAGACACAAGTCTCTTGTTTTGTTTTCACTTGTGGCTAGAGATGTCTTTAGAAACTTTGACCGTCTCCCATCCGGTTTTCTTTAAAAAAGAGGGACAATGAGAGAGAGAGAGAGCACAAGAGCTTTCTTCTGTTTGATTCAATACCATGACATTGTCTGTTCAATAAGTATCCTCTACTTTCATTTTACACTGATTTGTGCAGAGAGGCGTTAACCTTTGAACTGAATGATTATCATCAAAGTTTCAGATGTTGTTTTTCTTTGCCAGGCGCTCTATTAATTTTATGATGGTAGCACAATGTTTTCTTGTGTCATCTTAAATTAAAGATCAGAAATATAATGACATGATTTAAAACAGGAAGAAAATATTTCTATTGGCAGAGAAAAGCATGAAATCAGGAAGTTAATAAATCATCTAGGCAGAATATTTCTAAGTATTTTTAGATCTGGCATGGCAGATTACCCATCACTTTGTTTGGATGTGCATGTATCCTATTGAATCCAAATGAATGGTCCCTGTACTTCTTGTTGTTTTGGGCATGTTCTTCATTGTATCTATTCCTTAGTATTTTTAGAATTTTTCTTTTTCTTCCTCACCTCTTCCCACAGTAATATTAGGACAGCTTTCCCCTCCCCACCAAAAAAATATTTTGGTTGTTGTCCTTTGTTGTTGGCAGAAGTAATTTAAATTTTATGATCATGGGAATGTAGTCTTGTGAAAAGCACTTATCTAGACAATACTCAATTTGTAAATGAATGAAAGAGGCATTGTTGAGTATAACCTCCCATTGTACTACAAGGTACTAAAGAGTTTCTGCATAATATACAATATGAATGATAACAAACTGTGCAGCTGTAGCAAAAATTAATCATGACCATCTCATGATGAATACTGTGACATTTGTCTCTGGGAAGAAAAACAAATGGGCTTTCATTAACCTTCTTAAGTAAACAAACATATATGCCGGCCAGCAAATCATCACTCACGGGCAGATATTGATGGTGGGATTAGGCTCTAGATCCCATTCAGTGTTCCACCATGTGTGTTCTGACACCCAATTCTAAAACAGTAGCTCCAACCTGGGGAGAGAATTTTCTCACAATTCCTGTTGTTTTTATTAAGAACAAAATTAAATATTTTATCTTTATACAGATCCTTTCATGCCAGTTTACGTCACAATCCATATGTGCCTTTTCTCCAAGAATGGCACAGCTTTTCATTGTCCACCTTTGGAAATTAATGGGCCTAGTAGGTTTTAAAAGCTCTTTGAGGGAGAACACTGTATGACAGATGGACAGGCTATTAACAGTCAGCTGGGACATTGATTTGCTGTCTTCCCATCCATTAGTTCCAAAACCCCCCATCCATGTGTGGGGCATACTTAAAGGCTCCTTAATAGTCAGGTGAAAAATAAAGGAGGGAGGCTAGAGTGCTTAAATATGAGGCAACTAATGTTTTTGTTGTTTTTCCCCATATAGCAGAGTATTGGTGAAGACCCAATCAGTAGATGGTTCAACCACTCGGTGTATCATGGTTTCCTTATATTCAGATGCATGCTAAGTATTTGTCTAAATTTTCTGTCTATTCTGAAGATAAAGTTGGTTGGGATTTAGAGCAGATTGGCTTATTTACTGGTTGCAGCACTGTTATGGGGGGTGAGAATAAATGTAACATCTTCCCTCACTGATCTTTGGCAGGTTTTGCTTTGCGGATGAGATTTCTGGAAAAACTCAAGTAATTTATATCTATCTATTGTTGCTCAAGAAGCTGTCATATGATGCAAATAATCTTGCCATTACTCTCCCCCTGCCCCACTCCGCCTCTAACTTCCTCTTTTTGGGCAAGGGTTATTGTGAAAATTGTGACAGAAGACCTCACATTATCTAGAGTCCTTATATTTCCTGGCCCCTTCTGGCTATGGTACACACAACATATACCCATCTTTCTGCTTTAAGATCTATATGCTACTTTAGATGCAGTTGACCGTGAAATATTGGTAACAGAGCTGCAGACCCAGGCAAGGCTGGGAGAATGATATTTGAGTGGTTCTGAATCCAGCATGTAATGTTGAGCGATAGCTCTCATACTCCAGAGGTTCTCTGGTTAGAGTTCTGAAAGATTCTGTTGTAACGTCTCCTTGTCAGTGTTTATATGAGGCCACTGGGGTGGTATTAAAAGGTTTTGGCTTTGTCGTCATCAATATGTGGATGACTCTATTCTACTTTTTTTTATCATCATCTAGAAGGTGTTTCTTCCATTTTTTTGTTTTGTTTGTTTTTACTACATTTTTGATCCAGCTCCCATCACAGTCAAAATATGGGTTTTCTGGGGTTAAAGGTGTTTCTTTTTTTTAATTCTCTCTACTTATTAATTCAGTAATGGGGTAGGTTAACAAACCAGGCAGAATATTTTTTTAAAAAACCATTGTTTAAAAAAATTCTTTCCTTTTTCACTCTCTATAGCAGGGATCAGCAACCTTTGGCATGTGGCCTGCCAGGGTAAGCCCCCTGATGGGCCGGGCCCATTTGTTTACCTGCTGTGTCCGCAGCTTTGGCTAATAACAGCTCCCACTGGCAGCAGTACGCTGCTCCAGGCCAATGGGGACTGCGGGAAGTGGCGGCCAGCACATCCCTCAGCCCGCGCCATTTCCCGCAGCACCCATTGGCCTGGAGCGGTGAACCGCGGCCACTGGGAGCCGCGATCGGCCAAATCTGTGGACGCAGCAGGTAAACAAAGCGGCCTGGCCCGTCAGGGGGCTTACCCTGGCAGGCCACATGCCAAAGGTTGCTGATCCCTGCTATAGATAGTGAAAAAGGAAAGAGTTTTTTTAAAGTAATGCCCATTGCAGTGAAAAAAATTGAACTCCTCATACAGCTTACAGGGTTCTACATTAACTGTATCAACTCAGAAGAGAGACCTGGCAGCAATCGTGGACAGCTCACTGTGCAGCTCTGGTTCAAAAAAGCTATCTAGGTTCAGATGCATAAGGAACAATAGGGAGAAAAATACAGAAAATGTGAATGCCTGTATATAATTCAATAGTGCAACCTCATCTAGTATACTGTATGCAGTATTAGTCACCCATTTAAAAAAGAATCCTGCAGAGAGGAAGTTCAGAGAAGAGCAATGAGAATTACGAGGAGCACAGGAAAATTCTTACATGAAAAGAGATTGAAAGACTGAGATTACTTTAGAAAGGAGAATTATAAGAGGGGAACATGATAAAATATATCAAAACAGAGGATTTGAGAAGGTGAATAAATAGAGAAGGTAGATCAGGAGCTTCTATTTTCTCCATCTCTCAACACAAGAACAATGGGTTATTCAATAAAAGAGAGAGGTGGCAGATTTAAAATTGATAAAAGGATTTTTTTTTTCACTCAGCACATAATTAGACCATGAAAGTCATTGCCACAGGATTTTGTTGAGGCCAAGAATTGCAAATTTATATAGATAACATGACTAACCAGAACTATACTAGTTAATGAGAAAAAAAAAAGAATGTTGAAAGGGATAAAAAACTCGTGTTTCAGCCTTAAACCAATTTCTAACTATTAGGGATGAGGATAACACCTTCCTAATGGAGGTAGATTATCCCACATCTGCCTACTGTATGGTTCTTGCATCTTCCACTGAAGCACCTGGGGTCTGATCCAGTATGAAAGTTCCTATGTACCAATATCACTTTGGTTCTTAGGTAAAATAAGGCAACATATTCATATAAATAAACCTAAAATGCCAACTTCAAGAAATGGTAAAGAACTAAAAGTTAGTAGATCAGCCCCTCTTTGTTTATCATCCTTAATGTAATGTAGAATTTCAGGGCTGGTCTGCACTGGGAACTTACATTGGAATAGCTATGTCTCTCAGTTGTGTGCAAAATCTACACCCCTGAGATATAGAACTATGCCAGCCTAGCCCCTGGTGTTTAGATAGTATTAGGTTCATGGAAGAATTTTTCTATTGACCTACCTGCCACCTCTCAGGGAGATGGATTATGTATGCTGAAGGGAGAACCCCTCCTGTCAGCGTCGGTAGTGTCTGCATTGAAGTGATATACCGCAGTGCAGCTGCAGCGTTGCACCTGTGCTGCTGTAGTGGTGTAAGTGCAGACATACCCATAGAGAGGCAGAACAAAGTAGCTAATGTGAGGGTATGTCTGCACTAGAGATGTAACTTCCACCTCAGGTAGACATGTCCACTGTAACTCTGAGTTAGCACACTAAAAATGGAAGTGTAGCTGCAGAGGTACAAGCAGCGGGACAGGCTAGCCACCAGAGAATGTACCTGGGGTTTCAGATGGGATTGTACTCAGACGGCAAGCCCATCCTTGTACCTTCACTGCTATTTTTAGCATGCTACTCGATAAGAGCTATTGCAGGTATGTCTGCCTGAGCTAGAAATTACACCTCCAGCTCTAGTGTAGACATACCCTAAGAGGCACTGAAATCAGCTTGAGGGAAAATAAATGTAACAGACCTCTAGTATATTGGGAATTAAAGAACTTGTAGGGGAGCAGGGCTATTCTCCCAACACTAGGCTATTATGGGGGCTAGAGAGATCTCCAGCATAACGTAGCTAGGTTTGGGCCGACATCTAAGCTTGAGAGGTGCTCTGCCGGAGACAGCCCTGTGGCTGTCTTCCACAGTTCTTGCACTGGAGGAATCCTCTACCAGCTGTACAGGAACTTTTATGCTGCTCGAGCCCTTTTATGCTGTGTAAAGGGGCTGGAGCAGGAGTTAGGCTCTTGCCCCAGAAGTCGATGAAAAAATCAACAAGTCTTAGGTGAAAGAATAACTAAGGAAGAAAAACTAACACCAATAAAAGGTTAAAACGCATCACATTATTTGACAGTATACTCTAAAATATAAAGAACTTTAGCCTCTGCATGTCTATATGGCGCCAAACAAAAAAAGCCCTCACAGGAGCAAGTCTCAGAGCCCAGATCTACAGACTCGGCTTAGTGTTACAGTACTAAAACTAACTGCGTAGATATAACAGTTCTGGCTCTGAAGCCTGGGGAGTGGATTGGGCTTCAGCGCACAAGCTCTAGCCAGCGTTGGAACATCTAGGGACAGTTTATTTTAGTGCCACAAAGCCCCACAAGCCTGAGACTGTAGACCCAGGCTCTGAGACTTGTTGCCTCAGGGACTTTTTTTGGCCATGGTAGACATTCCCTGTGTCTGTTCTTCTTCCAAGAAATCACTGTTTCATACACAGTTAAATCTGTATATCTGAATAGTTTATTTACTATTGTTGGTATTTCTTAGTGATTTAATCCTGAATTAATGTTCTTTTTAATACATAGGAGGCTCTATTGAATTCAGTGCTGGAAATAACAACTCAGTCTGCCACTACTTTTGTTTCTCCTAAGTGCCCAGAGTTTTTTGGCAGCAGTCTCCCTGCTGAATTGTAGCCATGCTATTCATTTCACAACAATGGAAGAATTTGAATGTAATCAAAAGGGAAATCAGCTTGAGGGAAAATAAATGTAACAGACCTCTAGTATATTGGGAATTAAAGTAGGGAGTAATAGGTGAGAAAATACCATAAAAGGGAAAAAATGACAATAAGTCAAAGCTGATAAGAGGCAAAATAGGAGGAATGGAAAGGATGGGAGGGAAGGGGGGGGGGAAAGGGACACTAACCAAAAAGATGGCTTGACTTGAATTTACTTTATTTATCAGGCATCTTGCTATACTGTGTCTGTAGAAGTAGCAAATATTAGTTCTTGTTAAATCTGAGCTCTGATGAATACATGGAGTTTATTGTGAATGACACGTATTCCACTGTGAAATCTCATATTAGACTTTTAAACCCCATGTCATTGCTTCCTGTATTTAAACATAAAAGGCAGTTGAAGTAATCCAGGATTAAATGTTTAATTTGTAGAATGATGTCTCAGAATATGTTAGAAGATGTCCTGGTGTGAAGCTCACATTTCTGTTAGTTTTGCTTTCTATATTGGCCAGATGTCCTAATTGTGCAGGAACCGTCCTAGGTTTATTATTATTAATTAATTAATGTATATGTATTATTGTTTTGCCTAGGACCTCCACACATGGGCCAGGACCCCAGTGTGCTAGGTAATGTACCAACACAGAACAAAAATACAGTTTTGAAAGGCAGCCCCAATATCCTGGCCAGTTCTAATGTTCTAGTTCCAGTTTCAGTAGAACTGGCTAGGCTACTGCAAAGCCATTTCTTTATTCTTCCTTCCTATTCCCACTGGTTATTGGTGTTGGGCCCAGGACAGTGTGAAGAAAACCCCAGTAGAAGATGTAAAGTCCCATAATTGTACGACCAATCTTTTTCTGCTGTACTTCAAATAGGTCAGTAAGCAACATGAGAGCCCCATCAAGCTATTCATTTGTGTAAGTGTACACAAGTGTATCTCTGTTTTAGCTTAATCGCCCCTCCCCCCCCACAATAGCTTTAATTCAGGGTAAGTAATCCACAGTAAGCATCAGGAGACATTATGCTTCAAAGATACTTGGTGAGTGGATAGGGCTCAGGATGGAGGGAGCTTGTTGGGAGAAGCTGCTGTCTCAACTTGCTGATCAACTTAAAAAGGTAGTGTACTTGGAGTGGAGTCAGCATACTTAAAGGGGCAATGTACATCTCTCTCTCTCTCTCTCTCTCTCTCTCTGTCTCTCACACACACACACACACACACACACACACACACACACACACACACACACACACACACACACACACACACACACACACACACACACACACACACACAGTGTGTGTCTGTCTCTCTCTGCCATGCTGTCTCCCCTCCTTCCATTCATGCTGCCTTGTAGAGTGTGATGCAACATTAATAACAATCTGTTAACCCTTGAGGGCTCAGCCAAGTGCTAGTTCATCATTTAGCAGTAAGGCATTCCCTGGAAGCTAACCCCCCCCCCCCATTTACAGTAATTCTTATGGGAAAATTGGATTTGCTTAACATCGTTTCACTTAAAGTAGCTTTTTACAGGAACATAATTACAATGTTAAGTGAGGAGTTACTGTAATTACTTTGTTTTCAGTTAATTTGGGATGTTTGTGTATGGAAGGTGGAAAGCTGAAAAACAAGATTACAATCTGGTTTCAACTCTAACTCCAGAGGGACTAGAGCTCAGTCACAATCACAATCGTGTTTTGGGCTGAGCCTTATTTAAAGAAATACATGATCTTGGAAATTTAAATATGTTGCTCCATTAGTTCCACCTTCAGTCAGAATGCAGTGCTGAGACTTATAGGCAGTGATCAACTGCCAAAATCTTAACAACCAGTTCCCTCTTCACCCCACAAGGGGGTCGTGGCCCACCCCCACCCTCCGGGACTCTTGCCCCATCCAATCCCCGCGTTCCTTGATGCCCAGGCCCCCGCCCCATTCCCTTCCCTGACTGTCCCCAGAACCAGGAGGGTCTTGTGGGCCACTGTAGTGGGCGCCCACCTCGCCTCTAAGTGCCAGAGGGACCAGTCATGGGGCAGCTCCCCGGAAGCATTCGGCAGGTCCCTCTGGCTCCTAGGGAGTCCCTCTAGCTCGCCTCCGCCTCCCTGGGCCTAAGCGCGAAGCCGCCGCTTGCTTCTCAGCCCTCCCAGGCTTTCCGTGTGAACAGCTAATTCGCGGGAAACCGGGGGCGGGGGAGGCAGGGTAGAAAAGCAGAGCGGAGGTGAGCTGGGGCTGGGCGGGGAGCTGCACCCACCAAATTTTCCCCGTGGGTGCTCCAGGTCCGGAGCACCCACGGAGTTGGAGCCTAAGGCACCACTTTTGGCCAGTTGTTAAATTTAGAAACCCTTTTAGAGAGGGACAACTGGTTCTAAAAGGGCTTCTAAATTTAACAACCAGTTCCAGCAAACCGGTGCGAACCGGCTCCAGCTCACCACTACTTATAGTTCTTGAAATCCAATATGTCTTTTCCTGTGCTTGCAAAATGAAAGAAAACTCTTGATAATGACAGTTTGCAATTAACTCTAATAGTCTATCTAATTTGCTCAAAGAAAAGCAAATGTTGAGACAAGATACTCCAGTTAATTTGCTTTTATCCTACTTCTTTTACTAATTGTTATAGGCTCCAGCGGCTTGCAAAAGGCTTATTTGACAGTAAAAAGATTTCCTGTCCATGATTTATGATGCTAGCAATTATTTGTCAATAGTTAGATGTAAGTAGTGTAAATTTTAAATAGGGAAGGGCGTTAGGATGTAAATAAATAACAGAATGGGTTAGTAAGTCAGCTTGCTTTTAATTCTTAAATCTAGCTAAATAATATTAGCAGCCAGTACAAAGCTCTCAGTATTGTCAGTTGGCTTACAGTATTATTTTGACGATGCTTGTATTGTGGCCAATAAAAAAAAGGACTAATCCGTTTTACAGTTATTATAAAAATAGATTCATTTTATATTCTTAACCACTTGCTTGTCATTTAGCCCTGTTATTCATGCTCTTTCTTTTACCTATTAAAAAAAATCACAAATGAATAATAGGAATAGTAACATGATACAAGTACAGTTGAGCCATCTTCAGCTGTATTTTCATCTGCGTCAGTCTGGGGTCATATTTTGAATATGAGGAAATTTGTCTCAATAGCGTTTGATCTTCTCTTAGAAGTGGACAAGGTACAATGTCCATTCTCTTAGATCTATCAACAGATTTTAATATAATGGATCTCAATGAAATCTTGTGGAAATGGATTCTTCATTGGATTCAGTTCTTTGTCCTAAACAAGTGCTTAAATTTAAATTGAGCTGGTTGGGAATTTTCTGAAAGATTGTCTGAAAGATTTTCCAGGATAAAATCCAGTTTCTGCTCAATCAATTTTTTTCTGATGGAAAATCTAAAAAATTGTTTTTCCATCAGGTAAATGTGTATGAAATATTTAATTTCACATCAGTTCAACCCAAATGAGAATATTTTGTATTGTTGAATTGACCAAAAAAATTTGCTTTAAATCAGGTCAGTAAAACATTAAATTGCATTTCCCTATCAGCGCATTGCCTTGTAGGAGTTGTGGTTCAGGTCCCCAAGTGGGGTCCGTTCTGCTGAGCTCCCTGAGAGACTACATTTCCCATAATGCAATATGCTTTGTGGTGAGTAGTTGTCTGGCCCATGGTGCCTGGCCTATTGGGAAGAATTGAGGCATGAAGCTACTGATCTACAACTTCCATGAGACAATATGCTGAAGTGGAAGAACATGGCTTAATATTGAAATGACTTGAAACTGTGTGTATTGGGTCATTTCAACAAAATAAAATGAAACATTTTGATTTTGGGAATGTTAGAAAAAGTTTTCAGAGTAGCAGCCGTGTTAGTCTGTATTCGCAAAAAGAAAAGGAGTACTTGTGGCACCTTAGAGACTAACAAATTTATTAGAGCATAAGCTTTCGTGAGCTACAGCTCACTCTAATAAATTTTGTTATTCTCTAAGGTACCAGAAGTACTCCTTTTCTTTTTGAGAAAAAGTTTTGTTTCAGTTGAAAATGTTGAAATAAAATGTTTGACATTTCCAATGTGAAACTTTTCAGAATTTGAAATTTTACAAAATAATTCAAAAATGCAACTTTTTGTCCTGGTTTGAGACAAAAACGTATGTTGAAACGTCAGATGGGATGGAAATTCTGAAGTTTTCTCAGCTCTAATTTTAATATGTGTTTAATATAAAAGTAGTCATATATACATAAATAAAATATTGGGTTAGTGCACAATATTCTTCCTTCCCATTTTGAAGTATATAGGATTTGACAGCTGCATTTTGAGCAGTTTTTCGGCTAGATGTCAAAGTCAGTTATCAGAGTAGCAGCCGTGTTAGTCTGTATTCACTAAAAGAAAAGCTGTAGCTCAAAAAGCTTATGCTCAAATAAATTTGTTAGTCTCTAAAGTCAGTTATATGCATTACAAGTTAACAAACTAAAGCAAATGGTGTATGCAGTGTTGTTGTAGCCATTTTGATCCTGGGATATTAGAGAGACAAGGTGGTGAGCTAATATCTTTTATTGGACCAACTTCTAAGCTTTAACACTTACACAGAGCTCTTTTCAGGTGACCTGAAGAACAGCTCTGTGTAAGCTCGAAAACTTGTCTGTTTCACCAACAAAAATATGTCCAGTAAAAGATATTACCTTATCCACATTGTTTCTGTAAAGCAAATGTTCACATTTTGGAAAGGTTGGTGCTCATCTGCAAAGCCAATTGAAAGTCCCAGAAGAGGCTCAGGCTATTTATTCTGCCATTGCATTGTGGGTATATTTAGGCTTCCTCTGCTAATCAGTTCAGATACTGATGTTGGCATCACCATAAGAGGAAACATTTCACACAACCTGACAGCTGGAGCCAAGCTATAAAAATGTAATGAAACAATAGAAAAGACAAATCTAAGGATTGTAATATTCAGTTATTTAGAAAGGGACAGTTACTTTCCCAGAGAGAAAATTATTGTAAACATTCAACTGCATGTGTGTGAAGCTTGCTGTTCATTCACCTTGTAGTCAAAGGGGAAGTTAGTTAAGGGCCATCTACTGCCACACTCTCATGTGCAGAATTTCCAACATTATGAAAGCTTTGAATGAAGGTCAGTATCAGGATCTGGCCTATTAATATGGAAGAACAAAAGATGAACCAAACTACTTGATTTTAGAGAAGCAGCCCTGTTAGTCTGTATTCGCAAAAAGAAAAGGAGTACTTGTGGCACCTTAGAGACTAACAAATTTATTTGAGCATAAGCTTATGATTAAATAAATTTGTTAGTCTCTAAGGTGCCACAAGTACTCCTTTTCTTTTTACTTGATTTTAGTAAGACACTTGGTGTGTTTACAAGCACCTGTTTTCAGGACGTGATCGTTCCCCTCTATTCGACACTGGTGAGGCCTCATCTGGAGTACTGTGTCCAGTTTTGGGCCCCACACTACAGGAAGGATGTGGATAAATTGGAAAGAGTACAACGAAGGGCAACGAAAATGATTAGGGGTCTAGAGCACATGACTTATGAGGAGAGGCTGAGGGAGCTGGGATTGTTTAGTCTGCAGAAGAGAAGAATGAGGGGGGATTTGATAGCTGCTTTCAACTACCTGAAAGGGGGTTTCAAAGAGGATGGCTCTAGACTGTTCTCAATGGTAGCAGATGACAGAACGAGGAGTAATGGTCTCAAGTTGCAATGGGGGAGGTTTAGATTGGATATTAGGAAAAACTTTTTCACTAAGAGGGTGGTGAAACACTGGAATGCGTTACCTAGGGAGGTGGTAGAATCTCCTTCCTTAGAGGTTTTTAAGGTCAGGCTTGACAAAGCCCTGGCTGGGATGATTTAACTGGGACTTGGTCCTGCTTTGAGCAGGGGGTTGGACTAGATGACCTTCTGGGGTCCCTTCCAACCCTGATATTCTATGATTCTATGATTCTATGATTCTATGTCATGGGATGATGCATTCTATGGAGGTCTTTGGTGAACTAAGAAATGCCAGATGATTTTACAAAGTAGAGAAATACCTTCTGAAAAATGCTCCTTTGCTGATGTTAAATGCTCCCAACTACCTGCTTAGTATATGCATTCAGGATGTATGTCTGGGCTCAGCTCAGTTTTCACTTTAGCCTCACAGTTCATCCTTAATATATTTATACTTTTCTCACATTTTTTTCTCTTTCATTTGTAACTCTGACCAGTGTCCTACTTGAAATGATAAGTTCATAGGGTAGGATTCTGGACTCTGCTACAGCCCCTGTAGGGCTCCTGTAGCAGTGTACAGGTGCTGTGAAAGCTCCAAAGCCTGGTGGGGTAGAACTGCCCTCCTCAGGTACTTCATAGAGCACTGAAACTAGAACTACGCAGACCCCCCTTGCAAGCCTGGTTTAGAGGGTGTGCCATTGGCAGGAAGGGGACAGGAGAGGAATACTCATAGCCTATGCTACTCCAGAGATTCTTGGGTGTCCTGGACTGCAGACCAGCCCATAGGCAGCTTGAGTGGGTGAAATGAAGAGAGGATTCATAAAGTAGAACAATTTCTGGCTGCTCTACCCTACTCCAGGAGCTACGCCAGCTATACCTGATTATTATAGGCTACACCATCTCCTGGAGAAGCCCATAATAATTAGGTTAAAAGGTAACTTAAATCCATCTTTGTCCTACTTGCCCTTATGGAGATGCAACACTGAATCCTAGCCATATGATTTAGGTCTATATTTTGTTCTCACACATTATTAGGTGATAATCTGCCACTGATCCACACTAAAGCTGCTGTGTAGTTAAACAGCAATTCTGTGCATGAAACTATGACAAGGTAGGCCCGTAATTAAATTCCCCTAGGATCAAACATGGCTGAAGAGTATATTTGATTGTCTGCTCTTTATGCATACTTTCCACTTGAATATTATTTGAAAGAAAAGTGCCATTAATATCCATAGGGAACTCAGGAGGAGATTGGTAGTCTAGCACCTTTCATCCAGAAGGATCCACAAACACTGTACATAAAAGACTCCACATGGAATATGGCTCTTGTTCACAGTCATTAAAAAGTGTTTCCATGCAGAATCAATACATATTTACCTGCTGTTAGGAACACAGAAATTGCCATACCCAATCTGACCAGTGCTCAGTGCCTGATACTTCAAAGGAATGTGCAAAAAATCTCGTAATGGTCCATTATAGAATAATCTTTCCCCAAGGGAAGTTTTTCATATTCCCCCATAAGTTAGTAGTTGTCTTCTATGCTGAAGCAGAAGCACATTCATATAAAATGTGTTCATTCCTAACATAGCCATCATAAATGTTGAATCCTTTTAAAAATCATGCTAAGATCTGGGCCTCAGTTGAGACCCCCTTCTTTTTCTGCTATAGCTTGTGTTAAATAAAATCAATGAATATAGTATTCCTGGGAAGGGTATGCCATTGATTTGTGTAATGACATTATAATATTTTCAGTATTATTTTCTATACCATTCTAAATACATCAAAACATTTGTTTGCTTTTTTGACTGTTGCTATACACTGAGCAGAGTGTTACACTGAACTATCTACATGTCACTGTAGATCTTTTTCCTGACTGGTTACAGTTAATTCAAAACTGAGTAGCCTGTATTAGAATAAGTATGATGAATATAAATTATTATAACTTTGATTAAAGAATTGGTATTATGACCAGTCTAGTCAAGATGCTGTTTTACTTGATTTTTGCTGTTGATTTTTTTTTTCTTATTGTGAATCAAACTATAAAGCAAACGGGTTAACTTTTCTCTGTAGAATAATTTTTTTCAAAAGTACAAAAGTCCCCTTTCCAAAGCTATGTAGGCACTTAGGAACATAAGTCTCCCTGAAAGTCTATATAACATTGTGAGTGAAGCCAACCTCAGACAGAGTTGAAGCAGATAGATTGCCTTAGGAAAGGGGAATTAGAGGCTACATTTATGCACCATTTCATAGTGTGGGCTATATCTTGATACAGCCACCACAACTCCCTTCAGACTCCTACAGATTATATTACATCTCTGTTGCAACTATATCAATTGCTTACATGGAAATGTATTTAATGTATTTGTAGCTATCTTTTAAAGTAATTGATCAGCTGCCACTGAGGAGGAGCCAACACTGTCTGACCAGCCATTTTCACATTGTGAGCATCTCTGATGTTGGTAATTCCTTTTTTCAAAAATGCCAAACAAACCAATGTGGAACTAAAAACTAAACAAAAAAGTCATGCAAACTGTGATTTGTTTTCATTTATTGTATTATCATACAGTGAAGACAGGTAGGTAGGTAAAAATTTATATTTAACATTTGACCCCAATATTTCTTTAAAACATTATTGCTTTTTCTCTCCCTGAAAAGCAATGTGCTATATGGTATTTGACTGGCCATATCCACAAAATCTTACTCATCCAATTCTTATTTAGACAAGTAAAGTCAAAGGAAGCTTTGTGTGAATGAGGACTTACAAGATGTGGCCTAACATGTCCTCAAAATAATCCGCAGTTCTCAGCAGAAATAAGTGCTTCTTAAGTGTGTTCATTGTTCAGTTCAGGGAATAGCATATTCGTATAGGGATTCATAACTGCTTGAGAACACAGGTAATTAAAAACTTGCTGCTCTTTTACAGCTTTTGCCAACAAGACAAATTGCCAATTACCTTCCAGTCCTGTGTGATCACTAAGGAGTGCCAGGTGTCGGAGTGGTCTGAGTGGAGCCCCTGTTCCAAAACATGTTTTGATATGACATCCCCTAAAGGAAATCGTACAAGAACACGGACCATTAAGCAGTTTCCTATTGGCAGTGAAAGTGAATGCCCAGAACTAGAAGAAACAGAGCAATGTAGCTCTCAAGGAGATGGTGTGGCACCGTGTGTTACGTAAGTGTTAATGTGTAACTCACCCCATCAAAATGAATACTCTACTTCCAGTGGGAGAGGGCAAGATATTGATAATGATTTGATTGATAGTACAAATAAATTTAAAAGAAAATACTAGGGTTTGGTTGATATGTGTGCATATTCAGCGATCCCACTAAAGCTAACATTTGCATTTAGTTGCAGTTGTACTGAAGTTACTTCCTACTCTAAATATAGAAAAATAACTCACTTGACTTTGTAAATGCTGACTTTTAAAATGTGAACATGTGTGGACACAGTGATACACTTATGTGCACTACTTTGAACCAGTTTTAAAGGCATAGTAAAACCAATTTATTGATTCAGTGGTTATTTTTCCCACAGATCCTTTCTTCTAGAATCCATTATTGTTTGAAGTACAGGGCACACAATCACATACCAAGTAACTTACACAGTAAGAAGCTGGTATGTATTCCTTGAGTAGCCAAACTCCTATCTGACTTCATTGGGAGTTTAGGCTGATTAAAGAAGGCAAGACTGAGCTCTAAAAGGGGAAGAGGATAAAAGTGGTAGTAAATAAATTTAGTTCTGTTTAGAGTGTAGGAAGTTTGACAGCAAGCAAGCACATCAGATTCAGGAGATTGCTTTCATCATTAGCATCTAATTGAGATTAATATTAATAGTCACAACTGTGCTTTTTCTTTATCTTCTTGAAAAGAGCTGTTGGGGAAATAACATTTGCTGTTATGCCATTTTGCATCTGTACGTTTTGACTATGGAACGTCATTTTCTTTGAAGAGGAGAAGTATCATTCTCCATCTTCAGCAGCATCAGGAAACGATTCCCTTCATATCTCCTTAAAGTACTTGTTGGTCAGAGAATACTGTGACATGTCTTTCAATTCATAAGTCTGACTGGGGTTTTAAGTTGGAGTCACAGACCTTCTTTCTTATGCACTCGCTGATGAGAAAACTCACAGCTTCTCTTCGTTTGTCAGTATTCAGCAGGGGGGCTTGAGCACCGCAGAGAAGCCATCTTACTCTTGATGGTGAAAAAAGAACTCACTGAAATAATTCTTTGGGAAAAAAAAGTACAGTTATAGTTTTGCCTTGATATGCAGGAGGAATATTCATGCTTCTTATCAAAGGTAAATTGGAGGCTTTTCCTTTTTTTTTCTTTCGGGGCTTATGTTTCTCAGTGTACACATTTCTCTGATTTTTGTTCTGTTACTTTATTCTAGCTGTCTAGTTCTAAACAAGTGCTAAGAGTCACAAACCTGGGGATTGGCAGATTTGAGCATAAAACTCAATTTCTTTCCATGCAACATTATTCTTCTTCCTTGCAGTAAAATAATAAATTCCACCGATTAAAATTAAATAAAGATCTTCCTAAATATAACCTTTTCAAAAATGAAATAATGAGGAAAATAGTTCAATCAGTGTAGACTACCAAACCTCATGCATACCTGTAAAATAAAGGGGAGCCAATCCTTCTAGATAATGAATCAGAAATATTAGGGCACTTTGCCTTGTATAATCAAATATTACCTTGTGTGGCTTTACATATTTTAAAGAACTAATTCACCCAATTTGCAATTACTTTGATTCAGATATGGCTGGAGAACCACAGAGTGGACAGAATGTCGTGTTGACCCTTTACTTAGCCAACAGGACAAAAGACGAGGGAATCAGACAGCTCTGTGTGGAGGTGGAATTCAAACCCGTGAGGTGTACTGTGTGCAAGCTAATGAAAATCTCCTCTCCTATTTAAATACCCTCAAGGAAAAAGAAGGTAAATTTCATTCACTTGCAATTGAATTAGTGTGAAAACTGAACACTTCAGCATGCCGGAGCTTTTTGACCTCCATTGTCTTCTGTCACAAGTATCTTATTTTATTATAGATTACTGTGATCTATTTTTTAAAATCTAATTTAAATGGAAATATTTAATTCCAGGAGGGATGGGTTCATTCTTTATCCTGAAAATGTCCGTATCTTACTCTGAACTGTTTTTTCATAAGACTTCCTGAAGACTTCCTAAACTGTAGGATGGTTTTGTGGTAAGAAACATACAAGACTGGGAGTCAGGAACTCTGGGTTCTAGTCCCGGTTCCGCCAGAGACTTTCTGTGACCTTGTGCAAGTATTTTAACTTCTCTGTGCTTGTATAGGTTACACCTAGAAAGAGAAAAAAGTAAATGCATGTGTAAAGTCACCATGGAAATATATATGTGAAGTGACTTTACAGGTTCAAAAAGAGCACTAAACTTGGTTTTTACTTGAAACCAGACAAAATGTGATGGTTTTGGCTGACTTTCATGTAGAGTTCTTGTTTTTGTGTAAAACTGTAACTCAGCTTGATGCTTGTGTGGATTTGTACTCCCAAAATTGAAAAAGGAACAAAAAGTTTATATGAAGAGAATCTCTGCACATTAAAAGAATAGGAGTACTTGTGACACCTTAGAGACTAACAAATTTATTTGAGCATAAACTTTCATGGGCTACAGCCCACTTCATCGGATGCATAGAATGGAACATATAGTAAGAAGGTATTTATACATAGAGAGAACATGAAAAGGTGGAAGTACCCATACCAACTATAAAAGACTAATTAATTATGAGGAGCTATTATCAGCAGGGGAAAAAAACTTTTGAAGTGATAATCAAGATGGCCCATTTCGGACAGTTGACATGAAGGTGTGAGGATACTTAACATGGGGAAATAGGTTCAATTAGTGTAATGACCAAGCCATTCCCAGTCTCTGTTCAAACCTAAGTTAATGGTATTTAGTTTGCATATTAATTCAAGTTCAGCAGATTCTCCTTGGAGTCTGTTTTTGAAGCTTTTCTGTTACAAACTTGCCACCTTTAAGTCCATCTCTGAGCGATTAGAGAGCTTGAAGTGTTCTCCTACTGGTTTTTGAATGTTATGATTCCTGATGTCAGATTTGTGTCCGTTTATTCTTTTGCGTAGAGACAGTCTAGTTTGGCCAGTGTTCATGGCAGTGGGGCATTGCTGGCACATGATGGCATATATCACATTGGTAGATGTGCAGGTGAACGAGCCCCTGATGGCATGGCTGTTATGATTAGGTCCTATGATGGTGTCACTTTGGAGACAGACCAGTCCTTGCTTACAGACAGCCCCCCAACCTAAAGCAAATACTCACCAGCAACCACGTACCATACAACAAAAACGCTAACCCAGGAACCTATCCTTGCAACAAAGCCCGATGCCAACTCTGTCCACATATCAATTCAAGTGACACCATGAAAGCGGGAGGATGATCTTGTGGTTAAGGCGTTTGAAATGGGACTTGAAATATTTGGGTTCAATTCCTGGTTTTGCCATAGGCTTCATGGAAAAAGTTTCCATCTGCGGAATGTGAATAATAAAAATTCCATGCTTAACAGGTGTAGTGTTAATGAGTTGGATGGTTGATGTGGTGATTGGGTCTTATAAGCACCTAGCTTTATATAGTCTTCAGAGTAGCAGCCGTGTTAGTCTGTATTTGCAAAAAGAAAAGGAGTACTTGTGGCACCTTAGAGACTAACAAATTTATTTGAGTATAAGCTTTCATGAGCTACAGCTCGTTTCATCGGATGCATTCATAGGATGCATTTCCACTGAATGCATCTGATGAAGTGAGCTGTAGCTCACGAAAGCTTACGCTCAAATAAATTTGTTAGCTCTATATAGTTAACATAAAATACTTTTCTGATGAGTTCAACTATATTATTATATGCATTTTTGAAGAACAAAACCTCAGTGAGTAATTTACATTAACATACATTATTCCTCAGCAGCAAAAATTACTTGAAAGAAACGACTTATCCACTGATAATTTAGAAATCCTTCAAGACAGTATATTATACTAAGTGCATTTAGCCTACAATTCTGATTACATTTATTTTTATGCCGCTCTATGGTACAAATTTACATTGCCACAAAGAAATACAGCCACACACTCCAGGAAAAGGGACATCCTTGACTTGGGCATGCATAGTTAAGCATTTATAGTTAAGTCACCTTGCAACCTACAGAGTTCTCTAGTGGGGGGCATCTTTAATGTGGGCACTGCAGTTTGTGGAGACTACCATTCCCAGCATCAATTTTAATACATCTGCTTGAATTAAGATGGAGCATTGTTTGCTGAGATATCTATGCTCCATCGGTTGCACCTGCGTATTTATGAGGAAGGGTGTCTTCAGTCTGCTTCATTTAATACCAATTAGTTGCAGCTCCGGGCTCTTGGCAAATTTCCTCTGGGACCAAGTTTAGATGCCCCTGCCTTAGAAGTAAAGAGTGACAAACTCTCAGCTAAAGAGAGGCAACAATAAATTCAGCAACAGCTTACTGTTCAGAATGATGATCAGGATTTTGGTTGACTATGAAGTCTTGCTGGTTTAGGCTGGTGTGAAATCTGTCCTTATCAGAATGTGACAGGAATATGCAGAGCCCATCAGTAGGTAATTTCTATAGGCCCCATAAGGCTGTTTAAAATATAACTAGTCTTTGGATGCATAAACATGAGAACACTTTTTTCACGAACTCAAACTAGGGGTGAAGTGAGTTTTAGCTTAAAAAGCTCTTGGGACATTTCCATTTTTGGAGACAGATTAAAAAGTGTTGTTTTTTAGAGCAGCTTCTGTGCACACTTAGAAACAGCAATTTGGCATGATTAAATGGTGTGATTAAAACCAGGCAATGATTCAAGAACTGGAGGGGAAAAATCCCACCAACTCTTGCAGTGGGAAACCCCTTCTTACAATGTAGCTCTGTATTCATAAACAGCTAATGCTATCTCAGTAAGGCTGTTTTGAAAACTTCCATTCTCACGTACTCATAGTGGTGTTTCCCTATTATTTCAGAAAGTCAGTCACAGAGCACGTCGAAGTCTAGTGCTGCACCACTTCTATCAATCACTTTTGAAATAACAGGTAGGTAATTAAGGCCTTCTACCTGACATTTCAATCAAAAGTGTGCCAGGAGGCACTGTCCCCTTGGAGAACTATGTTGGCTATATATAAAAAAGTATATTTCTCTCTGAAATAGTTTCTTTTACTGTACCTGTGAGCTCTCACTCATAAGGTTTAAGATAATAAAAGAAATAAGAGGGCAAAATACTTATATATCAAGTACCATACCTGAAATACAAACTAGTAGCACAGACTCAACCCAAACCTTTATCCATTTTTTTTAAAAGTTCTAATAAATATCTTTCACTTCTATTTCCCATCCTGGCCCTAAAGTGCTGGGAATTTCTTTGGTCTTCCAAAATTTCTACTTTCCTTTGCTATTTCCAGCTAGGATTGTCAATTTTGGTTGGACGTATTCCTGGAGCTTTCATCACATGACATAACCTTCAATTAAAGATTCATCTTTAATCCCTGGAGACTCCAGAACAATCTTGGAGGGTTGGCAGCCCTATTTCCAGATCTGTTTTGCTGATTCAGGATATTTGTATAATTTAAGATAAGAATTTGAATTTTTGATGTTTAAATCAAACTTCTAGCCTTTTGGGGTTGGTACATCCCTGTAAGTCAAGTACAGAAATCTTCTATCTTCATTTCAGAAATGACAAATTTACATTTGAGCAGGAGTATCATGTGTAGCAGTTAGGACAGGGAACGGGAAATTAAGGATTACTAGATTCTGTTGTTCTGTCACTCGCTGTGTACTTTAAGCAAATCACTCAACTTCTCCTTGCCTCTCTTTACCCATCTGGAAAATTGATATAACTGTGTACCTAACTATTGAACTGAAAGGGACTACTTACATTCATAGACATACATAGGTGTGTAAGGGCTTGTCTTCACTACTGGGGTAAGTCAACCTAAATTAAGCTACTCCAGCTATGTGAATAACATAGCTGGAGTCGACGTAGCTTAGGTCGACTTACCCCAGTGTCGTCACTGCACTGCATAGATGGAAGACGATCTCCGGTTGACTTACTTTAGTCTTCTCTGAGAGGACTCTGCCGTCCTTTTAGTGGATCTTCACTAGACCCGCTAAATCAACACCCGCTGCATCGATTGCAGCAGCGTCGATCTCCCTGGCAGTGAGGACAAGCCCTAAGTGTTGGCAGGATCAGAGTCTGAAGTAGTAGACTTTACAGTTTGGCAATAAAGTTTGCCACATACATTACAGAAAACTGGGAAGGAAACTCTTGATGTTATCCTTCATCTATTTTATTAGTGTAGCTTTTTTAAAATGCTCATTTGTTCTGCTTTTGTGAAAGTAGGGCAACTAGTGTCCTGAAAAAATGGCGAGGTCTTGCTGAGGCATGGATGTACAGATGCTCTTCTTGTGACACTCTGGCCCTGTTGGCAGAAGCTGCCCAGAGAATGCAATGAATTACCTCATCCCCAGCATCACTCTGGCTCTGACCGCATGTTGGCCACTTTGAGGCCACGCTGGTCAGCTGGGATTCTCTGCCAGAGGAGGAGCTGGTGCACATCCTTGGTGAATTTAGCCCACTGTTTACCAAGAGAGGTGAGTCTGTGCTTTTGTGGTGATAATTTTTAAAATGTAGCTACTCTACAGTCCTCCTGCTGATAAGCTTCTACCTTACTGTATGAAGTTCTCCAGGGACTTGTCTAGCCAGTATAGAGCTCAGAAGAGGGTTCCTGGGGTAATAGTTAATTATTTTCCAGGCACTTGCTAGTAGGTAGTATTCTTTAGCACTAGACACACTGAGTTAGTAGCCCATAAGTGGGCACAGAAAAGCACTTTGAGTTTGCTTGATTTTTATCCCACTTTAGGAGAAAGGGGAAGTTCTAGACTTTTAGAACACAGTAAGAGAGAGGTTCCTAGTTCAGCAGAGAATGATGGTGTTTTTGTGTGTGTGTTTTTGTTTGGGGTTTTTGTTTTTGTTTAATCTCCCAGCCCAAACTTGAAAGCCATTCCAAACCTGAACCTAATTTTCTGGTTTGGCAGGGGGAAAGTGAGAGCTTTTTAGCAAAACATATTCTATCTTGTTTTCACGTGCCCAAAATTTGAGCAAAATATCTGAAAAACATGCAGAGCTTGTATTATTAAGCATTATTGACTCAATGTTCAGCACCACTGTCAGGAAACGAAAGAACTAAGCACCCTCATTCACAACCTCTACCACAAATGCATGAAAAGAAAATATGAAATGGCAGCACTAAGAGGGGAAACATCTTTTGACTGTGAACTTCTGCGTTCAGTACTTCTTCTTTCAAATCATCTCAAGTCAAACAATAAGGGATCAGATGCTGAGCTCATTTACACTGGTACAAATCTGGAGGAAAGCCACTGAAGTTAAAGGGGTTGAGATGCTAATGTTCAGGCTTGCCACAGCTCAGCAGTTTGTTGTAAAGAAAATAAATAATCCTTATCATACTCTAGCACCTCTGGCTGAAATGAGTTCTAGATATGTAGCTAGCAAAGTGGTTTGGGAGCTCTCTGGATGAAAAGTGATATATATAACAGAGGTCACATCATGCATGAGAAGGTAATAGTAACAAAAAATCTCTTCCTGTTTTTTGTTTGTTTGCTTTTTACTTTTTGAGACTTGCTATATCAGATGGTTTTTCAACTGTCTCTCTCTCTCTCTCTCTGCTGAGACTTTGGCAGCACTGAAATAGGCTTTCAGATAGGCACAGGGACTTGGTGGAATTACTGGGGAAATGATGGCTGAAGAGAAATGCCCCTTTGTCACCCACAGAGATGTGTTGTGCCATTCGCTGTACATTCTACACACAACATTTATTTGAGATGTATCAGAGAAGCTGGTCAAGCCCAGACAAGTTTCTTGCAGTGAATAACTATTACTGTTGATGATTTTTTTAAGCTAAAACAGTGTTTTAGGGATGAACATTGGTAATCAGAGCTATGCAAAGAACTGCTTTTTTCAATTTGCTGACAGTTTTGAAAAATAGATTCAGGTTTAACTAAAATCCAAATCTTTTGGAATTTCTGGTGAATCAAAATAGGCGGGGGGATGGATTTAATTTAATGTCAAAAACAATTAACCAGAAGTGATGCAAATTTACAAAATGTTTTGGTCAACCCAAATTTGCATTTTGGAGCAGAAAAGAAAAAATGTTTTTACCTAGAAATTTTTTCTACTTCCATGTGTGGAGAAATTTGACTAAGTTGAGTTGGAGTGATTGAATTAGCAATATATTTGTACTGTGCATCATTGTAATGTGCTTTGTGCTATAGTATCGCTACAAAGGAAATAAACACAAAGTTCAGTGGGGATAAGTTTGCTTAATTTACTGTCATCTAAAAAAGAAATTCTGAATAATGCAGCGTAATGCACATTCTTGAATCTTAAAATACAGGAAACATTTCCAAATAATTATTCTCTCCCACCATTCCAATACTTTTTTTGTCTCTCAAGCTACTTCAATAAACCTAAATGAGTAGCAGACACGGTCATTCATAACAACTTTATACTTCATGTTACACTGAAGGATAGTAAACAAGATGGCATAAAATTGTGTTGCATTGAGAGAGTTATTTGTACTAGTTGCATATCCCTGAAGCATTTCTTGTTTTAGATACCTTATAGATGAATGACTGAAGTGGCCAATATTTTCAACAGGTCTTATATTAATGTATATTGTACTTGATATTCTTCATGGAAGAGAAGCTGAAGTCTTTACTCAGGGCCATACCATGTCTGGTCTTTGTACAGGTGTCCAATGGGAGAGAGCTCAAAGAGCCTTATGGCCAGACACAGTTGCAGTCCTTGCTGTTGTGGAAGCCCAGGAATGGTTTCCTCTTTATTCCTAAAGAGGAAGAAGTAATTTATAGTTCAAAGTACCAGTGAAGAGGACGACTGGTACACTGAAGGGAGTATACTGCACCTTATGAAGGAAAGTAGCAGTGGGTACTCTGCCCTTGTGCATCAAAAGGCTCTGGGAGGCACTCTTCAGAACGCTTCCCTGTGCTCCTACTGGGGCTCCACAAGGCCCCCAAAGTGTGGCTGTGCCTTAAAGTTACAAATGACACTTTCTTTTACTCTGCCTTTACTTATGCAAGCTCCCAATGAATTCAAGGGTAGTTTGAGTAAGAGCTGTGTAAGGACCTCAAGATTCAAGATAAAGGCTACAAATAAGTGGCGATGACTTGCTAACTCCTGCTTTTATTAAATACTATCCAGTAAAGATACAATTACATGCAAATTATGTTTGTTTATATTTATTTTTCTGCTACAAGTTATACACTTTATGCAGATGACCATGCACATTAGGAATAGACTTGAGGCTTCTGGAAAATTGCCAATGCAGCTTTCAGTGTCATAAGGTTTAGGCCCCACCATAGCACTATGCATATGTTAGAATACTTCTTTCCAGTGTTGTCATCTTGTGTTAGAAAATGGGAGTTCTGGAGTATGTTTAACAGGTATTTGCCCTCTCTGCACTGCAGGTTTGCTTCATGGAGCAAAGCAGTACAAAACCATGCACAAAGTAATAGGATGGGAAGGACAGTTCCACCGGATGCTGCCTTCTCATTCCCTCCCTCTCAAAATGTAGCTTCCAGTTGCCCACTAGTGGGTCTGTGGCTAAAAGGAATGTACATTACCTGAAGGGCCAGGCAGGCAGAAGCAGGTGCATGCAGCACACGTACATGTGAATAAGAGACTCCACTACCTTAACAACAGCATGCAGCTCATTCATCAAACCTCTGTTGTTGTTGCTGTGTTACTGTGATCCTCAAGAGCCTGATTCTGTTACCCGTACTCCCTCTGACTAGTATCTTGCTCCACAGATAGTTGTAATCAGTGGGATTATATGTAGCATAAGGTATTCCTTAAGGTGAGTAACGGTGGCAGAACAGAGTTCTAATTAACTAAACTCTTGTTTTGAAAGCACAGTTCTGAGGATCAGTCATGATGTTTAACTTTGGGGAATCACATCTTTTTAGTCAATTGGATAGAGGTAATCTGAATGGCTGATCTATATTCTGTGCTTAGTTTTAAATATTTTGTGAGGAGCTGAATTATGAAAGATCTTACGAAAGAAAAGTGGATTGCAATAAAGTAATGCATTTGTTGGTTGGAGACAGATGCATACATATATCCAACATGCTAGGAAAGGTCTCCCATTGTGCCTACGTGCTGGGAAGACAGTAGTTTACTGAAGGCTGCATCCTGGCTCTCAGTGTAGGAGAACAGGGTGGTTCTGCTCTCTTATGGGCCTTCCCTGGTCCACAAGAAACAGAATTTCTGCCTGCTCACATACCTTCCATGTGGACTGATTACATACTGCTGGAAGTAATATATTAAACAATTATACCCTATGTACTAGATTTAAAAGCTGTGCACAGAATACGTAATTGAATACAGTTTTCCTTGAACCAACTAAAGCTGCCACTGCACAACTTCTATAGGCAGGTGGTTTTCTGTGAGTATGGAAGGGCTTTAGAGTCAAAGGAAAGCAAATAGATTCTGTCATTATGTTTCAGTGATTTAAAATCAGTATCTCTGATTTGATTTGCGGTTGAAGGGTTAGGATTTATGTGATTATAACTAGGCTTTGAAGTTACAATACAATAAAGTGAATGAAAATTTACACTTCTGTTGGTTCAATGGTTCAGTCAAGATGCACTTAATAAAAGAGCAGAACATTGATTTGCATGGGGGCCAATGTGAAGAACTACTGTAATAATATACTCCATTCATTAACTGCAAGAGCTAGGTCCTAGAGAATACTGCAATATTTGTGGAATCTTCCTGATTCCACATAATCTGGTTTGACTCAGTCCATGCAGTGAGTTCATTAGATTTATTGGTAAGAGAGTAGTTTTACCCTTACTTCATCAGATTAAAATGATGAGACAGAAGATTTTCTGACTGAAAAGTAGTGGTGTAAACTTGCAGCAAAGAATTATACAAGTGTTAAAAATATGTTATCTTTATTGTATACAGCTTCCAAGCCTGTGGATCGGAAACTGTGCACAGGACCTGTACCTAGCACCACCCAATTGTGCCATATCCCTTGTCCAATAGAATGTGAAGTGTCCGCTTGGTCAGCTTGGGGACCATGCACCTATGAAAGCTGTGAAGACCAGCAAGCCAAAAAGGGTATGTACACATTTTAAATTCCTCCTTTTCAAAAAACATTTTTATTTTACTTAGTTTTTACATAATACTTGAAAAAATATTTCCAAGAGTCTAGGGATCTTTGACAATACTGACATATTCATACTTATATCAGCAAGAGAGCATGCAACTGACTCCAAAAATCAGAAAATAACCAGTCAAAAAAAACCCCAAACAAACCTACCCATAAGTACCACCTCTCAGCATTCTCCTTCCTTCCCAAAGGCCTTGGGAAAGATATGGACTTTCTAGTTTTGTAGGTCAACAGATCTGGGCTATTTCAAGACAATTACAAAGTTGAGTGCGTCCTCTTAAATTGAGGGGGATCCAGCATGAATCTCTCTCCAGATCACAGTTGTGGCTGTGTCACATAACAAGAGAACAGCAGTCTCTGAAGTAGGAACGTCTCAAGCCATTCAGGGAATTACAAGTCAAGATCACCTTAAAAAATGACCAGAAGACCATTAGGCCATCAGTGCAAATCTTAGAGCAGAAGCTTCATTTGCAGAGTACTCTTCAGACCCTGCTTAACTGGCAGGCTGATGCATTCTGTGCCAGTTTCAGTTTCCAAGGGTATTTAAAGTGTAGACCATTCAGTGCATATTGCAGTAATCAGATCTCCAGGTGTCAAAGGCATGAATCACAATATCAAGGTCCACATCCAAACAAGAGACAGCCACCTCCCATCCAGAGGTGAGAAAAGAAATTTGAGTCACTGTTGCTGTGTGATCATCTAACAGCAGAGAGAGTCCAGTTGTACCCTCTTGATTGCAAACTCTCATAACAAATGCCAGGCAAACATAGTCACTTAAAGGGACAGCCCTAATCCTAAGGGTTGTTTTCTCTCTCCAACCAGCATCACTTCAGTCTGTGCACAGATAGTGGTAGTACTTCTTTGTATTACTGTATCACTTAGGAGCCCTATTCACGGACCAACACCCAGGTGTGCCAGGCACTGTACAAACACAGAACAAAAAGGCGGGTAGTACAAGCTAAACAATGCTGCCTCCTGTGTATGTGACTCAACCTTGATAATTTTTAAGGGTGACAGAACAATTCAGTTTCCGTGTCCATAAACTCCTGGAACTCTCTTTTGAGGCTAACAGTGAGGTTGCCTGTTATTCTTAGTGCTGCTGTTTTTGTTATTTATGTATTTTATACCATTCAAATGTTTGCTAGGTGTTTGTGGATATGTCTGTGTTTCAGATTGATTTGGACACTTGCCTGCTAAAAATACATTGAGGCTATCAGCTCACTTTATGCCATTTTTTAACCTGAAGACATGAATATCAGGAAACTTGCACTTTAATTTCCATGTATTCTAATGTATATTGTCAAAGTTTCAACACAGAGAAGATCTGAGGGATGGTAAGATTGGAAGATACAGACCAGGCTCTTAGCTCTGCATAAGTAGAAGGGTTTTAATACTTCTGGAGAATGTGCAAACCTTTCTAGGGAACAACTCCATCCCTTCCTCCCTGATAGGTACGTAGGTGTTATTCAGCAGATAAATGACATCTATAGTACGATAGTTTTAGCATGAAATTGTTACAAATAGCTGATTGTATGAACTGAGTTGCAGTCTGTTCCATAGCTCTTATTTATTGTTTTATATAGCTACATTGTAATTATAGGGTTTACTCTTGGGACTGATAGTTAGGGTCCTACCAATTTCACGGCCGTGAAAATTGTGTCATGGGCCATGAAATAAGCCGTTCCCCATGAAATCTGATCTCCCCATGCTGTTGGGAGCCAGGGGCTCCTAGCTGCTAGTCTGGCCAGACTGGGGAGGGACAGGAGTTGTCCTTCCCCTGCACGGATGCTCTTGGTAGGAAGATCAGACCCACCTCCATAGGCAGCACAGAAGTGAAGTTCACCCCCACTTCTGCGCTGCAGGAGACAGAGAGCTCGGTTCTGGGCTTTTGCCCCCTCCAGCCCCCATGACTCCTGGCTCAGGGCTTTCTTCCCCCAGCAGCTCCTGCTGGGGTTTAGGGTGTCTGCCCCCCGCATCTGTGGTCGGGGCGCTCAGGGTCAGGACTCTGCCCCCAGGGCTTCTTCTGGGGCTGGAGCATCCATTTTTCCAGGGACCTCCCAAATTGTTTGGGGGCGCCTGCCTTAATCTGCCCTTGCTGGGGTACGCCCAGCAGCACAGGGGAGATCGTACCTACCTCCACCTCTGGAAACCTCCTCTAGCTGCAGGAAGCTTGGAGGCTGCAGCACAAAAGTGAGGGTTGCAATCCTGGGATCCCCCACACACACACACACAATAACTTTGCAACCCCCCATGAACTCATTTTGGTTTGGACTCCCTATGGTTACAACACTGTGAAATTTCATATGTAAATATCTGAAATCATGAAGCTGACTACTTTTAAAACCTTCCAGCCACGAAATTGACCAGAATGCACTGTGAATTTGGAAGGGCTGTACTCATAGTATGGAGATGCATTTCCTTGCTGCTGTTCTGAATCAATCTTTATTGTATTCTAGCTTTGGGGAACATGATAGGATGGGGTTTCATCAAACTATATGTGACCATGAAATTTAGCTATGTGGGCAGGCTAGAAGGAGAGCAAAGGTTGTGTCTAAATGGTGATCTGCTTTCCCACAGCTTCTCTATTGGAGATTGGAGTTGGTTGAGTTTATCCGTAGTGATTACTGTTGTGTAGAAAAAACCTGAAATGACTTTGTCTCCATTTTAGTGAGGGGATGGTGGTATTTTTGGAAAATATCTGTCCCAAATCAGCTTCTCTGGCACTAGGGAATTCAGCTTCCTCTTTTAGTCTTATGTGATGTGATTTAACTTTTCTGCTGAAATTTAGGGATGGATAGAGAAAGGCAATTTGTCCTTTTAGTCTGCTTGTTTTATTTTCAAAATCTTTGCCATACATTTTCAAATTTGGCTGTGGATTGTAGTTTGTCCTGGTGTAGATAATGCTCAAGTGGGGAAATCATTAAAATCTGATCTTTGATGATTCTCTGCTAGGGTGAGGTTTAAAGTCAAATCTGAAAAAAGAAATGTTCTACATAAGTCATTTTATGCTTCTCCCATCTAGCTATAGTCTCATGAGATAAACTTCCCATTTCTAGACCTGTAATTTGCTACCCCATGTGATTTGTTTTAGTGTCTTGAATTGATCTGTAATAGCTGAATAGGTCAGCCATAGACTCAGAGAAGTGTTACAGTTCCTTCTATAGAAAACAGCTATACACATGAAGGTATCTCTCATATGTTCATATTTGCCTATCTTTTTTCCTATATGATAGTTAATTTTGTATATTAGTTCAAGCATAAGCAGCAATGTGCTGTTTAGTGTGTTCATTTCCCATATCAATATTTATAATCAACTTTTGTCTTACTCTGTTTTCCTCTAGTTAACCCCTATGTGACTCCAACTTTCCTGCTGTTAGTGTCAGAAGCAGAGCTGCATTTAAAGATCATGATGAGGGAACTCGAGCATTGCAGATTTAGAATAACCTGGATCTTCCACTTAATCACACCCATTTCTAGTACTATTCAGTGGTCAGATGCAGGACTGTATGCAAATTCACCCATGAATGTGACTGGGATTTCTCCTTTCCTTCCCACTGACATACATTCACTAGGTAGCAGGAATGGATATTTCGTTGGAGTAAGCAAAGGCACCTTGACAGTGAGATGGGAGGAATCCAGGCATTACACAGTGAACATGTAAATCCTAGGTTCCTCTTCACCAGTTCTCTTGTACTTATTGCTTTCCATATGTGCTTCTTTAGGAAACACTTAGATGCATATGCTGCTTGGATTGAAATATTTGTGCATTATAGTTTTATGAATTCATTAGTGGAAGGCAAACACTACCTTTTTATCACCCCTTTGTCACTGTGTTACTCCTATTCCCATATTTCCCCCTTTTTTCCTCTTCACCCCTCATTCCCTCTCATACCTATTCATATCTCCCCCTCTTCCTATTTTACAGTTTGCATACCCTTTTTTCTTCTCCTGTGTCTAATCATATATGTGCCTTTGTCAGCCTTTTCCTTTCCCCTTTTCCTCCTATGTCTGCTTCTTTCTTTTCCCTCCCATTATTGTCCCATCTTCCCTTCCTGTTTCTTCTCATCTCTATCCTTCTCCCCCCTGCTTCATTTTCTTCCTACCCCACTGTTTCTTCTTTGCTTTTTCCTCCTCTCTTAGCTGTCTGAGATTCTTCCTCCTCGGACAACTCTCGCTATTTTTACCGTCATCCTGCTAACTCAAAGCTGATTCAGTTCTTCAGAGAGGCCACATCTCCTTACCAGTGTGGTACACTGTCAGAAGTAGGAACAGGCTCCTCAATACATATTTCAGTCATGGGCTTTCAGTAGTTAGAGAATCACTGGTTGTATTGTCAGTTGCCTCCAACGTTGTAGTAGCTGCACTTGTAGAAAACTCCTCTGAACTTTTTTTGTCAAACCAGAGGCCTCTGTTGCAGAATCTCTAAGCCTCTTTTGGATAATCATGCACTACTGCAGAAGCAATCTTAGAAAATATAAAGATGTACTGAAATACATTGTTTTTAAATTGATTAATAAACAATCATGATAAATTTAAAAAAACTCTTTGTTGAACCCAAATTATCTGTATGGAATTAGCATTTACAAATAAATATATTTGAAAACAGTCTCCTTCTTGATTTACATTTTGTGGAGAGTGAGGGAGTTATAGGTAGTATTTTTTTATAAAGATAATATGCCCTGTGTGCTGTTATCCTGCCTGAAGGAGGACACTTAAATCAAAGTAGGCTGTAAGGGAGAAACCAACAAGAAAAGAAACAAGAAAGATAAGGTGCTATGATATAGTATACCAAGAATCCCTAAGAAATTAATGGGAAAACCATTAACTGGGAGAATGGCAAGATGCAGCCAGTCTGGAGGCAGGGGGCACACAAAAACCCAGGAACAAGGGAATAGTAGAAGCTTAATGAAGCTGGTCTAAAGAACTGGGTTAGCAGGTTGTCAGCAGACTAAGGTTGACACCCAGACTGACTGAGACACACGGAGACAGCGAGACCATGCTATGAGGAGCGCAGGCTCTTGCTTGCACCCGGAGATGAGGGTTAGTTGGGCTGAGAGGAACTTACAAATGCTTGAAAGGAAAGATGTAAGGTGTAGGTAAAGGGAAATGTGCATATAGGACTCCTGGTTGTTGTAACCCCTTTTTCTGCATGGTTGGTACCTTTGTGTAAATGCTTTGTTTTGAAGAAGCTGCTTTGAGTCACTAATCAACCATTGTGGCGGGCTCCTGGAGGATTGCAGGTACCAAACTCAGTTGGGCCTACTAAATTAACACAGGCTCAGAAAAGGTAGGGGGGTGTTAGCCGAGAGACCCAACCTAAGAAGAAGTGGTTGGACCACATACTTCCAGTCAGAGTGAGGTGCCAGAAGCCACTAAGAGATGTACTCCAAGGGAGAAAAAGGAGTCGAAAGCACAGCTAGCCCCATAACCATGACACATTCCAAGCCCTCATTTAAGTGAACTGTTTCCTACAGGTGGTGACATCTACTATCTCAGCAATGTAAAGAACACAGCTGCCTTTATTGCTTTAAATATGTTGTTGACTGTTACAGAAGAAACACAGAACCCTTCACTCACCTTTTGGCAGATAAAAATGCTTTCATTTTACCTTTTTATATTGAATTCCTATTTTTTTTATCTTTTTGGTTTTACTCTCACTTCAGGTTTTAAATTAAGGAAGCGGTCCATCACAAATGAACCCACAGGAGGCACTGGAGGGACAGGAAATTGCCCTCATCTGCTTGAAGCTATCCCATGTGAGGAACCTTCTTGCTATGACTGGCGAATAGTGAGACTAGAAGAGTGCATACCAGACAATGAGAAGCAGAGTGGGCCTGGCACTCAAGTTCCAGAGGTGGTCTGTATCAACAGTGATGGTAAGATGTTTGCTCAACAAATGTATGGTTTAAGTCTCCTCACTTGTTCTGAGGAGACAGATTCAGAGTGAAAATAGAAAAGGAGTACTTGTGGTACCTTAGAGACTAACAAATTTATTAGAGCATAAGCTTTGTAACATTGCTTATTTCTCTCAGGTTAGTTGATCTTTGAGACAAAGGCTTTTGAGTAGTATTGATTGCTCTTTATACAGGCCACGTATGGTGAGGCCACCAACTGATATAGCACTGGGCTCTTCTTTCCATAGATCTTTTCAGATAAAGCTTCTTGAGTGGCCTCTTGAGAAAGGGAAGCTGAAAATAAACAGTAAATGAAAAATGAACAGGAAGACAGAGAGTTATTGCCCAGTAGTATAAATTTTTCCCATTGTAACTTCATTGAATTCCCTGATGTAATTCCACTGATAAATTTGTTCCACTGAGTCCAAATGCAAATAAATATTAAGGGTGAGCAAAGTAAAGTGAGCATTGCCACTGGAAATATCTGGGAGCTCGATGGTCTCTTTATATTAAAAAACAAAGTATGATGTGTGCTATGAAGTCAGTTTGACAGCCTATGACATGCATCACCCTGCCTCACTTCGCTTGCCCTTCTAGCTATAACAACTTACAGCAGGCAAGAAGAATACCACTATTATTCAGTTATCTCTTATGAAAGAAAGAAAAACATTACTTTGCATAGCATTGTCTTAACAACTCACTTTGAAAGCTAGACACTTAAAAATATTTTAATCTACAAAAGGCTCTTGTGTGAATGTTGGGATAGTGTTTGTTCTCTATTAGTAATGTAGTCTACTCAAAGCTGCATATACATTAAAAATAATTGTACTGGCTACAGTAGAGCAGAGACCTGTAAGTACCATATATAGGATTAACCAAGAGGTCACCTGTTAAGTGTTTAGCAGCTGCACCAAATGGTTTTTTTTGTAATTAAACTTGGCACAGGGAATTAGAGTTGTTTACTTGTACAGACTCTGTATCTGGGTTTGAGCTTTGGCTCTAGATTTTGTTTCATAATTGAGTTTGGGGCTCAACTGGGAAAACTAAGAATTAAAGTGCAACTCTTATTTTTGTGTACATAGCTAAGAGAATTGTGTGTTTAGTTCCTAACAGTTTTTATGTCCCAGAATGAGAGTAACAATGTAGAATGACACAAAAACATTACTTATGTCCTACCCTCCTTGCACAGCAACATTCCTTCGCCCAAGATATTCCCTTTCTGCCTTTACTTGACAATAATAGTAGAACTGTTTCAGATTTTTTGTATGAAAAAATTTCTGATGCAAAGTGGCCTTTTGTCAGAAATGAACATTTTTGCTTTACGATTCTGATGTTGAAGTTTTCTTTTCTTCAAACAAATTCAGTAGAATATGCAAACAAAAAAAAAGTAGCCTGGTTTTAATTTTACTGAATTTTAGGTTTGTTTGTTTTTTCTTTTCTTTTCTTTGTGGGGAGAGGGTAGAGTTTGTTTGCAACTCTGTAACTTTTGATCAGTTTAGTATGTCATTAAAAAGTGTAACTTTTCCTGTCCTCTAACTGGATGATTGTAACTATAATATATTTGGGAGCAAGTAATTGAGTCACTTAACCATAACCTTTTACAGAGAAGGCCGTTCTCCTCTGTTAGACCTTGATCCAAAGGCCACTGAAATCAATGGGTGTCCTTCTACCAGCTTGAACGAGCTTTGGATCACGCCCTTTGTGAGGGACTTAGGACAGAATTGAAGTTGGGAGGGTTTGGGGTTATTTTTTTTTTTTCAGATAATAACCCTGTTTTTCTCTGAACCTTTCTAAATTGTTGCTGATCAGCTTAGTTTGTTGCTAAATAGTGTACACCTATAGCTTGTGATGTGAGTGCGTTTGTCTTATTACCAGTGAGTAGTCTGACTTCTGTGTTGGTCTCTGTGATAGAGGCTGGATAGTGGGCACAGACACTGCTTCTGAGTGAGGGGAGTGGTGATTGTTCATTACTGTAGTTGTGTGTGTCCCAAAGAGAGATATCAATTGTATATTTCATGATGTGAAGAGGAAGCATTGGGAGAAGGAGCTTTTGGGGTGCTTCTTGGCTGTCATAGGGTAATGTTTGCCAGCTGTGCAGTACAGCTTTGTGAAAGCATGTTATCACTAAATAATAATGTAATGGGCCATGGATTAGGTCCAGCAAATGTGTGTATGTTTTGAGGCCTATTGCAAGCTTTACAATAAGTGCAACAGAATGTGTGTTAGTGTGCATTTCAACCACATTCAGGTTTGCCAGAGTACAGACAGTATGTGTCCAACTGAGAATGCTTCTACAGATAAGCAGTGATAGCTGCTTCTTCCTGTAGATGTGGGTGTTCCACAGAAACAGTCAGATGCACAAAGTCAAACATATTCCATGTCAGAAGAGGAGAAGGAGTTTTTATGAGGGATACTGGACTGTACCAGGTCAATACCGGCCAGCTGCTGGAAATGGTCTAAGATGGCATGATGTCACTAAATAAATGTAAATGTAGTGTTATAACGACAGCCTATGGTTGCCTATTCAAACTCTCTTTTTCAATTTTTTTAAAAAAAAACTATAAATAAGACACAGTACACAAGAGAGATTCTTAAATCATCTAGTTACTTCATTTTACAATATTATTCACCACCTTCACTTCCCAGAAGTTTCCTCTCCAAAAGAGGAAGAAAAGGAGGTGGTGGAGGAGCAGATCTCCTTCTCTCTACTGTCCTCATGATCAATAAGACCTGCTTCCTGTATGAGGCTCAGTGACAGGGCTGATGCTGTAGAAGAGAATTCTGGAGAATCTAGAGGAGAAAGGGTGGCCCTACATCTTGCTATCCATTGGAAGGACTCCTGCTCCCTGGTAACCAGGTTCTTCTCCTACTTGGCCACTACTCTGTTTTTCTCTGTCACTGCCTTCTCCTTCTCCTTCTCCTTCAAGGCCACCTTCAGCTGCTCAATGGCCATCCTCTCCTCCCAAAAGGCCTGCTCACCTTCTCCGATGTGAGCTCCTCCATGGTGCAGATACAGGTGTGGTTGAGGAACCAGGAGGTGGTTCCTGGCAGTAGCTCCTGCTCCTCTTGTTTATCGGGAGGGACCTGAGCCAGAGCTGGGGAACTTTAAACTTGGCACTGTTGCTGAGGGTGACTCCACAGGAGCCATGTCCCTGCATCATCGCCAGCAGAGGTGGCAGGTAACAATATGTGGCTTCCCTGCAACTTTGCATACTGTTTACAAGTTAATTCCTCCAGCTCTTCTCCTCCTGCACTTCTGTTATTGCTGCTCCTTCTCCTTTGGTACTGGCAGTCCTCTCTTGCTCCAGGTACCCCCTTTCTTCTATAGATCCAAGGAATCCTTACATGTGCAATCCTCATCTCCACTGGTAATATTTGGTTTTAGCAAATGTTTCGACCCTTTTTTTTCCTTCTTTCTCTTTCTGTCTCTCTCACTCTGTCTAACCAGTCCACCAAGCAGACAAAATTTGAGAACCCTTATTTTCTTAATATTTTGTTTCTGAAAATGAAAACTTTTTCTTCAAAGTCAAAAAGTTTATTTTTCAAAAAAAGGATTAAAATAGTCCACTTAAAGTTTGAAAAATATTAGAAATATGACTTGTAGTACATCTGAAATGGGCCCGAGAAAGTTAATGGATATTTCCAACAGCTCTACTTAACACCAACAGTGGCATCCAAGTTTACACACATTTTACACTGTATGCAATCTTTAGCACCAGGAAAGATGGCAACCAGGAGTTAAAACCTAGAACGAAGCCTCACGTTTCCACAGTGAGAATTTTTCTCCTTAAGTGCTGCTGCTTGTAAGAAAACATAGGGCTAGCCAGGAAATTGCAGCTGTGCCACCAATGGTGAAGGGATCCAAGCCATCGTTTGCACTGCATGTCTTTAAGACCAGCCCTGATGGAAAGCTTACCATAAGAATGGCCGTACTGGGTCAGACCAAAGGTCCATCTAGTCCAGTATCCTGTCCTCTGACAGGGGCCAATGTCAGGTGCCCCAGAGGGAATGAACAGAACAGGTAATCATCAAGTGATCCATCCCCTATTGCCCATTCCCAGCTTCTGGCAAACAGAAGCTAGGGACACCATTCCTACCCAACCTGCCTAATAGCCATTGATGGACGTATCCTCCATGAACTTATCTAGTTCTTTTTTGAACCCTGTTAGTGTCTTGGCCTTCACAACATCCTCTGGCAAGGCGTTCTACAGGTTGACTGTGCATTGTGTGAAGAAATACTTTTGTTTGTTTTAAACCTGCTGCCTATTAATTTGAATTGGTAAGCCCTAGTTCTTGTGTTATGAGAAGGACTAAATAACACTTCTTTATTTATTTTCTCCACACCAGTCATTATTTTATAGACCTCAATCATATCTCCTCTTAGCCATCTCTTTTCCAGGCTGAAAAGTCCCACTCTTATTAAACTCTCCTCATACAGAAGCTGTTCCATCCCTCTAATCATTTTGTTGCCAATTTTTGTACCTTTTCCATTTACAATATATCCTTTTTGAGATGGGGCAACCACATCTGCGTGGAATATTCAAGATGTAGGCATAACATGGATTTATACAGAGGCAATATATTTTCTGATTTATTATCTATTCCTTCCCCAATGATTCCCAACATTTTGTTAGCTTTTTTGACTGCTGCTGCACATTGAATGAATGTATTCAGAGGAATATCCACAATGACTCTAAGAACTTTTCTTGAACGGTAACAGCTAATTTAGACCCCATCATTTTATACGTATAGTTGGGATTATGTTTTTCAATGTGTATTTATTTGCATTTATCAACACTGAATTTCATCTGCCCAGTTTTGTGAGATCCCTTTGTAACTCTTCACAGTCTGATTTGGACTTAACTATCTTGAACAATTTTGTATCATCTGCAAATTTGCCACCTTACTGTTAATCTCTTTTTCCAGGTCATTTATGAATATGTTGAATAGGACTGGTCCCAGTACAGACCTCTGGGGGACACCACTATTTACCTCTCTCCATTCTGAGAACCAATCATTTATTCCTACCATATATTTCCTATGTTTTAACAAGTTAAAAGGTCCATGAGAGGACCTTCCCTCTTATCCCACGACAGCTAACTTTACTTAAGAGCTTTTGCTGATGGATCTTGGGAAAGGCTTTCTGAAAACCTAAGTACAACATATCCATTGGCTCACCCTTGTCCACATGCTTGTTGACGCCTTCAAAGAATTCTAGTAGATTAGTGAGGCATGATTTTCCTTTACAAAAACCATGTTGTCTCTTCCCCCAACAAATGATGTTCATCTATGTGTCTGATAATTTTATTCTTTACTATAGTTTTAACCAATTTGCCTGGTAAGGAAGTTAGGCTTACTGGTCTATAATTGCTGGGATCACCTCTGGAGCCCTTTTAAAAAATGGCGTCACATTAGCTATCCTCCAGTCATCTGGTACAGAGGCTGATTGAAATGATAGGTTACATGCCACAGTTAGTAGTTCTGCAACTTCACATTTGAGTTCCTTCAGAACTCTTGGGTGAATACCATCTGATCGTGGTGACTTATTACTGTTTACTTTATCAATTTGTTCCCAAACCCTCTTTACTGACACCTCAATCTGGGGTTCCTCAGATTTGTCACCTAAAAAGAATGGCTTAGATCTGGGAATCTCCCTCACATTCTCAGCCATGAAGACCAATGCAAAGAATTAATTTAGTTTCTCAATGGCCTTATCATCCTTGAGTGGTCCTTTAGCATCTCGATCAATCAGTGGACCCACTGGTTGTTTAGCAGGTTTCTGATGTGCTTAAAAAATGTTTGCTATTACTTTTTGAGTCTTTGGTTAGCAATTCTTTTTTGGCCTTCCTAATTATATTTTTACACTTCACTTGCCAGAGTTTATGCTCCTTTCTATTTTCCTCGCTAGGATTTCACTTCCACTTTTTAAAGGATGCCTTTTTGTCTCTAACTGCTTCTTTTACTTTATTGTTTAGGCACGGCGGCACTTTGTTTTTGGTTCTCTTACTATGTTTTTTTAACTTGTGAAAAAATTTAAATTTAAATTGAGCCTCTATTATGGTGTCTTTAAAAAGTTTCCATGAAGCTTACAGAGATTTCACTTTTGGCACTAAGAAAAGGAGTACTTGTGGCACCTTAGAGACTAACAAATTTATTTAGTCTCTGAGGTGCCAAAGTACTCCTTTTCTTTTTGCGAATACAGACTAACACGGCTGCTACTCTGAAACCTGACTTTTGGCACTGTGCTTTTTAATTTCTGTTTAACTAACTTCCTCATTTGTGTACTTCCCCTTTCTGATATTAAATGATACCATGGTGGGCTACTTTGGAGATTTCCCCAGTTATTGTACCCCAGCACTGACATTCTTCTGCCTAGGTAACAGCTGTTTGGAACTATCTCTTTGCCATGGGTTTCTGATTCCTCTTATATGCTGCATATTGCTCTCCTGATAAGAGTTAATTGTAATGTCTGTGCTGATGCCTATTTTACTTAATTGAAATTTTATGACTATTTCCCTCAGACTTCAGTAGTAGTAGTAGCCATGCTCATGCTTTACAGGTTTAATTATGTTTTTCCACCAAGACACACTGCATCACTTTGGTCCTGAGAATTAGTTTAATTTTGTACATTTATTGTGAATTGTATGACTACAGTAGAGCAGCATGATGTAATAACCACAGCTGTCAAGTATCATGCATCTCCTATGATACTCACTCAAGTGGATCTGTAATGCAGCTTGCATTTTGCTGAAATGTTGTGCGTTCAGGTGTGTTGCAGAAATTGCTTGCAGCTGCTCCTCCTGGCCACCACTGGCTGCTGTGGTGCCTGCTATGCAAGCCGCCTCTCTACCTCCCTTTCTGGTAGAAGGGTAGGGGAAGAACAATGGCAGCAACAGCAACAAGTGGAGGCAATAACAGAAGGCCTACTGCTGGACCTAGCCTCTCCTAGTCATCCCCCATCCTGCCGCCCCAAGCAGCTGCAGATACACTCCTCCTCCCTCAGCACCTCCACCCAGTGTTTTCCCCAGGAATTGAAATTAGCGGGGGGTGTTCAAATTTATGGGGCGAGGGAGGGTGTCAGGGCTGATGAGGGGTGAGACCATGAGGGTGAAGGTGGCTCTATTGCACCATAGTAAAAACTGAAACTTTTTCATGACCATTTAATTAGATTTAACTCGTGTTTTAAAATCACCACAAAAATTAAAGTTGGCTACTCAAGCCTTCATGAAGCACTACATCTTCGTCCTTCTTGGTTTCTTGTTATAATTTTGCACAAATCTGTTAATGAACTTCTTGAATGCAATGTGTTCATCTTTGATGGCTTCTCGTGTATCCAATACTTCCATTCCTTCAGTTCATATGGTCATTAGATCATGCACATGATCAGGCAGAAGGCGACTTCTTTCAGAACACAACATTCTATTCAATCGAGGCAAAAGAACGCTTAACTGTAGCTGTTGTGACTGGGAGTAACAAGAGATGAATTCCTACTTCTTTCATCCAGGAAACATAGCACAAAGATTGGGTCAAGCTACTGGTGGTGATAAAAAAGAAGTTGAAGTCAAATCTTCATTCATTTGTTGTATGATATTCCACTGTGTGTTCAAATTCTCTATTCTGTCCGGAGTACATGGAGGCCCCATTGCTGGTAGTGCCTCACTCCACTCAACTGTCAGTGTTTTATAGGACAGGCATCTGTAAAAGCTATATAGAAGTATACATCACTGTTGTAGATCTTTAAGAATCAAGTCTGTGTAGTTTTTCAGTTGTCTTAACAAACACTTCTTGTCCTCTTCACTTAAGGATTCAATATAAATGTCTTCATTACTCAACTTCTGGACTGAAGTCTTTGCTTCTTCCAGTACTTTGTCAATGGATACTCTCTGATTGATCCAAATGTAGCTTCTATTGCTGGACAAAGATCTACTACTTTTGTAGCAGATGCCTGGATGGCATTGTTTAATGACCCAAGTGGTTTCAGCAGTAGACTTACAAGGGAGAGAATGGCAATAGTCTTCTCTGAACGTAGTAGCAAAATTAATCCACCAATCTCACTACTTAGATCCATCCCATCTTGGTAGATACTTTCCAAAGCCAGTAATAATGGCTGGAGTAATTTTAAGACAACAGGCAAAGATCGCTCATGAGCAAGCCAGAGGGTTTTCCTCCCAAGCCCAGGTTGGACTAATTTGAACTTCAGTCCCAGTGTATCTTCTATATTTTCCAAGATATTCAGTCTTTTTGGACTCTTGCTGAAAAAAGAATATAATGAAGACATTAAATTTATAGCTTTTTAAATGTCTTTTGAAGAGTCTGCAGCTTGTACTAGTGCTAGTTGGAGTAGATGGCCTCTGCAGTGTGTATAGGAGAGATTAGGGTCACATTTTTCTCTGAGCAAAGCTTGTACTCCACCATGTCTTCTCGAGAAGCTTGCAGCTCCATCAAATCCACAAGCAGCCATCTGTTTGGGGTCCAATTGACAAGCATTTAACTCTTCTAGGATGTGGGTTGTCACAGATGCAGACGATGTGTCTTCTATAACGTGACCATCTAGAAATGTATCTACTGGCCTACCACTGACATCAAGATAACATACACAATGACTTAATACTTCATGTCCATTTGCATCAGTGCATTCATCATCCATGAATGCAATTTTTTTTTTGTGGTGAGTGAGTTCTTCAGTTTTTCAACTGTTGAGTCTTCCACTGTTGCACCACGTGCTTCTAGCCAGCCAGTGAGTTTCTTGTAGAAAGATAGTGAGCATTTGCTGGTCTTGTTCAGAACCAATGTTCAACTTCAGGATGAACAAGTGACAATGCACTTAACATTGGCCTCCAGTTTGTAGTGTGTGGTATCTCTTGCTTACATAGAAAGTATAATGCCATAGCCATGTTTGTTTGCATGAACTGTGTCTCCAGCATTCTTTAGAGCCTCATTAACACTCAGTGGTGGTGTCCTTGGTCAGTGGAGACTCAGAGTTCAAAGATGCTTTCACATGAGTTCACCTCCCAGGTGGGGGGCAAGAAGGCACCTTGCTCGTTCCTCCAGCTGCTCACTGTTGGTTCTGGCCACTGCTGTTCATTGTGCCACTGTTCACTCCATCATTCTGTTACCAATGGCCCTGCACCATCATCTTCTGCTGCCACCTGCCACTGTGACCTCTGCTAGTTGGTCTCTTGAGGTTCCACCTGCTCTCAGTGATTTCAGCTGAGCTCTTAGTGGGGGAACCTCGTTGCTAGTGCAGATTGGGCCGTCTCTTCCACAGAAACACTGTCCCACAGCAGGTCTAAGCACTTAGTCCTGATTTCAGCTGTAGTGGTCACTTAACAGAACAAAAAGATTATCTATGAAGCCTAATCAGCTCTGTCTTTAAACTGTGGAAAGGGGCAGATCAAATACTACTTGTGACTCAGGCAGACCATCAAGCAAAACACCTTTCCCCACTCTCTCTCTTGATGCCCTCAATCAGCACAGGTTAAGTACAGTTCTACTGCCCTTTACCCATACAATAAGAACATTTCATTACCTGCCCTCCCCCCACATTCAAGTGATTTGTAACCCAGCCCCAGCCAAAATCTATCACTTGGGCAATGCAGCTCTGTTTACTGGATACCTAGGTAGATTAGGTGTGAATGTAAATACAATCTGGTCCTGAAGCCTTTCCCCAGAGCCCCTAGCTCATCACTACAGCTGTCAGGGAGAGCTCATTTAGACTTTGTTTACAAATCATAATATGAAATTATTAGGTCATTGAATCATTGAAATGAACCCACCCCCAAATAGGCCCTGTGGATGCCTCTAGAACCAGCTCCATGTCCTACACATCTTCCCAAACCACTTCAGGAAGCGTGTATTGACAATGAGTGGAAGTTCATGGTTGTATGCAGATTAGCTACCTAGCTCTTGTGTAGCCTAAAAAGCGCACACTCAGTTTTAGAAAACTTTGCAGCTGTGAATGACACAATGGAGAAGAAACAACGTTAGGAAAAATATTAAATCAATGTCAAAGTTTTCAACCTGGAACCAAAACTAAACAAAACCCTTTGCTTAAAAATTCTTTCTCTTCTTTAATGATTTCCATCCAGCTTTTCCTGTCTAAAGCTGAATGCGATAAACTCAAATTAAACAGCCAAAGCTTAAATCAACCTCTGCAACAGAAGAATTGGTCAAAGGGGCTTAAGTACTTTAAAATGTAGATGTATTTCTCCTTAGGCTTCTGCATTACACAGTGAAAGAAGCTGATATTTTAGATTTAAGAATATGTGTTGCATGGTAAGTTCATTGTTTTATCATAAGCAATACCATAAAACAGATCAGTATCTTCTCTTTTTGTTGGTTCTTGCATCATTAAATGTGTATGAAATACAATTAGCTGGGATATCGTGTTTCAACTTGAGGGCTCTTATTTTACAATTAGAAGCAAATAGCAGTGTTTGTGGGGGTGTTACATATAATTAGAATGAGTTTATTCCATTTGTTGCAAAGATAGAAATCATTACAGCCTTTGAGACAATACAAGACAATAGATTATCCTTTGGTTACAATACAAGACAATAGATTATCACTGGAGGCCTGTGATTGTCCTTCTCTTTCCATAGTGGATTGCAGTAATCAACATTTTCAGTCAGGCTGAAAAAATCTTACAATCATTACTCCAGGTTGTCATTGTATGGATTATCATGAACTTAGATGTATTATATTATAAAAATGGAACTTAAGCCTTTTTCTGTCACAAGGAACCCTTTGAAAATATTTATCTTGGCTTCTCAGACTTTATATCAGTGCTTCTTATAAAGGAGTTGCTTCAGGAAAACTGTTCTCTCATGTAAGAGCAGCAAAATTAGATCAAGACTGATCAAAAATTTTATCTCATATGGATTATTTTTCTAGATGTCTGTGGTGATGGGTGAAGAATTTCTGTGCTAGAGATTAACCTTTGTGAATAGCAAAGTTACTTAAATGTTAAACTTGTGTGCAGAGATTAAATAGTATTTTAGATAAGCTTTTTTGCTCTTAAAATAGATATTCATTTAATTTTAACTGGATTTAATGCCATTGATAAGTGCTAGTTTGACAGTGGTGTAAAGTGAATTCCTCTGTATTTATCCACAGATCAGACAGAGCACAGTCAGTACAACTTTTTCCATCAAATGTTTCTTTAGCCTCCAAAAGCTTTGTCTACACTAGAAAAATTGCTAAGTCTTTTTTGGTACAAGTGCAGATGCACCACTGCTATTAATGGCGTAAATTCTAGTGTAAATAGGGCACAAGCAGTTTTACCATCATGTTGTCAAACCCTGTAGGTCTTTTCTAGGGTTTCCATCATTGCTGGCCCCACTGCTGAAAAATGGCTACAAAATTTCCTAGCATAGGTAAATCCAAATAATAGAAAAAGAGCAGTTTATTCATTGTGCCCATTCAGACCTTGGAGTTTCTGTTGAAACTGCCTGCCTGGGAACCAGTTGTGGTGATGATCTCTGTGGTGTGCTCCTGGCCACTGTCTGAAATTGCCTGCTCATTTTACCCAGACCACTTTCCATTAAAACTGATATAAGCTAGACCTACAAGTGAACTAGAGGTGAAAAGTTTAGTAACCTATTATATGCATCTGCAGAATTATTCTATCAAATTCCATTTGCTCAGTTATCTACGTATACAACTATAATGTGAAGGAATTTTGATTGTACTTATATTTGAACTCAGGTTAATTTAACCATAGCATAAAACATTACATCAATGACAGTTACAGAAGTCTGTGAATAAACTATTGATCTAAATTCTTTTTAATATATAGGCATCATTTTCTACAAATGTGCTATACTTGATGGAATAGGTTTCACTTTTTAAGGGCTGATTCTCCATGGACCTTGTGTAGGTTCAGATTACTGGGTTATAGTCACCTGGCAGGGGATAGGGAGAAGGCAAGGCCCCATATCTTTGTCCCTCCTCCATCCAAACAGCAGAGCTGTCAGGCCTTAGAGAGGAAAGCGAAGGCAGCAATGTGGACCTTAGTGTAAATGTAAATTTCTACTGATTGAAGTAGCAGAAGTGTTCCTTCAGCTGCATGGGTAGAGGTTGATGCTTATATAGCTGACGGTTATGTGTACTATTCCTGATACCATGCATGTATCACTGAGATTAATGGGAGTTTAGGCCGACCAGTGTATGCAGGATCAGACCATCAATGAGAATAGTATATCCTAATGTCAAGAACTGTGACCACGTTCTTAAAGACATCACAGTCATCATCCAGCCACATATACATGTCATGAGGAATAGAAGGCATGACCCTAAACTACATGACAATTCTAAATATTTCAACATTTTTTCTTATTTTACTCTGTAGATCCACTTTTTTATGTAATGATTTCTTGGATGTACTTAGTTTCTATTCATGGCATTGTATGGTACTTTCTTTGATAGTAAGATAAGACACACACAGTCTTAAATTTTCATTGTACTGTCATTTTATTTTTGCTAATGACTGATTTCTTCATTTTGTCTGAATCTGTTACCATTAGGCTATGTACCATTTCCAGTTAGTTTTCTTTTAAAGGTATGTAAAAGGCTTCTTTATGATATCCATTAACCTTTTTTGTATATAAGTGGTATTATAATGATTGCAATTAAAATATTTCTTCTGGTTTGAAACTTTTTACCTCCTATACATTTAGGGCCTGATCCAAATCCCAAAGAAATCAATGGAAAGACTCCCACTAATTTCAAGGAGCATTGGTTCAGGTCCATAATGGGGAATAATAGTAAAACAGGCAGACGCTTTGCTAAGTGTATGAAGACTGTTTCTTTTACATTTAGTCATTCAGACAATTATACACATTGGCCCAGCATTATAGAATGAAAAAATAAGCAATGTGTGGTTTTGTTCATGCCGGTTATTTAAGAAGAAAGAAGAAAATATCTCTTATAGAAATTTCAATTGTCATTTTGAAAAAGTTGTCCTAGGGTCAGATTCAGAGCTCAATTACACAGAATTACTGAGTTTTTTCTGTACTAGCATAAGTGACCTCATATCAGAACCTGTCCCACTCTCTCCAATCAAACTATAGAAAGCTACAGGAGCTAATGACAGTTGCCTTCAGCAAACCACATACTACTTACAGGAACTGAGATTATTTGCACATTAGTCATTGTTTCTTGAGATAAATTTCCTTGGTAAAATCATTAAGGAATTGATTAAGAACATTCTCTTCAGGCTGACAGCTTTTGGCTGACTGCCATGTTGCATTAATACAGAACACTGCAGAAGCATTCTTTGGTTGGGTTCTTTAAAGTAAAACATATAGGACATGATAGTGTAACCAAATCCTTAATTTATCTACCCACACAGAATTATTGACCATCTCGGGACATTTGGTGTAAATAAGGATTTGTTACTGGCAGCATTGATTGAAAAATATAGTATTTTGTAAGCTCTTAAATATGATAACAAATGACAATAAAAATTTCATAGTACTGGATTGTGAAAGCATTTGTAGGTAACAAGGTTTGTTATATATATTATCTTCCATGTCAGGATTGTAGTAATTCTTTAACATCATTCAATGGACAGTGCTGTTTTAAGCTTCATGATTATAAAACTGATATAAAACAGATTAAAATTTGATTATTTTTATGCTGATTAAAGATTCTTTTTAATTCAGTCAGTGCAATTCTTCATGTTTTTCAGCTGAGCATTAGGAAAGTGAACATCCTCAGTAAAACCTGGATCAGAATGGATGCCTTTGCATTTGTATACCATAATATAGTTTCTTTTGGTGGACTGATTTAAAACACATCACTGTGTGTCCCATCACCTCCCAGTTGATCTGGAAGAGTAATGCATTGATTTCTGTTTAAAAAAAAAAAAAATTAATTAATTAATAAAAACTACATCTGGGTGATGCAATAAATCAGTGTTTTGTCCAAGAAGGTTCTAGATGGATTGTAGGCATGGTGTGGAGGGGAAGCCTCAGGGAATGGGGCAGAGGAATGTTGGAGACTGAGCTCCCCCACCGTGCGGCTCCTGTGCCATGGGGCTAGTCTTGGCTCCCCATTCTGGAATTTGCAATCTAGTTCATGAGGTCGCAACGCTACTCAGGTTTGGCCTGGCCACCCCTCTATCATGACCTGAGTAGTGCTGTGACCCCGAGTGCCAGGCTGCAGTGCCTGGAGCGAGTAGCCTGGCTCAGCCCCATGGGATAGGAGCCACCGCTGTGACTCGCTCTCTAAACTTCCCCTCTACATTAATGCTGGAACTAGGATTGTGGTGCTGGGTGGAAGGTTGTGGTGTGGGTGGTCGGTGCCCCCTCAGCAAGGTGAGGAGGAGACAAAAGCAGAGGAGGAAGAGGACACTGGCCTATAATTCTGGACACCCTCCTTGAATTTGGACCCTGGATGGGTTGCAAAAAAAAAAAAAGACAACATGCAGTTAGTGGGTTACCTTAGTAAAAAGTTTGGGAACCACTGCAATCAATTATGGATCTAGTGTAGTGTAGTGGACCTTTGCTTCTAATTTATCAAATGCTTTTGGAGACAGAGTTGCAGTTGATTAAGAATATGCTTTTTGCTTATATACAGAATTAATGTTGAGAAAGTATATAATGTTTAGAATATTGTCCCATCTTTAACTGCAGGGTCACAAGTCAAGGGTGGGGAGTTGGTTACCTCGTCTCAAGCATTAAGTATGTGCTTTTCAAAAAATATAGGGTAGGGGCTCTCGATCACATGGCTCTGCAGAGAGAACTGGATGTATTTGCACTGGCCTAGGACTTCTATGCTTTTGGGGGGTAAAGCACCAATATTTTTGACTTTTCTACCAAAGCACAAAGAGTTTAGCTGTGAAGTTCCCATTATGGACTCTCCTGCATATGTTTTTGGTGGGATAACCCACATTTGCAGGCCGTGCTTGTTTTAGGCAGAGCTGATCAGTATTTCCTGATTGAGGCAAGGATCACCTTTAGTTCTATGATTGTGTAGCGCCCACCAAAATGGGGACCTGGTTCTAAGTTGGAGCTTCTAGGCTCCATCCTAATGCAAATAAAAAAACAGTAACAATTGTGGAGAATTCTTTAAAACCTTCATTTTTAAAGGTAAGTAATTTGATGCTTTTCAATCTTTCCATTTCAGAGTAGCAGCCATGTTAGTCTGTATTCGCAAAAAGACTTGTGGCACCTTAGAGACTAACAAATTTATTAGAGCATAAGCTTTCGTGAGCTACAGCTCACTTCATCGGATACATCAGTTCTGAAACCTTGTGCTAAATAGTTCAGGGGTGATATTCTCTCATTGGAGGCAATGAGAATAATTTATGTATATTCAGAGGAAAATATGTGTACGGACACAGAGAGATTTATGTTGGTGCTATGTATTTATATTTCCTTCTATTTCAGTAGTTCTGAAACTTTAGTAACCCAAGGACTCCTATTTTGATTTAAATTTTTTGGGGACCCATAAGCCGCCCCTCAGCCCCAAGTTCCACCCCCACTCCACCTCTTCCATCAAGGCCCCACCTCTTCCCACCCCCCTCTCACTCCCTCGCCCCTCACTCTGTCGCTCACTGTCCCCCATCCTCACTCACTTTCTCCAGGCTGGGGCAGGGGGTTGAGGTGCAGGAGGTGGTGTGGGGTGTGGGCTCTGGGAGGGAATTTGGGTGCAGGCTCTGGGCTGGAGCAGGGGGGTTGGATGTGGGAGGGGGTTTGGATGAGGGAGGGGTGAGGGATGTGGGCTTTGGCCAGGTGGTGTTTACTTCGGGCGGCTCCCAAAAGCAACCGGCACATCACTCGGGCAGCGGCTCCTAGGTGATGGGTCGGGGGTCTACGCATGCTGCCCCTGCCCACAGCACTGCCTCTGCAGCTCCCATTGGTCGCAGTTCCAGGCCAATGGAAGCTGTGGAGTCAGTGCTTGGAGTATGGGCAGTGCAGAGAGACTCTCTGCCCCACGCTTGGGGCCGCAGGGATGTGCTGGCCATTTCCGGGAGTGGTGTGGGGCCAGGGCAGGCAGGGAGCCTTCCTTAACCCCACTGTGCAGTTGAAGTTTTAGTGCCTAAAATCTCCTGGTTTGGCTTCAATAGCCTCCAGGATATAGAGGGAGGGGAAGGTGTTGAGTTGATCAGCGGAGTTCGTGGAGTCCTTTGGGGACCCCAGTTTGAGAAATGCTGCGCTATTCCATTTGGTATATACTGCATTTATGTTATTATGGAAGACTGTATGAATTTAAATTGTATTAAGTGTTGTTGAGCTATGAAGCTGTGAAAATAATACACTGATAAATGGAGAATATCAAAACAGCCTGTTATTTCTTCTGGCCTGACAAAGTTGAAATGTTGTTCTCATTTTTCCAGCCTTAAAATGCCGATTGTCTGACCTTTCTTTCAGATTATAATTTGTGTTGAGTTCTAATTAGTGTAATATCTCTCTTTTATCTGCCAGGAAATATCTGATTTCCCAAGATGACCACTGTGGTGGTAACTTGAAAAGCCCTAAAATAATATGTGTCATTTCATAATGGTGGTATTTTAATTACAACAGACTGAGTCATGAAGTGCTGTTTGGATATTAAAAACCCAAAAGAAAAACAGGAGAAAAACAAGTTCTAAATAATATATTGATTGTAATGGCTAGTTTAAAGAAGGAAGGCCTGTAGAAAACTTGCAGGAATTTATAAACTATTTCCAAGGAAGGAAAGGTAAAAGTAAAATAATAATAATAATAATGATAATAAAAAGTAAAGTGCAAACATCTAGTCAGTTTTTTTGTGCTTTTACTGTACTGAATAGCTTGGATATTTGGAATAGCAGGCACTGTTTATTAGTTTCATCTGCTGCTGCTTCTTCTATGAGACATAGTTGAGCTAAATGCCTCAAAGTACAGATAGGACAAAATCCCACACAACAAGAGCTTACAACATACAGTAGAACCTCAGAGTTACCAACCCCTTGGGAATGGAGGTTGTTCGTAACTCTGAACAAAATGTTCTGTTTGTTCTTTCAAAAGTTTACAACTGAACATTGACTTACTATAACTTTGAAACTTTACTATGCAAGAAAAATGCTGCTTTTAACCATCTTAATGTACATGAAACAAGCACAGAAACAGTTTTCTTGCTTTGTCATGTTTAACACAGTTTAACACATTTGCTTTTTTTTTGTCTCTGCTACTGCCTGATTGTGTACTTCCAGTTGCCAGTGAGGTGTGTGGTTGGCCAATCAGTTTGTAACCCTGGTGTTCATAACTCTGAGGTTCTACTGAAACAACTTGAGGCATTGAAGGAGAGTTATAAAACCATAAATAAACAGCAAAAATACTATATGGTTACTTGAAGTAATCTGCCTGTAATTGTGAAGGTTTCAGAGTAGCAGCCGTGTTAGTCTGTATTCGCAAAAAGAAAAGGAGTACCCGTGGCACCTTAGAGACTAAGGTGCCACGGGTACTCCTTTTCTTTTTGTAATTGTGAAGTAATTTGGGTTTCTTAAGTAAACATAACTAAATATGAATACACAATAATGAAAAATGTCTTTATTGACTCACTTCTTGCAGATGTCATGATAATGGGTCTTCAGGAGGGATGTGAATGAAGTGATGACAGCCACCTTAGACACTGAGCTCAAGACCTTATCTCTTTCACCAACAGAAGTTGGTCCAATGAAAGATATTACCTCATCCACCTTGTCTCACTAATCTAGCAAAGCACTTAAGCACATGACTTCAATAGAAATACCTATATGCTCAGAGTTACACATGTGTTTCAGTCCTTCACTGGATCAGGGCTTTGCAACCCAGTTCAGGAAGGATTTTTCTATGCATAGGAGTGACATGGGAAAGGGTTAGATTCACAAAAGGTCATAGGTGCCTAGAAAATCACTGGGATTCATAAAGCCTGAGTTAGACACCTAGGCTCTCCATACAATGTATGGGTAGAAAGAGGCTCTGAAGAATGGTATTCACAAAACCCAGCATGCTGACCAGGGAGCTGCCTAAGGTAGCCAATGGGAGATGCTGACAACCCTGTCACGGTGTTAAGCACCTAAGCCTAGGTTGCAAGGAGGCACCTATCTCTGTTTGGGAACTACAGTGAGGAACCCTCTCTTGAAGTTAGCTTCCCCTTCCCCCCCGTAATAAATGCAGGAGAAAGAGGAGGAGGACGAGGAGGTTGTGGTGCCTCCCTTATAACTTTTAGCCCAGTGGTTAGAGGACCTATCCAGGATGTGGAAGACCAAGGTTCAGTTTCCCCCTCAGTTTGGTGGAGAGAAAGATTCTGCCTGAGGCAACAGTGCATGCTTAGAGGCAGAAACTTGGGTGCCTAGGTAACTTTTACAGTGAAAACATAGTTGCCAAGTGATTCAAGGTGCCTACAGATTGAGTGGGGGATTGTGAATGCCTGGGATGCCCAGTGTTGGATTTTGATGCCTAAAGTAGCAGTTAGAAACTTAAGGCCTTTTCTGAATCCAGTCCTTGGCACAAGAATTTAGGCCAAAATATTCAAACTAGGGTGCCTAATGTTAGGCTCCTAAATTCATATTTAGGCACCACAATTAAAATATTTTTCAAAGGTACTGAGCATCTGGAGCTCCCATTTAAGTCAATGAGAATTATGGAAGATCAGCATATCTGCAAAATCAGGCCATTTTTAGACAGCTGCCTAAATGTGGATTTAAGAACCTAACTTAAGGCACTCAATTGAAAACATAAGCTGTAGAAATTTAGTGGAATACTACCAGCATTTTGGAAACTCTTCTCCAATGGCCACCTTTGTTCTGATCTTCCCTATTTTTTCCTTTATATGTTTTTCCTCAAATCTGAATAATTCTGACTATCGGGATCCTGAATCCATATCTAGTTCAAATTCGAATATCAGACTTCATGCACATCCCTAGGAATTAGTTAAGACTGGTTTAAATTCAGTGACACTCCATGGCCTTTCCTTGATTTTGTTATCCCACTTATGTGAGGGATTTGCAGTTTATTGTAGGGAAAAAACCTTGCACCCAGTCAATAGTTATAGTAAAGAGGCATGTGAAAGTTTTTTGTGCCTGCAGCTGCTCTGGTTGCCTGTATCTGATGGATTTAAAAGCTAGGTGAATGCCCAGTAATGAAAAAATAATATGGTTATAGTCCTCCGTCAAATTAAAAAAACAGATTGCATTTTCAAAGGAATGGTCTATAAAATATGTATGGCATAGTTCCTATTTTTCAAAATTATGTAAGAATTTTCCTAATTTTGGTCAAAGCAAGTTTTATGCAATCTCTGTTAAACTTTATGGAATTTCTATAACATTTTATAGAAACTAATTGAAGTAAGTATCTCTAAAATATTCTTTAATATATTTTTCTCAGAGAAATTCTGTAGAGTATTTTGGTTTGGCAAAACCTGTTATCACTGGGATATTGTCTAAATCTCTTGCATCAGAATTTGAGGTACCTTACAAAATAATTTATTAGTGTTTTTGCTAAACATTTTTATAAATACATTAGAAATCTTCAAGTGATAGGTTTCTAACTGCTACTTTGGAGCAGCACTGTGTCTTTTATTTCCTTATAGCACCATCAGCACTTTATCTTTCCTCACCTCATTCTGTTTAAAAGTGGCCTTTTGGCCTGATAAATTGATCTGACTTAGTCCCATGCCTAAAATTGATTTTATTCTCAATGGAACTGTCATCAAACTTTTTTCTTTTTTAACCAAGATGACATGTGATTGGTTTATTTGATTGTAGAAGGCAACTGTGCTTGGTTATGATCAATACATTTGTGTTCACTGCTCCTTATCATTCTCAGTATGACTACATTAACAATGAACCCTGAAAATGTTCCAACACCCTGTCAAACTGTGTGGCAGAAACCTACTACTATTCGGTAGGAAATGCTGTGTTGTTGCAGTGCAGTGGGGACTTTCTGGGAAAACATTTATGACACCACCTTATTAAATGTGCTGTGGTATAAATTTTGATTATAGGAAGTACTGTGGTAGAGTCATTACAACATTTTAGCATTTTTTTTACGTTTTAACAATATCTACTGTAATAGTAAATTCAAATTCTAAATATTTTCTATTGATAAAAAATGTTATCAAATATATTTTATGTCAGTGAATATTAGGTGCTAACAGAACAGGGAAAAAGATCAGTAAATGTAACATCCAGAATAAAAAGAGGAATTTTACCTTTATTTTTTAAGTTTTCCTTTTGTAATATCTACACTGTGTTTTCTCAGTCGATTAAGGAGGCATGCCAGCCAGCCATGCCAATTACTAAATTGGCTGAACTACACTGTAAGTGACATCAGGTCATGTGATAGCAATACTAAAATGGGCCCTCAGTATGTGCAATATGGTCACTCAGCATGTGCAAGTTTCTGAGGTAGAGAGGCCAGTTATCATGGCACATCAGTAGAGCTGAAACATTCTTTTTTTTTAAGAGACATCTACATGACCTCCAAAAGCTGTGTTTAGTTTTCAACTCATGTACTACACCCTGGACAGAAGTAGGGTACAGTTAGAAACTGACAGTGAAAAATAAGAGATTGGATTAATTAGTAAAAATAAATGTTTAAAAATGGAAACCAGAAAATGTCCTGGTGTTCTCACTGGTAACAAGAGAAAGGGAAGAGAACATTTTCCTCTTCTCCCATAGGAGAGAATTCAAGGATGAATGAGGTGTTTGATTTTCAAGGGAAAAAATTTAGTCCCCTCTGCCCAGCTGAATACCTGAGGATATTGCATTTTTAAAATACATTTCTGAGTTAACATAGTTATGGAAAATTATTTTTTCATGTTGTTGCTTAATCTGCCCTCCCTACATATGTGACAGATGGCACTGCATTTTACATCTAAAAATAATTATTTGGATAGGGGGGATACTATTCCTCTCCCTGTTTTTATCCCTCTGTGTCAAGTTAGAGGCTGTATCTACATCACTGTAATCCTGATAGATGACTGTAATATAAATGGAGATACATATGATCTCCCGTTACCAAACATTACAATGGGATTACAGGAAGCATTAATATTGTATCCCAGAGTGTGGGTTAATTATTTTTAACCCATTATAACCTAAGTATACATTGGAATTTAGTCCTCTCATTTTCAATAATTTTATGAGGAAATAGGAGTTTTTAAATGTGTTCTGATGCATTTTTAATATTGTCCCCATATTGCTTTCATGATTTCATCTTTCTGAGAAGGTATTTTTCTTTGGACCTGTTCGTTCCTGTGACTATTATGCATAGAGGGAGTCCAGAGCTAGTGCAGTAGGGAGAGAGTAGTTATTATGGAGAATGCCATCTTTATAGAATACTCTTCTGGTTCTCCATTATACCTCTCAGTAGCCCCTCTCCCTGAGTATCCCAGGATCAGAACTTTGTGTAGATTCAAGGACAGGGAAGTAGAAGGTGGAGCTATGGAGTACTCTATCTCTCAGGCATACTTCTCCTTCAGACCTCATACATTTCTGATCAGCTATCTGGGATGAAATAACTCCTTCTGGCTCCCCTCTGTAGCTGCTGATGTGCAGCGATGTGAGGAGATTAGCAAAAAGAAGCTGTGCTGTCAGCTGGGACTAGGGTGAACAGATGTCCCAATGTTATAGGGACAGTCCTGATATTCAGGGCTGTGTCTTATATAGCTGCTACCTAATACGCTCCACTCCCTGTCCTGATTTTTCACACTTGCTATCTGGTCACTCTAGCTAGGACTCAGGTGAGGACAGTAGGGTTACTGTGGAGAGGCTGCAGAAAAGAACAAGGGTTCTGGTAGATATCTCTGAGTTAGGGATAGATTTCTGCATGGATTCTTGGACCACACCACTTGCACACCTCACTAACTAACAAGAGAACCTTCTCAACAACAACACACAACCACTCGCTCCTGTGTTTAGTTAAGCCTCTTCCATAGTCAGCCCTGCTTCTTCCTTCCCTTAGGAAGTAGCCAGGTCTGGTAGGTTTTGAGCTCCACCTACCTTTCCTTTCAGTTATTTCTGCCTGGTCCTTGAATTCAGTATCATAGAAAAGGAAAGGGTTTTTTGTCTGACTCTTCCCAGGTTGCCCCAGATGGGCAGTATACTGTCATTATGAATATTTATTTTAAAATGGAGAAAACAACCATATTTGATTTTATACAGTTACATTTTAAAAACAGGTTTCAGAGTAGCAGCCGTGTTAGTCTGTATTCGCAAAAAGAAAAGGAGTACTTGTGGCACCTTAGAGACTAACAAATTTATTAGAGCATAAGCTTTTGTGAGCTACAGCTCACTTCATCGGATGCATTTGGTGGACCACTGACTTCCTGAGGAAACTACAGTCCATTGGTGATCTTCCTAAAAACACCATCCTAGCCACTATGGATGTAGAAGCCCTCTACACCAACATTCCACACAAAGATGGGCTACAAGCTATCAGGAACAGTATCCCCGATAATGTCATGGCTAACCTGGTGGCTGAACTTTGTGACTTTGTCCTCACCCATAACTATTTCACATTTGGGGACAATGTATACCTTCAAGTCAGCGGCACTGCGATGGGTACCCACGTGGCCCCACAATATGCCAACATTTTTATGGCTGACTTAGAACAACGCTTCCTCAGCTCTCGTCTCCCCTGAAGGATGACCCATCACTCTCACAGATCTTGGGAAACAGGCCAGTCCTTGCTTACAGACAGCCCCCCAGTCTGAAGCAAATACTCACCAGCAACCACACACCACAAAACAGAACCACCAACCCAGGAACCTATCCTTGCAACAAAGCCCGTTGCCAACTCTGTCCACATATCTATTCAGGGGACACCATCATAGGGCCTAATCACATCAGCCACACTATCAGAGGCTCGTTCACCTGCGCATCTACCAATGTGATATATGCCATCATGTGCCAGCAATGCCCCTCTGCCATGCACATTGGCCAAACTGGACAGTCTCTACGTAAAAGAATGAATGGACACAAATCAGACGTCAAGAATTATAACATTCAAAAACCAGTTGGAGAACACTTCAGTCTCTCTGGTCACTCGATTACAGACCTAAGACCGGCTATCCTTCAACAAAAAAGCTTCAAAAACAGACTCCAATGAGAGACTGCTGAATTGGAATTAATTTGCAAACTGGATACAATTAACTTAGGCTTGAATAGAGACTGGGAATGGATGAGTCATTACACAAAGTAAAACTATTTCCCCATGTTATTTCTCCCCACCACTGTTCCTCAGATATTCTTGGCACCTTAGAGACTAACAAATTTATTAGAGCATAAGCTTTCGTGAGCTACAGCTCACTTCATCAGATGCATTTGGTGGAAAAAAAACTTGTTTTCCACCAAATGCATCCGATGAAGTGAGCTGTAGCTCACGAAAGCTTATGCTCTAAGGTGCCACAAGTACTCCTTTTCTTTTTGCAAATACAGACTAACACGGCTGCTACTCTGAAACCTGTCAGATATTCTTTTTAACTGCTGGAAATAGCCTACCTTGCTTGTCACCATGAAAGGTTTTCCTCCTTCCCCCCCTTCCCCCCCCCCCCCCCGCTGCTGGTGATGGCTTATCTTAAGTGATCACTCTCCTTACAGTTTTCAGAGTAGCAGCCGTGTTAGTCTGTATTCGCAAAAAGAAAAGGAGTACTTTTGGCACCTTAGAGACTAACAAATTTATTAGAGCATAAGCTTTCGTGAGCTACAGCTCACTTCATCGGATGCATTTGGTGGAAAAAGTAGAGGAGAGATTTATATACACACACACACACACACACACACACAGAGAACATGAAACAATGGGTTTATCATACACACTGTAAGGAGAGTGATCACTTAAGATAAGCCATCACCAGCAGCAGGGGAGGGAAAGGAGGAAAACCTTTCATGGTGACAAGCAAGGTAGGCTATTTCCAGCAGTTAACAAGAATATCAGAGGAACAGTAGGGGGTGGGGTGGGAGGGAGAAATACCATGGGGAAATAGTTTTACTTTGTGTAATGACTCATCCATTCCCAGTCTCTATTCAAGCCTAAGTTAATTGTATCCAGTTTGCAAATTAATTCCAATTCAGCAGTCTCTCGTTGGAGTCTGTTTTTGAAGCTTTTTTGTTGAAGTATAGCCATTCTGAGGTCTGTGATCGAGTGACCAGAGAGATTGAAGTGTTCTCCAACTGGTTTTTGAATGTTATAATTCTTGACGTCTGATTTGGGTCCATTCATTCTTTTACGTAGAGAGTGTCCAGTTTGGCCAACGTACATGGCAGAGGGGCATTGCTGGCACATGATGGCATATATCACATTGGTAGATGCGCAGGTGAACGAGCCTCTGATAGTGTGGCTGATGTGATTAGGCCCTATGATGGTATCCCCTGAATAGATATGTGGACAGAGTTGGCAACGGGCTTTGTTGCAAGGATAGGTTCCTGGGTTCGTGGTTCTGTTGTGTGGTGTGGGGTTGCTGGTGAGTATTTGCCTCAGATTGGGGGGCTGTCTGTAAGCAAGGACTGGCCTGTCTCCCAAGATCTGTGAGAGTGATGGGTCGTCCTTCAGGATAGGTTGTAGATCCTTGATGATGCGTTGGAGAGGTTTTAGTTGGGGGCTGAAGGTGATGGCTAGTGGCGTTCTGTTGTTTTCTTTGTTGGGCCTGTCCTGTAGTAGGTGACTTCTGGGTACTCTTCTGGCTCTGTCAATCTGTTTCTTCACTTCAGCAGGTGGGTATTGTAGTTGTAGGAATGCATGATAGAGATCTTGTAGGTGTTTATCTCTGTCTCAGGGGTTGGAGCAAATGCGGTTATATCGTAGCGCTTGGCTGTAGACAATGGATCGAGTGGTATGATCTGGATGAAAGCTAGAGGCATGTAGGTAGGAATAGCGGTCAGTAGGTTTCCGATATAGGGTGGTGTTTATGTGACCATCGCTTATTAGCACCGTAGTGTCCAGGAAGTGGATCTCTTGTGTGGACTGGTCCACGCTGAGATTGATGGTGGGATGGAAATTGTTGAAATCATGGTGGAATTCCTCAAGAGCTTCTTTTCCATGGGTCCAGATGATAAAGATGTCATCAATGTAGCGCAAATAGAGTAGGGGCATTAGGGGACGAGAGCTGAGGAAGCGTTGTTCTAAGTCAGCCATAAAAATGTTGGCATACTGTGGGGCCATGCGGGTACCCATCGCAGTACCGCTGATTTGAAGGTATACATTGTCACCAAATGTGAAATAGTTATGGGTCAGGACAAAGTCACAAAGTTCAGCCACCAGGTTAGCCGTGACAGTATCGGGGATACTGTTCCTGACGGCTTGTAGTCCATCTTTGTGTGGAATGTTGGTGTAGAGGGCTTCTACATCCATAGTGGCTAGGATGGTGTTTTTAGGAAGATCACCAATGGACTGTAGTTTCCTCAGGAAGGACCAATGGTGTCTCGAAGATAGCTGGGAGTGCTGGTAACGAAGGGCCTGAGGAGGGAGTCTACATAGCCAGACAATCCTGCTGTTAGGGTGCCAATGTCTGAGATGATGGGGCGTCCAGGATTTCCAGATTTATGGATCTTGGGTAGCAGATAGAATGCCCCAGGTCGGGGTTCTAGGGGTGTGTCTGTGCGGATTTGTTCTTGTGCTTTTTCAGGGAGTTTCTTGAGCAAATGCTGTAGTTTCTTTTGGTAACTCTCAGTGGGATCAGAGGGTAATGGCTTGTAGAAAGTGGTGTTGGAGAGCTGCCTAGTAGCCTCTTGTTCATACTCCGACCTATTCATGATGACGACAGCACCTCCTTTGTCAGCCTTTTTGATTATGATGTCAGAGTTGTTTCTGAGGCTGTGGATGGCACTGTGTTCTGCATGGCTGAGGTTATGGGTTAAGCGATTCTGCTTTTCCACAAATTCAGCTCGTGCACGTCGGCGGAAGCAGTCTATGTAGAAATCCAGGCTGCTGTTTCGACCTTCAGGAAGAGTCCACCCAGAATCCTTCTTTTTGTAGTGTTGGCAGGAAGGTCTCTGTGGGTTAATATGTTGGTCAGAGGTGTGTTGGAAATATTCCTTGAGTCTGAGACGTCGAAAATAGGATTCTAGGTCACCACAGAACTGTATCATGTTCGTGGGGGTGGAGGGGCAAAAGGAGAGGCCCCGAGATAGGACAGATTCTTCTGCTGGGCTAAGAGTATACACATCAGCCACACTATCAGAGGCTCGTTCACCTGCGCATCTACCAATGTGATATATACCATCATGTGCCAGCAATGCCCCTCTGCCATGTACATTGGCCAAACTGGACAGTCTCTACGTAAAAGAATGAATGGACACAAATCAGACGTCAAGAAATATAACATTCAAAAACCAGTTGGAGAACACTTCAATCTCTCTGGTCACTCGATCACAGACCTAAGAATGGCTATACTTCAACAAAAAAGCTTCAAAAACAGACTCCAAGGAGAGACTGCTGAATTGGAATTAATTTGCAAACTGGATACAATTAACTTAGGCTTGAATAGAGACTGGGAATGGATGAGTCATTACACAAAGTAAAACTATTTCCCCATGGTATTTCTCCCTCCCACCCCACCCCCCACTGTTCCTCTGATATTCTTGTTAACTGCTGGAAATAGCCTACCTTGCTTGTCACCATGAAAGGTTTTCCTCCTTTCCCCCCCCTGCTGCTGGTGATGGCTTATCTTAAGTGATCACTCTCCTTACAGTGTGTATGATAAACCCATTGTTTCATGTTCTCTGTGTGTGTGTGTGTGTGTGTGTGTGTGTGTGTGTGTGTATAAATCTCTCCTCTGCTTTTTCCACCAAATGCATCCGATGAAGTGAGCTGTAGCTCACGAAAGCTTATGCTCTAATAAATTTGTTAGTCTCTAAGGTGCCACAAGTATTCCTTTTCTCCTTACAGTGTGTATGATAAACCCATTGTTTCATGTTCTCTGTGTGTGTATATCAATCTCCCCTCTGTTTTTTCCACCCAATGCATCTGATGAAGTGAGCTGTAGCTCACGAAAGCTTATGCTCTAATAAATTTCTTAGTCTCTAAGGTGCCACAAGTACTCATTTTAAAAACAGTAGGAGGCCCAATTGCATATGCACAGTCCTGCATGTGGTCTGGTATTTGCACATGTAAGGGACAAGTTAAGTGACACTGTGGTCATTTCTGTATGCAGTTCCTGGTTTGTGTGGGCAGTCATGGTAACTGTGTGCACAAGATGCACTGGATACAGTTCCATGTGTGTTTGTGTACACAACTCTCCTATTTAAAAACATTCATCTCTATTCACTTTATTAAATTAGTAGTTTGCAAATAGTGTCCCAAAGTATCATATTTCTTATTTTTATTGTCTTTTATCAAAACATTTGCATTTTTAAAAAGTAAAGGACTCCTCTAATAGTAGTGTTTAAGTTCTGTTTTGAAACAAGAATCAAAGTAAAGTTGCAAATAAACCATTAACCCAGGTGATCTCAATACAATGATCTTTTCATTTAATCTATTAGAGAAACATTCTTAGACCTCAGTGTCACCAACAGATAAGAGAAACATTTGAATAGTGCCATTGAATTCAATGCCATTTCTATTTAGCCTTCTTAAAAGAAAATGACTTCACGAATATTAACTATCAGCTAATTAAGACATAATTAAATGCAAATACTACTTAACAGAAGTAATTGAGAGAGAGGCTTGTGGTTAGGGAATTAGTAACTGATTTAATACACACAGCTAACAGCATCACCTAAGCAATAAATTGGAATGCAAGAACTACAGGACTAACATGGCTGCTACTCTGAAACCTGTCATTATGCAAGTAGCTGATAGTGATTGCAAATGCTCTGTAGCTGTTTTGTAAATTGCTATGTAATGCCACACCTTGAAGATCCTCAATTTTACAAGAATTGTGAAAAGAAAAGGAGTACTTGTGGCACCTTAGAGACTAACAAATTTATTAGAGCATAAGCTTTCGTGAGCATTTCGTGATGCATCCGATGAAGTGAGCTGTAGCTCACGAAAGCTTATGCTCTAATAAATTTGTTAGTCTCTAAGGTGCCACAAGTACTCCTTTTCTTTTTCCGAATACAGACTAACACGGCTGCTACTCTGAAACAAGAATTGTGTTAAGAAATCAATTCAGAAAAGCAATTAAATTGTATGAACCTACTAGATCTATGATTCCTATGGTAAAGAAAACTAAAATGAACCAGTTTCTTATTAGCTAGTAAAACTCCTATGAGTAAAATTCCTGCCATGCTCCAAGTCATGCTGACATTTGGGAATGGACACCCACTAGAACTATACCAGTTTGTTGATAGATTTTGCTCATCTTCCACTTGAAATGTGTTGTCCCAGTTCAGCTGTGACTTTCCCTCTCTTTTTTTGCATATATTTGTACAGAATAGTATCAAATCTATGTTTTTGCTGTATTTCTGTGGAGAAATTTTAAAGGACACTAATTTTCAACTTATGGAAAAATACAAAGAAATAATATTCACTAACTTCTCATCCAGGGATCACTGAAAACCAAGGAGGCAATCAGGGTACAATGTATAGAACATATATACTTTAGTCAAGGGTCCACAACATTTCTGAAAATTGTCAGTGCATGTCAGAGAGAGAGAGATTCTTCCATGTCATACAAGTGGTCATTCAAGAACTGGAATAGAAAAGAATTTCACAGAGAAAAATAATAGTTTTGCTATTATTAATAGGACTCTCCAATTTTGTTATATTGATATTAAAGCTGCCTTACAGTCTCTCTGATCTTTAGACAGAAAAATAGAAGCAAATATTGTCCAGAGCTTATAAATGGTGCTGAGGTAAACAGAAAATTGTATAGTTCTTTGTACGACAACCAAAAATATTTACTACAAGGAAATTATTGAATTGGTAAGAGTAAAAGTTCAGACTTTGCTTCATGGGCTGTTTTACCTCCAAAACTCCTTCTTAAAAGGCTGGTATGTTCAAGAAGACGATAAATAATGACAAATTGCAAGTAAATGTCTTTTGTTCTGTCTACAATGGTTTATTTGATTAGGTTTCCAGTGATTAACTTCTCTACTACCCTTACAGAATGAAAACTGGGTCAGCTTCTGCTGGTAGTGCATGAATTTTAATTAGAGACATGTAGTGAGAGAGAGAGTGCCTTCCTCAGTCAATATTATATAAGAAAAAAGGTGAATTGATTAAGGAACCTTCAGTTTCAGTGTGAGGTGTAAAAAGAAAAGGAGTACTTGTGGCACCTTAGAGACTAACAAATTTATTAGAGCATAAGCTTTCGTGTAGCTCACGAAAGCTTATGCTCTAATAAATTTGTTAGTCTCTAAGGTTCCACAAGTACTCCTTTTCTTTTTGCGAATACAGACTAACACGGCTGCTACTCTGAAACCTGTCAGTGTGAGGTGTGTTTCATTCTAAATTCTCATTCAGTGCCCCAGAGAAAGTCAGAGTAAGATGGGGGGGAAAGGAGATAGCAAAGTGTTTTTGTCTCTAGCAGCTGTCAGGTTCAGAAAAGGGCAGAAATAATTTTTAACTTGCAAAATATTATGGATTTCTGTTCTTTACAATGCATTTGTCACAATTTTACCTCTCTCTCTTCCCTATTAATCATTATTGGCTGCAACAGTATGTTTTGGAGGGAAAGGTTAGTGTGAGGCCCTGGTATACACTTAATTGTTAGCACTTACACTGCTATGTCACTTGGGTATGAAAAATCCACACCCCTGAGCAACATAGGTAAGCCTACCCAGTGTAGGTAGTGCTATGTCAACAGAAGAATTCTTCTGTTGACCTCACACGCGCCTCCCAAGGAGATGGAGAACCATCCTGTATACACAGAAGCACTACAGTGGCGCAGCTATAATGCAGCACTTGTGCCGCTGTAACAATTCAAGTCTAGACAAGCTCTCAATTGTAAATACAAAATACAAAGAATTTTATGATTTCCAGTACTAGACATGCAGGGTTTTTCCTCTTCTAGAGAATTTTGGGGGAATCTAAACACTGGTGTGAAAGCTAAGAAACGGTAGCTGTCAATCATCTCATGCTGTGTATTAGTGGTTTTTGTAATCTGTATAATTACCCATTCAAAATTAAACTGAAAAGCTGCTATATCTAAAACAAGGTCTTTAAAGGTGAAAGTCTACTGTGCTAATTCAGGTTTGTTCCAAATTTGTAGTGATTTCCCATATTTTATTTTATTTTTACCTGCCGTACTTGAACTTTACCTGACGTTGTGTGCTTTTTGTTTGTTTGGTTTCGGTTTTTTGTTTTGATTTGTTTTTTTCCAGAGTAGTGAGATAACTATTCATTAGCACAGTGGTTAGTTACATCATTATAATCCCACTTTGACATGCTTATAACTTTCTGAAACGAAACTCACATTTTGGATTGAAATTTTCCTTGTTTGCTGTCTCTGCAGAGGTGAAGCAGGAAAACATTTTTTTGGACGTTTCTGAGTTACAAGAGGGTAAAAAATGCATTGTTACCACTTTAAAATGTAATCAAATTCTTTTCCCTATAAGAATACCTCAACAACTTTGAAAATATGGCATTTAAATAATCCTCAGTGAGGAGTTATATGATTTGCTAAATTTGATGAGGGGTGGGGGAAGGAGTGTTAAAAATAAAGTTAGCAGCACATTAAAATCAACTGAGCAAACATTACAGAAACTTCCACAAGATTATAAATGTAGACAGGTTTAACTCCACATCTAAGTTAAGGGCCAGACTGTACTGGATGGGCACAGAGCACACTCTGCAGCTGTGTCCCACATCACACCCCTAGCCAATTTGCGGTCAGTGGTTGGCTCACTATGAGGATGTTAGGAAGGAACCAAGAACTGCAGTTATGCCCATCTGTTGCATCAGAACTCAATAAAGAGAGATGGCTCCTTCTGTCCCTGCCCACTATACACATACAAACAAGGGCCAGGCACGATCTCTCCCTAGGCGCCGTCTGTCTATATAGGGAAATTACATTGTGTTAGAACAGGGCCCTGAGGACTCATAGTAACTAGCACTATATAAACTACGTAGTAGAAATTGTTTTTAACATTGTCGGCTGCTTGTGATTCATCCTATGGTATGCCACAGCTGGCTGACACAAAGTTAAAACGGATGGCCCTGTCTAAACTGAATATTTTATATCATGTTAATTACTATAGTTCCTCATGGTCATGTTCTAACATGCGGTAACTTCTGAGTATAGACAAGCCCTGAGGGTATGTCTGCACTACAGTGTAAACATGGGGTTAGTAGAACTTGAGTTAGGAGACCCTGGGTTTCTTAACCTAGGGCTTGAGTGTCTACACTCATTTATAGCCACAGGTTAGGAACCGTTGAACCCTGAGTCCCAGCCTGGTCTCCCATGTCTACACTGCGTTATGCAGGCCCGAGTCCAACCACCCATAGCCTAGACACACTTCCAAAGTGTGGCTGTTCTAGCCCTTTGTTTGTGGTGCAATAGGAAAACTTGACTGTTCACCAAACTTGACTTCCAGAGGACAAAGAAAGTCGACTGATGGGATTTTGGCAGACTCCCAGAGCATGAGTTCATTGAGGCTGCATCTACACTGAGAAGCAATAGGTATGTCTACATCACAGTTAGACACCCACGGCTGGCTTGTGCCAGTTCTTTCAGGCTCATGGGGTTCAGGCTAACGGGCTGTTTAATTGTGCTGTAGATGTTCTGGCTTGGACTAGAGCCTGGGCTCTAGGACCCTGTGAGGTGGGGAGGATCTCAGAGCTCGGGCTGCAGCCTGAGCCAAAACATTTACACCCTGATTAAATAGCCACACAAGCCTGAGCAGCAGGCCTGGGCCAGCTGTGGGTTTTTAGTTGTAGTGTAGACATACCCAATAAGGCTTGAACCCAGAGTCCCAGCTTGACTCAAGCTTGGACCTTCCAGGACTATGGGCTCCTGGGGCCCTGGCCGAGCCCTGGGTTAGCACGAATTGTGTGTAGATGGAAGGGAGGTTAGGCTTGAGCCTGAGTTTGAACCATGAGCTTACATTTCAGTGAAGATGTACCCTAAAGGTATGCCTACAAAGGATAAAAGACCCACGGCCATGGCTGTCCTGGGTCAGCAGACTTGCCCTGGTGAGGCTAAAAATCACTGGGTAGATATTCAGGCTCAGGCTGGAGCCTGAATATCTACACAGTGATTTTTCAGCCCCAGAACACAAGGACCTCGAGCCCAAGTCACCTGATCCACGCCAGCCGCAGGTTTTTTATCCCTGTGTAGACATACCACAAGTGTCTAGTTGTATGAGTTAATTAACTCCACTGATAAAGCTTGTTAGCTCTGCAAGTCAGGTAACTGAAGAATAGAGAGCTACCAGCTCCACCTGCAAAGCCAGAGGAGCTTATAAAATCTGTGAGCTGAATACTTCTAACGCTTCTATTTTCTTTCCTTTTTTCTTCTCTTCTCAACTTTTCTTTAAAATGCCTATAAGACCTTTTATGCAAAATCTATTTTAATACTTAACTACATTTGTAGAGTTGGCATAACAAAAAATTAGAAAATGGAAAAACTAAGGTTCCAACAGGAATGCTAATTCAGTGGCTTTGTGTAGATATGCTTTGTATAGTTTATATACTGTACACATAGAGGCCATATTCTCACTCTAGCAGCACAAAGCAGCTTTAAAGTTGTCCTAAGTGGCCAATTGAGGATCCCCTTGTGTAATTGAATCCCCAGGTGTCACAGAGCGAACTCCAGATATTGCTGCTCTGAAACCATTTTTGGAGAGAGTTTGGTTCGCATCTGCTCCACTCCAGCAATTGCTAACTATTGCAATGGCCTCGTGGGGGCTACCGTAGGTGAATGTACTTTTATAGTAGTCCTTAGGTTGTCCTCGAAATTGTGGGAGGGCAAAGATGGTATAAAGTTGCCTTTGCCATCTCTTTTCCCCTATCCCACCAGATCCTGCACTGAGTGCAGATTTGCCATTCCCAAGGATTGGGACCTATATGTGTAGTAAAATATGTTGCTTTGTATGTCCAAAATGTATGCCATAACTCACCCAGCATATGTAGTGCTTTTGAATTAGCATTGTTTCTGAACCCTTAATTTTGCATTTCCTGATTTCTTATAATTTTAAACATTGTATAAAAAATGCTTCAATGCAGTATTTGTGCATTTAATACATCAGATTTCCAGCCATAGCATTGTGACCCTAATCAACCTTCCTATTTTAATATTTCATTACATTTGTTTAGTCTCTATTTTTTATTAAGTAAGAA